>NC_081205.1:30282812-31482812 GCF_902713425.1 Acipenser ruthenus | reverse complement strand
TAACTCTGCAACCTGAAAATAAATAAATAAGTAAATAATAATCATTTAGCCCTGTTTTTGGAATCGATAGTCCCTTTTTTGTAGCTTAAGAGGGTTTGTTTTGCATTTATGCAGTGAGCTTCTGTTTCAAGCATCTCTGGTCCTATAATGGAGAGTTCAGCCTCTTGAAGAGGCAGATTTACCTGCGGTGAACAGATGCTAATGTGGCAGTCGAGCAGGTCGTAGCGAATTTCAATCTCGTTACTTCCATTGTGGAAAATGTTCTACAAAAAAGGGGAGGAAAAAAAAAGTGTGTCATGACTGATTTGCAGAGAACAAGAGAGTGAAGCTAATGTACTGCCTCGGGCTCCTGTGCGGTCAGGCATTTAAAAGCCCTAAATGCACCCCATTAAAGACTGGGCAGCACCCAAGCCCTAAAAGCATGCCTACCATTGGGAACTGAAGTTTTTTCAGCCCAAGCGTTTTCTGGTAGTGGAGAACCCGATTGGTCTTGCTGTCCACGGCAACGATGATGTCATCCTCCTGACAACGAGACCTGTGGCCTGGAGAGGACTCTTTGAAAATCATGGTCATCACGGAAATGTTTTTTTCCTTCTTGCGACGGTTCCTTGGCGAGAATAATAACAACAATAATAATAAGAACAATAATAACAATAACAATAACAATAATAATAATAATAATAATAAATATAACCCTGCAGGTTGGACAGAGCTGCACGGGGTAGAAGTGTGTGCAACAAGGACAGACACAGCCATTCCCAGCTGCTGTGAGCTCAATTGGCCAATATGCACAGTATAGGAAAAAAAAGTCAGTTGTGTCTAAAAAGAAAAAAAAAGCTCTTAATAAAACCTAGAGCTGACTAAGATGTTATGCAATGGGAGACTTCTTGATATAAGTATGCTTGATGAACTGTGTGTCTGATTACACTCACAGTCCTGCTATGCAATGGGAGTCTCATTTCTACCCCATCCCGTATCTCAGTATGACACCTGCGGGACGGGGCGGGGTGGTGCACACTCACCTGTGCTCCTGCAGGGCCGGCGTGATGTCGATGTTGGACACGACGTCCCCGCAGACGAGGAGGAAGTCCGAGCGGACGAGTGTTTTGGTGTCGACGTCCCTCAGCACATCCCCCAGGGAGCGGTACAGTTCTGAGGTGATGATGTGCACAGTGTTAGAGGAGGTGGGCTGGCACCACTTCGATTTCCTGTACAAAAACAAGAAACACATCAGGGATCAATCTGAGGTTTGTTTGTGAAGGAGATACACAAAATCAATCACATCCTCCCCCTCCCTCCAGTGACATCTCAACATCACGTCTTCATTTACAGTCTCCTGTAAATGACCCCCTTTAAAATGAGGCCTCGTCTCAATGGGTGAATCTCCTGGTTGAATAAAGAAACACAAAGACTATGGATTTATTAATAATCTCCCGATTTATTATTTTTAATATATGAAGCTTAAAAATGGCTTTTCAATAAGAGACAACTTGCTGAGAGAGCCTCAGGGATGAGAGGTAAAGCAGAGGTGCGTACTGGAGGTGCTCTTTGATTTTACTGGACATCCAGCAGAGGAAGACAAAGGTTTCCTGGACGCCGGCAGCTGTGAGGAACTCCAGGGTGTAGTCGATCATAGCCACGTTTGCCAGCGGGAGCAGAGCCTGGGGGTGTGAAATAAGACATTGGTTTAACTATTCAACTGTTCATACTGTCCAGGGATGGAACTCCCACTGCATAGCCGTTTGTGCCCTTCTTGGTTTTACTAGGAGTTTAATAAAATACACCAGAGCTTGTTACCTACACACTGGGGCTAATCAAGCGTGTAGTAAAACCTGGAATGGGTGAAACTGCTATGCTATAGGGGTCTTATTCCCAGCCCTGCAGTCTCACATTTCACAGACAGAAATTAGAAGGGGGGGGGGGGCTAAATTAAGCGGATAGTAAAATCCTGGGATGGCTCAAGCTACTTGAATCTCATTTCCATCCCATTTTCACTTTTTTTTAGGTAATGTTGCCCCCCTTCAAATGACATTATTGTGACGTGCGATATTACCACCAGCAAGCGTTAATTAATAGCACGCTTATGTAGATGCACAACTTGGGTAAAACACGCTGGTGACCAGTGTGCAGTGATCCGCATAAAAAATAGAACTACTGGTATATATAACACGGTTGAAGACTGAGGTGAAAATGTAACTTTATCAAATGACAATACATAGCGGGTGGCTGTTAGTATTAAAAACACAAACGATCCTTTTCAGATGACGGTACAGTGTGCACAAACACTGTAGGACATACGATACGCCACCACTAACAGGACTTCAGTGTCTGCAACTCGGGCAGTCATTGAAATGATGAAACAACCTAAACCAGTAACCGCAGGGGTCCGGTTTTTGCAACAGAGAGGGTAGCGTGTACAGTGTGAAATGTGCTAAAGCAACAATTAAAAAAAGGGCTGATGACAGCGCAACCGCTTCATACAGTACAGTCTGTGGCAAATCCACGCACGATAGCAACCATATGTTTACTGACCCTGGGCTGGTCCTTGGAGATCGGGAAAAACCTCCTGTTGAAGCTGTCGGCAATCAGAACGGCCTGCAGCGGCTGCTCCTCTTCATCCTGCCCCACAGGACCCCTCTTGCCCGGGTTAGCAGTGTTGGGATTTGATCGGCCCTGCTTTGTAGTTCTGCCTGCCATGTTTCTATGCTCGTACTGTTTCCTTCTGTGCAGTTTGATAGCTTCCGTGTGCGCCTTTTAATGACGTCGTATTCCTCGATGATGCATGTTCAGCGGTGCAGCGGTGTTGGTGAAGTGAATGGATGTAAACGCTTTTTCTAATTGAGGACTAAGTGGCGACTAAAGTTTGTTTTATTTGGGCCACAGCAGCGGGATATATGATAAAGTCGCACTGTGGAAAGCTACTGTTTCGCTGGCGTGCAACTCCCCAATTATAATGAAGTGTGGGAAAGGGGAGTTATGGATGGCAGATAAAGAGAGGGAGCGGGTATTTGTGGTGTTGTTGTACCGCAAAATGCCAGTACATGTCATTATGTATAGATACTACACAGGGAACGTGTGTTACTGACCTCACCGTTCATGCTGCTGGATGCTGTGTTGTTGAATGAAACCTACTGGGTTAAATTAGGTTTCCTTCTCACAACGCAGCAATATTATAAAATTAACCAGGGCAAAACAGAAGGGAATAAGTTATCCTAAGTAGGTTAATTATACTAGGTCATTACAATTTAAATTACTTCAATGGACTTGCACAGTGAAGGAACTAAAGCTCTCATTGAATATCATTCTCGAAATGTATTTTTGTTTACGACTGGTAAGTCGCCCTGGATAAGGGCGTCTGCTAATAAATAAATAAATAAATAAATAATAATCAACCTTGAAACAACATTGACAGTTACATTGCCACCATTTTTTACACATGGCACCCCATACTGTTACACTCAGAGAACCAATGTCTCCGCTTACCCGTCTCCTCTGCATACTATAATGCCAAAGAAAATGGACACATTTCAAAACTTTTAAGAATGTGTTTTTTAACATTTATGTATTTAGCTAAATCATAACTTTTTTTGTTTTGGTTAAATCTGGGAAAAAATACACGAGTTACATTACATCCGGGAAAAACACAGTTAAAATACTAGATGGTAACTTTACAAGTTGTGGGGCTCGCTTTATCTGGGAAAGTGGTCAAAGGGGCTGATTTGTGTCAAAAGTCACATTGTTTACTAATTGTCTCATGCTTAGAATGTGCTAGAATTTGAAATGTCTCAAAGTTCTATGACAGTTAATTCAACAGTGGGAAGTAGCCTACTGAAAGAAGTTGATGCGGTTACTAAAACAGCTGGACCTCTTGATTGGTAGACGCTATTCCTGTTTTTATTTCATATTTGAATAGCTGAGAAGGAGAGGAAGATTTCATTGTTGGGGAAGTGGTCAAAACGGCAGTTATTTCTAAAAGTTCACAGAAAACGTAGTTGATGCGGTTACTGAAACAGCTGTACCTCTTGATTGGTAAAAGTTATTTCAGTTTTGATTTCATATTTCAATAGCTGAGAAGTAGAGGAAGATTCCATACGCTCAAACCTTTTGTCTTGTTGGGAAAGTGGTCAAAGTAGCTGATTTGTGTCAAAAGTTACATCGTTTACAGTAAATAGCATGTTGGAAGTCTGGGAGTTTTTAAATAATGGGGAGCTTTAGAATGTTGAAAAAAGTCCCATTAAAGTGAATGAAGATGGACAAAAAAAGGACAAAAAGCTTGATATTTTAAAAAGTATAAAATATATCAAAAAGTTGTATACAAGCACACTATTCCAGACCGGTCTACACGCTTTAAAGTTTGAACGGCGTTTCTAGCTTAAACGGTGTAAGAAGAAGAAGAAGAAGAAGAGGAGGAGGGGGTATGTTGAAGATTTAAAGTGGGGACTCTTGCTTCGCAAGCCCCACTAATAAATACATGGAAGCCGCCATTTCGGCTCTGTTCACTGCAGTTCACTGACACTCGCCACTTCAAACCTAATTTCTCTGGTTCTACAAGTCCTAGAGTGACCGTCAACGGCTCATTTGAAAGGTAAGAACCTGGAATAATTAGATGTCACTTACAAAAAACAAAAAAAAGAACTGCCTCTAGTCATAGTCACACTTCCCTTCCTGACTCGCGCGCCCCTCACTTTGCGCACCACTGCTATACACTAAAATGAAAATATTGTAGTTTTCTTGTTTCTCCACAAGGAGGAGCAAGAAAGCTAACACAATTCGCGGTTCAATGGCAGGTATGGATGAAACAACCTAACGAGCAGGTACTGAGACAGACACACAATGAGGCCACAGATATAATGTTTAATTAGAAACCACATTAAAAACAGTAACAATAATAATAATAATAATAATAATAAACTAGTGTCAGTGATAGAGAGAGATCTTCAGTATTCACAATCCTGTCCCACAAATAAACAGATTAACAAATATGAAAGACTATATAAGAACAGTGGAATTAAATAAAAACAGAATAAACCACTAAAACATACAGATATAAAAACAGGGTGGGAGACAAGACCCCCTTCTTATTTCATTGTCATCCACCCTCTGTCCCTAACAAACATAAACATGAGTACAATTCCAAACACATGTGAAAGGATCAGGGCCAGTCCGTTTACCAATGAGAAAGGATCAGGGCCAGTCCGTTTACCAATGAGAAAGGATCAGGGCTAGTCCATTTACCAATGAGAAAGGATCAGGGCCAGTCCGTTTACCAATGAGAAAGGATCAGGGCCAGTCCGTTTACCAATGAGAAAGGATCAGGGCCAGTCCGTTTACCAGTGAGAAATTATATTATTATATTAAACATAGAAATGAAAATGAACAGTTTGAAAACATAGAGTAGGAGATCAAAAAAATGAATTGTCCATGTGTATTTTCTTGGCACTGGTTTCTGATAGTGAAGTAATGGTTTTCCTGAGAAGACTGTCCAGTGCCGTAATGTTTGTTGTGGCTCAAGGATTTTTTCTTCTTTGTTCTTTCCAAGTTAAATTAAAACCTGTTGCCTACAAGATACTGCTGAATATACTTTTTTATCTGCAATAAAAGAAAACAACATCTTTGAAACAGGTCTGTTTATGACTATACTTTGTTGTTCATTTCATATGTGCAAACCATTCAAAAATCAAGGATGCTGTAGACATTCTATTACATTGAAATGACCATCATTTGTAAAATCAGAACTTCCATGTATTTGTCGTGATTCACATACCTTTATCCAGGCTATTTGATTTAAATGGCACTGACTGATATACACAAATCTACATCCATATTTCTACTTAAATCTCAGCCCCTGCTTTCAGTGAGAAATAATGAAATACCATTAAGCAGCGTGTGTGTTTTTTAATTGTGTGTTTTTTTCTTTGTTTAAATGATGAAGTCTGTTGTAACAGGTAAAGATTAATTAGGTAAAGAATAACCGCCTACAGTACCTCTGGTAAAATCATGCTTTCCAGTTCCTTTTCCTCTTTTTTGGCTGATGCAGAAACAGATAATTGCATTCTCAGAGTAACATCCAGCCCACCTGCAGAAATCATAAAACAAACCTCTTAAAGCCCAGCGGAAAGACTTTTACTCACTTACTGTAAAATAGCCAAATGTTGCAATGGATGTCTCTTTAGTAGAAGTTTCTATCACCAAACTCACTTGTAAATGTCACTATTGCTACTGCGTCTCCTCCTGTTAGCCTATCTGCAGCCACAGCGATGACCTGCAGGGTGTAATTGCTAAGAGGGAGCAGCCCAGTGATATTAGCGAATAAAGTGTCCACTGTAACAGTTTTGCTTGGAGTTCCTATTGCTTCAACCCTGTATTCATGTGCATATCCTGGGGGTGCACTCCAGCTGAGGGTTATGGATGTTCTGGTGATGGTTTTAGCAGTCAAGTTGGTAACACTATCAGGCTCTGTAAGACAATACCACACATGAAGAGGTTTAGATGAACTACACACGTTGGGTTGGGAAATCAAACACAAAACCTGTGCATTATAAATCAATAAGCGTGATTCTAAACATATTTGCAAAAAAAGATACTAATAAACTATGACATTTTTACTCGACAATAATCATTCTACTATTTGAATACAGAATTTGTTGGGACAATATACTATATAATAATATCTTTATATTGCCTTTCATAGTGGACCACCATCACAAAGAGCTTTACAGAGGCAGGCTGTGAACTGTGCATTATATGCAGAGTCTCTTACAATAGGACATTGATTTAACATCTCATCTGCAGGATGGAGCACAAGGAGGTTAAGTGACTTGCTCAGGGTCACACACAGTGAGTCAGTCAGTGGCAGAGGTGGGATTTGAACCAGTGACCTTCTGGTTACAAGCCCTAGACTTTAACCGCTGGACCACACTGCCTCCTGCCTTCTTATGAACAATAAAGTAAAAATACACTGTAGTAGCCTTCTGACAAGTCTTATGACAAAAGTTACCCAAAGTACTTTATGCCTCCTTTATAAAAAAGACCTGCAGCTTTTCATGTGCTCATTTCACAACCCAAACCCAGCTTTCAAAGCCATTGAAACACAGCAACAGTAAATTGAATGACCTTTCAAAGTGAACATTGTTCTTTTATAAGTATTCTCTTGTTCACCATTAACACTGAAACATTTCACTGAAAATACAGTATACAGGAAGGCTATATTAGTCACAAAAAACAGTTTTCTGTATTCATTTTTATCTGGTTTTAATAATAACATGTATTTTCCAAACATACTTGTGAATCTTGAGATTGTCACTGCATCTCCTTCTGTAACATTATCTGCAGCCAGAGTGATAACCCGCAGTGTGTAATTGCTACCAGGTACCAGTCCAGTTATTTCAGTGAATAAAGTTTTCACTGTGAGATTTTTGGATGGATTGCCTATAACTTCAACCCTGTAGGCAATGGCATTGCCATTTGGCGCACTCCAACTAAGGGCTATGGATGTTGTGGTGATGGTACTGGTAATCAAATTGGCAACTACATCAGGCCCTGTAGAACAATAACAGAGATGAGAGGAATTTAATCAAAGATATCCATTATAAAGACAAGTAAAATCTCAATAGAAAATCTTAAAATCAGTAAAATGTTTCTATACTTTGATACTTGCTGTTAAGGCATTATAATAATGTGTCCAGCCCTTACTGACAAAATTGAAGAAAAACCAATAATGAGGAGACTGTTTTAATTTGCTTAACTGCAACAATTCAAAGCACACAATGCTCCATCTAAGGTTTTGGTGGTGTGAATAATTCTGTAACTTTCATTTGCCTCAGTCTGCTGGTCCTATTTTTGGCAGCTAAATCTCGTAGCCGTTTTAGCAGTTGAAGGTGTGTGCGTAATACACCACACGTAATACACGACACGTAATTCATCACGTGATCACAGGTGCGTTCGGTTGATTAGACGGTACGGTTAATCAAAGATCGGATAATTGACTCTCTACTGTAATTAGAAATGATGATATATTTGGGGAATAAAATACATTATATTACTGTGTATAACAGTTTTTAAAATTATTTTTAAAATGAAGATGCATTAAGGAATGGGATGTTTTTCAAACTTACTTGTGAATCTTGAGATTGTCACTGCATCTCCTTCTGTAACATTATCTGCAGCCAGAGTGATAACCCGCAGTGTGTAATTGCTACCAGGTACCAGTCCAGTTATGTCAGTGAATAAAGTTTTCACTGTGAGATTTTTGGATGGATTGCCTATTGCTTCAACCCTGTAGCCAATGGCATTGCCATTTGGTGCACTCCAACTAAGGGCTATGGATGTTGTGGTGATGGTACTGGTAATCAAATTGGCAACTACATCAGGCCCTGTAGAACAATAACAGAGATAAAGGTATTTTATTCACGAGATCCTGATTACAAATATAGGTAAACTATGTATAACTATACAAGAAGGAATGGTGTTATTTATTTTGTAAAACAATACATTATAAAATGTTGCCAAATTAGTGAAGATAAGAGTTTTCAATTACATTTTTTAAATGTTAGCCTTAGTGCGTTATTCGGGGGGTGGTAGCTGGGCTGATTAATTAATTAATGTCTATCATCATTAACCTCCTATTTCAACCCCAATCTCACACTCCTTCTGTCGAGCGTTTCACTTTCTTGCATATGCTGCGACCCGTTCTCTGCGCAAAATTTAAAACATTTAATTTTCAGCATAAACCAACCCAATACCTAACCCTAAACCTAACCATTAAAAATCAAGTAGTTCTGAGAGGCCCATGTGGGTACATGTGAAGCCTTCTTGAGGCAGGGAATGCAATTTAAAAGTTTAAAAAAGTGGTCAAAATGTAAAAAATAAATATATATATTAAAACAATACACACACCTTACGTAAACAGTTGTAGCAACACATTGGAACACGATAAAATAAAAAGGTCCTTCTGTACCCTTTAAGAAGTTCCACTATTGGGAGAATGACTGGAGTGAAACCTAAATCTCTGAATGCGAGTTCACCTTTTCCATTCTAAGCACACATGATGGGAGCAAACCGCTGATCGATCCCGTACTAACTAACACATAGGATTGTCTCACCACTCTCGTCTCCAGAACCGACTTCCTCCCCAAGCAATTCGGGGTGAGCACCTCCTTCCGCAGCCAGAACCAACATCGATCTCCATCCGGTCAAGCAGCATGGGGCGCGGTCCCCTGCAGTAGTCGATTCATACATCCGTTCATCCCCTAATGACATAGCAAAAGCCATCAAAAACTAGCTAGCATAACCGGAGTGGGGGCTACCTGATGGGGTCACCAGAGGTTTCCCCCTTCTAGGAAGGGTTTTTTTCCTCTCCACTGAGCAGCAGGTAATCACATAAACATACCACACCAGCACTATTTTAACCTCTCTAGTTTATCACGTATGTCCCTTCCTTTCCCATCTTTTCCAGCTGTTTCTTTTGTTTTATACACTGGCGCGACTCTGTTGTTTGTCTCACGGTGAGGGTCTCTGCAGGGAGCCGGGGGTTCATCCTTTGGGGGGGGGGGGGGGGGGGGGTGCGGATACACTCCCCACGACCTGATGTCGCTACGATACCCTCGCTCTAGGGGGGTTCTCAACGAGCGAGTCAGGAGGGGACCCCCGGCCACACTATTCTTTCACAGCTCATGCGCTTTGTTGCAGGTTCCTTGCGGGAGCTTTTTCCCAGCTTTGGAGGACCGAGCCTCACTATCGCTCTCAACTCTAGTTCTATTTACTGCTGTGTAGGATGAAAATGTATTGGAAATGCCATATGAGAGTAAAATGCATAATGTCAAACAATAAAGGTGAACGTAGGTTTAAAATGATTGCAGAGATAAAGCATGTACAGAAATGTAAGGTAAACAACTAATCAAGGTAACCTTGCAAAAGAGATTGGTTGATGGAGTAACAGCTAAAGAGCTCAATTATATTGATAATTAGTAAGATAACAAACTAGGCTGTAGTCACATGGATCATAAGCCATATGGTATAAAAACCTGGCGTGGAGGTGACACAGAGAGAGAAGTCTCTAATACCTCCAGGATCATGGTGGACCATCAGAGAATCATTCTGAGGGCTCTCTCCTGGGATTGAGGGAATCCGATCAATTGTCTGTCTCTGTTAATACTAGTGGCACATATATTGTAGCTAAACAATAACATTCAATGTATAATGCATTGTGGGTATTTGGAACTAATAAATGGTACAAATTGAAACGTGGTCTGTCTCATCCTTATAACAAAGTAGTTCATTTCATGATAACCTGAATTCATAGCCCTTACAGCTGGACTATATTGCAACTGTTTTTATAAAGATACAGTAATCCATAGCATATCCGACTGCGGTGGGACCAGAGTAAGGCGGATATGTAAAAAGGCAGGTGACTAACGTTGCTGAAGAGCTTGATCATGGCGGATAAACGGTTAGGGCGGATATGCGATGAATTACTTTATCAGGTATCCAGCAAGCTTTCTTTCTTAATTTTTTTTAAGTAACTTAAGTTGCTGCTGAGAGATTGATTATGCACTTTATTCAGGTCAGTAACTCTTTGTTCTGGTACTTGATGGGAAGTTAATGAACAATGGAAACCATGGCAGTAAATGACCTCCACGTTGGTTACTGACATGTACTTCTTTCTAACTTGTGCCATTTTAATGTATTAACATACATCTGTTACCTGTTGTTGCTGTTGCTGTTGTAGTTGGTTCAGGTGGTGTTACAGTTGGTTCAGGTGTTCTAGTTGGTGCAGGTGTTGATGTAGTTGGTTCAGGTGTTGTTGTAGTTGATGCAGGTATTGTAGTTGTTTCAGGTGTTGTAGTTGGTGCAGGTGTTGTAGTTGGTGCAGGTGTTGTAGTTGGTGCATGTGTTGTTGTAGTTGGTTCAGGTGGTGTTACAGTTGGTGCAGGTGTTCTAGTTGGTGCAGGTGTTGATGTAGTTGGTTCAGGTGTTGTTGTAGTTGATGCAGGTATTGTAGTTGGTGCAGGTGTTGTAGTTGGTGCAGGTGTTGTAGTTGGTGCATGTGTTGTTGTAGTTGGTTCAGGTGTTGTTGTAGTTGGTGCAGGTATTGTAGTTGTTTCAGGTGTTGTAGTTGGTGCAGGTGTTGTAGTTGGTGCATGTGTTGTTGTAGTTGGTTCAGGTGTTGTTGTAGTTGATGCAGGTATTGTAGTTGTTTCAGGTGTTGTAGTTGGTGCAGGTGTTGTAGTTGGTGCATGTGTTGTTGTAGTTGGTTCAGGTGTTGTTGTAGTTGATGCAGGTATTGTAGTTGTTTCAGGTGTTGTAGTTAGTGCAGGTGTTGATGTAGTTGGTGCAGGTGTTTTTGTAGCTGGTGCAAGTGTTGTAGTTGGTGCAGGTATTGTAGTTGTTTCAGGTGTTGTAGTTGGTGCAGGTGTTGTAGTTGGTGCATGTGTTGTTGTAGTTGGTTCAGGTGTTGTTGTAGTTGATGCAGGTATTGTAGTTGTTTCAGGTGTTGTAGTTGGTGCAGGTGTTGTAGTTGGTGCATGTGTTGTTGTAGTTGGTTCGGGTGTTGTTGTAGTTGATGCAGGTATTGTAGTTGTTTCAGGTGTTGTAGTTAGTGCAGGTGTTGATGTAGTTGGTGCAGGTGTTTTTGTAGCTGGTGCAAGTGTTGTAGTTGGTTCAAGTCTTGTAGTTGTGGCTGTAGTTGTAGTTGTTGGCAAATCTGTTGTTGCTGTGGAAGGAGAAAGACTAAAATGTATTTTTTTTTAATATATGCTGGTTATTTTGTAATAAACCTTTATTGCATCGACATGTGATATGCAGTAAACGGAAACTGTTTCAAAGTAGGATTTAGGTATTGTCTTATAATTAAGGATACGATTTTGTCATGGAGGCCACGGAGGTCACGGAAACCGTGAAAATCGTGAATTTGAACAAAAGTCAGTGAAATATGGGAAATGGGTGTAAAAACACATTTGGTTAGGCACTGCCTTTATTTCCTTTAAAATGCAGTATGTCAATTGTTTGGTAGTGTATGCACACAGCATTTACATGTAGCTATGTAGGTCAGCGAATGAGATTTGTATTTTGTAGCTGAGCGAACATGTAAATGAACACATATCGTATGGTACTGTAAACTCTAAGTTGTGATCTTCACATACATACAATGCTTGTTAATTTAGTTTTTGAAAAAAAAGTGGGCTTGCATCTTCAAAAAATATTATTGAAATTTCTTGATTTTCTTTTCATACAATGTAGCTAGTGTACCCAATTAGTCTGTTGAAAACAAATACTCACTTTCTCTAAAACGAAACATTGCTAAACAAAATACTTTAGATTGCCATTGAACATCTTTTTTTATTCCCTGCAAACTGTAGATAAAACGAGAGGTTTATCTGTTTCTGGTCTTTTTTTCTGATCTTTGTGATGCCCCGTTTCTTGGACACGGTCCTGTCTGTGTGATTTGCCCTTTCAACAACCAGAAACAACCAATTTAAACGTCTCGTTCTTATCAGGGGCGTTGCTAGGAACCCGTCCTCCCGGCCCTCTCGGTGGGCCTGCCTCACGTTACGCCCAAAAGTACCGGCACGACAACAAAATATAGGTTTATTAAACAAAAATGATACAAATTCCCGTTTTATTTGTTAATTGAGCTTGAGGTAACATTTAATAGGTAATGCATGGGTCTCGCATGCAACTTTTATTGGCTACTCCCCCAGTCAGTGCTGCCAGATTGGCGGTTTTCAAGCCAAATTTGTCTTGCTTTGAAAGCAGCTTGCGAATACTGTCTTTGGTGTTCTTTCCTGGACCTACCGCATTGATCTCATCAGATAAAAAAAAGAAAGAAACAGCGGTTCTAGTAGGCCTACTGTAAATTGTGAGATAAAAAAACAAGCAAATCAGGTAAATAAATACATAGTTTATAACATTACAGTTTTAAAAAATAAATAAATAAATGTGTAGCACTTATTTATATGCTTTTGTAATATATATTAAATCTTAAATGTAAGCGCGGTTTTTGGCTGCTTTAAAAAACACAATTTGGCTACTTCTTCATCAGAATTTTTACTAAAAAAAAACATTGTTAGCCCTATTAGACTTTATTTAGTAGGCTACTGTAGTTTGTAATAGAAGTTCCTATTATTCTCTTCATTGCATCACAAGGATGACTGACTGAATTGTAGAATTGTGCGGGAAACAGGCATGTGTGTGACTTGACTCCGATTCGTGTAACATCAGTAGTGGCACGTACGGAATCTGGTTTAACACCTTTCCGGCGCGTTCATGCTTGACTTGCTTATTATTGAAGAAAAAATACATACCGTTTCATTTTGAACACGGTAATGAAAACAATTATTATATGTATAGGCCTATATATATATATATATATATATATATATATATATATATATATATATATATATATATATAAATATATATATATATATATATAGACACCCCCCCCAACACACACACAGCAGTCAAGTCTTTATATTACTGTTTTTTGTGTACTATTTGAAAGCTCTTGTGTATGTTGCTAAATCTACAATATTTGGTGGCCTTTCCGTGACATTTCTTTGAATTCTTGGTTCTTTTCTGCAACTTGCCAGTGAAATGTACTAAAAATCACTGTGACAAAACCGTATCCTTAATTTAAAAATATTAAACAATGGGGAACAAGTCTAGTGTCAATTTCTAATTCTCGTAAAACAGGTTTGACATCTTTCTTTGTATTTGTTTTACCATGTACTGCACTGTGGGGCTAGATTGCAACATTAGACTCTACTCTCAGACTGATCACTGCCATTAACTGTTAGCTTGAACATCTTCACTTTACAGAACAAACCTCCAAAATAGCAGAAAACGCACCAACACTACACTGTTCACGACTGCAGGATTGTCTCTGCTGGTACACTGTGTAACTGAGCTTGTCCACACTGGCAAAACGTTACATCTGCATTTGAAATGTCTTTCATTCCACAGAGAAAAAAAAGGGTTCTTACCTGGTGTCCGCTCAGCAGCAAATATCATTAAAAACAAAATCAAATAAATCATTTTCATTTTTTGAAACGGTAGGTACATCTGTGCTTCACAGAACAACATACCCCTGCAAGGTTACAGAGCTTCTTAATTTAGACCGCAGTGTTACCTCTTAACTTTTGATGTAGGGGGCGTGAATCTCTAAGGTTTCGTGTCAACATTTCTGGTAAGTTTGAGCAGAGGAATGTTCATATTTGCTTTTCTTTCTTTAACAAGGAAGTAAAATGTCTTTACATACAAGTAATATTTCAGATTTTTTGTTTTCAATGTACTCTTATGCAATAATGCAATAATCTATACTATCTATATACAAATATAGATAGTATAGATTAAAATCAGCCAACCCTGGGCAGGACAAAGCCCTGTCTGTAAATAAAGTACTAAGGGCGTCTGCTAATAAATAAATAATAATAATTGGGAACAGCCACAAAGTATAAAAAGTGTACTTGAAGCTCCATTAGGGATGAGACTACCAGGGAGCTGGGAAAGAGAGAAAGGTATTGTGTGAACCATAGTGTTTGGTTAAACGAGTATACTGTGTGTGAGACAAGTGGTTTTGCCTGGTAAAAGGCTTAGCCGTCCAGTGTGCTAGTTAGAACAAAATACAAAGTATAATTTAGAACTCCATGTTCCGTGTCTGGGTCTGCTGTGTAAGGGTACAAACAAGCCTGGAAGAGAGAGGATACATTACAGTATGTATAGTGTATGCATGTATGTAGAATATTACACAGTGAAAACTGACCGAGATATACCACCTTTCAGGATTGCTAATCCAGTGAGCAATCTCCACTCTGGCACGCACTTGCTGATTCTTCCTGAGCAACATCCGAAGAATCCGACCCTTCCTCACCAACTATGCTACCCAGCTCCTGGTCCAGGCCCTGGTACTCTCCCGTCTAGACTACTGCAACTCCCTCCTGGCTGGCCTCCCTGCATCCGCCACCCGTCCGCTCCAGCTCATCCAGAACTCTGCTGCCCGCCTGGTGTTCTCTCTGCCTCGCTTCGCCCACGCTACTCCACTACTCCGCTTGCTCCACTGGCTCCCGATCACCGCTCGCATCCAGTTCAAGACTCTTGTACTAGCCTACAGATGCCTTGACCAGACTGCACCCAGCTACCTCCAGACCCTCATCTCTCCCTACACCCCCACTCGACCTCTCCGCTCCGCCTGCACTAGAAGACTGGCTCTACCTCCGCTACGCTCCCCTGCCTCCAGAGCCCGCTCCTTCTCCACCCTTGCTCCGCAGTGGTGGAATGACCTTCCTACAGATGTCAGGACTGCCCAGTCCCTGACCACATTCCGGCGCCTCCTTAAGACTCACCTCTTCAAACAGCACCTGTAGAACTCCTCTGTTTGTATCCTGGGACACTATCACCCTTCATTTAAATGTGCTTTATTTTGCTCTTATCTGCCCCCTATTTTACTGCATTTAATCCTGTACTTCAGAATACTGTAATCTGCCAAGTGTTTAACCTGTAGTATTTTGTATTTAATCATATCCTGATGTAACTATCACTATTTAATCATATCCTGATGAAATTATCACTATTATCTGCTGTATTATTGAATTGTGGTTTGTCACACTTGAACAAAAGTTATTGTATTTCTTGCTCTTATTGTATTACTTGTATTGTAACACTTGAAATGTATTTTCTTATGATTGTAAGTCGCCCTGGATAAGGGCGTCTGCTAAGAAATAAATAATACTAATAATAATAATTATAACACGTAACACAGAAGCATGTCCATGGAGATCTGAACAGAAGACAGCACTGTAGACTTGGTAGAATGGCATACACAGGTAGCTTCTCTTTTTTGTCACATTGTGACAGTATTTCAGGCAACCAGGCTGTCACTTCAAATGTACCAGACTACATTTTCTTTGATGCATTTACAGTGTTGTCTCTTTGAGAGATTACAACGTATTTACTGCTACAGTGCAGTCAACAAGAAAAAAAAATAAAAAATCACACAACACATATGAAAAAGAAAGTTATTACTGAGTCTGCAGGAATGTAGAATTATGTACAAACTTGTAGAAAGCAGCTGGGATTTACTTTATTTCATCGCAAATTCATCATACTAGAAATTCCAGCTTTTTCTAGACTTGTAGGCCTCTGTGAACAAGATGGCTTGAGCGGTGAGGTCAGACCCGGAAGAACACAGGACACAGATAGATGAAATTGCGCTAATGCACTGGTTTATTGTAAAATAAAAAGGTTTCACAAAACACTGAACAAAACAAACAGCACGTTGGCCAAACAAACAGACAAACAAACAGTGGACGAAACAAAGAAACAGATACACAGCAAGTACCATGCTGTTTCCTCTCCCAACACACGTAGCGATTGTTATGATTGAATAATTTATTTCTCTAATCTCTCTCTCTCCCGTTCAACCCTGAGTGAGTGAAACACTGCCTCTTTTATGCAGCGGTACCGAGACTCGATTGCTAATCAACAATTCAATTGAACTAATTTTGCTCCCTGTGCTTCCATACTAATATCCAGTGATTGTGCAATCCCTGTGCCTAAATACAACTATACATTGTGCTACATAACCCACACTCCGTGCACCACTATATCCACATATAACAGACAACATGAAACACACCACATACAACACAAAATGCGCACAGGGGCGAGGGCACCCCACCATAGCCCCTTTTTACACAAGGGCATGATTTTCAAGAGACCAGCCACACACTTTCTTAAGGGTTAAACATTATTATCAGCTGCTACAGATCACAACCTAGTCGCATGTTTTGCATGATCAGGTCTGGGAGCTGCTGGGCTGATTAACCTATACGCAAAATAGGCCCACACGTACAGAGGTTTGCTTTCGGTTATTTTTGTTATTTTAGGATGGCTAGGTATTTCTTTCTTGATTTACAGCATGCCTGGTCTCTGATTCTCTCACGCAAGCAGATTCCTGCTCATGTACAATACCAAATGCCCCACGCCCTCTACCTCCTGGGTTTAATAGGGTCCGTCCCTAGTCCTATTAAAAAGATGTATTTTTTGCAGTGGAACAAATGTGTCAAGTATAATATTACTTACCTCACACTTGCATACACAGTACTGGAGCATACACAGGTATTCATAATCTCCACTGATTAATCAGCGCTCGCAGGAAGTGTATACCTCAGAGATCATCTCACATACTGTAAGACACCACCTGCAACCTGAATGTGAGTAAAATGTTCTATTTGTAGGACAGTACATGTGTAGTGATCCCAAACCACACGCACATGTATATACATGGGGATATGCCATGGCCCAAGTTATAGCCTAGTCATGAAAGAAATCTGATATTAATTACATTACCATGAATTACATTGACTGGTTCTGGTCCTAATCTTGCAAGAAAAGATACACATGGCCAGTTACTCTATCAACCAATGACAGCAAGGTGTTAGACAAGACATGGCTTTCTTTATATCTGTGAGCGTGAGCAAGTGCCAGTGGGGATCTTCACTGTTTTGAAGGTCTGAGTGGACTATGTAATGGAGCTCCTGCTAGCAGCTGATGAGTTAATATATAATACTGACACCAGCATAAGACTACAGATCTTTGCTCTTTAGCCGAACCCCATGGTGTGTGTGTGTGTGTGTGTGTGTGTGTGTGTGTCAATAATGTAGAGACAAAAGAAACCCTGAGGTGTTATACTTTAGTTTTAAAATGCCTGCTAGAGTTAAGATTTCCGATTCTTCAGTGCAAGAGACACTGATGTTGCTTTGTAATTATGTAAATTACCACAAAATAAACACGGAGTTCAGATTTTAAATCTGCCTAATTATGTTCTGTTCCACACTTATTTTTTTTTTTTTATTCTCAAATAATATATTTATGTCCACCCCAACCTCTAAAATAATATATTTCAGATATCGCCATCAAAAATAACATGTATACTTGCATATTCTATAAATATGTATATATTTATATATATATACTGTATTGGTTGTATTGCTGTATTGGTTACCAGTATGCCAACCAACACATTTTGAACATTAGAACATTCACCGAATAGCTCAAGCTGTTTTGCTCAAATGGGTATTGATGAGTTCTTGTCTGACAGCTATAATGATGGATGATCTTCGCTGCTTCCTGTTATACCTGCGTGACAACACATTGCTGGTATAAACAGGAAATATTTGTAGAATTGGTGGGAGGCTATGACAAGAATACAAGCTTTGACTAAAGAGAGAACTGAACTTTTAAAATCTACTGGTCCACTTTCCATGAAGTGTCCCTGCTTCCTGTGTATTTACATAGTAGTTATTTAGTAAATACATGTGTGCTTACACATAATTACCATGTTATTATGCATAGTTACACTACTTAACTTGTTCAAGATATATACGTAAGTACACAATTGTATCAAAAAAGGGTTAGGGTTATAAGTAGGATTGGGTTAGGATTAGTTTTTTTTCTTTTTTTTTTTAGTAGTCGTCAATTAGTTTTTTGTTATTCTCTCCCCAATTTAGTAGTGTTCAATTATTTTGTTTGGCTCAGCTCACCGCTACCACCCCTGCGCTGACTCGGGAGGGGCGAAGATGAACACACGCTGTCCTCTAAAGCCTGGACTCTAACCGGTGATGTCCAGAGTATAGGGTGCATCCTGCACTCTACATGAGTGCGTTTACTGGATGTGCCACTCAGGAGCCCCTAGGATTAGGTTTAGAGTTAGGGTTAGGGTTAGGGTTGGGATTACAGTCAGGTTTATATTAGGCAAAAGGATTTCCATTTAAATTATTTGTATTAAGGCACAGGGATTGCACAATCACTTCACGTGCAGATTAAAAAAAAAGGTATGTTGATATGTGATCACGGGGATGTGTGTGTCTGTGTGGAATAATGGGTGACAGGGAGGAAGTTAAAATCCTCCCTGCAAAAAGACGTGGGAATAAGTGATTAAATGTTTAGCCACAGGCATATAAATAGGGTGATCCCCTATGTGATAGGGTGATGCATACAGGAGGTGTTTCTTTGAAGCTTTTTACCCTTATCTTCTGGCTTTTGTATTAGTCAACACGGTGGTGAATGCTTTGTGAATATAGCCTGCAGTCTAATCAGTAACCAGTCAGTTCAGATTCCACTGTGTGTTTTAAGTTGGCCTGAACACATGTTTCATGAAGTAAATAAGTAAAACTTTGTCAAATGTACACCAGACAGCAAATATAATTACAATTTAATTAAATGTAATCAAACAATGGAAAATGTTTGTTTATTTGTTAAGTATGTTTAACTAAAGTAAATCTGCATGACATTGTTCAGCTTTGTTGTTGTAATAAATTATACATGTGAAACAAATTGACAAGTTATTTCTTCTTATACATTAAAGTGAATGTTATGAAGAAAACTGTTAACATTAATATAATTACTTTTTATGCATTTAAAAACAAACTATGCTGTAGGGGGTTGCGGTAGATAGCTGGGTTCTTCATTGTATTGTGTGAGGTATTCGTTTACTATTACTGCAAATGTATCGGTCATGTTCAGAAGCAGATGTTAAACTCTTGCCTATTCATTGAGTGCATGAGCTTTGAGCTTGAGGTGAGTAATCTTTGAATTCTCATAACTGACCAACGTTAAAAAAAGTTTCGTAAAAGTAAAAGCATAGCAAAATGTAATAAAGCACAGTGCAAGCATGTAAATGTAAAACGTAAAGAATAATAAGGTATAGTAAAGCACATTGATAAACATGGCAAACCAGGGTAAGCTATGGTAAATGCATAGCATAACCATGGGAAAAGCATGGGAAAACAATGATACTGTGCAAAACGCTGTGATAACCTTTTACAAGGGTATAGGCAGATTGTTTGCTCCAGTGAAACCTGTAATAAAAAGCATATTGGGTGAAATCAAGAGTCAATAAAATCTGTCTGATAGTTAAGCAGAACATATTGAGAGTGTCCTAATAATAAAGAAATAAATATTGTGCTAAGAAATAAGAATAATTTTCTAATGATTGTTGTTGCTGTTTTAATTGCCTTCCCTACAATACAGCGGTTTTTACTGCATGTTGGTGCTGTGTAATACTTTTTTCTAGATGTCCTAGGAGATCTAGAAATGGTCATGTTTGCAAACACAAGTTCAAGGTTATGCTTGTTTTATTCCATTAGGTGGCACTATTTTACAAATAATGTGTAATTCTAGGTATCATTAGTTGTACATACAAACACAAATGGAGAATGATCGCAGGCTCGGCAGTTTGCTTAAAAAAATAACAATAATAAAACAAGCTGCGTAATGTTTCAGAAGTGTAGGGAAGTGTTAGCGCTGGATAGACAGAGGATTCGTGTGCATTTAGATCTAATGTGCATGGGAAAGTGTAAAGTTCTGTAAAGGGTTAATATGGAGTCTAGTCAGCTTTCCTTTTGGGGAAGTGGCTGTCTTCATTGTTTTAGTGGGATCCACATATGACTGCATATGCAGTGCGATAAAGGGAACATGTACTATATAAATAAATACCAATATACTAAAACACACAATATGGGTCCTTTTTAAGGGGTATCTCTCATGGCATATCACATGTGCTCCATCCTTCATTGTTTTATCAATCACCCGGCATCTCTCCAAACCCCAGCCAGCTTAGTATCCTGTTCACTGTGGGGTTTAGAAGGGCTGGGTTTTCTCAGCTATTGTATGTTCCCAATTATTTCATGATCACACACCATTTAAACGTGGGTGTCAAACACAGGCAAAGAAAATCAAATGGAGAGTTGTATGATTCTGACCCCTGCTGGTGAGATGATAGGAAGCTGATTTTTCTACATGTTTTGAAGTCTTTGAAACACTGGCTGGAACTCCTTAACGACTTCTTCACACAGAATAAAAAATAGGAAATTGCAACTTCTGCACTGAGTGTTTAAAAATCCGATTGGAAGCGAATGTTCCTCTCATCCGTTGCACTGAAATGTCAATGCCATAACCAGCCCATAAACGGAAAATGAAAAACCAACACAGGAAAGAATGGATTTGTGTAATACCTGCCGATAAACACTTCATAAAGGCAATTACAAGTACAAACCCAAGGATTAGCACACCCCTAATTGAAAGAGAACGAAGGGGCTTGACAGAAAGTGAGTACATATAGGTATTTAGAACACTTCAATTGAAGATGAATTATTATAATGAATATGGCCTTATCAAGTAGGAAGTGACATGGGTGTTTTCAGTCCACTGCAATTCCTGTTGTCACATGGATTTTTTTTCCACATATTTAACCACTCTAGACGGCCACACCAATAACTGGTGATTCTGCTGTGCCTACCTAAAAATTATATATATATATATATATATATATATACACAGTTGTAGTCAAAATGGAAATTTATAATTTTATGAAGTTTCTCAAAAAAACCCCCACAAATTTTAGGAAAACATTTTTGTAGTAAAAGTTTTGCTTTTGTGGATGAGGAAAGAGTTAAGAATTAGATGTCACAATTATTTATTTTAGCAATTTTTTTGCAAAACTCCAAAAATGCACCTTTAGCAAAAATAACCTCTTTTAAACGATTAAGATATTTGTCAATGAGCTTTTGGCATGATTCTTTAGTGATTTTTGACCATTCTTCAATGCAAAATTGTTCCAGTTCATTCAAATTCCGAGGACTTGTGCTCTTGTGCACAGCCTTCTTCAACTCATACCAAAGACTCTCAATCGGATTTAGATCGGGACTTTGACTAGGCCATTCCAGAACCGTGATTTTATTCTTCTTTAACCATTCTGAAGCAGCAGCTTCAATAGCTTTGAAAAAGTTATACTAGGCACAGTAAATAACTGCAGCACCACAGGATACAACATGTACTTATTTGATTATCTTTGAACCTGTCCATGCTTCCGAAAGAATAAACTTGTCTTGCCTTTCACATTTGTATTTTTAGTTGTGGGCTGAGCAGCAGCAGCTATGAGTGCATTAAGAGAAACTGAACAGCAATCTGAGCTGAGTTCACACCTCCCACTGAGATAAAGATTCAGTCAGAATGTTGCAACGGTCAGCGAGTGTGAGATAGTGCCTGCAGACAGAGCACAGACTCAGGACACAGCTACCGCCTCAGAGGAATACAGAAGCACTGTGTGACTCATTTGCAGACACCGGCCATTCAGGAAAGCCTCTTGAGTGAGTCATTATGGCAACACAAAGCGCTCACTGACAACTGTTTAAATCGTAATGAATGTACACCTGAAAAAAAGTAGAAAACAGGTATGCTGAAACAGGAGACTTGGGGAAATCGATTCTGAGAAGATCATAGGCACTCTCCTGGTTCTTTGGTCTTGCAGTTTTTGTAAAGGAAATTGCAGCAGACACCGCATTGCGTCACCTTCTGGGAGACTGGAACTGGCTACAGCTGACTCTGTCTGTATGCAAGTACTATTGATATAAGAGTTCACTCAGCGTTTCATCTGTCTGTGTGCAAGTACTATTGTTGTAAGAGTTTACTCAGCATTTCACCTGGTAAGGACACAACAATCTGGAGCTTGCAAGTTCTAATCCCTGACCTGCTTCTGCCTTTGTGTTCCCACGTGCAATGAATGGAAAATCAGCTTCGATTTGTTTGCTTCACTACACCACAAGTGACCCCTAGTGGTCGGGAGACAGACGAGGTCGGGCAGAGAGCATTTAAACTGAAATCTGCAGGGCTCTGTAGATTAGGAACAGCCAGTGCTTAGGTTTGAGTTAAATGAGCAGGAAGAGTAGAGAAAATGAATTTCATAGTTAAGACATTGCATAGTACATCATTTTTACCAAGCAATATATATATATATATATGTAAGATGTGCACTTCTTTTTAGCTTGTTTGTTTTTGTCACCCCTACAGATGATGTTGCCTGGCTATGCCACCTGTGGTAATATGAAACTGTGTTGGGCAGAGCTGTGGTTTTCAGCGCGTGCCTGGTGAGGAACTGCAGGAACCTACAGAGACAGAGAGAGAGGGGCACAGAGACAGAGAGAGACAGAGAGAGAGAGAGAGAGACAGAGAGAGAGAGAGAAGACAGACAGACAGACAGACAGACAGATGGGCAGGCAGGCAGGCAGGCAGGCAGACTGCAAGCATTACCACCCTTTAGAATCACATGAGACAGGCAGACTCGGGGAAATGCAGTGACTCAGACATATCTGGGTTTCTGAACATCACGTGGCTCCTAGCCTTAAATGTACCTTTGGAAAGCGAGGGTCTGGTATATGGTTATGTAGGCCTCGGGAAAGTTTCACTTTGGCCCCCAGAACAGCAACATCTGGCTAAACTGAAACCAGGAAGCCGGATCTCTTTTATTCATCAGTATTTCACTGGGTAGACTTCCTGTGTCAGGAAATGTGTCCTGCGTAGCACAGTGGAGCAGCACAGACTGCCAGCCTTCAGCTGGGGGAAACCCAAACTGAGAATGTATCTTTATCACTCCTGTCTGATTTACACCTACTGCATGGAGGTGCCAGGTCAACCCCAAAGCTATGACTGCAGTATGCATGCATGCCCGCAGCTGGCAATGCCAAGAGGGAGGAGGGTATAATGATTGCCAATCAAAACAGTTCAGCTTTCTCTAAACTGCTCCAGCACATTGACTTGCTGGGATTTAACACTCTGACTTGCCTTTCTACAAACCCCTGTCAAAGCTGAAAATAAGGTGGCGGTTTGGGGAGGGATGTGGTGGAGGGGAAACTCAAAGCACGGCACGGACTGTAAAGTCCATTGTCTTGCTGAAACTCTGGTGATGGTTGCACCAAAAGTTGTTCCTGTCAATCAAATGATCATATTTGCAAGTGTATTTAGAGTTCCTTCCTGGAACTTTGCATAAAGCTTTACAGTCTCTCTCTATATTATATTATATATATGTTATTACATTTCTAATCTTATGTTTATGACGTGCTGTGGTGTTGTGATAGCGTGCAAACTGCTCAGAGGAGCAAGTTTCAGCTTACTTCATGGGGAAATTCATCAGCACTCAACAGCAGAGCAGTACAGTATGATTAGCATGACAGCTCATATTAATACTAACATGTATTCACATTCACATGGCAAGAAACACTACCTCGAGCACAGATGACTACAGCAGAGCCATTCATTGGGTTTAGTTGGATTCCCCTTGGAGTTGTTATGTTGTGATTATTCCTTTGCAGGCTGTTTTAACATGACAGGTATAGGGACTACAAGACAGCCAATCCAGAGTCTTTCAACATCAGTGGTCTTTCACAGCTATCTCTACTAAAAAATAAGAAGACAATACTGGAACAGTAGAGAAATCAAGAAACAAAGTAGGGAGAGAAATACAAGACATGTAGATCTTTATGGATTACCATAAAGTTTAGTAATTCATGAACAAAATTAATAAACAACAACAGACTGATAAAAAAGAAACCCTCATATTACTGATGAGGTAAAGCTGTGGCCCCTATACCAGAGAGAAATGAAGCTGTAGATGTTGTTGATTACCATCTGAATCAGCCCCCACAGCTAGGCAACACCTATATCATACACTGTGCTAGTGCACAGCACGCCAGCATTGTGTGCTATTTGCATTACAACAGTGAGCCTATTTTATATATATTATATACACACAGTATATATGTGTGTGCGTGCATGCATGTGTGTGTCTGTGCATGTGTAATACACCATAGCCTGCTATTTCGACCATGCTATCTGAAGAAGGCTGAAGCCAAAACTTTGCAGCTAATTATTATATAAATATATAAATATTCATATTACAATACAATTATAACGTATTAAAAAGCTACTATACAATACATGTACTGTGGTATATAATCAAGGATTGAGGCACATGGTAGCAGTGAATGATAAGGTAGTTTGTGATAAAATAGTTTGGCCAATGGCCTCGCCTTCCAGTGTAGTGAGAGACAGTCATAACTGAGGCAACGAGAGATCAACCTAGCTCTATATGTAGATCGATCGATCTATCTATCTATCTATCTATCTATCTATCTATCTATCTATCTATCTATCTATCTATCTCTACTTGTACCTTTGAGAGGAAACAGTTTCCATCAGCATTACAAGTTCCACCAGAGACTGCCATATAGACAGAATAACCTTTACAACTGGTGGTGTAATACTTGAGCATTAACATTATACCATGATTCCGATGAACAAGATAAACCTGACACTTCAGCAAAAAAAATTAAAAAAGCAACAATAAACACCAAAGTAGAACTGAGCACACAATGAGCTAGCAGTGAAAGAAGGATGTGGTTAAACCACAGAGCATGCAGAGAGGCTGCGAGCCGCTTCATTTCATGCTGCTTTCCTTCATGCTCAGAAAGGGTCCGTTTTGGAACACAGTTCTTCCGAATAATAACATTTTCTGCTTGCATTACTGATGACATCACTAAACACAAAGAGGTCACTAATTACTACTGTGGTTAAGATTCATTTTCTTAATACATATACCTTTAAACATGTGTTTGTTCATTGTATTGTACACACACACACAAGCATGTCACATATGTTTAGCTATTACATAATGCATTGATGTATTCAGTCCTGTGAATAAAAGGATTTAACAGTACAGGTAGTTTTTTAAAAGCTGATGTCTACCATATTTAACAGTAATTGTATGTCACCTTTTCTTATCTTGTCTAGTCTGTACAAAACAGGATGTATGCGGTGTAGTCAGCTATAGCTAGCACTGGCCAGGTCTGAGGACTGAGGAAAAGAAAACTGTAATAGTGTAAAAGAGCTGAGTACACCCTAATAATATCTCTTTATGACAAATAATAATAATAATTTGGTAACAGAATGTAGTTTCAATAGTTGGACAAGCTGGTATAATGCTGTATCAGACAGACACAGTCATTGACGTCACCCTGGTTGTGTGCTCATGTGCTGTATGTGGGTCTGTGGGAGTGAAGATTGGGGGTGACTGTGATTCATGACAATGACGTCACCCTAATTGTGTGCTCATGTGCTGTACGTGGGTCTCTGGGAGTGAAGATTGGGGGTGACTGTGATTCATGACAATGACGTCACCCTGGTTGTGTGCTCATGTGCTGTACGTGGGTCTCTGGGAGTGAAGATTGGGGGTGACTGTGATTCATGACAATGACGTCACCCTGGTTGTGTGCTCGTGTGCTGTACGTGGGTCTCTGGGAGTGAAGATTGGGGGTGACTGTGATTCATGACAATGACGTCACCCTGGTTGTGTGCTCGTGTGCTGTACGTGGGTCTCTGGGAGTGAAGATTGGGGGTGACTGTGATTCATGACAATGACGTCACCCTGGTTGTGTGCTCATGTGCTGTACGTGGGTCTGTGGGAGTGAAGATTGGGGGTGACTGTGATTCATGACAATGACGTCACCCTGGTTGTGTGCTCATGTGCTGTACGTGGGTCTCTGGGAGTGAAGATTGGGGGTGACTGTGATTCATGACAATGACGTCACCCTGGTTGTGTGCTCATGTGCTGTACGTGGGTCTGTGGGAGTGAAGATTGGGGGTGACTGTGATTCATGACAATGACGTCACCCTGGTTGTGTGCTCATGTGCTGTACGTGGGTCTGTGGGAGTGAAGATTGGGGGTGACTGTGATTCATGACAATGACGTCACCCTGGTTGTGTGCTCATGTGCTGTACATGGGCCTCTGGGAGTGAAGACTGGGGGTGACTGCGATTCATGACAATGACTGTGAATATTTAAGAAAGGTAAACTTATTAGGGAGTAGCACAACTTTTTTTTTTCTCGTTTGAATAATTTAAATGGACAAAAAAAAAAAAATCTTGTATTGTTGCCAAAACAATTTTTTCGCTTTTCTTAAATATTTTTAACAGTTTTTACATACAAAAACTACATACAATACTGTATGTAGTTTTTCGTGTTATATTATTATTATTGGTAGTAATAGTAGTATTAGTAGTGGTAGTAATAGTAGTATTTTTAAATTAGTACTTCAAACAAGCACTGTGGAACAAGTATGCAAGAAATAGCCATTCATAATTCCACACTTTGCATGGTTCTTAATGAAATGAATCAATGTAAAACCCCAGTCAAGGCTCCCAGTAGTACAGATTTCAACACATACTTGCTCATTACAATCCACTGTAGTCCTTAAAGTCCCTTTTCACATAATCACTGCATAGCTGAATATTATTACACAACGCTGCTGTCTGTCATGCTGCCTTTCTTAACTCTCATCTTAACTCTCCCCTTAACTCTCCTCTTAACCTTCCTTAACTCTCCCCTTAACTCTCCTCGTAACCTTCCTTAACTCTCCTCTTAACTTTCCTCTTAACTCTCCTTCTCTTTTCTTAACTCTCCTCTTAACTCTCCTCTTAACTCTCCTCTTAACCTTCCTTAACTCTCATCTTGTCTGAGCCTGGAATGGGTCTTTTTTATACTGTGGCTGGAGCCTTAATTACCCATTAAACAATTACCTTATTAAGGCTCCAGCCACATTCCATTCCACATTGGGCAGCAGTGTGGAGTAGTGGTTAGGGCTCTGGACTCTTGACCGGAGGGTTGTGGGTTCAATCCCCAGTGGGGGACACTGCTGTTGTACCCTTGAGCAAGGTACTTTACCTAGATTGCTCCAGTAAAAACCCAACTGTATAAATGGGTAATTGTATGTAAAATAATGTGATATCTTGTAACAATTGTAAGTCGCCCTGGATAAAGGCGTCTGCTAAGAAATAAATAATAATAATTCCCACAGGCTTTATCAGGATGGGGATTTAACCCCATCCACTGCAGCTACCCTTTATGAGACCGGCTTTTCGCCGGTCTCTATAATAATAATTAATATTGGCAGATGGCGTTCGTCCGTCCGCACACATAGTAATAATATACATAAATAAGTAAGTAAGCACACGGGGCGGGCACCCCGTCACAAAAAGAAATTATTTTTCGAAGACGGTTATTTTATTATTAGCACACTTCTAGAGGTTAACTAACCACTGTCTGCTGTCTAGGCTCTTCCAATAGCTCAGCTGACTTGCTTTTCTTTCAATTTTCTTTGATCGTTCTCGTTACAGATCTGCGGTTTACTCTTTCTTTGTTGGAAAATAATACATTTTGAGTTTTAGAATTAGACTGAAGCTTGTATGCCTGCTTCGAAATCAGCTGTGCAAGTGAACCTAATTACCTTTCATCTGGTCTATATTCTGCAGCCAAATCTACAGCAGGCATATCCAGATGCCCTTGAATATGCAAAAGTGGTGTGGCTTTTCTAATCTTCTGAGATGGTTCTAATTTTACTTTGCTAATGTCATTTGGAAAAATACATTTCAGACACGCAATCTTTATCTTCAGCCCGAAGCTGTAGGCTGCATTTGTTTTCGGTATGAATCACACACTTTGAAGCAACACTTGGGGTTTTCATGGGAACAAAACCAGCACTGCTCTGGAAGTCAAAGTTGCAATATGTATAAAAAAATAAATATTATTCATTTTTAAAATTAGTGGACAGAAAAACTAAAATGATCATGAATATAAAACAGCTGCATTTTAGCAGTGTTTTGTTTTTTGTTTTGTTTTGTTTTTTGTAAAATGCTGAAGCCAGCAGTATAGCTTTTTCACTCAGAATAGCATTTATGACATTTGTTTTTAAAGCAAAGATATACATACAATCTGCAATAAACACCTCCTACATTACATATGTGGGCTTGGAAGCAGCCTTAGAATTGCAGTTGGTGTTTGTGCTTCCAATTAATAGTAAAAAGGCATGTATTACAAGTACAGTACTCCCCTTTATAGTGCTGTAGTCAGAAGCCATAGTTATTTTTGTGTTCTGCCTTATAACAAGAATACTAGGGCTAGTGTAATGGCATTATGGGTTTATAGTATAAACACTGAGTATTGACTAACACTGCCAATCTCTCGCTTCTAACGTGGGAATTTCAAAATGAACTGAGATTCGGTTTGAGTGCATTTAATCTATATACAGTATCAGTGTCTGTGTGTGTGTCTGTGTGTCTGTATCTGTGTCTGCCTGTGTGTGTGTGTCTGTATCTGTGTGTGTGTGTGTGTGTGTGTGTATCTGTGTGTGGCTGTCTGTGTGTGTCTATGTGTGTGTGTGTATCTGTGTGAGTGTGTGTCTGTCTGTGTGTGTCTATGTGTGTGTGTGTCTGTGTGTGTATCTGTGTGAGTGTGTGTCTGTCTGTGTGTGTCTGTGTGTAATGTGTACACAAAATTTGCTTTTGCACAGGACATTGTGGTAACTACGATTTTTTCCATGCAGCACACACACACACACACACACATGAAAAGATGAAGTTGTGTGGTAAATGGCAGCTGCAGTGTGGATTACTGAAACCATTATTTCCTCTGATTACAAATAGTTGTAGCAGTATTCTAGTCCTTCTACTTTTCTGTACAGTACAAGGGTAATGCTCTCATGAGAGTTTTTACAAATATGTAAACTACATGTTAGCATGGAGAACACTTTATTTTTCAATGCAATAACGGCACAAGTGTGCTGTGTATAGCAAACGACAATTGAGCCACAAAATCAAAGAGTCGCTATTTAGAGACATGCCGATGAGAGAATGCGGCTGGGATGCAGGAAACGGGGGTCGTATTTGGTTTTCTTAATTTATAATTAAGAGTATTTTGTATATTTTGTGTTAACCAAAAATAAATATAACCCTAACCCCTCCCTATCCCTAACACTATTCCTAACCCTAACCTTTTTCTGATACAATGTGTGTACTTAAATATATTGTGCAAACATATCTACACATTAAGTACATTGTTACTATGCTTAATGACATTGTAATTATGAATAACTACTACATGCATTTATTAAGTAACTACTATGTAAATGCACAGTAATTAGAGACACAAAGTGTGATCAACATTTGGTTTCTTTTGGTGCCCTTCGGTTCAGAAGGAATTTGCTGCAGTTTCAAAGGCTAACAATAAGAACCGAGGCTAACGGCTCTATCAACGTCATATTTCCTGCACGTGGTTCTACCCAGTCTTCTTACCACTTGGTTAGAGGTTCTGCAGCTTTTACAAGTCGTTTTTCAGTGTATTGCCATGCATCATTGACGCTATGTGGGTAAGAACACTAGTGTACACAAATGTGATAAGAAAAGGTAAGTGATGATAAACAGGGTGCGAGACCAACCTGGGAGAACTGTGCACATGAAAACGACTTGCTGTCCTAGTAAATGTCACAGAGCTTCAGTAACCCGCTGCGCACAGCCCGACTCAACTTAGCCGTCCCGACTCATCTCATCTGAGTGTGCACAGATTTTGCGATCAGTTTTGCTCAGTTTTGGTTTGACGTTACAGTTCAGTTTTTTACGACTGGGTGTCGCACACTGCTAAGACTGAATTACTGACTGAATTACTGATTAGTAAACGCCTAAAAAACGATTCAAATGTGCACATATCTGGTATTTTTTTTAATTCGGGACACTCGGAGCATTTCAAGACTAATGTATTTTTACCTGTGGAACTAAAGCTGACAATATTCCGCCATCTTGTATAACAAGTCACATGACAAGCTACGTCACTTAAACCTGCTTCACCATTGGTTGACACCCTTATCACGACTCGGTCTCAGTCTTGGTCGGCAACCACAGCACGCAAACAGACTGATCACATCTGAACGAAACTGCGTCTGAAAAAGATTCAACATGTTCAATCTTCAAATCTGAAGACATCCCGTCTGAAATCTGCAAAATCTTTGTTTTAAGTGCACGCACACTGCTACGATTCATCCAAACTCTGTACGGCCAGTTGAGATGAGATGAGTCGGGACGGCTTGAGTCGGGCTGTGTGCGGCGGGCAGAGACCTGTTCAGTAACAAAATCACACGCCGCCTCAGTGCAATAGCAAGGAGAAAACCAGCAGCTCAGCTTCATTTTGTTACTTTATTATCTTAAGTCTACATTATTATTTTTGTCAAACCAATGGAGAAACTAAATGTGCATTTAGCTATAGACAGAGAATTGCATGTGAAAATGTCACTTAGCTAATTTTACATGACCATGGTATTTATTAGAGTGCAGTTTCGCGAGTATCAACATTCTTTTTATTTTCATTAAATAAATCATTCTGCTGTTATGAGCTAATGGGCCAGTATTTCAGCGATATCTTTTGAGACGTTTATTCCCAGAGTCAGAAATTCAGCATTCACTCATCTGGTAATGTATTCATCTGGTGGTTTAAACCCAAAGGGGAACAGAAACCGTCATTATAAGACTTTACTGTGATAAATAAAACGCAGTCTCTTACCTAGTGTTGTCTTTTTTTCGGAAAGGAAAAAGCGCACCTCATAAAGTTACCTAAAATAGTAAAATATATACTTTTATGTGACTTTTAAATGTATAAAATGCGAAAATTGAGTGGGATATGTTTTTTTTTTCTTTTTATGTTTCACTTTCAATCTGATTAGAACTCGCGACACAGGTGACATTATATTACCTCACTTATTGTAAATGGAATGACTATACAGTTAAATCGGCCGTTTTAAGGTTTTTCAAAATTAATCACTTGCCTTTAATCTTTGTCACGCATTAGATTTTCATTACATAAGTGATGCGATTTGTTTACATTCTTTGGGCAACTCTACGTGTGCTGCATGATCCACAGAGAGGCTTAGATTTGGATGCAAAGCTTTTCAGACTAGGCTTAAGAAACAAACCAAGACTGACTGTTCACACTACGATCACATTTTCATGAGCACGGCGTGACCACCAGTCTGAGCTGATCCGAGATCTCCCGCATTGCTGCTGAACCCCCATTGATACCTACCCGCGCTGAGTGAAAGAACAGTGCAATGCGGGTAATTAACCCATAACTGATCCATGCCTGTTACACACCTCCAAGCTTAATCATTCGCAGTTCCACGTTGTGTTTTACACTGAGCGATCATTATCTTCGTATTTTCAGTCATTTCCAGTGACCCCATTTGTTGAAAAAAAAAAAGTTATAGTACATTTCTGTATTTGTACTTGATCTGCTCTGAGCTTGGATATAATCTGAACACAGTTTAAGAATCAATTGAGCCTGTTCACTGTTAGTCTTGAAGCCTAATATACCACAAAGACTAAACCAGAAACCGCCAAAAACTGTCAGCATTGTTTTGCATGCCTGTTTCAAGTAGTAACATTTACAGAACTCATTAAAAACAGAGGGGAACAAACAAACAAACAAAGAGGGAGTACGCATTGAGAGCCAATCAAATTGCCTGAAAGCACAAAGCGGACGGAGCTCATTTGCATACAAACTCCAGATTTAGCTGGCCAGTTAAATATTTAGCTAAATGTTAAATCGTGTAACTAGATTTATAAATTATATCTGAATATAGACATTAAATATATATATATATATATATATATATATATATATATATATATATATATATATATATATATTCACAGCATTTATAAATCTGGGGACTAAATACAAGATTTAAGTTAAATCTGAAAAAAGGCATGTTAAAATATTAACGCTTTTTTAAAATTTATTTTTTTAACGCATGGCACCCTACAGTTCACATGAATAGAGAATACCAATACATGTCAGCTCTGTTGTGTTTCGGTCGATGCATTTCTTGTTCAGTTACCGGAGCACTTCATAAGCACTGCTGGCAAATTCAAAGCTGTACGCTTACTATGCCTTGAGTCATAACAGTGCTCAGGGGTACTCTTGTATTGGCACGATGTTATATTTGTGGCAGGCTACGTGATGAGCTTTTCCAAGCTGTGGTTAAGCTCCGGACCATGTTGACTCATTTCTTTGTAGGCCTGACTCTTTCGGACACGTACAAGTGCCTGCGGGCGCAGGTTCATGCGTCTCTTCTTTCACTGAACCAGGCTTGCGGTACAATGGCTTATCCAGGGTGCAAATTGAACAGAGGGACATAGAAACGACAATTTTACATAACATGCGAGAAGCAACCCTGGTCAAGCTCTTTCTTCCTATTTTGTATCATTGCCGGTGTGTTCATTTACCAAATAACAGTGAGAATTACACCATGGTGAAAAAAGTCTTCGGTAAATAACAACCTACTCAGAATATTCATTTAAGGACTCAAAAGTTTGCTGTCGTCATTCGGTACTACTGTGGTTTAACACGAACAGTTTAACTTGCCTTTCACGATGGGGTAAAGATCTTGATAAATCTGACCATTAGTGTCAGCATACTGTATATGTACATTTGTTCCAATGTATTGACCTAAGAGACACACACGCACTGTCAAGTGTTTGATTTTCATAAGAGAGCCCTGTATTATTAACTTAAACAGTAGCAGCATTTGGATCCTAGACTTATTGGATCCATTGACATTTTCAGTAACGTAACTGAAGTTCCCTGGATATTTGTTTGCGATGCATGGTTCCTGGTGCTAAGCCACAGCCCATACTGTGTCCAGTCCAGAATTCAACCAGGTATTGCAGGATCGAGAAAAGAGATGGTCGAATGAAGCCAGTTCGAACTGATCTGTTGAGAAGCATGGCAAAATATATCTGTTGGGAAGAGTGGCAAAAGACATCTATAGACTAGTGCAAAAAGCGTGTGCAAGCTATGACAAGTCTACTAGTAATCTGTATAAAACCAAACTTGAATAAAGATACACTGAATATGTGTAATTAATGTACAGCTGTGCATAACACGTTTTGCATGACTAACAATTTTAGGATTGAGACATAATTTTAAAAAATAAACATGTATGAACATAAAACAAAAAACTGATGTAAAAACACTAAGCAGTTCTGTCCCTCCCCCCCCCCCCCCCCCCCCCCCCTCCCCTCTCTCTCTGGTTTATTAAATGAAACAAAGCCCTGGGCCCACTAAAGTGGAACTATAGTGGTTAGCCTGTTCTCTGCAGTCAACATGTATTCTGTTCTCTACAATTTAGGGAAACAGCTACACCTAAATGTAAGTTTAAATTACAGGTTGTGCTTAGAAAAAAAAACAGCTACTGGGCAGCAGTGTGGAGTAGTGGTTAGGGCTCTGGACTCTTGACTGGAGAGTTGTGGGTTCAATCTCCAGTGGGGGACACTGCTGTTGTACCCTTGAGCAAGGTACTTTACCTAGATTGCTCCAGTATAAAACCCAACTGTATAAATGGGTAATTGTATGTGAAATAATGTATAATGTGATATCTTGTAACAATTGTAAGTCGCCCTGGATAAGGGCGTCTGCTAAGAAATGAATAATAATAATAATACTTGTTGTGTCATGCAGTCTCTGCTATTTGTTTTTCTTGTGTGCTTTACTGGGGTCTACATAATTAAAAAAAAAATACAAAATTATGTCTCAAAAGTCTACCGGAAGCTATAATAGTAGTATAGTATTTCATGTTAGATTTCAAAATGTCACATTTGTGTCAGTTATTCGTTAAGTATATGGAAAACTACAAAGCGGTATGTAATTCAATATGTTAACGTAACATTATTCACCTGGTTTCATTCGACTTTATTATTATTATTATTATTATTTATTTCTTAGCAGACGCCCTTATCCAGGGCGACTTACAATTGTTACAAGATATCACATTATACATTATTTCACATTATAGAGATATCACATTATTTTTACATACAATTACCCATTTAAACAGTTGGGTTTTTACTGGAGCAATCTAGGTAAAGTACCTTGCTCAAGGGTACAACAGCAGTGTCCCTCACCGGGGATTGAACTCACGACCCTCTGGTCAGGAGTCCAGAGCCCTAACCACTACTCCACACTGCTGCCCTTTATGAAGCAAAATGTGTTAATTCTATAGGGTGATGCAAAACCTGTGGCCATAGCTGTACTCATGATAAAGTCCATTCTTTGTCTTAATGAACAATAGTTACTATTGTTATTTCACGATTTTGACATGTTGAAAATGTTACATTGTAAACCAACCACCCCGGCTACAGTATAAATGCAACATACGCGTCAGTTTGTTACCTGCATTCTGGAATCAGAAGTGCATTTTCAAAAGTTATTTTTAAGATTTTTCTTTTTTTTAAAGCGCTGAGAATGCCAATGGCTTTTTCTAGTAAATATATTCATTATCGTAGCCTTTCATGTGTACACCCACTAAGAATAAGTGCTTTAACCACAAGAGAATAGTCTGTCACGCAGACATGTTTAGGGGAGTGTGACATAAAATGTGTGAATTCAAAACAAAAATGTTACTTTTCATTTTAAGATGTTTAAGGCTCGGAGAAACTTTTCCCAGCGATCACTGCTTTATCTTTGCAACAGAAAACAACAATGGGGTAAAGATAATTGCAATTACATCAAACCCGTATTAAACTCTATATAAAAGAAACTTTTTAGTCGGATAGATTCGACGTTGGTCTTTTTCAAATGCTGTTTATCAACAGAGGTGACAGCTGCCAAAATGTTTGATTACCCGAGAGTAGTCACTATTTCTCAGATTTGAAGTGTGTTCTTTCATTTACTGTATGTGCGAGGAGTGCTAAAATAAACCACTGGAACCCGAAATAACAGAGCACCTGCTTTTTGGTTTGTTTGTTTATAATGAAAGAAACGCCTTAAACAACCGGCCAGACGACCAGATCAAACAAGAGAACTGATCATTAAGAGGTTTCAAATCAGTTTAGAAAAAACATCCTCAAATTTCAAAGTTTTTCTTTTTTGTCTGAAAAATGTCCCAAGACAGAATTCTAATCTTTACAGATATTTCATTAGACCTGTTAACTCGGAGTTAAAAGTTATTATTTCAGGAGATTTCATCTTTTTTTTTTTTTTTATCTTTTAAGGAAGTGGTTATAGGACTCAGAGACTTTGTGACAACCTGTGACAGATCAATCAATCACAACCAGATATAAAACCTGAAGCAGCTTCGACACACATATTAGCGGCGCTGATGGAAAGCTTGTGTTACACATACCCTTCTAAACTCCAATTTAAATGTTTTTTTTTTCTTCTGAGGAAACGGTTACTGGACAAGTTGCTTCCATCAGATAAGAACTCCAGAACATACCTTTAGCAGCATTCGTCATTATCTGCCTCTGTGGGGAAACTCAGGTAAAAATAATCTTAATTCTGCAACTATGTAGCAACAGAAAATCCAGATCTGTTTTTTTCTGACTGGATTAGTTATGCACAGTTCAACACTGCATGTATTTTTCTGAAGTCAATTTAAAGGGGGTTCTTTGTATGTAGTGTAATCCTTTTTTTCTTAGCCCTAATGAATATTAATAATAGCACAAAGCGTTATATCTGAACAAGACAGAATATTTAATATAAAAAGAGACTGTAATAATAATAATAATAATAATAATAATAATAATAATAATAATAAGTATACTTGCATCAGATTAATATACTGCAACAGAACTGGAGAGGATAATTAAATTAGTCCAGAGAAAAAATGCACTGACAGTTCTAATTTCCAAATTAATTATAATTCTTACTGCACAGTAAACAGATAGTTTAAAATGCTCAGGGTAACCGAGGCAAGTGTTTGCTACCCACTCAACAGAAACAAGAAAGTGTTGCGTGTGTCATTTTATTACTAAAACCAAAAACATAGTTCAAAATACTACGTGTTTCTGAAATCCCACGGCTTTTAAGCAACAGCTTTACCGTACCTCTCAAACTCCCTAAAGAAGAAGTAGTGGTTAGCCTGTTCTCTGCAGTCAGCATGTATTCTGTGCTGTAGTATTTCGGGAAACGCAGCTACACCTAAATGTAAGTTTAAATTACTTTCAAATAAAACAGGCTGTGCTAAGAAAAAAAAAAACATCTTCTTGTTGTGTCATGCAGTCTCTGCTGTATCTTGTGGGGTCTACAGCTATGGCCAAAAGTTTTGCACCACCTAGAACATTAGGATTGAGGATTAACATAATTAAAAAATAATATTTTAGATATTTTATTTAACATCATATAATCAAATAAACTACAAAATGAAATCGCAAAAAACTACTGGAAGCCATGCAACAGCAGTAGAGTATTTCATGTCAGTTTTCAAAATGTCACATTTTTCAATTTTTGTCAGCTATTCGATAGAAAACTACAAAGCGGTATGTAATTCAATATGTTAACGTAACGTTATTCAGCAGGTTTCATTCGACTTTATGAAGCAAAATTAGTTAATTCTACAGGGTTATGACAAACTTTTGTCCCTCGCTGTATTTATTAATGTGAACAGTATTATATTACATACACATTATTATAGCTGAAACCCAAGACTCTGAATACGTGTGCTCTGTGTAAATCTGCATAATAAACACTGAATACGCTTCAAAATAAGAGGTGCATTACCTACACTCTCTTGTGTTTCCACTGCAGTTACCGTGTCAATACAACAGTGCACTGCACTGGAGATGGGGAAATTAATATTTAACAAACCCACTAGCTCTGGTATGGATTTGTTTGCTATTAGGGAAATGTATTAACACGCAAGACTTTTGTTCAACGGCAGCATGGAGAATGGGACCTCAATAATAATCATTTGCAGGTTACAAGTTCTTACTCCGAGCGCTAAAAAAAAAAAATCCTGTCTTTTCTCAGGCAAGTCTAGGAGACTGAAGCAGTTTGCTTTTGTTTTGTTTTAAGGAAGTGCTTACTGAACACATTTCAGATCCATGAAAGCTCACTCACAAGTGCTCTGCAACAGGGTAGTCTGTACAGGGTGGCCGGAGCCGGAGCGGAGCTGGGCTGGAGCTGGATAACGGGAGCGCTCCGGAGCATGGAGCCGGAGTTGAGGTTCCGGAGCAGCTCCATTACTTCCTGTCTTTGACATTTCAAAAATCCTGCCTGAATTATTCAGTTCAAACATTTGAATAAACAAAATAAATAAGTATCTAAAATAACTGAATGCAAATACATAAGTACTTTAATGTGCATAATATTTCTGTTGAGCCATCCAAAATTATCAACTAGAGTCATGTCATCGGCATCTACAGCCATTACCTTTTATGTAGCTTATAACAGATAGACCATTACATGAAATATATAATGTGTATTATAGTAATACGTATCATAAGGTATACTAGATACTGTACTTTATACAACACTGTTTCTATCTATGAAACTATACTGCTGGTACGAATATGATATTTTCATGTTCAGATATCTGCTTAGGATTCAGACAAAATCTGAATATTTGTTCATTTGCAAAACGTTATCAAAGTCATTATATGTAACACTATTAAAGTTGAAAGATATCTCAGAAGCAAGGAAGTTTATTTCAGACTGTGTTGATCTTTTGTTTTTGTTTTTTTGTTTTTTTTACATAGAAATCCCACACAGTGCTATTTTTCCTATTGCTAATTTAGAAACTACTGGCAACGTCCGGCAAGGTTCAAGGCAAAGCAGTTTGTGATACGTATTTCTCATTTCTGTCAACTGTGTAATTTGTGACCAAAACATACCATTATTCCCCTCTCGAAAACATGGTTATATATATATATATATATATATATATATATATATATATATATATATATATATATATACAGTACTGTGCAAAAGTTTTAGGCAGGTGTGAAAAAATGCTGTAAAGTAAGAATGCTTTCAAAAATAGACATGTTAATAGATTATATTTATCAATTAACTAAATGCAAAGTGAGTGAACAGAAGAAAAATCTAAATCAAATCCATATTTGGTGTGACCACCCTTTGCCTTCAAAACAGCATCAATTCTTCTAGGTACACTTGCACAAAGTCAGGGATTTTGTAGGCATATAGTCAGGTGTGTGATTAAACAATTATTCCAAACAGGTGCTAATGATCATCAATTCAATATGTAGGTTGAAACACAATCATTAACTGAAACAGAAACAGCTGTGTAGGAGGAATAAAACTGGGTGAGGAACAGCCAAACCCAGCTAACAAGGTGAGGTTGCTGAAGACAGTTTACTGTCAAAAGTCATACACCATGGCAAGACTGAGCACAGCAACAAGACACAAGGTAGTTATACTGCATCAGGCAGAAATTTCAAGGCAGACAGAGGTTTCCAGATGTGCTGTCCAGCTCTTTTGAAGAAGCACAAAGAAACGGGCAACGTTGAGGACCGTAGACGCAGTGGTCGGCCAAGGAAACTTACTGCAGCAGATGAAAGACACATCATGCTTACTTCCCTTCGCAATCTGAAGATGTCCAGCAGTGCCATCAGCTCAGAATTGGCAGAAAACAGTGGGACCCTGTTACACCTATCTACTGTCCGGAGAAGTCTGGTCAGAAGTGGCCTTCATGGAAGACTTGCGGCCAAAAAGCCATACCTCCGACGTGAAAACAAGGCCAAGCGACTCAACTATGCACGAAAACAGGAACTGGGGTGCAGAAAAATGGCAGCAGGTGCTCTGGACTGATTAGTCAAAATTTGAAATATTTGGCTGTAGCAGAAGGCAGTTTGTTCGCCGAAGGGCTGGAGAGCGGTACATGAATGAGTGTCTGCAGGCAACAGTGAAGCATGGTGGAGGTTCCTTGCAAGTTTGGGGCTGCATTTCTGCAAATGGAGTTGGGGATTTGGTCAGAATTAATGGTCTCCTCAATGCTGAGAAGTACAGGCAGATACGTATCCATCATGCAATACCATCAGGGAGGCATCTGATTGGCCCCGAATTTATTCTGCAGCATGACAACGACCCCAAACATACAGCGAAAGTCATTAAGAACTATCTTCAGCGTAAAGAAGAACAAGGAGTCCTGGAAGTGATGGTATGGTCCCCACAGAGCCCTGATCTCAACATCATCGAGTCTGTCTGGGATTACATGAAGAGAGAGAAGCAACTGAGGCTGCCTAAATCCACAGAAGAACTGTGGTTAGTTCTCCAAGATGTTTGTGCCAACCTACCTGCCGAGTTCCTTCAAAAACTGTGTGCAAGTGTACCTAGAAGAATTGATGCTGTTTTGAAGGCAAAGGGTGGTCACACCAAATATTGATTTGATGTAGATTTTTCTTCTGTTCACTCACTTTGCATTTTGTTAATTGATAAACTATTAACATGTCTATTTTTGAAAGCATTCTTACTTTACAGCATTTTTTCACACCTGCCTAAAACTTTTGCACAGTACTGTATATATATATATATAAACCCGCAAAACAAATATTGGAAATATGTACAGAAAAGTTAGATCAGAAAATAATGAATTCATTTACCACGAAAGCTCTTCAAGATGGCCGTTGCTTTTTCTTGCAAGTTTATATTCTTAGTTTCATTTGTGTAAAGTTGCCTCACAAATCTACAGTAATTAGCCATATTCAAAGTGATTCTGTTATGGTACATGCGTCATATATACAAGGATAGTGCACAGCGCTTCCTTATGTAATGTTGTTTTTTATTAGTTGTGCAACGCTACAGCTTGTCTGTTTTTTATTTGTTTTGTTTGATTGGGGATCAAATGGGGCAGGCTGTGTTCTAAGACATCCTGAAAACTTAATGGAAACCCTATAAGAAAGCTGTATGATAAGTCGTGCAAAGCCAAACTGGAACTCAAGACACTGTCTCTGGTATTTTAATATGAATGAGTTTATTTGCATTTGGAACTCAGTCTAAAAGAAAACTACATGGAGACACACACAACCCGAAACTACTACCAAAATAAGAGTGAGAAAAAGGTGCGGCTTATTTTTATTTTTTCCCTGGAGATTGCCCCACTGTAATCCATATAAACCTAGGCCGTTCCCTCCTGTCGATTTCTCTCCAATGTATTTTCCTTCACATACATTTGTTGGTATTGTATTAAAACAGCGTGTCAGCGTTTGTGTTTTGTTTAACATAACATCGTCCCGCTGTACTTGTCGTGTTTCTGCGTTTCAGCGCCGCTCTCATACTTCCCAGGTTCTGTTCCGCGTCACGTTTGCGCCGCAGCACACCTGATAAAAGTGGCCAGGTCAAGTCATATGATCAGGCAGTCCCGGCTCCTCCAGCGCAATACTAACCTTTAGGAGTAACTGAAGGCGGTTCTGTTCCAGCAGTGTGATTCTATATAGAATGTCCCTGAGCCTCGGTAGTGTTCGGCATTGTTACTGCTATACCTTGATTGTGTGCTTTGTGTTTCAGCTCAGCCATGGAGAACTGTTCCTTTGAGGGCATCAACGCATTTGTACACTCGCTCCACTTAGCGGTCTACATCCCCGTCTTCATTGTGGGAATCATCCTGAACGTACTGGCTCTAATTGTTTTCTGCAGGGTTTTAAAGAAATGGATGGAATCCACTATTTACATGACCAACCTGGCGCTAATGGACCTGCTACTGCTTTTAATACTGCCTTTCAGAATCTATACAGGGACTATGCAGAAGACCGTTTGCACGTTTCTGGAAACCCTCTACTTCATCTCCATGTACGGCAGCATTTTCACCATCGTGTGCATTTGCGTGGATCGGTACATTGCCATCAAGCACCCTATCCATGCAAGAACCTTAAGGTCTCCAAAAAAGGCATTTGGGGCGTGCGCTATAATCTGGGTTTTAGTGTGGTTTGGAAGCATACCCGTGTATGAATTCCACAGCGACAGCTACACCAACATCAGATGCTTTCACAATTTCTCAAAGACCACGTGGAACACCCCCGTGATCATTGCGGTGGAGCTGTTCGGGTTCATCATCCCCATGGTGGTCCTGGTGGTTTGTTCCGTGGAGATTATCAAGACCCTCCAGAAAAAGAACTCCCACAGGGACAGTGTGAGACGCAGAGCGTGTGTTCGGATCATTTACGCCAACCTGCTCGTGTTTCTGGTTTCTTTCGCGCCGAGCCACGTGGGGATTTTCCTTCAATATCTGGTTAGAAGAGACGTCATTACTGACTGCAGAGCAAAACAAAATATAAGTCTGTTTGTCCAGGTGTCAATGTGTCTGTCCAATGTCACCTGCTGTCTAGATTCGTTTTGTTATTACTTTGTTGCAAAAGAGACTCTCTCAACCGATTCCTTCCGGAGGACCTGGCGTTTAAGGAGTACTTCCTTAACTACTGAAGTATGATACGGTTGACTTTTTTTATTTGTTTGTTTTTTGGAAAGTATTGCAATTGCAACCATCTGATCAAGATAGCTTGGTGTTTGTCTGGTCTGTGACTGTGGTTGGAAAATGATCATGCAACTGTTTCCTATATGGAAATCCTGCAAAAGAAAAAAAAAAACCACTTGCATTTGCATGTTATCTCTGTCACTGACAAGAATAAATGCATGCCTCTCAATGGTGTGTCCAGTTGTAACTATATTTCACCATGATCCTGATTTATTTTGATATTTTTATTCACACTTCCCATCTCAGGTCAAAAATCATGCTGGGTAATAAAACAGTACTTTTCTTTTTTTCTGCTGTCAACCAATTTGAAGCGTCGGTGGTTGCTGGGGTTTGAGAAATGAGACGTGTCATTCTCTTCAGTGCTGGGAGCAGACAACAAAACCATCTTGTAACATGTGACAGCTTTTAAGATTAAACTTTTCAGAAACTGAAGGTCTTTCTCAAACACTAGTGACCGTTGTAAAGATCGTTTTAGCAAGGTGTGCTTGTAAACATGATTTCTCTTTGTTTTTTTAAACTGAGAATACACAGCGACCTTTCCCTAAAACAGTACTTTTGTGAACAGTAAATTTGAAATCACACATCAAAATCAGCTTTGAAGAAACAACACAATTCCTTAATACGGTCCTTAGAGTTTTCAAAGCCTGACGCTGAGTCAAGTATAGATAAACGTTCCGCTTAAGTTACTGAAAACTGAAGTTTATTCCAGTGCAAATCACAGGGTATCTACAAGTAGAGATCCCCATACTTACACATGTAGCTCAACACTTCCATTCACTACTTCCTCTACATTTGAACTGCGAGCTGCTGCACCCAACATGACTAGAGTATAATTTACTCACTACTGCCGCCCTGTGGTGGACAAGTTATAGCAAATAGAGAATGCTGCTGCATATGTGTGGTGGTGAGCAATTCGAAACAAATAAGACAAAGGACCCTGACCTGTCAGAAAATTGCTGACTACTGCTGCCCTCTAGTGGCCGGCTAAATTACAAAACAAACAAACAAACAAACAAACAAAAATGATTCTTAGCTCGGGGAAAGGTTAGCCGCCTGGCTGATTTTAACAGCTTAAAAAAAAGTGCTCGAGTTCATTTTTTTAATTAAATAATAATAATTAAAAAAATAAATAATAATAATAATAATTTTGCAAAGCTGGAACCAGACAAGTTCATATTCATATTTATTCGAAATAGACAGCTTACGTAATAACTGAAAAACGGAGTTGCATTTCTGGGAAGAGCAACACCCAACACTGGTGCTGCAGGGGTGCTGCAATTCAAACACTTCTGCTCTCCTCAAGCCCACATTTGCATACGGTATGTAACAGTTAATTTTTTCAATGCGATCACAAGATTACACTGAGGAACCAACAGATTATTAAGTATGACCACTATTTTACACAATCCACAGTATGCAGAACCCATTTCTATATTCCTTTTTAAAGCATTCTTTTTTAAGAAGTGGCAGTTACAAAGTAGTACATATTTCCTACAGTAAATAACACCCCCCCCTCTCTTTCTCGCACACTTTAACATGAATGACCCAAAATGTGTAGTTTTAGAAGAAGTACAATTACATAATGTGTAGGAGGCTGTGTGGTCCAGTGGTTAAAGAAAAGGGCTTGTAACCAGGAAGTCCCCGATTCAAATCCCACCTCAGCCACTGACCCTGAGCAAGTCACTTAACCTCCTTGTGCTCCGTGTTTCGGGTAAGACGTAATTGTAAGTGACTCTGCAGCTGATGCATAGTTCACACACCCTACAAATAATAATAATAATAATAATAATAATAATAATAATGTACAATATAGAAAAATAAAGGAAAATGATAGATTCAATACTATGACACCCAAAGGTTTAAATAGAAAGGAATAGTAGATTGTTACATGACATTACATTACATTAACTATGTGGTAAATGACGTCACAAATACACTAATAGATTTAAATAGAAACCAGTGAGTATAGTTACAATGGCATCAGAAGCCTCTTAGTACTTCCACAGTTATATATATATATATATATATGAAAGAGGTTTTTAAAAAATGTACACAAAAAGTTTAAAAGATTTAAAAAATATTTTAATACATTTTCTTTCATATGCCTTCAATTTTGTACACTGCAGTTGTGTGTGTGTGTATATATATATATATATATATATATATATATATATATATATATATATATATAAATGAGACCACTGTAATCATACAGTTAGTTTTCCTTATAATTGACAATCGGATGATGATATGTTTACAGTCCAGTATACGGATTGACAATGTTGATGTTTCAAGACACAGACTGGAGGGTCAGTTAACATACACTGCCTGGCCTGGACACTTTATTAGGACCTCTCTGATGATTGGATTTGGAATCGTTGTGAATTAGAGATGCAACACATGTTGATCAGGTGATGTGCCATGTGATCCCTGCAGCTCTAGAAAGCATTGCAAAGAGGCACGTGAGAGACAGCTGTACACTGAGAGCAGGGGCCACAGCAGCAAGGACAGTAATGTAGGCAGGCTGCTCCAAGACATTAACATCTCCAAGAGTATCAGCTATGGGGAAGCCAAGGGAAAGCAGACATCTAGAGAGACAGCTGTGGCTGCAAACACTGCCTCCCGAAAGGACTTCAGTGTCTTGAATTGCTAACTCTGCTTCTAATGGTATTTTATTTCAAAAGCACATGCTTGATTTTCATTTATAAACATCTATTGAAGGCATAAACCAACTATATGAAGGCACTGACCCTGATCTATTGATTTTCACGAGGTATAGGCATCCTACACGTCATAGGAACAGCTTTGGGTTGCAAGCCATGTTAGAAGTGAATCTGTGTCATAGCAAGAAATATTTTGCTGCCCAAAAGTCAACCACAACACGTCGCATGCACTTCTGAGCGGATGAGCAAAACATTTCTAAAATGTATTGTATGGCTTCTTCTCACGGGACGTTTCAAATACATAATTACTAATAAAGAAGTGATACTGAAAGCTCATTTTTTTGCGGCAGGAGGCAGAATTAACCACTTCTTATTTTGTGTGAGAACAGAAATGAAAGAGCCGGTGTATTGTTATAAAGTGGTACATCATCACAATGCCGTACGCGTACCAGAACGTGACCCGTGTAGTGTTAGAAAGTGGTACGCTGAGAGATTTTGGTACAGATGTAATCAATTGCGATGTGATGTGTTTTTCTACTGTCAAACAGAGGAACATTTACCATTAATTCTTTTTTTTTTGCAAACCTTTAATTATACTTTTTTTTTGCAAACTTAAACTGGAAACAGACAATTTATCTAAAAAGAATAAATAAATAAAATTCACGACGAACAAGACAAAATGAGAAGTCCGCCGCAAGTAAAAAAAATGTACCTGACCCAATGCATATGACAAATATTCGCATACTATCTTCTTAATGGTGGAAAAGTATGACTAATTAAATGTAAAAAGACGAAAAAGACCGAAAACAGCATAACGCACCAGATTTGAACGAGCGCTTCCGTGCTTTCGAAGCTGAAGTTGTCTAGAGTTGTTTAGGCATGCGCAGTGCGTGTCACCTTTTATCCGCGTACCTGAAAATAACACTGCACCGATTCCACTGTTGCGGACGCTGTATCTGCTAAATAAGTTTGCTACACAACCCTTGGTTTCCCCTGCAGCTGTATACAAAGTAAGTAATTTGGCCAGGTGGTAAAACGTGTAGCGAAAAGGACTGAGAAAATAGAACCCTCCTGCATACAGTATGTATAATTTTCATGTCAAACCATAAACCTATAAATAATTTATAGATGGAATTTATTAATAGCCTAGAACTATGGAACTATTTAACGTCTAGTGAAAACTGCACATGCCTTTAGTGCTCCTATAGAAACCTGTGGATTTTTCAGTATAGAAAGAGAGCTGCAGATTTAAATACTCTTGTTAGCTGAATGAAATTATTAAGTTATTAATAATGATAATAATTATGTATGGTTAAAAAAGCAAATGGTTGAATACCACTTGTCTTGTATACAAAAATTGTGAGGTAATGTCAATCATCCAACAGTATTATGATTCAATTTTCTACCTAAGAACTTTATAGAAACAGGTGTGCCTGTGGAAGAGGTTGAAGTGGGTAGCTGTTGCTTGCACGTGCTGCATGAACAGTGGTCGAACTATTCGTGTAACTGACGCTGAGAAGTTTCCGTTCAGTGTGTGGAATACATCAAGCGGGGAAACTGACTTGTGGTAACGCGGACGCCTATGAAAAGCCGGAGAGAGGTTGTAATTTATGGGTTTCGTGACATACAGCAAATCTCACAAAGAAGGCTGTTTCGTATTCACCAGCTAGCCGACAATAAAGTAAGTAGATATTGTATTGTATGAAGATCATATTTGTTTTGTCTAATATATAACTCGTGTAGTCTAGTTTGTCTGGTTGAACAGGTGTTGAGATTCTCACACGGATCCCGCACTCAGGTAAGGTTTTCACCTGTATCTGGTGGAGTAGCCTGTGTGTGTTACAGAGTGGTTTCCAAGTTTACACAAGGCAGACAATATACTAAGTTCAACTATCTAATATATATATATATGCCTAACAGTCCGTATTGACGGAAGTTGCCGTGTTTCCTTCAGCAATGTCTGCACGACATGATGTAGTATTTAACATGCGTGAATTTATTATGTTATTTAGTAGGCTCTTCGAAAAAAAAAAAATACAGTATATTTTGTACTTATTATTATTATTATTGCAAATTACCCTGCAGTGCTGCAATGTATTCGGGTCTGGGAACACATATAAAATAAAATGGATTTAACTCGATGTGTTAAATCTATAAAACACTACTGTGTATAATGTTGTAAGTAGCCTAGTTTAAAATAAAGACTTTATTTAGGCTAGATGGGTCGATTGCATCGTACCAAAGTTATTGATGCGTCTAACTAGCGGATTAAGCAGGTTTAGTCCACCTGTTTAGATTAAAGTTCGTACACTTGTTAATCCCGATTGCATCGTACCTGACGATAATCACCACAGGTGGGTCAGCCGCTAAATCGAACTGAACAGCGATTGCAGCGTGCCGAATCGGACGTGAGATGACCCTGTTCAGGTGGACTAATTTAGTGCTATGAAGTACAAGACTGATTTAGTACTACGTTTGTACAGCACATTTTAAAACAAAGACAGCGCCATTATTCTCTGAAACTACGTCTAAAAACTAGTAAAGTGAAAAGTGAAGCCTTTTGAACCTCAGTCTGAACCCTTTGTCACAGAAATAGGCTATGAAAGGAAATGAAAGTATGATCCGTGTACGGAACGTGCAGAAAAACACACGTAGCAGGCTACAATTATATTATGAATATAGGTGTACTTTTACTTAAATGTGTTTGCCCGAATCACGCCTAATGTAAAAAAAAAAACGCTTTTACCATTTTATCATTAATATATTCATTATTTCCTTTCTTCATACCTTTTCATATATTTTTTTTTGCCGGTTCAATATCTTCAATTTTATTATTATTATTATTATTATTATTATTATTATTATTATTATTATTATTATTATTATTATTATTATTATTATTATTTTTTTATCAAATTCTAGCAATGACAATGTAGACCTACACCTAATCTCCGAGTTTGTCTTTACACTTTTAAATTGTGAATTTCCAGCCGCATTTGTAATGGATTGTTATGGGTTAGTCCTCATTATCGGTCTAGCTTGTTCCACTTGTTCAGGTCAGCCAAACCAGTTTTCAGGATTCGCTGTTTGGTACGCTGCAATCAGGACTAACTTAGTACTGAGCTGCAGAATTTGCTAGACCACTTTTTAGTCCACTTAATGCGGTCTAAGTCACTGGTACGCTGTTTTTTTTGTTCAAAATATTGGGACTGTAGGGCTAAGGGGAAAGGAAAACTATAGATAGATAGATAGATAGATAGACAGACAGACAGACAGACAGACAGACAGACAGACAGACAGATATGTATTGCAGATTTTAACAAAACAGTTAAAAACTATAAGACATTTCAGGAGATAGAAAAAAAACCTAATATTTTTTAGTTTTAAGTAGAATATCATATACAATTAAATTAAAGGAAACCAAGCTTTCAAGACTACTAACAATGAGTCTACTGTGAATGAACAGAACCTCATATAACCCACATATTATTGAGCCTGTGTCAAACCACCCCAGCCAATACCCAGCAGATCTATATGTAACGGAAAAGTCTCTTGTATTATTGCCTCTTGCTTATCATTAATGCTGATTTCACTGATGGTTACTTTAAAAGGAAAGAACTGAAAGATCAATAAAAGTAAGTTGAGAAATGAATTACTTTGAATGCCCTATTTTGAAGCAAAGTGCAACATTACACAGAGGAATTAGGAATACTAAACCCGTAGTAAAACTATTTTACTGTTTTATTCCTCTGTGATAACATGCCTTGGCATTGGCACTTGCTTCATGGTACTGTAGAACCCAGTGTATTTCTTTTTCCTGAAGAGGAGGTTTTATGGGTTACAGTAAGTTATTAACAAAGAAATGATACTCAAAGATCAATGTTCTTTATAATGTTAACAGAAGTAACTCCGGACCAAACAGGCGTCATTTTCCTTACCAAAAGTCTTTGAGGGAAAATTTACCAGGGAAATACAGAACAAGAAGTAACACACTGTGCAGCTGAATGTGTGCTTTTCTCATTTGTATGACATCTCTTTACAGATCCTCAGAATGAGTGAGAACGTGAGTGACGCGGTTCAGTTGTTCCAGCTCATCATCTACATCCCAACATTCAGCATAGGCCTGCTATTCAATCTGTCAGCTCTGTGGATACTTCTTTTCAAGATAAGGAAATGGACAGAATCGACAACATATATGGGAAGCCTGATTTTCAGTGACTGTCTTTTGCTTTTCTCTCTGCCGTTTAAAATTAGTGCCTACAATACCAGTGAACAATGGCTCCTTGGAAGCCCCTTCTGCTCCTTTTTGGAGAGCCTGTATTTTGTGAACATGTACGGGAGCATTTTGATCATAATGTGCATTTCTGTAGATAGGTACATTGCTTTAAGGCACCCCTTTTTGGCGAAATCTCTCAGGTCCCCACTGAAAGCTACGCTTGTCTGTGCTGCAATGTGGACTATCATTTTTGGATCAAGTGTGGAAGCTTATAAATTACATGGCGATCAAGTGAATGTCACTCACTGTTTCCATAGCTTTTCAAATAGCACCTGGGAAAAGATACACGTGATTGCCACAATGGAGACCCTTTTTGTTGCTAGTGCCTTAATTATGACCTTCTGTTCCATTGAAATAGTAAGAGTCATAAAGAGAAGAGGAGGAGACAGTTTGGAAGTGCAAAAGCAAAGCAACAATAAATCAGTTAAAATCGTCCTTGCAAACCTTGTTACATTTCTGACCTGTTTTATACCCTGTCACATTGCAATGCTTTTATACTTTCTAGTGAAGCGTGATATAATTCCTGCCGATTACAGAGAACCTCTGCGCAGCTTTGTTCAGGTCAGCCTGTGCGTGGCCAATGTAAACTGCATGTTGGATGGAATTTGTTATTACTTGATTCTTAAAGAGAACTGGAAATCCACTTCAGAGGTGACACAGGCAACTGAAAGCTCCAACCTGTCCAGGTAATCATATCCTGGGGTCCCCGAGTGGCTCACCTGGTAAAAGCATGGCAGCACGGGGTGCATGGATGAGTCATTCAGTCAGGAGAGCACAATTTTGCATCCTGGCTGTGCGAAGTCGCCGGTCTTCGCTAGGGATTCTGGAGGGAAGCAAAACCGGAAAGGACGGTTTCTCCTCATCGAACTACAGCCAATCCTACCAGCCAGTTGCCTAGAGAGCTCAGCTGGACACCTGCAGGGCTGGCCTTTGTCTTCCTGAGGCCGGTAGCTCGCTGACTTCCGCTCTCGAGTTCCTGGCTGTAAAAGAGGAAGCTGGCTTGGTCGTGGGATTGGAGGACGCCCACTGAACCTTCAGTTCTCCTGAGCTGTGTGGAGAATTACTGCGGTGAGGAGAAAAATAATTTCACATTCTAAATTGATGAGAAAATCGGGGGCAACATAATTAGTCACTCTAAAGTTTAAAAAAGGAGAACAAAAGATAGTCATAGCCTATTCAGACCTAGAGTGCTATGGGATGGCCAGATCTGTATTGTGCAGTAGTGTATGGTAGGTAGGGAGCTCCGAAGAGGATCTAACTGAAGCACTCAAGTGAGGCAGGCTACACTGGGGTCATTGTGCGATTTACGAGAACTGCAAACCAAAACCATTAAAGTGATTTGATGGGAGTTCAGCTTAAAACGATATTGTGTAAATACAGTTTGAACATATTTTTTTGAAATTGATATGCTTTACATTACTGTTTAAATTACTGTATATAAACATACAATGTGTATTTTTTTTTTCTTAAATTATATATTGTTTAAGTCTGGACAGCTGAATGGACAGTGGCATGCTAGCTGCCTACAGTCACATTTGTAGCAGGACTCTCAACAAGATTTCCAAATAAAATACGGTGCCCCTGTCGGATTGGTTTTCATATTGTTTAAGGGTTTCCATCTTGCTCAAATAACAATCACTCACACACACACACATTGCACAAACCTCCAGCTAATCACTATCATTACCAGAGGAGTGTGAGCAAACATGCTCACTGCTTCCTAATAATTTAGCATACAGATTCTATGATGCATTACCACTTACCTTGTGCTTAGCTACAACGAACAGCTGCACAGACCCAGTCATGTACGAGTTCACAACCAATGCTCAGGGACTACTTTTTCTGAGTGGAAGGATACAGCAGAGGGCCTTCAACCACCCAGGAGGTGCGGTAAGAATGGTCTTACTACACACCCTAGAGTGGGTTATTTCTTGTAAGCTGGGTAAGTATTTCTTGACGCCTCATCTCTTGTGGTTGAGTTCATGCATTTAGAAAGCAGATTCTGCATGCGAAACGGCAACACCAGCTGAAGCACTCATTTCCAGTTACAGCTTACATAGTTCATACATAACCACAAATCACCCAGCACAGCAATGCCATTAGCACACAGCAATACTGTCTAATATTCTCCTCCACTAGAACTCAGAGATGTTTTTTTTAACCCTTTTAGCACCAGTGACAGAATAGTCTTTTCTTCTCAGGACTACTATAAGCTGCTATAAAAACCTGGAGCTTGAAGTGGCTGCAACCTTCACAAAAGTGTTTTTTTTTTTTTTTTAAACCACTAAAAATGGATTTGTAATAATGTATGACAGCGCCAAAGATAAATGAAAGGGTCAAAATATTCCACTAATAACAAAATGCTGTTGTCTCTTCCACACCTACATATAATTTAGATCTTCATTAATGATAAGAAACATGGCTCAACCCTTTAACACACACCCTCTTCCTGTCAAGAGCTCATGAAACCCTCACTGTACCTCAAGTATTGAGACAGTTAAAACAGAAGATAACCAAGCACAGTCATAGCAATGGAAAACACGACTTGTCCACCATTTGACTCATCTTATTTCAGATATCCCCTTTTCACGTTGGTTTATAGTGTTGTGCTTATGCTAGGTTTGCCATTAAATGGGATTTCTCTGTGGATTTTCTTCAGAAGACTGGGGCTTCATTCTGTACCAGCCATTTATATGGCTAACCTAGCAGTGTCTGACCTTCTCTTTATCATTTCTCTGCCTCTGAGGATCTACTACTTCGCAACGACTCGCTGGCCATTTGGAGATGCCTTGTGCATGATACCAGGGACCCTGTTTTCAGTGAACATTTATTCCAGCTCCCTCTTCATCGGCTTGATCAGCCTGGACCGGTTCCTTGCTGTCGTGTATCCTTTGAGGTCCCGTGCTCTTCGAACCCCAGGGTTTGCCAGACTGGCCTGTGGGGTGGTCTGGCTGTTAATTCTGGCATTAGGCATCCCCATCGCGCTGAACCACGGGACAAATAAAGACGCCTGCAACGTCACCCGCTGTTTTGAGTCTTATTCGGAGACAAACTGGAAATTTGGATTCGTTATACTCTGTCTAATAACAGGGTTTGGAATAATCCTTCCGCTTGTGATCATCGCGCTCTCCACCGTGCTGGTGATAAAGACTCTGCACACTCGCAGGGTCGGCTCTGCAGTGTTTAAAAAGCACAAGATCATCTGGATGTTCATCATGAATCTGCTCATGTACACCGTGTGCTTTGTGCCCTTTCATGTTGCATTCATACTGTATGCTTTACATAAGCTGAACTACCTCCAGTACAATTTCTTTGATGCTCAAACAATTACAATGTGCTTAGCCAGCATGAACAGCTGCCTGGACCCCATCATTTACTATTTTACTGCTGATGCTTTCTGGAAGAAAAAGCATGAGGACACAGCGCTGACATCAATGAAAACAGTATTACAGGACCAGTAAGCATACTACTTGCAAGCTTGCTAAAAAAACAAACTGATATATTAGATGCCATTGGATATACAGTGTGAGCAAATGCACAGTTCCACTCAGAACCAACTGCTTTACATTGTTACTGGAATAGCCAGGTCAGTCTTGTGCTAACCACTTGGATTGCTTCTAAGAGTGATATTAATTGTATTTAATATGATTACATGGGAGGTAAATTAGCATTTTACTCCAGGGGCCGGTTGTACTAAAGGGATCCAGTCCTGGATCCAGGCTCCGATCTTGATCCTATGACACATTGGGTTGCACTAAAAGGATCAGAGTTGATCTGGAGCTCAGTTTCGTTTCTGATCCTATTTCGATCTTGCTTCAGACCAAGATCAGAGTGGGATCAGAGCTTCATTGAACGTTTTATAAATGGAGAAATTACATGTTTTTAGTTTTGAACTAAGGAATAAACAAAATAATGTAATTTCTCCATTTAAAACTCAGCTGATCCCAATCTGATCCTGCTCTACAGCTGATGGTTGCGAATTAAACAAATGAAACTGTAATATATATTAAACAACAGAGATGTGTGACATACACCATCATAATACGTAAATGAAACTCTTTTTACAATTGCTAAAGTAATCATTAAATAAGCACACTGTATTTAGATAATTGATCGACATAACGGTAACTTAATAAACTTCAAATAGTTGCAGGATTTCACAAAAAAATATTTCCCTCAGATTATTATATGAAAATGGAAATACTTTAACATTTTAGATTACAATTAAATCATTGGTTTAATCAGATTGAACACTTATTTTATTATTATTATTTTTTTTAATGTTTTGGTCAATTCCCTTTTCTTTCTTAATAAGCTTACCTTCTCTGACAGCCTCCTCTCCCCCTGTTCGCCACATTTTTCTAGTGGCAGCTATCATCAGCCCTTGATTCCATTTGCTCAAAATGTGTTGATAATTTGCCTTGAACCGATGCTGCAGCTAGCTGTTTGTGTGTGTTGTGGCTAACTTACCACTGCAAAGAATACAGCATTGTGAGCGTATCCGTCAGAAAATACACACGACCGTGAACGGTAACAACAACCACCAGATATTAACGTACTCAATCTGTTTATAGAAGCGTTGGATTTTTAAATTATAAATGTAGTAGTTGCTTCTAATATTTAAAAATAATTAAAAAAAAAAGTATGGATGGGATTAATGTCGTTTTAAATTAAATGTACTTGATATTCTGACATTCAGAATCTTTAAATGCTGCGCCACGAATATTCGCTTCTCATTGCTCAGTTTCCCTAGTTACGGCATGCGCAGTGCCAGAATCGGATAAAAAAAAAATTGGATCAGTGGTGCCTGCTCATGATCTGTTTAGTACAACTCCTTCTCCAGTGAGTTCACATCCGATCCTGGTTTTTGATCTCATTAGTACAACTGGCCCCAGGAGAAAAGCAACTGTTTTGTTTCTAAGATTATTTTGTTTTGTTTTGTTTATTATTTCATAGCAGCTGTTTCTTATATTTTAGCTAACTAAGCAGAATTGATATAGAATGCATGCTGCAAAGCACTTTAGAAACTTCTCAGAAATGCATCTGTACTGTAAATTGTGTTCCACTTTTATGTACAGGCTCCTTCTCATATGGTAATATTCCATATTGTGCACGTTCTGTACGTGTGCATTTTTGCAAGTTTCACATCCTCCATAGCTGAGAACGAAGTGGTTTATTTTGGTTAACCTTTTAACATTTAGTAGTTTGCATTTTGCACCATCAGTGTCAAACTTCTGCATATGGAAAATCTATTTTGACTGTTTGACTTTCTGGGCTACAGCTCATGTTGTCTTTTCTAAAAAAAATAAAATACATTATTTATATAATTGAATGAACTGTAACGGAATCTCTCAATTTCAGACTCCGGTTCCCAAATTGGATGCAACTTCTGGTATTTGTTAAAATGGTTTGCGATGCTAGATAATGTCCTGCAGCTGTAAGGGAGTTGCACTTTATAAAGATGCTATCTTAGTGTGTCACAGTGTGGTTGCAAGCTTCTTTCCGGATGAGTTAGAATCTTATCCTGTCAGCTGCTGGTAAGATACTCTAATAAGGGCTACTCATTTATGATAAGGATTTTGCAATCTTAAAATACAAGAACAATTTTAAGAAGAAAAAACAGCAGTGGCAGACTAGCGGGCGCTCACTCAATACCCAAGTTGTTGTTTTTTCACTCTAATGCCTGTTTTATTCCACATGAGGCCCATTATTCTTCCTAAATGATATGAATGCACACAACAGTCTCAAGTGTGAAATACATTTCAGTACCAAGCTGCAGTTTAAAGGCAGACAACAAATCACAGTGTGAAGTGGTTTCACCTTTATTCATAGATACGCCTTACTAGCAGACGAAATATACAAAACTAAGAGGTGACCATATTATAGACATACAATGTTTTTTTGTTCTCTTATGAAAGCAATTACTTTAGTTCAACACAGAACCAAGGCTTTTCATGGTCACATAAAACCGACAGAATGCAGGATTCAGAAAGATAAACACATGCAGTCCAAAAAAAAGATTAGTTGACTAAAAAAGTAGGTGCAAAGCTTACATTTCAAGACATTGGGGAATGTGTACAGCTATTCTCCCCTTGGCTATATGAGAACTGACAGCATTGCTGAAGTAATGTGACAGCATCAACGGGATTCAAAGACTCTCCTTATAAAGATATATAGTCAAATAAAAACTGCACTTTGGCTGTGAGCATGCTGGATTGCTACTGCAACTGTTTTACAGGTAATTATTATTAATGTTTTTTTTTGTAAATCACAGGTACATATTTGCAGGGCAACGTAACCATCTGCAGCAGAATGTCCGAATGTTGCTCTTTTACATGGATTCAGTCATCAGCTACAGGGATGGAGACAAGACTCCTATTGCAAAGCAGTTTTACTACGAGCTTGATTAGCCACAGTGTACAGGTAACAAGCTCAGATGTGTCTGGTTAAACTCCTAGTAAAACCAGGAATGGATCAAACTGCTATGCAATGAGGGTCTAATTGTCATCCCTGAGCGATGCATTAATACAGAAAGAAATCTGGTAATTGAACAGGAAACAATGCTTTTTCCCTCATTTGTAATCTGTACACTATTTATTTATTTTTTTTACTTTGCTTGTTATTATATTAACCTCATGTCGCTGAATGACACTTTGCTACTTGCTGTGTTAACCAAAGGGCAGCCTAAAACGTCCTGTGACATTTCCTGGAGTTTATTTTTGCACACTGTATAAATACAAGCCTTGTAACAGACTGTACAAGTTTAAGAGTAGAGAGAAAGGCGTGCATGTTCATTACCTACCGAAGACAAACTGGAACTGTACAGTACAGCGTCATAACAGGGCCAGATTGACACTTAAAAAGTGAACGTTCAGCTTTACATGTAAGAAGAGATGGCTACAGAGGTGGAGTCATGCAGGGAGATACTCATTGCAAAGATCCTTAGGCCTGATCACAGATGAGAGTTTCCACCACAAAGGTGTTCTCAAGGTGCCGGATGCTGTGGCAGTTTCGTGCCTCACGCTTGTCAATGCCTGTGGAAAGAAATGGAAAACTAAAGTGCAGAACTGGCCCAACTAAATAGGTCTGCAGGAACCGGGCTTATTGGGGGTGAAGTCAGGAGCCTTCTGGGTTTCCATGACTGACAACCTGATCACTTTATTATACGGTGGCAACAAGGAGCATGCACTTTCATCTTCAGCGAGATTTCCTTGCTTGGTAAGTAAGAGAACCCATCTGCTACAAAAGGACCATGCAAAAGATTTTCCTTTTTTTAAAGGATTCAAAAAATAAGAACATAAGAAACGTTACAAACGAGAGGAGGCCGTTCAGCCCATCTTGCTCGTTTGATTGTTAGTAGCTTATTGATCCCAGAATCTCATCAAGCAGCTTCTTGAAGGATCCCAGGGTGTCAGCTTCAACAACATTACTGGGGTGTTGGTTCCTGACTCCCACAATTATCTGTGTAAAAAAATGCCTCCTATTTTCTGTTCTTAATGCCCCTTTATCTAATCTCCACTTGTGACACCTGGTCCTTGTTTTTTTTTTTCAGGTTAAAAAAGTCCCCTGGGTCGACACTGTCAATACCTTTTAGAATTTTGAATGCTTAAATCAGATCGCCACGTAGTCTTCTTTTTTCAAGACTGAATAGATTCAATTATTTTAACCTGTCTGCATATGACATGCCTTTTAAACCAGGAATAATTCTGGTCGCTCTTCTTTGCACTCTTTCTAGAGCAGTAATATCCTTTTTGTAATGAGGTGACCAGAACTGAACACAATATTCTAGATGAGGTCTTACTAATTCTTCATTTTTCTTTGAGGCTATTAGCGAGGCAGGAACTGCTCTCTGTGGTGTATGTCTGGCACCGATTCAGAGACCTCTATACTGCTGGTCAGTGATGCATAAATGAAGCTGTCCCGAGTTCTGTTTCAGCATACAGCACAAACTAATCAATGAGTGTTTCTTACGTCGTCTGCTGCTCCTGTGCTTCAGCCTGTAGGTCTCCTTTCCGCCGCACAGTCGGTCAATGAACACTCCCAGCTGCTGGACACTGTGGACCTGTCCCACCACCACCATCTCCTCCTGGATGATGTAGGTCTGAGGGAGGTAGGTTCCCCTCTGTGGAGACAGTGGTGAGGGTTTCAATGCTGTACCAAGCTCACCTTTGCAATGATCTTTTTTTTTTTGTAAGACATCCCACCTTCATTGTTGTTCTGGGGTGGCACTTCCACACAGTGTATCAGATAGGGTACAATGAATCACGCATAACAACTCAAATACTGCTATTACTAACAAATATTAACAACAAGCTGGTTTATTTAGTGTTGGGGAAAAAAAGGCACCTTTTAAATGACTCAACTAGAGTATTCTTGTCTAGATAAAATATTAGTCAGGGCAAAGATACGCAAAGGCAAGATTCTCAAAGCGATTTACTCTGCATTGGCACAAGAAAAATGCAATTCTCATTCTAAAACTTCTACTCACATTGCTCTTATTGTATTACTTGTATTGTAACACTTGAAATGTATTTGCTTACGATTGTAAGTCGCCCTGGATAAGGGCGTCTGCTAAGAAATAAATAATAATAATAATAATAAATCAGATTTCCAACTATTTTCAGTATATTGGGTACTTTTTTTTTCATTTTCTGAAAAACAACTAGAATAGCGCAAATGACGATTGAGAAAGTAACCCAAACTGTTTTTACACCAGGACATACTGACTCGGTGTTGGTCCACTATATTCTTTAGTAATGCAGTCTCCTGTGCTTGTTACCTTCTGAGAATAGCTCACAGCTCAGGCCATGTTTCACTAGCACTATTCATACTCAGAACCTACCCTGACATTAATCAGCAGGTCCCGGAGGTTCCGTGGTGGCATCACTATGGAGGTATTCAGTTCTATCACGTAGCACTTGTCCAATGCAATGTCATAGTACGCTGTCAAACCCTGAAAGACAAATCATACGTGTACTGCAAAATGAATGGGGGACAGCACACTAGTACCTGAGCATCATGTCTTTCTCTCCTAAACCAACTAGCAGGTTTATTATTTATAATGTCCAGAGGTTAAAACAATATGGCATTTTGTTCACTGGCAATGCTGTGAATCATGTTACTATCATAGATAGCCCATAGCGGTGAATCAGAGTTAAAATAATACACAGTTTCTCGTGCATAACAGCACAGCGAAGTGGCAGAAGGCTGTTTGCAGTTCCTCCTGAAGCGAACGTGTGGTACCATTACACCTGCTCACCCTTTGGAAGTCGTGGATAATGTCTGCCGCATCACTTCCTCCAAAATGAGGCACCGGGACGTTAATCTGCTCGTAATTGTCCTCCAGATTGATCTCCACACTCTCCTCCAGTTCCTGCCGTCCCCTGAAGGGGGCGTAAACAGAGTCTTCGTACAGAACCCTGCATTCGAACAAGTTCTCCTGGGCAAGCTGCTTGGAATGAAGATACAGAGCAGAACAGTCGAGATATTGCAGGGTCATATTCACACATAGGGCCATATATTATTATTGTGGCTGAAGGTTCCACACGTGCACAACTGAGGTGAGCAAGTCAGGCTAACATTTCAAATGCATTAAACTGCTAAAACTTCTCTCTCTAACATTAGGTAGAGAGATTAAGTTTACAATTAGGCTTGATTAAAAAGGTAGAGCACAGCACACAGTCACAGTCAAATCTTTTCACAAAACAAACATTCAAATGTGCAATACAAAAAAAATGGTGCCTGAGTTACAAGCTCTTAGAGTGTCTAAAAAAATTACAAAAATCCAAAATATGGATTGTAGCGATACAGGAAAGTGTAATGAATCAGACTGAGGAGTCTGTATCATTTGAAACCACCGAACGCCACATCTTCATCAGCTGAACCGAAGATCACCCTAACCCTGAAACACTCAATGCACAGAGCAACTACCTCTAGTGAGTGGTAATATTTTCCCACAGGCATTATTTGCGCGTGGTTATTTAAAACCTGAAATTTCTTGTGAAAATGAGACTTTGTTAAAAGTTGGGGTGGGGTGATTGCTCAAACCAGGGCGTTGACGCGACACAATCCGGTAACTGCTTTCGACATACAAAAATAAAAGATTCAGACATTTTCTGTTTCAAAAACAAGCTCTACAAGATCACTTTGAAAGTGAACATCATGAGAACGTACTCTTGCTACACCCACCCCTTGTTATCTCGCCCCTCACTACACTGCGGATTCAGATAGACCGCGGTCCTGGAGTTGGTGTATTCCTTAGCTGCAATATAGGCACTTAGAATTACTGTTTGTTTTATTTCGTACTGCACAGCACAAACAACAATATACAAAACAATTAAAAACAAAGAATTCATATCGTACTGTTATCATATACACACGTATTGCACAGTAACACAAAGCAAATTAAATATGTACTTGCTGAAGCGGTTTTTAGTTTAGCCAGCGAGGTGTTCACTTGTGGCAGCAGCTATGCACTAGCAAAAGCCACAGGCCAGTGACGTCAGCTCCCTAGCAAGGCTCCTATGTTGTTGCTGGTAATGGATTATTTCAATACAGTGCGTTTGTGCATTTGAGAAAGGAGAGGAAGACTCATGAAATTAATTGGAGACTGAAGTTGATGAAAAGCAATTACCCTCCGCTGTACGAATTAAAACGGTGTGCTGCTTTTTATACGAAAAATGAGAAAAAGAGGGTTGTGTAGAGGATTTATACTGGACCCTGACGCCCCTGATAAAACGAGGGCGTGGTTGTACAGTATTTGTTATTAGCCTATTTGTTTTTCTATGGGTCTCTCGCGATATCGCGGCCCTCGATATACAGTGGATTTGTATTGGACCCTGACACCCGCGATATATCGAGTGGGTGTGTATTTACATTTTTCTCCATATTTTATGGATGTGTGTTTTGTATTAGTATCTATTTAGCTTTTATGCTTAATCCATTATTTTATTTTTGTTACTCCTAAAAGCTGAATTTAAGAAGTGAGGTTGTTTTTAGGAATGGCCACTAGGGGGCGTGCAATTGTAATTTGTGCCCCCAGGCTATTCTTAAGGGAAGTCACTTACCTGACTGATGTAATAGTGTCTGTACACATATATGGATGCCAACACCAGACCTGACATTAACACAACCAAGCCAAAGGCCATGCAGCAGAGCCCATTGACAGCAGCCTTCCTGGTGCGCACCGGGACAGACAGCTCCTCCTGCAATAAAACATTGAATTACAGAAGAGCAGGGAGCACAAACACCACCCGCCTAGGAGAACTCCACTTTTTGTTCTAATGGAAACTGAAGTTTAAAGCTAACGGACCCCACAAATGTTCTGTATTGTATCCATAGTGATTCTTTTTGTTGGCCTATCTTACACAAGCCGGTCTTTCCTGTTTGTTTACGTTGCCTATGACCAGTTTCGACTTCAGCCCAGCCTTGCCCTTTCTAAAACGCCATATGTAAACAAGAATGGGCTACTATCTGCAGTGTGTACCCGTTTCCATTCAACAGCACTAACACACTTTAACCTATATCCTCACCTCAGCTCCTAATGTGTTATTTGCCAATACAAAAAGAACATCACTTTACTGTACAATATAATGTAAAAAGTATGAAACAGAGTACTGTTTTTTTTCCTCCAAAAATACATTTGAGAAATATAATCTGTACAAAAATATACTATCAAAAACCAGTCCAGTTACAACTAGCATATGTAAATGACATGTGAAACAGTGTTGTTGTTTACTGTTATCATCAATACCTTTGTTTTATAATTCACATACTGCAAAGACCCTTTTACATAACCTTTAGTCACGATTATACTCCAAACCATACTGTTTAGTCAACGAGCTGATGGGAATATGTAACATGATGTTCTTGTTTATATATAAATCCACGATACGACAGCAGCCGATGTTTTAATCACATGAGCTAAACTGCTTCTCTGCGGTCGACCTTATTAAACCGCGTTGTTTTCCTGTCTGCTGTACTGTTTCTGGAAAGCGACTCATCATTGCATCATATGGAACAACGCTTATATTAAAAAAATATATATATATATATATTTTTGGACGATGCTATAAAACACTAAAACGTTCAACCGACGCTTTAGATCTGGCGAGGTTGTTATAAACATAATAACACTAATACCTATTCCGGGATAACACAAATAATTTTGTATCCAATATATAATGTACGTATTGGAAAGTGTATCTTACGTGCTGTTGCTGAAGTGGTATTAGTATCTCGGTTTTATCCGCATCTTTTTCATCCTTCTCGGATTTCTGTAAAACACCAGACGGCTGAAAACTGATCTTCCCCATTTCTGTGTATGAATGTTTAGATGTTCCGGTAGCCTGGTTTTGTTTCGCTACAGTAACTACAGGTCAAGGCTTCACTAACACTTCCCTCCTTTCCTTGTTCCGGTCTTTGACTGGCTCTGATCTGACAGAAGTTTTTTTTTCCTCTTAAAGAGACAGTAAGATTTTAGAACGAAATCAGTAAGTCACAGTGAGGTGTGCAACAAGCGAGACTTGCTTACACAGAGCGCATTCACCTTCAAGAGCCTAATAATAATAATAATAATAATAATAATAATAATAATAATAATAATAATAATAATAATAATAATAGTTTGGAAACACAGAAGTAGATATAATCCTTCCTTATCTTATTTGAATTCCATGCTATTTCAAATCTTAAATATAACCCTGAAAAATATTTTTCATATCGATATTCCAATAAGCACTGGGAAATCTGCTTTGAATATTAAGGTCTGAAAATGTAAATTAGTCCAATACTTATACCATAAGAAATTCATTTTTGAACTATTGTGTCATTTGTATGTATTGTAGTAATATACACTATGTCACAAAACCTTTCAGTATTTTCTAAAACATTTGGATATTATAAAACTTTTTTTTTGTTGTGTTACATGTTCTTATGTGTTGCTACAACTGTTTAAGTAAGGTGTGCGTATTGTTTTAATTTTCTTTTTTTTAACATCTTGACCACTTTTTTCACTTTTAAATTGCAGCATTCCCTGGCTGTTTCCAGGATAGCTCAAAGATGGCTTCGCGTGCAATTTTCCAAACTACATTTCCCATCATCCTCCTGGTCACTGGTAAATCCATCTCAGTTACTATGTGAGTAGGAGGAGGATGGGAAATGTAGTTGAGCAGGTACATATAAGCTCCCATGTGAAGCCATCTTGGAAACAGAATACAATTTAAAAGTGAAAAAAAAAAGTAACAATAATTAAAACAATAAACCAATACACACACCTTACTTAACCAGTTGTAGCAACACATGGGAACACAAACAAAAACACCCTTTGTTACCCTTTAAGAGAGTATCTTTTTTGTATTATATGCATCATTTCAACAGTTATAATTCTGGTGTTGTGCTCTTTTCAGTCTGTATTATAGTGTAAATGTTTATTATAGTGTATATTATATATTGCAGTGTAAATGTGGTATGTTGGTGATATGACTTGGTTTCCTCCTGTATGCATCTGTTGCCTAAATAGCTGTTTTCAATTAAGCAAGCATGTGGATGTATAAAATAAGTGTTGTGTCTACAGCAAAATGTCAGTGTATGAAATGTCTTATTAAAACTTCTAAGGTCTTAAAGATTCAAATATTACATTTCCAAAAGTGTACTTTTTATGTGTCTCATATTATATTGCACAATGAAATTTAAAGATTGAGTCTGACTTATTTCTCTCTGTTATAAATGAGCTGGAGTATGAAGAATTCTTGTGATACTCTAATTATCCTGGCATTATCAGTTATCTCGTCTTTATCAAAACTTTAAAACTTATACGACAAGGAATATGACAGTGTTGTCCTGGTCAAATGTATGGGTTTAAACACACTATAGTACTATTTTTTCATTTCTACTTTACCTCAACTACACTGTGCTGGCATTTACTATAGTGTGTGCCATGTGCTGTATAATAAATGAAGATAGTAATTTAAGACATGTGTAAAATGTGTACCATAGTAAATATGGTGTTCTAGTAATTTTACATAGAATTTGCAATGCTGGGAAGTACTGTTGTAAGTTTTCTAAGGTGGAAACACTGTGTACTATGATAATCTGATACTGTAGTAATGTAACAGGGTTTACTAAGGGGGTAACCATAGTTGTGTAGTGTAGTAATGTATCATAGGGTTTACTACACTGGGTACCATGTGTACTATACTAAACATGGTACTGTAGTAAATTAACAGGGTTTACTATGGTGGGCAATACAGTAAACTGTGGTACTCTAATCATTTAACATAGGGTTTACCATAATGGGTACCATGTGTACCACAGTAAACCATGGTACTACAGTAATGTATCATAAAAAGTACCACAGATTTTATCATTAAAGATACCATGGTATACCATAGTAAGTACTAAAGAAAACTTTCTTATGGGATCTATTTAATGGGCTGAAGCTGGGCTGTGCTTGCTCAGAAATGCAAGCGCCCAAATCCGCCGTGCATATGCGCAGTAGCAGCCAGCCGTCAGCCAGGACTGGCTAACACGTTGTGTGAAGGGTGTCTATTGTGTAAGAGATGTCATCTCGCGCAGTTTGGAGGAGAGGACCGCGTGCTTGGCGTGGAACTTGCACATTTCAGGCTTCAGCGAGGCGCAGTTATGCCACGGGGCATTTGGAATGCGATGGGCATAGCAGAAGCGACCTCAGATGACAGCAATGAAAAGATAATCTTTCACTGAACATAGTCTGTATGTAGGACAAAATCTGACCAGAACAAAACTATTTTTTTAATATAAAGACGTGAATATTGAAATACATATTTTTACCATGTTGCCCTAACAGCATTTTTTTTTACATATGAAATGTACAATGCAAAATGTATTTCAATTTAGGAAAATGAGTGGAGGCTTTATAATGCTTTCTATCATCTGAACTTCTGCCAGCTAAGAGGCAGACTCTCGTCTGACTGCTCTAAATTGCACTTAATCAATTGCAATTACATTCTGGGTAGACAGAGAAAATGCTGGTTGGTTATTAACGTTTAAATTGTATTTTCGATTGGCAGCATCCTGCCAGGCTAGAAACCACATACATTCCTAAAGCTAAAGTGTCAAATTGGATTTGTTGAAACCATTAACCTGCTTTGTTAGCCTTAAATAACTCAAGTTCCAAACATTTACAGAAATGGGTGAGTTATTTGTGAAACAATTGCACCTGTCTGCTATAGACTGAGACCCATCACCTCAAAGAATATACGTTTCAATTTGAGTAAGCAGGATAGTCCAGTGAAATGGAAGAACCAGGGACATGCAGTACATGTTTTCATGCATGGATACTTCTGGGAAGGTCAACACAATTGTGGCATCTATGATCCATTCCCGAGATTACAACAAACGGGGTTGCAAAACCGATGTAATCACAAAAACCAGCTTAATCAAAAGAAAAAATTATAACTGTGTGCCAAATGAGGCAGTGAAATGTTCATTTTTATTGGACAACACCTATAATGGAACTTGATTGGGTAAAATGGAATCCAAATGTGAAGACACTATCTCAAAGTGTCTGGTTGTCTATTATCCAGGAACCAAAGTCACATGACCATTATACGTGAGCCTTATGTAAGACATTGTTGGAAATGTCTACAAACACAGCAAGGCTAACCCAGAGCATCTGTAGACCCAAGGGAGATTATGAAGCTATGTTCATCTTATTATGAAAACATAAAACAGAAAATAAATTAAAAAAATAAAAACATTTTATCTTCAATTTATTCAGAATTTCTTTTTTTATTTGTATTTTTTATTTTTTGAAGGGGTGGGTTTGGGAAGCCAGTAATTGTAATTTTCTTAATAGATTTTTTTTTTTTTTTTTTTTTTGCTGTATCACACAACTGCAAAGCAGACTTTTTAATACAAATTCAGTTTTTTTTGTTGTCAGTTTCCATCTCCAGTACAACCGTTTGGTGAATATTCTGCAGTTACCCTTTTAATTTGCTGAACATGGCATTTTAAATATATGCAATGGGAAATAGTTTTTATAGCTTTACAATTTAATAATTTCATTTTAGCTTAGGATATACAGACATTTGTCAGTACCTGAATCTTTTTATATGACATTCTCTTTTTTGCACCATATTATTTCACATTTCAGGAACTAGTTCTGGGTGGAAAGCATGTGGCTTTATAATGAACACATTTTGTTCATTTATATTCAGTTACATTAAGTCAGTGGGGTTCCACAAAATAGGAAATTATCTTTCATGATTTTTTTTATATAGTTTGTATTTCTATTCTAAACAGCACTCAGAAGTTAAAACTATAGGTTTGTTTTGGAAACTGACATTTCTCCGACATGGTTTATGGCAGCAAATACAATGGACTTGAAGAATGTAACATTTCATTTTGAGTTTTTTTTTTTTTTTGGCACCTTCATTTTAAAAGACTGGCAAAAATGTAATCTGGTTTTGAAACTGGTAAAAACGTGCCCCTTTTCATGATGAACTTTGTGTATTTTGACACAGTAAAATGATCCAAACTGTGCAATATATCTGAATAGACATTTAAATACCTTATTATTGCTGAAGTGCTCAAATGAATGCATCTTACTAAACAAACAATTGTACTGGAATCTTTAAAGTGTCTCAAATGTTTAGGATATACGATAAAGAAATATGCTCAACCACTGTCATTGTTTATTACTGGAGAACTTGACATTTATTTTAAGGCCAATTAAAATCATACAAAAAAAGTATACTAAATGAATCGGCTTCAGTTGGGCTTGGTTAGAATCCAGGTCGATGAGGTTTTAGTTAATATTAACCTGTCCGGAGTGATGGCACTTTCTTTTAATACTTTGCAGGTAAATCAGCATTATTGTGATCTGCAAAAATATCATACATGCGCAGTCATTTGGAAAAAAACAAACAAAAAAAACTCAATATTAGGTTAATAGTTACATACTAATACAATAACATTCTCTGCTGTACAAATTAATTCATATCTTAAGCAGAAATGAGCTGTCTAAGGAGTTATGTACAAAGGAAACCAGCAAACTTCTGTAATGAAATGCAAAAATCACTACTCTCGCTACTTTTTGAAAATGTGTTAAATAAAAATAAACAAAATTAAAACAGTTCAATTTATATATTGTCAAATCTCATCACCTGCAAATAATTCCATAAAGCAATAAAGGCAAAAATGTTGTTTTGCATTGTCTGAATGACAAAATACTTCAGTAATAAGTCCACATTGTGTTCGAATGTGCAAGAAAGCAGCAGTTTTATCTTGAACCCCCCCCAAAAATAACATAAAAAAACAACCGTTCACTGAACAGCAGATTAGCATGAATACTCCTCATGAACTGAAGGGTGCTTAATGTTCAATACCTAACAGTAGTTGCTGATTTTACTGTTGTAGTTTCGGTTAATGAAGGTTTATGCTTCCTGTGGGGCTGGTCTCTTCAAATCCCTGATTTGTTTTACCAAGTAGGTCTTTTCATCATTGAATTGTTCATCTTCGGTCCTGTCGTTCTGGAACTTGCTAAGAAACTCAATAAGTTTTGTCTGATTCTTCAGCAAAATATCTAAGATGGGCTGGGTCTTGTTGGGATTGGCTACAAACACCTGTAAAAACAACAAAATCAGAAGGGAAAGTGAAACAATTATCCACATAAAAAGCCATATGGATTTTGGTAAGATTACCATTTTGCTGATAAGTAACATGGAAACCAATTGGATGAATAAATGGTTTTGCCATCATGGTTAAAACAGTGTCATAAGAGTCAAACAGAGGACTTTGAAGCTGGTGCCCTCTTGTGGCTGTTAAAAAATGCAGCAACTGCTGAAAACATCAAGCAGCAACTTGTGGCAGAATTCTCCTCAGGTGAAACTGACGCAATATGAATATTATATATAAATATGTATTTATGTAATTATTATTTATTTCTTAGCAGGCGCCCTTATCCAGGGCGACTTACAGTATTAATACAATTAAGAGCAAGATAAAATACAATGACTTCAGTTCTAGTAAGTATAAGTATTACATAATAAGAATCAATATCGGAGCAGATAACAGTGTCAGTGATAGTTACATCAGGATACGATTAAATGCAAAATACTACAGATTGAATAACACTAGTGGCAGATTACAGTACAGTACTCTCTGCATTTACAGGATTAAATGCAGTAAAATAGGGAGCAGATAAGTGCAAGTAAAGTGCATTAAGGAAGAGTGATAAAGTGTCCAGAGGGAAAATTGCATGAATTATATTAAAACACAAGCACACACATGAACAGACTACTTGAATTGCTCCCGTCTTTATTCTCCAAAAGAGGCTGACTGGTACCTTGAAGACGTGGAAGGCCTCAAACTGGATATTGCGACTCTTGTCTCTTAGAAGGTTCATCATTAATTTCAGATTCTCTGGCTTGCTGATGTACTTGGTCATAATTGTGAAATTGTGTCGATCTAAAAGGAGCTCTCCAAGCAACTGAAAAATAAGAATGGGAACTTTAACAACCAAACCTGTTTGTTTATTCATTCATTGAATCAATTCAAAAGTGTTATACAGGTCAAATCTTTCCTCAATTATAAACCTAAATAGGCTTTCTTGCGCTAGCTAACATGTATTCTTTTCTCACCCCCAGAGACAGACTGCCGCTCCACACAGAGATGTGTCAGCCTGGCATGTGCTTTGAACGTAATCTTGCACCAGAGAGGTCTACTGGATAGAAGGACTTAAACAAAGCAGGCTGGATCCTAGAGTTCAAATCACAGCCCTGCCACTGCCTACTGGTGTGTCCTTAGGCAAGTGCCACACAACAACACAGAAGACTTGAGAAAAAGAAAAGGGTTAAAGTACCTTCAGAGACTGCCTTTTTGTCACGTAGTTTTCTGAATGGAGTAGTTTCTCATATTCACTAAAGAACTGTTATGAGAAAGAAAGAAAGAAAGGAAGCATACATTTAACATCATCTCACATACAGAGATTACAATACACATTCAACAAATGGGAAAACTAATCTGTCACATACAATATATATATATATATATATATATATATATATATATATATATATATATATATAAATAAATAATGTAAAAAAGTACACAAGCAGTCAGAACCTCCATTGGTTTCCACTACTTACTCTGTCATAATGTTGTTCCAAGAATTCTGCACTCAGTGGCTTGTGTCTTGTAAGTAAATCCTTAAAAAAAAAAAAAAATTATAATTGCTTATCAGTATTTAAATAATTACGTCTGTCATTTTTTTTTAGCACAAGTTATTTAAGGGGGAGTACACGTTTTCAGTTATACTAAACACTGCAATATGTACCCATGTAGAAAAGGCTTATAACACACACACATTGTCTGCACCAAACAAAGCTGAACGTGTATTTAAAAACCCTAACTTACTTTAAACGTGGCAAACGCATCAGACGCGATATCGAATGTTGACAATTCCACGTATCTGAAGAAATCGTAGAACTGCTCAGAGCACAGTATGACTTTAGCCAATGGCTCGTGTCTGATGCATTCCCTCAGCATTATACCACAATTCAAAGCAATTTCAGGAGATTCGTATCTGTGGAAATAAAGATCAATAAATATAAAAATCATGAGATTGCTCAGTTAAAGAAAATAAAATTAAAAAAGGTTATTTATATTGTACTTTAAATACAAGTATTTATGGAAACCCAGATTTGCAATGTGAACTGTCTGACGACAAATATCAAACATACAAAAAGAGGCATGTTATTGAACTCTACTAGACCCGCGCGCCATCAAGGTAGTTCTAGATATGTTTATCAGTCATGAAGAGGAAGGGGGGTTGGCATGATACTAAACAACAATTACTACACATGATTACCTCCATATACCCCTAAATTATGATACACTTGATAACTTGTGCCAAAGAATGTCCTAACAAGGTTAATCAAAACTGTCTCTTTGGACAAAGATTGTGAAATCCAGTCATCTTCATATTCCGGCAGATTTTGACACCAAAGTGCTTAAGAAATTCCTTAGCAAGTTTCATCACAATTGGATAAGTGGCTCTCCATGTATAATGTAAACAACTAACGAGTTCCATGCAGAAGTATGATATGTATCAGCCAGTGGGGATGAAAACACTGGACAAGCCCGTCAAGTATCTAGATTTCTTTCGTGACTTTTCTATAATTCTGAAGATAAACAACTTGCCTTTATAAATTATGAAGACAAGACTTTCCTGTTTCTTTTAAATTCACAGATTTTTTTTTGGAGGTATACCTTGGAATTTTAAAAAGCCATTTTTTTCTGCCGTCCCCCTCCGTGACACAAATAAAACCTGGTTGTTAAAACAAAAATAAAAGGTTTCTGTTCATTTTACATTTATTGAAAGAAATAGTGTAGTTTTTAAAGGTCTGTAACACAGGATGCGACATTGTGGCATTGTGGTAGGAAATTGAGGTTTTAACTGAATAAAAGTGCGATAAAAAATGGAAAACAAGAAAATAAACAGCAAATCAAAAGCAAAGTTTTGAAAATGCTAATCAAATGGGGGTTTCAAAACATTTAATAATTATTAAAACTAAATTGGAAAGGTCTACCCATTTAAATGCGTCCCTTTACCTGTAAAATATAGTAGCACACTATTTTACGAATTTCAATTATAAAAAAAATACTTGTCACAGGCGTCCCAAAAGAAAAGAAAAGAAAAAAAATCCACACAACTTCCTGAAGAAGTTTCAAAGACGTTTGTACACACCCTTTTAACAACATGAAAAGTATGTTCTGCTGGGTGCAAATGTATTCTACCGTAGGGGTCCTTGTGCCAATCTGTCTTCGGAGAATGTTGTTGAAAATCTGAGCAACATCTTTTTTACCCTGAGGCAAAGAAGAAAATAAAGATTTAAAGCATATTATCAATATTATTGTGACACGCGTTCTTAGACATTTGATATTGCTAAGCTGTTCCAACAAGATCCACAGGCATATCAGGCCATCACATAAATCGCCATGAACTACAGTCTGTGTATGCACACATGTAAAAATGCAAAATACACTTTGCCTCTGTGTATCCCCAGATTCTGAAACACTAAATAAAATTGTGCTACATAATGTCTTTAGCAAGTTTCATCATAACTGGACACACATTATGCTAGATAGGTTATATGTACACTGTGGTCATATACCATTAATTTAAAATCTTTTTTTTTTTTTTTTTTTAACTACATGCCCCACAATGGATTTCATATAACACTGAAATAGATGGAAGGCGGCCAGCAATTTTTTCTATATTCTTTATATTTTCTGAATACAGTTTGCACAGTAGCCTTAGAACATTTTCACATCTTTAGAAGACTGAAGTGGCATCTGCAGAGTTTAGAACAGGACTTAAAAGAGGAAACCTCAATAAACAGATGGAAGACTTCCCATAAGTACATATGGCTTTTTTAAAAATGTAGAACAGAAAGAGGAAATAAAGATATTTTAAAAATAACAAACTAGAGACTGCTAAAACACTGACTTCTCAAAAAAAAAGATGTGTGGTAGAGCAAGCATTCAGTGAAAACATTATTAGAAGAGTTTAAGGGGTAGATGTACTAAGATGGGCCAGTCGCAGCGCAAACATACCGCAGTTTGCATTTTCATTACGACAATTCGCAAAGTGCAAATTTTGTCATAAAAAATAAAAAATATGTTAATGAAGAGAGCCGCAATATACTAATTGAAATATTATTTGCGTCATCTTAGTGAGAGCTCTTGCGAGAGTTGTGCCACTTTTTTTTCAAATAAAACAGCGGCAGTTGAGTTGTGGTTTGCTGCAGCAGAGGGTGCCTGAAGGATAACGTCTATACGTGCAAGGGTGCAAGAATCAAAATAACATTGTTTTTATTAAATGGAAACGTCATCTGTACAATGCATTCTGTTTCGTCTTCATTTTACCTATTTTAATACTGTTATATATATATATATATATATATATATATATATATATATAAATGAAAGGCAGTTTAATCCCATCAGATTCTATAGTGGGGCCCCCACCTTCACCCCCAAAAAGTTTTTCATAATTATACAGTAGCCCTTTGCTAAACCAGATATATTTGTCTTTAAAAACAATACAATAAAACTGCACACACATACATTTACAGTTCTGGATGTATTTTAAATATAAATCATTGTGCTGAAATAACACTTGTGTGTTGTGGGTAGGCTACACATTACATTATGTAAAAAGATAAATCTGTACAGTACACCTATACAGTACAGTAGTAAAATCAGATGAATACCTAGCACACTTTTTTGTACTTTAGCCTACTGGTAACACAAAATTAATCATGCTGCTGCCTTGTACACATTGGTGTACAATGCGAATAAAAGATTATTTTAAATTGAAACTAAATGATTTCAAGGTTTTTTATTTTATTTTAAGAATTATTATTTTTAACTTGGTCTACTTAGTAGCCTAGACAATTAACACACAATAGATCATGGTCCTATACAGATGTTCAGAATGAGCTGGAGGGGTTAGTGGCACATGTGTGCAGTCTATTGCTCCCAACACGCTGGGAAAACAGAAATGTCATAGAAATTTGTTTTCAAGGCTTGTAAGTACACCCTGACTAGTGAAAATTAAGTACTTGGGTGTTCGTTTAAAAAACACATTGGACACAACTGGCAACATGGGCAAGTTATTCTATTTAAACACACTGTGACCAACCACTCCTCTGTTGGGTTTCACCTCACCTCAAAGTCAATGAGTTGCAAATCTGCTATTAGTGTGCTAAGGAGACCGCTGTTATACAGCTCCTGGGCCAGCTGAGCCACTGCTTCTGTCTGAGGCTCCTTCTCGTTCGTGCCATACAAGATCTCCTTCATGGCCACCAAGTTCTTTGAGACTTCTTCTGTTGCCTAACGAAAGATACAGACAAGTCAAACAAACAGAATTCTCTTAAGATTTTGTTTCCTTTAAACTTGCATCCCCGACTGAAACATTTCTCCTTCTATTCCAAAGTACACTTTAAAAGTCGTTCAACAACGTATGTCTTGATACAGCACAGATTTTCAATCCAAAACAAATCAAAATGATTAAATGGACTTTTTACTGTAGGTTACAAAACTAATAGTTTTATGGGTGATTTCACAGATCCTGATTAGCACTAATCTAGGATGACCTAATGTTACCCTAGACCAGTGCTATTCAATGCTGGTCCTTGAGATCCATTCCAGTTCTGGTCTTTATTTCAACCAGATCCTAAATTAGTTAATTGCCTCTTAGCAGCTTCAATTAACTATTTTAGAACCAGCTTGGAGGAAAAACCTGGACTGGATTAGATCTCAAGGGTCAGGATTGAGTACCACTGCCATAGACTAGTGTTAATCAGGGTCTGTGAAACAACCTGACAGGGAATATATAAGGGTAGATTCATATAACTTGGCTAACACCAATCTTGGACTACTTTACCAACATATAACATTAAGCAGCTCAAGATTAGGGTTAATCAGAGTCTGTGAAACCTTAGGATAGTGTAATTTTCTTCTGAGATTCACAGCACTGATCTCTTTTTTCACAGCATTAGAACCCTTCCTTTGAGATTGCTTTTAATCAAATCAAAGTATTACCAATGTGAACCCTATTGATTGGTTTGATTGCCCAGTGCAAAGTCATTTCAGTTTAATAAATCCACCCCAGGTGTCCTTTCCACCACCGGGTAAGTGTAAATCACATCCTGTGTGTTTGGGGGGGGGGGGGGGGGCGATGAGAAACCAAATAAACATTAACTGATAGAAGTGCTGTTTTATCCATCTTCTCTCTCCCCGTTAAGGAGAGTCTCTTGGCCCATGGCAGCCTCATAGCAACGTTCGTTTTGTCCTCGCGCTGCAATTCCTCCGCACAGCGCGGAGAGGAATTGCGCCTTGTGGCAAGGCGCACGGGGGCACCGTTTTGTAAAGCGCGAGGGGCTTGAGAACAATGCAAACCTCCAATGGACTGCAAGGAAAACAAGGTAAGAGTAAGGCAAGAAAGAGGTTAGTTCCCATCCTTTCAACAATGCAACGATGGCACAAAGAGGACTGCTGGCATTCTTTCAGCTGCTGCCACAGCACCCACAGCAAAAGCTACATGGTACTGTATGTTGCATGCAATATAACTGCCGGTTTGAAAAAGAAAGAAAAAGTAATTAACAAACCACAACAAAACAATAACCCAAAAGGCTAGCCAATTACTCATCAGTCTTAAACGCCTCTCATGAGGCAATGGTCAATGTCTACATACTCAGCTTACAGTCTCTATAACCGAACATTACAACAATACACAAATGCTTAACCTTTTCAGGTTCCACAATGCAAGTCTTTTAAATATGTCGTGCAATGCGCCCATTGAGAGAAGCCTCTACATGCCTTACATTGCTAAAAAAATATATATAGCTGGATGTAATGATAAAAGAATAAGGTCATAGCCACATTTCAAGAAACCGCAGTCTCAAAATAACTTAATTAAATGTTCACTTAAGTTAAACAGTCAGACCAAAGCAATTACTACAAAACAGTTTTAATTGCAGGAACTTGAATGTGTGTGGGAGCTAAAAGCCAATTCTCCCACTGTTCAGTACAATGCCTACTGTATATTCACAAAAAGTGTCACTCTTAATAAAATGCTCTTGATCCAGGATAGCATTTTACAGCAGCATGATTGATACTAAAGTCTGTCCACTGACCTGGGCAGAAGCACTTCAGAGGATTTTGTTTTTGAAAGAACTGATCTTTAAAAAAAACAACTAAATATTCTCCTGTCCACATAATTGCTGACAAGGATCTTTTTGTTTGAATTAACTGAGTTAAAAAAAAGTCATGCAAAGGCAATTTCAACTTCTAGAAGAACGGACAACAGTTCTAGTGATCTTAATCAAGCAGAAAGGCTGTGAAGTTAAACAACGTTTAAAAAGCTACTGTATGCGCAACCAAACACAAACATGCTGTTTTCCAACAGCTCAGGCCATCAAAACAATGCTATAAAACAGAGAAACATCAGACTTAAACCAAGAACATGTTTCTAGATATATTATTGTACAACTGATTTGTATTACTTGAGAGCTGCAAAAAAAAAAAAAAAAAAGTTACAAATCACAAGACCCTTCACAAGCATTAGTGTTCCGGTAATTGCACTGAAGTCCTATGGATTCACTGGAATGAAATCCTGCATTATACAGCCAAGAACCGTAAAAAAAATAAATAAATAAATAAATAAATAAAAGTGGTGAATATAATAATGAAAGTAGTAATACGGCCCTCTGTGTGCACTGGGGGAAAAAAAGCCACATCTAGTTATATCACATAGTATACTGTACTTCAGAAATGTCACCTTTTAAGCACAGTACATAGCCATTGGGACAGGCATAGCTGATTCATTCAGCACCTGTGAGCTCTTTAGACATGAAGCATGCTGTAAGCTTGACAAGTAAGATGAATGGTTATCTGGCATTGAGTGCAATTACGTACATTATTATAAAAGTTTTTGCTCAGAGCCAACTTCCCAACGTTTCGGTATGTTTCACTTTAAATCTAATGTCTTTGTGATGTCATTCACTACGTAGATGAATGTGATGTCATTCATCTACTGTTCCTTTCTATTTAAACCTGCAGGCATCATGGTATCTATTTATCCATTTATTTTCTTTTATTCTTCTATACTGTACATTATCTCATTTAATTTGTTCTAAAACCACAAACTCAAGGTCACCCAAGGTGTGTGCCTGTTCTACAAATATATAACCCATAAGGTTATGGTACCTTTTCTGCCTTTTTATCTGAGATGTCTTGTTTTTCTAGTACTGCCATGCTGTCCTTCAGGTGTTTCACAATGTCTGCAGGAGACTTGTGGGACTTGCCAAAGGGGAATGGCATAGCTGCTGCTTCAGTTGGGCCTCTCTATTGAACAGCACTCTGTCCACCTGAAAAAAAAGACAAACCACGGGTTATAATTACCCAGTACAAGCAGTCAATGCATAACAAAAGGTTCCTCAGTTTACAGTAACTGGAATGCATTTTCAAAAACCCATACATACCGGCATCAACAACATAACTAAGAAATGCGGACAGCTACAGCAGATTTTGGAATGGGTATCAACTTTGATTTATTCCATTCAAAGTCTCTGAAATGGACCAAAATCAGGTTCCCCTCTGTACATATCTGTGCGCTGGCTTTGTATAAAGCTTTATAATGCTTATAATCTATAATCAGCTTGTGCTCATCTTTGATGAGAGTATGTCTTTGTTCACATTTATCATCCTCTCTGTGCTACTGAAGTTCCAAAATAAAGGTCCACCAAGATGACTCAATAGCATGGTCACAGAAGCACAGTATGGTAATAGATGCTTTTTAAATGTTCTTCTTGTTGGGTGCACAGTTTTGCATCGCTATCTTGACAAATCACAGCCACTAGGGCTACAAGGATCAACATTTATGGTTATGCACTGTACTGTACAACCTTCCCTTTTGGAAAATGTTATACTGCTTATAAATACCAGCTATTAAGTTAAGCTGCACAAGTGTTTATATAGTAACTATACACCAATTCATAAAACAGCAAGGGCGTCTAGATGACAGCGGCTCACACACACACACACACCCACCCACACTACGAAACTAGTGGTATGATCTCACCCCAGAAGAATACAGATGACGTGAATGCACAGGAAGGAGATGAAACAGAAGTCGCTACAATATATTGAACTTACATTCATGAAGAGATATTATTTAATTTTTTTGAGTACTCGAGTAATGAAAGAGTGCTCAAGTAATTAGAATTATTTTGAGTACTCTAACCCACCCCTCTTGAGATTCACCAGATACTGCATTGTCAGGATACAGCAGCAGATTATTGGTACTGTACATGCCATGCTGGCCTAAATGAACACAGTTAAGAGCCTTAGCCTTTGACCGCCCAGCCCACAGAGCTCCATATTCCTAAAGCACCCACTGCAGGATAATGGCACACTGAGGAACAGTCAAGCTCTACAGCATCAAATTAATTTACCCACATAGATCTCCAAACAAAGTTGCTGCTGTCAGTAACACAAACTTAAAGACTATTGCTTTCCCTGTGTTTACGATCACAGTTTCTTACTGTACAGAAATCTCCTTTTATGGGCATTGTCAAAATGCAATGCGTTTGCTTCTTCATAAAAGTAGTACAGCAAGTGTCTTTCATAAAACAAAAACGTACTATCAGATAAATCTACTGATCTCTGCGAACAAATACAAAATGCACAGTGCTCTCTGGAAAGGTGCAGAACAGCTGCAGGCACAGGTTAAAAGGCAAGCACTGACTTGCTGTGCAAATTCCAAAATGTTTGACAGGTGTTTGCGGTGCCTCTACATTCAATACGTGTGAGAACACATCCTGTCTGGTACAGTACATGGGAAACATATTTCACTCTAGACACCCCATTTAGAATAAAAAGGCGTTCTACTGAAACAGCTGATATTGCAGCCTTATTCAAGAAGACAGGAGCTCACTAGAGCCTGTGTTTGGTTATGCCAGATAGTAAAGCATCATGATGCTTCCAACTCCTAACCTTTCTTTCACAAACTTTGAACTTTTGTTTTAATTTGCAGATCTAACTTTAAACAGCACAGTGAACTGTTTGCAGTCATCTGTCCAGCAGAAGCAACATTTTATTTTCTGAATGAAGAAAAAAAAAAGACCACACTAACCAATCCGTTCAAACTGGACTGAAAAACGCATTCATCCCTTTTAATGACCATATTACGCTGCTCACATATCCCCCTCTCCCCAGCCAATTTACACTTTTGAGTCTCTCTACTGCTGGCAATTCCTTAAGCAGTTCATTACTGCCACTAGCAGGAAGATAGACCACCCTTGTTGCTAACCTTTGAACTCGTTCACACACCTCTTTATCCCTGCTACAGCTTTCTCCTCCTTTGTGAGTTCCCATGCATACACAAAGAACGCAGAACAATTCTACTCTTTTTAGAGGCTTTTTGCCATGCAGCATTTTTCATTAATACTTTGCAGGGCTGTTAATTAAATCCCTGTTCTTTCATTTTCTGAGATAAAGGTAGATATTAATGAACACATCCTGGAGTACCTGCAAGATGCCAAAGCACATTAGAGTGTGCACATAGGCAAATTTATAGCTGTAGCCAGTATGCTGCAGGAACACATTGAGTCACTGTGATTCCTACAGCTCTGGGAGGGTGTAAGCAGTCTAGTTAGCTGCATTTTTTAAAGTAACAAGGACACATTGTAAGAATGCAAGGACACACTGCAAAATCTACTGCAAGCGCCTACCTATGCCAGCTTTAAAAACACTACCAGTTATTATAAGAACCTTTGTAGCCTGCAAAACCCAAATCAACATATAACCTATGTTAGATGTACATTTTCACTGGGACCAGGTATCTGGACACTGAACTCTGTACTGTACTGAGCTCTGAAAACTAAGCTGTATCTCTTAACTGTTACATTAGCACAGTCATGGGTTGAACAGAAGGATTTGCTTTCATTGATACAGTGGTAACCACATTAACAGGCAATCGAAAACATATCTGATATTGGGTTATTCCACTGAAATCGCATTGCTCTGTGTTGAAGTACAGATTTGAACATCAATACAGTACACGAAGACAAAGATATGACCCAAGTTATTTAAAATCAAATAAATAAATAAATAAATAAATAATCGCTAGACCTTAGTACATATCGATGCATGTGCAGGGCCGCTGGAAGATCCAAGGGTATTTTCTAGTACATTTAAAACAAAAGTGGCCGTCAACCTTACAGGGCGTCGGCTCTAACTTTATAAATGAATTCTCAAACACGCTGAGCTCTTCCAGCATCTTTCCTTGTTTCTCCTGCTCTTTGTAATGTAACGTTGGCTTATTACTAGAAATGTCACTTGCTGTTCTCTTCAGGTGAAGGATCAACATTTCATTGAATGCTTTTTGTGCACCCTGTATCCAGTTTCTGTTATATCCATGGTCAACATCACTATTCTATTCTGGGACACTTGGAGCACATGGAGTTCGTTAGGCCACGCTTCACCAACCTTAGTCATCCATTAGCCGTTTGCTGGCTTAAAGTTTTACTTTGTTCACTCAGTCCATAATGAAGGAGTTTGACTTTGAAACACATACTGTCCCTATAATATTAGCCAGCCATGTCAACTTTTGCCTACCCGGCTCTTCAAGGTAACACCACATCTTCAGCACATCAAAGAAGCTTGCTAGTAATGAAATGATGCGTGTGTGCACAATGGCTACTTTACAGTTGACACTAATGCAGCATAGCCGCAGTTAAAAAACAAAACAAAAAACAAAAAACAAAAAAAACACTTTAATCAGATTAAAACTGGTTACTGTACGTGTTCCTCCACCACACCACCTTATCACTGTATATGTATTTGAATATCACTACATCTGTATTACAGGAATAGCGTAGTGTACTGTTAAAATTACAAGCACCATTTTTTTTTTTTAAATAGCTATTTTAATTTTAAAACAAAACAGAAAACCCAAGCACTTAAATAAAAGGCGGAGCCATCAATGTGACTATATTCAGTACAGAGTCAGCGTGGGTGTCGTATTGCTGAAAATAACTTGGTTAAAAAAAACACAATTTACGACAGCAGCTATCGTTTAATATACTGCGCCCAATACAGTGCAATCTTTTTATTTGTATATGTTATCACTGAGATGGAAAGCGCCAAACTGTCTGCTTTGGTCCAACACTGATGAACAGTAGGCCTGGCGGAACCGGGCCCTAAATTTAAAAACATCTGGGGGGAAAAACCCCCCAGCGCATCGGGTTATTTGAATCTCCTCTCAGCGGAACCAAAATTTCAGGACACTTTGCACTTTAGTTCCGCGTTACGAAATGGCATTCGTGTGTTTTTTTTTTTTTTTTTTTTTTTTTTCGTAATTCATCCAGACATACAAATAATAAAAATAATAATAATACAAACTGTATCTACACAGTACAATTTCATCTTTTTCTGAGGTGAAAACATCCTTATCAGGACTGTGAACCTGCTGCAGGAACAAAAACAAAAAAAAACTTCGCTCTTTCTGTTTGTGAGACAGTAGGTAAATAAAACACGAACCCTTAAAACACTACCGTCCTTGTTATTTTTTTCGTGGATACTCTAGAATGGTAAACACTTAACGCAAACCCACCTGATTAGAACCGTCCTGGTTGGGTTCTGTTTTGTTGCCTCTCCGTGCGTACAGTAGGAGTATTTTCTTGGTGGTTGTTCTTGTATCTCTCTCTTGATCAGAATGTGTCCGAATTGTCAATGCGGGTGCTGCGTCGATTTCCGCTGTGTTGATAGTGATCAAGCAGGCACGTTTGTTTGCTCTCTACTGCCGCTTGGAGTCCCACGCTCCTACAGCAACAACATTGCGCATAACCCTAACCCTAACCCTCACCCCCTGGATTTTAAAACGACGTTTTACAGTTGCATGCCTACATGACACACATGAATGATTATGTATAAAGACAGTGTAATTCACCAAAGCTGTACTCTACAGTATTGTTCTGCATACAATCTTTTACATAGCCTCGTATGATTTTAATTAGTATTCTCGATCGATGTACTGAACTGTATATTGTAGTTCTTGTTTACTTACGCAAGGGGGGAGCAGGCGTCATTTTCTCAGTTGCTGGGGTGTGTGTGTGTAGGTTTGGTTTTCACTCAGCCAATCTCCAATCAACAGAAAATCATTCAGTCAATCAGCAATCAGAATAAATTGTGGTAATAAGCTCCAAAAATAACAACCTGTATTAAATGCAAATCATTTAATACATACCATGAAAAACATGACCTAAACATGTATGGCAAAGAAATCATACAAAAGTGTGTTATACATAGTAACCACCACTAGATGTCGCTACACGAAAGGGTGTCAAAATGAACCCAATGGCACGCCGCTGTGATGAGAGTGCAGCTACTACATTAGGGCGTTTTCATTGAACCTTCGACCGCTTGTAAAGACAGCCGGGTTCTTTGAACTAGCCCGTGATACTTTGATTCTGCTGATACAGGAGCCTTGAAGATTTTGAACTTACATACAATACAGACTTATAAAAACAAATAAATGAATAAATACATAAAAAACATTGTTTGAATAACGTTTTTAGCGGCCTAGTTTGATTAATTAAACACATATTTACATATTTATTTGAAAATAAATAATAAAACATAAGGATTTCCATTTTTTTAAACATACAAATTGATGATCAATTGATATATAACGTACCTGACAGTAATTAAGCAGGGTGGATACACTATGCCTGCAGTACATTACACACACAACAAAGGGGCTTTGCCTGTCTTTTGTGGATGTCAGCTCTTTTATTTTTCAAGTATTGTTTTACAGATTTGACAAATCAAGCACAGTCAGCGTTACACTGGGAAAGAATCAACAGCAACTGGGTTCTTTAAACCTCACGTGAGCAGAAAAGACATCTATTGGTTTACAGACATCACTAGGGTTTGCTTTGGGAAGGAGCTCATTTAAATACACTGTGGTACAGTCTTTGTATTGGGTAGTTCCATTCAGTTACACCAGGGTAGTGTACTTTTTGTTTTTTCTACAGTCAGGTTTTTGGTTTTTTAAAAATAATAAACAGGATTTAAGGGACTCCGACTGAAAACCAAGATAAAGCCCTGGATAAGGGCGTTTGCTAATAAATAAATAAATAAATAAATATAATAATAATAATAATAATAATAATAATAATAAAGTCCATTCACAAACAGTAAGGAAACAAGGTACTCCAGTGAAAGCAGATGTACTATTCACATTGCCTGAAAATATCACAAGGCTTTATTTTAGAAAGTACTGCAGACCCACTTAACTTAGCCCAGGCTTGCTGTCTGCTCAAAAGAAAAGCAGCCCAGCGTGGCGATCATATTCATCCCAATTAGAAACCTAAATCTGGTCAGGCTGTAGAAGTGAAAGAAATGGATGGTGAAAAGGCTCTTTGTTGTGTGGCCATTCCCACGCTAATTCAAATGCACAGAGGCGCGTGGTCAGATGGTACTAAAGAAGTGGGCAGAATTTAAAAACCTTCGTCCCAACTTTAAAGAAAAAAACAATTGCACTATCAAAACATATAAGACTGAAGTGGTGAAAAATATATATATATATGTTTAAAATATTTGTAAAACGATGTATGAAAGTGACTGTTTGAATATATTAAAAGCATTCTGTTTTATATTAAAACAAATGCACACTGTGCTTAAACAGTTAACTGACAGATGAAGACATTGTAAGGCTGCGGTTCCCTTTATATGACCAGTTGGAAGTTATGTGTAGTGCTTGTGAGCCTCCCTGATTAGCCAGATGGCTTCTCAACAGTACCATACGGTTCTTTCTTCCAAGCCCCTCGCGCTGCCATTAATAAAAGGGTTTCTGATTGTGTTTAGAAACGATAATTATTTCATTTAACATCTGGCATCTCTGCACTGCTAAAATTCCTATACAGTTTTTACAAAAATAAGTCAGAAGATATAAGGTATTTAATAAGGAAATAGATATAGATCTAAATATCTCTATAATGAGCAGTTACAGTGCAGCTACCTTCTCTTACACTTTATTCTAAGGGTTTCGTATTGCAATTCCCTGTATAGTGTGTTCAATTCAATTCAGCAGACCCTGTGCTAAGGTGCTGTGACATGAGTTCACAAACAGCTGTGCAGAGTTGTTGTTACCAGATGCCAGCACCATCTCGTGAATCACATATCCCTGGACACAGTACCTGTTCACTAGATCTCTTGCAACTACACAGACACTTTTCTGATTTATCCTGTGTGACACGTGTCTATGTTAAAATACAATGGGTTTAGTCCAGTCTTTAATGAACTCCTATTAAAGACTGGAGGAAAAGATTTGAAAATATAGCCGAATCGGACACTCAGAGCTGGACAGCTCCTTCTCAATGAATGTTAAAGTATCTTTAGACAGGGTGCATATTACATTGATTTGAGTAATTGTAATAAGAGCCGCTCAAATGATTGGACATTTGAAATGAAAATGTCATTTGATTAATAACTAATTGAAATAAAAAGGGTTGGTTCTGAAGCAAGGGGGGTTGCATTAACCATTCTGGTTTGGAATGCCCAGCTTCACACCAGACAGCCTTGACTTTTTGACTGTCTGAAGGCATGCATAATACTATCATCTATTTAAGGCATAGGGTAGCGATGGAATAACTAGGCTGGGTAAGAATCTCCTTTAAGCATAGACCAGCCTTAGCTTGGAATGACCTCCCGATTTCATTAAAAAAAAAAAAACACCTCCAGCTTTCCTTTGTTGTTTTAATCTCTGATGAAAGCCAATGTGAATGATGCATGCAATTATTACAGCTAGATTACAGCCAAGTGGTTTCTAACAAAACTGCAGACTGTCTAATGTAATTGTCTTGTGGATGGGTAATGTAATGTTGAAAATGTAATGTAACACGTTATCAAGATAAACCTAGTATTGTGTCTCAAATCGGTTTCTTTAGTGCTCCAGTCCTGTTTAAATAGCAGAAAGTTTAAGTAATATACACTCATGTATCCACTCACAGTCAGCACTCAGTCATTTCAAGTATTAGTGCCTAAGTGCTAGATCTCCAATGAACCAGTCTTCAGCATCCAGACGCATTTATGAGCATTCCATACCTACGGTTATAAAGCCCCCAAATTAAATACGCTTTGCTATTCATTGTTCAGTAATTGAAAGACTATCTGGGTAAAACAATTGGACATTTTGCATAAATTAGTCAGATAACAAAGAAAGCATTTACAATTCTAAGTCAGACCTCCACACCAGCCTTTTAAGGGCAATTCCGCGTTATTATCTTTCCAGGCTGTAAGCACCTCTCCTCTCCCATTCCAAAGCAAGGAAAATCAGAACGCGCCCAATTGTCCAAAAAACAAATCATAAATACAATGTTCGGGGCAAAGGTGAGAGTGCGTGCGGGTCGCGTGGCCAGATGTCTTATAATGCTTGCATTGTCCTCCCTCTCACTGACATCCCCAGAGATCCGCATGCAGCAAAGCCTTCAGTGCTTCAAATACACCCCCTCTCACTCAGGAGCAAATGCATCACCAGAGGGGCTCCAAAAGAGTTGCCTTTTCTCTTTTGCAAATCCTGATTTACAGGTATTTAGCGCTCGATGACAGATTTCCTCTACAAAAGACTCGCAGATGCAGCCGACCGCCTGCCAGTACTCGCATGCCTGCCTTCTGCGCATAAATCCCCAATTGTGGTCAGCCGTTCCGTGTGGCTTCGCAAACTTCTTAAAGAGGATTTTTTTTGTTTGTTGGTTGGTTTTTAACACATGTGCTTAAACCTGTCTTGGATACGTTTTGTAATATGATTAATGATCAATAATCGGTCATTTATGCAAGTGCTGCGGTAATATAGCCTAATGTTTAGAAATGAGTGATTATTATTATTATTATTATTATTATTATTATTATTATTATTATTATTATTATTATTATTATTATTCAGAGTGGGGCTTATTTATACTTGAAGTGTACACTTGGATATATGTTTTTTCTATGTATCAACTTCATGAACTTGGATATTGTATTTTTTAGTTGCATTGTTGGGATATTTCTTTTTTTTATTTTGTGTTATTGTTCTGCGTTATGTCTAAAAAAAACCTAATAGAAATGCATTTAAAAAGAAAGCAAAAAAGAAATGAGTGTTTATTCGGTTAACAATATGGCCACTGTAAACATGTGCTTTATTTACCGTTAATCGATGGTTTGAAAACGATGGCCCGTGTTGTACACGACAAAAATACACGACAAACATAACAACTTATTATTTTGCTGCCCGGGCAAGCGCAGTACACGGTGTGTTTTAACGCATACCACAAAATAACACCACATCGTTCTTCCTAACAGGAGCTTACACTTGTACAGTACATATAAAGTGCATGTACTGCTAAACTGTGGAATGTGTAAGTTCTGCCACTATTTCCAAACACATCCCAACAATGGACACGTGCCCCGTGGATCTCATTCACTTGCAAAGCAGCGCTCTGCCCTCCATATGCTGTTTACTAATACTGCAGTGGCCCTATTATCCACACTAATGTGGTGGAAAAAAACTATTTAGAAAGGAACTTAGCTAAATAAAGACAGCCTGAGTCGCGTACCTCCGGCGCCGGAGACCGCACATATTCATGGGATCGCATTTTCATGTTTTCTTCGTAACGGTTTTAGTTAAATGACTATTTCTGGTTTACAGAAGTTTACAGGAGGCTTGGTTATGATTTGATTGGTTTGTATTTCTTTTACATGGTATGATTATTGTTTTAATAAAAGTACCATATCATAAGAATAATACAAATAAGGAGAAACAAATTATATTGAAAGACATCATAATTAGATTTTCTGGTTGTAACAACTGAAGTCAAGGCATCTAAGGGTTATCATATAGAAAACATGTTATTATAGCTTGGCATACTCAATGATATCTACAATACAGCATGTATGGTTAATGCCACCAATTGAAATGGCATGGTCACTGGAAATACCTGTGTATCATTAAAATATCATTGTGTATCGGGGTTATATTCCTTGCACAGAATAGATTTGGGTCACCTGCACCTGCCTTGGGATGAAATGCTACCGCCCCTCCCTTCCCTTACCCAGGGCCACTTGGGGGTTAAACGCGGGGTGCTTCTAGGCTCGCTGTTCATTTGTCCGCGGGGTTATTGCACTTCACGGTTATTAGATTTGTCTGAATAAAGCAAATTGTGTCGTGCAGTTTCCCACGTTACAGCATTCGCATGCCAGTCGCGTGTCTTCAGTCAAACAGAGCTATGGTCGTGAATTCCTAAAGAAACTATTGGGGGAGAAGGACATCTGCCCACGAGAATCCATCGACATCTGCCGCACTTTCTTCAACTTACCGCCGGACTTGTTTCTCTTTCTTTCTTTCTTTCTTTCTTTCTTTCTTTCTTTTTTCTAATAGTTCATAACAGATGTTAAAGGTGGTCCCTTTTACAAAATGAAGTGAAAAAAAAAAGTTTGCCAAAAGTCAGATGGTTATGCAAATGCTTGAGCGGCAAACAGAGGCTGCATTAGCATATTTAACTGTGTGCATTATGTATGTATCCATTATGGATGGATGGATGGATGGATGTAAAATGTATGTTTTCATAGTCGGAATGCTGGCAATAACACTCGCGGAATTGTGGCTACGGTACTGAATCAACACCTGTTAGGAAGGACCTGATAAGGATGGCTAGTTTCTGAAGGGGTGTCATTCACGTGGATGGGCTGAACATCAAAGAGACGCACTCATATACAACGCGATATTACCCGAACCCTATCCCCATTCTGATACGATTGTACACATTAAGTACATTGTAACTGTACATAATAACATGGTAATTATATGTAAGAACACGTGTATTTACTAAGTAACTCCTATGTAAATAGACACTTATTGTAAAGTGTCACCCTTTAATCTTGCATGTCATACTTCTAGGATATAACGCTGTAGAAGTAAACGCAGCTGCTTCCTGGTACTTACTTCCTGTGCTGTAGGGCAGATTCACTCCAATGATGAAGCAGCAATCTGGCCATATGACCAACCACACAGGAAGTGACTGCATACCAGGCAGAAGCATTTTGATTTGTGAGCCCCAAACCTTCACAGGAGGAAGGAGAACGGGCTGGAAGCGCTTACTGGCACCCCTTTAAAGCGGGAGACGTTACAAACTATCCGTGACAACGAAGCGACTCTAAAGAACTGGTGAAGTGACTTAAAAATCAACAGGAAGGGTGATCAACAATGGCAACCTGGATTTCATTCAGTGCCTGCGGGTGTATAGATTTCGTGTATTGTAGGTACAATGTCGTCAGTTCATTAGAATCAAATCCCAGGTGTAATCGAAGTAATTACAGACTCTTGTTACTCCCTGGGAACTTGAGAAAAAAAAATGTGATTCGAACAACCATGTGTCCTTTTTTTTCATAAAGTGAGGGTAGAGGGTTTCACCATGGTAGAGGGTTCTAGGGTGGACATCTGTCGCCTCTTTGGGCGGGCAAGTTGGCTATTGAAAGTGAGCAGTGACCTGTCAGCCCTGATTAATGGGCGGGAGCCTGTGGGATCGACCCCGTGTGTGGGAAAATAACTCAGCCAGAGAGGGCTCTTATTCACATGCTAATTCGTGCGTATAAATAGCGACGCTGAGGACTGCGGAGGCCGCATAGATACACCACATTTCAAACGAGAAAGATCTAACTGGAAAAAAAAAAGACATTCGGCTTTGATAATTGCAAAGCATACTGAAGGAAATGACCGCTACCACGATGGGACACAGCAACGTGGACAGCGTTTCTAGTTCTAAAGAACAGAGAAAGGTATGGCTTTCGACCAGAAAACACTTTTTCTTTGACACCGGGAATCAAATGTAATCATTTTAACGAGAGACAACAGCAAGCAAACAAACAAACAAACAAACAAATAATAATAATAATAATCCATTAAAATATATTTATTTCAAAGCAATTGCGTTTATGTTTATTTTCTGTTTGTAGCTGAGAAAGCCGCTGATTGAAAGAAAAAGACGTGAAAGGATCAACACTTGCTTGGACCAGCTCAAACAAGCGGTAGTTGGCGCCTTTCGTCTTGATGTAAGTAGCCGGTTCTGTTGCGTGTTTGCTTTCTCTCTCTCTTTTTGTGAAAGTAGAACAAAGTCATTTAACGAAAGAGCCGTATTGTGGTTTGTGACCCTGATTTTAAAATGCTCTCCTTGTCTCTAACAGCAATCAAAGATGGAAAAAGCGGATATCCTTGAAATGACCGTGAAGCACCTGCAGAATATCCAAAACAATAAAATGACGAGTAAGTGCAGTGATGTGTTACATAGCTTTTAAATCATGATTTTAAATATATAAAATACGTGGACGCGCAATAGTTTAGTGGCTCAAAGGAACGTGTATTCATGATTTGTAAGTTAGTGCAGGTTTCGTTATTACCACTAGAGGGCGCCCGATTGCAGCGAAAGAAAAAAAATGGCAGGAACTTCATCAATGCCAAGTTCAATAAAGAAACGCGTCCCCCCCCCCCCAGTTACTTTGTTGTTTATTCGGTTACTTAAAATGTGTGTTATCTACAACATACAACACATACTGTTTTTAATGTTTTTAAAACCAGATGTTTGTCATACTTTGCGCATACCGGCTTTATATGAATGGTGTATTCAGTCCCCATTTTCATCTCTAATACACGGGGACCAACATGTAAGCGAGGTCTGTTATCTGTTTCAAAGTTGAGAAAAAAAAAATCAACACATTTAAGTGGGCGCTGAAAAGGAGTACACTGAATAATAAAGTAAACAAGGAGATGCGTTTTTATATAGCTTGCCATGAAATTATATAGCTGTCAAAAAATTAAACGTGACAAATAAACCGCTGCATAGATATTATGGGTTAAACAGAACGGTTCCTGGGGTCCATGGATGTTCCAAGGCCGTTAAAATGCTGCTAGCTACCTTACTTGCTGAGTTCGAGGATCATGAGTGTAACACCTCTTTTCACCACTAGGCGGCCCCAGCTACAACAAAGACACACCAAGCTTCCAATGCTGCACTGACACCGATTTCCAATTCTGATTTCACAGCTGATTCAACTGTGGGCCTGGAAGCGCAGCAGAGGTACAGCACGGGCTATATCCAGTGCGTGCACGAACTCCACAACCTGCTTCTAACGTGCGAGTGGATGGACAAGACATTGGGGGCCCGTCTGCTTAACCACCTGCTTAAATCTCTGCCACGATCCAAACAGGAGTCGTGCACGCCAGCCCTCAGACCTGCTACCCCAGTCACTCCCTGCTGCCCCCCTCACCACCTCCAGGGCTCCCCCGTGTCCTGCGGGGCGGCGACTCCAGCTCCAGACCAACAGTTTGGGGGCTGTGACGTCAGCTTTGCGAGAGACGTGGCGTCAGAGAACACAGAGCCCGCTCCCGACTATCTGACGGGACCCCTGAGGCAGCAGGCGCGTCGCCTGTGTAACAGCCCTCGTTTGGGCTCGCTGGATATGTGGAGGCCGTGGTAACAGAGGAATGCGAACCTTTCTGTTCTGCACGTTCTAGACTCGTCTTACTTTATGTATCTTATAGATATGCTTCTCGGGACTCCTGTGGGGCTGTACTGTTCCAGCAGGCGCATTGAGACCCTGGTTACTTCACGCTCAAGGAAACCACCACGTTTAGCCTGCATTGTAGAAGGCTATTATTTGTTTATTTATTGAAATAACTAAGTTATTAAATAGAGACATTCTCTGCGCTTTTCTTAGGTGTTAAAGTGATTCATGTATAATTAACTTGTATATGTGTTCTTTTCTCTCTTGTTTGTAATTTAAACGTATTAACCCATTAATAAAATATTATATTTATGAATGTATGTTCGTGTGTATTTTTCATGAAGGTCGCGCTCTCTCTCCAGCTCTCTCTGTTTTAAAAGGAGCTGTAACTGCGGGGGGGGGGGGGGTTGCCCATTACCTGATGAGAAACCAGGAATGTCACATGACTCTACAACCTTCCGATTGAATTTGAAACATGTGACTACTGAGTCACTTCTGTGTCTAGCTAGACTCACGGCACACCACTGATTCAGAAACACACATTTGGTGACAGTGGAAAGGGTGAAAAGTTCATTTTTATTGTCATTCAAGACATCATAAAATAAACATCACACCAGGTGATTAACCCGCATCGGAGCAATAGTGACACGTTATGGAAATCTCTGCGCGTTTGAAGTTCTGTTCGATCACCTGGTTTCAAGACCTCTCGAGCCGTGTCCTCTGATCTGTCGGCTTTAGAAACAGTAACACGGCGGTGCTACAAGCACCACCACGCTGTCACGACAGAATGACATCTGCACCACGCTGTCACGACAAAATTACATCTGTCATCAAATAGGGCAGCGACGCCCTCAGTACACATTCAAGGCATTTTAAAGCCCAGGGCCACTAACATGGATAGTGTCTAAGGGAGGTTACTACAAGGCAAATAGGCAAAGGTTTTAATATATATTTAATTATTGTTTAATTAGTCCAATAAAATGTATATCATCTTCTCTTTGTCTATAATGCCTTTTAATAGTTATGTGTGAATGGGTTAGAGAAATACTTTCCCAGTGCTTTGGTGATTACAAATACAGCACCAGTATGTATTCCTGTAGACCTATACATAAATTTAGAGGTATACTTTCTTCAACACACACAGAATACAGCGAGTCTTCTCTCTCGCTACACAGTCTCTGTTTGGTACAAATGACATTCACGTATCAGATGCAGATAATCATTCATTCTTAAGTCATAAATTCTGAAGACAAAAATCGATTTCTTCACACCAGAGATTCTAGGCTAAACCTGCGTGCGCGTGGTATGCGTGTACGCGTCACTTTCTGTAGCTTCATTCAAAATGCTGGGTAGCGGGGAGTATTTTAGGTAACCCAAACGGCCTGGCCGCCTGCAGGTAATCTACATTTAAAAAAACAAAACAGGTAAGAGATCGAGTTATAAACAAGAGTGGCAGCATAATATGTAACAAATTAAGACAATTGGTAAACGTATTTGCACTACGTTCCACATAAAACGAAAAGGTGGCTGATTTCACACTTTTTTTCTGCAGCAAAGGAGACTAACCAGGAGTCTGTTGCAAAAAGAACCGGCCAATTTTACTGCAAAGGCATGCATAACAATGGTACCTGCTACCCGAGGACGCAAATGGCCCAGACTTACCTGTTTCCATTACAACTGTGCTGAACCGGTGTAGGACCCAACTGACCTGATGATAATAAGCCTAATTGTTAATCAGAATGCTAAATTACCTGCTCTGTCTGTGCTCTATTATGCTGCTTTTAGCACGAACATATCTATCTTGAATTTACAAAACAATTTCAGAAAATAAAAATAAATAAACGTGTTTCTAAGTCTGCAAGTGGCCATGAAGGATGAAGACTGGGAGAAATCACAAACACAGCATGGCTGCGCCATGGTATTATATCTGGATGTATATAACGGCACTTCAACACCTCAAGCTGCGCTAAATGTCATTTGTTTCAGTCAGGCCTGGGGCTCTGCAGCAGCTGCCCCTTGTTGCCAGTTTCTTCCCATCTGTCTGAGCTGATTCAATATTTCCGTAGGCCCTATGAAGAAAGCTTATGAGCAAGAAAGAGCCCCGTATTTCCTATACACAACTTGTGAAAAAGGGTCAATTAACGCTTTCGTACATGGAATATTTTAAAACAAATATCTAAATCTATTTTTCATTGATTTATTTTTTTTCAAATTTGTTCCACTGCTTTACATGGGGAAACATATTGCATCCTCATATGAGGTCACCATGCATGAGAGCGGTTCATTCCATGCTGCACTATGGTGTGGCGATGGCGAGGGCAGTCCACTTGAAATATCTGGATCAGGAAATCCCCCTGGCTGTAAACTCACACCGCATTATCTTTTAGGGTCCCGTAAAGTCTGAATGAGGAATTTCTCACTCTTAGGTGTTCTTCTTGCCAGCTGCCTTTCCTGTACTGAACAATACAGACAAGCACAAAACCGCGTTTGATGTTTCTGACAAAACCCTGCTTGTAAAAAGAAGACTTGTTCTAGCTAGGTACTAAAAATACTACTCTGGGTGCTTTGATGCTTTGACACACGAAACCACGGGAATTGGATCATTTGATCTAATCTTTCTGTACCACTGCAAGTTCTTACTTTTCAAAGACTGTGTGGTTTATTCAAATGACCTAAACCGTCATTAAAAAGGGGATTTTGGTTTATTTATTTTTAATCAGCATCCTTAACAAGTTTATTTAGAGTAAAAAATGTCAGGTTTGGTTTTTATTAAACAGATCGATTGAATAACTTCTCTTTAAACCTGACACAGTGCATCTAGTGTGCATTTCATTAACAACATGGCACATTTGTAACCGGGGTCTGCTCAGCGGTGTTTTAAAACTTTGATCGGCGGTTGCGTGCAATCTGTAAGGTGCAAATTAACGTACAGGAACACTGCTATAAGAACGATTTCACAAGACACTGATCCGTGAACAACACTAACATGGTGAAGAGGGAGAGGGAGAGGGAGAGAGGGCGGGTTGGGCAATCCTACAAGTCCTGAACAAGGGCTCCCCGAGACAGCTGCAAGATCTGCAGGTTAGAATGTTAAAGAATAGCTGAAACATAGCGTGGGCATGGCGAGGTGCCAACAGCTTCCACTTCAAAGCCTGCAAACGCTGCCACCAAGTCTACTGTCAATTTCACAACACCCTGTGCCAAGTGGTTGAACTACAGGATTAGTGCGTAAAAACTGTGTGTGTGTGTGTGTGTGTGTGTGTGTGTGTGTGTGTGTGTGTGTGTGTGTGTGTGTGTGTGAGTGTGTGTGAGCGTGTGTGTGAGTGTGAGTGTGTGTTTTGGTCTGTTTTTACAACGCAAATCACTACACATTTACTACACCTTTATCTATAAACATGAAGATCTCATAAAACACAGAATATACACGAACAGCATTTGAATATTTTTGCAGGATTACTGGAATAAGCGTGAAACTTAAGGAACCTGTATAAATAGGAGCACAAACGTGTATTACTGCTACTACTAGTAATAGTATTAGGTCATTGGTAGTTATTTTATGCTAGTTTAATGATTTTTTTAAATTTCTGTTTATGTAGTTTTGTGAGAGTTTATCGGGCAAACCCCGCATATGGCTGAAGGAATTCCTTATATAAAACAATAACGTATAGTTTTGCGTGTTAACCAGATAGCCAATACAAGAGGTTAGCAGAGGCACCACTTGAGTCGTTGTATTGCGCATACAGCATCATTCATACAAAAGGCATCAATAGCATAAAAAAAGACGGAAACAAATGAAGCGCCAGCAAACACCTGTCGTTCTTTTTGGGGACGAGCCCGTGCTTTAATTCTCTTATTTGATTAATTTGGTCCAAGGGGCTGCAGCTGCCAACTGTCAGCATCGTGTCACATTCACAAGACCAGGGAAAATAGATCTTAGGTTCACAGATCCAAAGTCGGGTTTTTAGAAACGAAGCCGGGTAAATAAATCAGTCTACACAAGTGGGTAATTGAGCAGCCCTAAACACCAAAGGATTCCTTTCATGGTTAAAACAGTGTCATAAGAGTCAAACAGAGGACTCTGAAGCTGGTGCCCTCTTGTGGCTGTTAAAAAAAATGCAGCAACTGCTGAAAACATCAAGCAGCAACTTGTGGCAGAATTCTCCTCAGGTGAAACTGACACAATATGAATATTATATATAAATATGTATATATTACAGTAAATGCTCATTCTGCACTTGAATGTCAATCATTGTTCAAACGTGTGTATCGGTATTCTAATAACCCTTATCAGAAATGCACAATCGTCTTTTGAAATAAAATAAAAATACCTACACAGTTTATTTTTTTTCAGATTATATGGATAAACCCTAAAATCTGCTCTCAAAAATACTATATCAAAGTCAAAATCTAAAAGGCATTATACGCCCTGCTGAAGCGCTTTACATAGCCTATCATTAGACGTGTTATATATAGTATAATAAATGTGTTGTTTTTTTAATCTTAATCGATACCTTATTTTAGTTCAATCGTGCACATGTTTCGTAGAAAATCGCGTCGGGCGGTGACAGGAAACATAAAATTAAGGCAACTCCTTTTTCCAGGGCATTCACAAGTCCGCACGGGCAAAGCCCGCAGTGCCTCCAAACTGAGACAAAAGCCTGCCACACGATTGGCTGACAAGAGGTGCGCTCTGGCGTCTCCGGGTCCTCGCTGCCAAACCGCCTATTGATATGCAAATTAGACCTTATAAATACTTTAGACAACAACTCACTTCCAACGGTAGAACTCTTTGAGATTACACAATAAGAAGCCGGACTGTTGCGCGCGCGCGTGTGTGTGTGTGTGTATGTATATATATATGTGTTTGTGTGTGTGTATGTGCTTCTGTAACTGTGTGAGCCTACCAGCTGCTCTCTTCGTTGGATTGAACCGATTTTGTGGATTACAGTAGTTCGCGTATTTGTTTATTTTTTGGGGGGTTTAAACCAACAATGGCTCCCTCATCCAGACCTTGCAAAAATGGATCTGCCCAGGATGATGAGGAATATTATGGGGTTAAAAGAGACAGAAAGGTAGTTGGCCTTTTTTTGGATGTATATGCATTTGATGGTTATGTTTTTAATGTAAACATGTTTAATTTATAACTATAGTGGGTGGACTCGGGAGCTAATCAAATATATATATTTTTGTAATCTTCTGCATTTTAGGCGAGAAAGCCTTTGGTTGAGAAAATGAGGCGAGCTCGGATCAATGAAAGTCTACACGAACTGAGAGGCCTTCTTGCAGATAGCGATGTAAGTTTTAATACAACAATTTAATTCTGCGTTTAGGCAAAATGTTTTTTTTTTCCATTAGTTGCATGGCATTTAAGGTCTTATTTCTACTACACATTGCAGTACCTAATAATCTTCCCTCTATTGCAGTTTCAGACAAAAACGGAGAATGCCGAAGTGCTGGAAATGACTGTGAAACGAGTTGAGAATATTCTTCGGAGCAGAGATCTTGGTAAGCCGCTGCGCTTCGTGTTTAATGTGCAGAGTTTGCAAATATTACGACGATCACTTTTGTGCAAATGCACTTTTAATTAACCGCAGTCCAAACTGTATGTTTTCTCTTTGCAGAAACCGACACCATGAACCGTGAAGCAAGCGAGCGGTTCGCTGCAGGATACGTACAGTGCATGCACGAGGTGCACATGTTCGTGTCGAATTGCCCCGGGATAGACGCTGCAGTGGCCGCCGAGCTGCTCAACCACCTTTTGGAATCTATGCCCCTGAACGAAGACCATTTTCAGGACATGCTTGTGGATTTAATGTCGGACTCTTCCAGCAGCAGCACTTGGCCTAGCAGGGAAGGGGTATGCCCATCCATGGTATCCCCCGGGGGTGCGGGGTTGTCTGGCCATTCTCCAGCGCCTTCTACAACATCCAGCGAGGACACATGTTCCGATCTAGACGAGACTGATGCGGAACCCAGTCACACTTCGCCGGATAACTCCAGGAGCCACAGCACACCTGGTGTTCTCTGCTCGAAATCCATGTGGAGACCGTGGTGAAACTGTGAACCACTTCGAAAAAAGAACAAGGCACAAAATAGATATCTACCTAGTAGTAGTTTTGTCTCGCGCGTACGAGTGGGCCAGAAGAATGACCGTGTACAGTTTACAAAGGGGTGTGTGGTCATCAAACTTGTAATGTTAAAAACTCGTGAGAAATGTATCGTATGCCACTGTTACTGTCAATCTTGACGGGCGACTGTTGTGTGTGTGTGTGTGTGTGTGTGTGTGTGTGTGTGTGTTTTCTCTGTTGTATTAGTTGAGTGGACACGTCGGTGAATTATTTGTTTAGGACATCATAGCAAAGCTCTTTTTGTAAAGCATAGCGTCTCATTATTTCCCCTCCCCCTTATTTTAATAGAATCCAGATGGCCAATGTATTTGACATCGAGAAAATAGGCCTGGGCAGAAAAGGGTTAAGGGACTGGCACAAGGATGAGCTTGTATGTGTGTGTTTGTGTATAATATGCAAGGAATCGTTCCTACTAGGGATAGAATTGGTTAGCATAATTAGGGATGTATTTCTACCTTCTGTGAAGGAAGGGTGAACTCAAATAAATTGCAATGTTTAGATGTAAGTGTTGATAGCAGGATGCCTTGAAAACTGCATATTGTTCTGGACATGAGAAACGACTGGTAGCACATTATTAATTTTTATTGTAAAACGTCTAATAAAACGTATTAAAGTAAAGCGCTCTGCTGCATCCATGCCACTTGCGTTTGTTTTACTGTATAGTTTTTGTGTGGATGTGTTTTAATTTGTAAACATTTTTTTTTTCCACCTGCGAGACACAAATGATTAGTCTCCATTTATTTGGTGACGATCTGTCAATCATGACTGCCTTAAACGAATGTACGTAATGTACAAACCCCAACCCGCTGTGTTCACGTCATTAAACGGTTATATAGATGTGTTTTTCTAAAACCATTTTCTGTTGTTGTTATATTACTTTGGGTAAAGTGTATCAAATGTGTATTCATACGCCACAAACATTTACACCACACAAACCGAGAAAGAAGGTGTGTTAAAAGCAGTTTCAATTTCTAAACTTTCGGAAAGAACGAATTGTAAATAAGGATATGACATAACTACAGAGGGCTTCAATAAAACCCAGATAAACCGCACCATTCGGTTGTTTGAGCTGTTTGGGTAAGTTGTGGACGGCGTGCTTTGAAGGTCTAAATCGAAGGGTTTTTTTTTTATGGACCAGTTGATCTTGGCGGTCAGTGTCAAATACGCCACATTTCCCAGTGACCAACAATCATCCCCTTCCATTCCATCAAAGTGTTAAAGCTCTTTGATATGCAGTCTAGGATGCTAGTGAGAAAATGCACGAAACTTGTACGATTAAGAGATGCGGATTTTAAACATGACAGCGTCTGTGTGGAATTGTACTCGATATTATACATAAATTCCCATCGCAAAACACAATTTGATAAACAGCGTTATTTAAAAACAAGTAACTGTTTACATCCTTTTAGCGTGTTAATATTCCACTTCGTGCTTCGATATATTCACATAGTGTATCCTTTGCAGTAGGTTAAATAATAAATATGTCACCATATATAGGCTCTCTGTCCATATCTATCTATCTATCTATCTATCTATCTATCTATCTATCTATCTATCTATCTATCTATCTATCTATCTATCTATCTATCTATCTATTTGCAATTGAGAATGAGTTAACAAGGCAGGATTAGCCATGTCTGTTGCGAGCCCTTGTCAGTGGTAATCGTGTCAGTTTTGGCACCTTTCAATCAAATTGGAAGATGTGTTAATGTCCCGACATGTAAATGTGACGTTTCTATCAAAGCCGTTGCTTGCATCTCTATTTAGATGAATAGATGATCTGCAGCAATACTCCAGCGCGTTAACTAGAGGTCTGCATATCAGTGAAGATCTGACATCATGGGATTCAAAAAGAAAAAGTTGTTTTCTTCTGGAGAGAACTACCCTGACTACCTGGTTTTATACTGTGAATAATTCGATTATATACGAGGTGTTATACATATCTCAGCTGTTCCTTTTAAAAGGGGGGCAAAATACATGTAGATTTCTAACTGTATCTACATAACAAATGGGTGTCTTTTTTAAAATGATATTTACAGTATTTGAAATTTAATACAAATACACATTCTTTACACATTCAATCACTTTTAGTGGCGTGATAGAAATGTGAAATACTTTGGGAAGGTTTTTTTTAAGGTGATGATAATGCATTTACTTTATCTGAAGTGCACGGATACAATGCTGCTTAATTACCTTGTTTCACCTTATGTGGAAAACAAGGATGTGATCTTACACGCCACGCCAGATTGCAGGCACTTGACAAATCAATAATATATAATAGGAGAAGAAGGTGGCCCCAAAGACCTCCAGCACCCCCTCCACAGCGGCCAGCACCCCAGTGGCCAGCACTCCCCCCTCCACAGAGGCCAGCACCCCCCTCCACAGCGGCAAGCACCCCCCCCCCCCCCCCCCCTCCACAGCGGCAAGCACCCCCCCCCCCCCCTCCACAGCGGCAAGCACCCCCCTCTCCACAGCGGCCAGATATCTTCATATCACTGAACTACAACGTAAAATAATCTGAGGTGTTGAGGGGTATGGTTTACTTTACAGGCAATATAGAATTAGGCCTACTTCATGTATTGTCCGATATAGTGGAAAACGACCTACTTTCAAATGTCTTGGCCTCACCTACTCACCTACAGTTTGAATTATTGATTGAGGGATACGAAGGTAGGTGTCGACACAGTGGGAAATCGCTTTCTAATTTTAAACGGAGCTGATGTTTAACTGGAGTTTGACGGTTTTGGAATGCAGATTTCAAGGTGAGATATAAACACGGCGCCTTTGAAGAATGACTGTGCGAACAGAGAAGACGGATGACTTGTTGCGTCGGTCAAAATGTAGCATTGCAGGCAATCTTACCAGCGTGGGGGCTGGGTTTGTGAAACCACGATGCCACCAATCCCACGATGAAGGGAACCACCAATCAATAAAGCGAACAAGAATATCAATTAAAAAACGAAGTGGGAATGACACAGTAGTTTCCTTAACCATTAAACATGCCCCGATCTTAAACACGTATACATGATATATTCAGAAACACATACACAGAGTTTCAGGACTGTAATTACCTGCTGTACACAAAATAACCTTTTAATTACTATAGCATTTTGTTAATCATCTGAACCAGTGAAAAACAAATACATAAATACATGCTGACTAAATCATTACTTTACGAAGTATTTTTCCCTCAAGCCATGTTTAAGGGCTTTTGGAAAACAAAATCATTTCGAACCACTGCTGGTGAATTAACAGTTTTATATTAAATGACATTGCTGCCCTCTAGTGTTGAATCTTTCAATTGCATAATTAAATACAATTATCTTTTATTTTGTCATGATTGAATCATGAACTTAATGTTTTTTAGACAGTGGATTACAATAGTATTTTTTTTTATGTGGGATGTTTGGGAAAATATGCAATTTTTAGTAAAAATCTGTAACATAAATACAATTCTTGCGTATGCCGTATGGCCTTGGACCAATTTCAAGGCGAGACACAAATGATTAGTCTCCATTTATTTGGTGACGATCTGTCAATCATGACTGCCTTAAACGAATGTACGTAATGTACAAACCCCAACCCGCTGTGTTCACGTCATTAAACGGTTATATAGATGTGTTTTTCTAAAACCATTTTCTGTTGGTGTTATAGTACTTTGGGTAAAGTGTATCAAATGTGTATTCACACGCCACAAACATTTACACCACACAAACCGAGAAAGAAGGTGTGTTAAAAGCAGTTTCAATTTCTAAACTTTCAGAAAGAACGAATTGTAAATAAGTATATGACATAACTACAGAGGGCAACGTCAGTGGAGAGCCGTTTCAAATCTGATTTTGAAATTTAGCGCCTGGCTCTAAGTGATTAATTAAGACCAAGTGTCGGACAAAGCGGCGCCATTACAAACCTCAGACTATCAAAGCTTTTAACCACAGATTAAAATGAATTTATTGATATGAACGAATTCATCTACGCTGGATATTGACTGTGCACTGCCGGAGGGCTTAATCCACTTACTTTATACAAGGTTAACTGTTTGTGACGGTTGTAAAATAAAAATGCCTTCAAAGACACCGAAGGGTTTCTATTGAAGGGTGAACGTCCAGGACCGTCCAGTCATTTGACGCTTGAACACCAGAGCGAGCTACAATCACACTAGCTGCGCTTCCGTGTGGCACAATGTCAATAGGAATATATACATTCACCGTAAAGTCATCACATTAAAACACGTCACTAAATGCTTACCTGGTGTATTTCACAGCAAGCACCTCCTGTTTACCACCAATTATCGCAAGTTTATTTTGTAAACCGAACCAATGAATCAGCTCATTTCACTAAACCACTACCATGTAGTGTCCGGAGATAAAATCTCTTTGAGCTGCCAAACCATATATCGAAACCATTTATCTGTTTTCTGTCAATTGTACCAATGATTAAGAGGCTGTTACTGCCCAAAATCACATGCATTATGCATACAAATATGGATAACGGCATCTGCCAAATAAATGAATACTATTACTACTTCTACTAAAATAACTTTCATTGTGTTAAAAACATTGCAAAAATAGGCAGAGGCAGAAAGAGAATATTGCGTACATGTCACTGTGCTAATCCAGTAGAATATTGTGTACATGTCACTGTGCTAATCCAGTAGAATATTGCGTACATGTCACTGTGCTAATCCAGTAGAATATTGCGTACATGTCACTGTGCTAATCCAGTAGAATATTGCGTTCATGTCACTGTGCTAATCCAGTAGAATATTGTGTACATGTCACTGTGCTAATCCAGTAGAATATTGTGTACATGTCACTGTGCTAATCCAGTAGAATATTGCGTACATGTCACTGTGCTAATCCAGTAGAATATTGTGTACATGTCACTGTGCTAATCCAGTAGAATATTGTGTACATGTCACTGTGCTAATCCAGTAGAATATTGCGTACATGTCACTGTGCTAATCCAGTAGAATATTGCGTACATGTCACTGTGCTAATCCAGTTGAATATTGCGTACATGTCACTGTGCTAATCCAGTTGAATATTGCGTACATGTCACTGTGCTAATCCAGTAGAATATTGCGTACATGTCACTGTGCTAATCCAGTAGAATATTGCGTACATGTCACTGTGCTAATCCAGTTGAATATTGCGTACATGTCACTGTGCTAATCCAGTTGAATATTGCGTACATGTCACTGTGCTAATCCAGTTGAATATTGCGTACATGTCACTGTGCTAATCCAGTAGAATATTGCGTACATGTCACTGTGCTAATCCAGTAGAATATTGCGTACATGTCACTGTGCTAATCCAGTAGAATATTGCGTACATGTCACTGTGCTAATCCAGTACTCCCAGGTATCAAGGAGTGCTTTTACTCCTTCATTGTTATGGGGTTATGACTGGTGAGCAATTCTGCTATAAAGACCACACTCTGCATTCATTGGATAAAAGCAGGGAAATGAGGCAGAGCGAATTGACTTTTAATAATGACTGTGAATTGAACAGCACTCTACTTGCCAATATTGTAGCAGTGGTGCTGTAGTGTAGGGTAATGACGTCTGTATTTTAATGAAAGGTTTACAAGGCAGATGAAAAAGGTTAATCTATATTGCCTAGGACAAAGGCTAAATCATTGGTAAAAAATTGTGACCCAAATAATATGGATCCTCCCTCGGAGCAATTCAATTAGATACAGTAACCCTGGATACATGAGACACATTGACCTTTTTTCATAGCCTTCTTTATTTGCTCTGAAACTGTACAAATGACCCCCCAAACCTTGTTTTATGAACTAACAAACTTGCATGTAGGCTTTGTCCAACAACACTTAAAAGATGCATATGCTTTCAATTCCACAGCTTTTAAAATGTTCATTAGTTACTGCTAACAAGTTACCCCATTCTTCAAGTTGTAGACAAACAAATACACTGGAACTAGAGCACGTACAGGTACATAACGCTCAAATGTACATTTAGATCAGCACACATATTTTGTCAAGAGTGTGAAACACTTTTGTTGCATCTGAATAATCCCTTTACCACTGTTAGGAGTCAATCCCAAAAGAAGGATGTGACACAGTTAAAATACTGATGCTTTCTTATTGCAACACCATGTCCCCACACACTTACTCCTCGCAGGTAGCATTTCCATTTTATATTCTTTAAATATGTGGCTGTTTCTGTCTGTCCAGGCAACAAGCGAGTGTGTATTCCTTTAAGATGCATCAAAACAATGACATGATGTTAAGAGAACACAACATGAAACGTCTGCGCGGTGCATATTTTACAGTTTGCTGGTTAGTTTAAACATGAGGCGCCTAGTTTAAATTCATCCTTACTATACTTTTTGTTTTGCTCCACAATGTAAAATTGCTTGCAACTATCCTGCATACCTGGTCACTGTAGACACACTATACTGCACTTCACTTTCACGCAGACAAGAATGAATAACACTGATTGTCTCAAAGTTCAACCAGATTCAATTACGCCGTTGTTGTGTTTACTGACCACTCAATAAATTACCTTTAAAAACCAAAATTACAAAATAAAATAGAAGACATAAGATCAAGGCTGTAACAGAGAGCAAACGAGGAACTCCTAAAACAAAAGCAGTGATAGAAAGATTAAAAAAAAAAAGGAGTGGCAAAACCAGTATAAAATATCAAGTGTTCTCTCACAGTTAACCAGCACTGAATGTTATGGTTAACACAAATACATACCTAACCAATTGGATGCAGAGTAAATAACTAAACTAATATTTATAATACATACAGTAAAACCTGTATTTATGGTCACCTGATCTTACTAGTCAGTGTTCAGCGAATCCAAAAACAGCCATCCCCTCTTCCAATACAAGTGAATGACTGACACACTTTGAATAAGCATTAAGCACTCTCTAGCAGTCCCTTCAGTGAAGCTGTAATGCAGGTTTCACTGCACTTACACCAGTACTGATCTCACAACATTGCAGCAAAAGAAAAAAAAATATATATATATTTCTTACTGTTGTCCACTGCCGTTCTTCATATAGGTCCCTAGATGCAGTTTTTAAATAAATATAAACATTTTTTTTTATTTTATTTTAAAACATGATAGATCTGGTCCTGCACTCGATCACAGAAAGCCTTGCTTTCACATAGTGTTGCACTTCGATTCTAGAATTTCCAGTCATTAACCAACCAGCTGCTTCCCCTGTTGACTGACATGCTTTCAGCCAGTAGTATTCTTTGACCTGGATAGAAGACACTGCTGAGGTGAAATGAGCTAGAAGTGCAAGTGTAACTTCCTGAGAAAAAAGGGCATGAAAACAGAGCTTTTCAATGTAGTCCAAGGTATTCTGTTTAAAACGAAATATACATGTTAGCTGTATTTGCAGGTCTTAAACTCAATATTGGAAACTTATGCAGCTAAAGGGAGACCCAAACAAGTAAGATTCATGACATTATTTTGTTTGCTAGTTTGCTACAATCACTTTCTATTTCTGGTTCTGAGTCTGTTTCTCATTAATTGCCTGTCTTGCTGTTAGGACATTGGACTTGCTTCTGCATGCATTTGCTCTTCGTTTGTAACACTCAGTGTCCTCAAACTGCCCTCCTCACTGGGTTCGACCATTGCACAGAGTTCAATGTTCTGTATATCCACGTCAAAGGCAGTGGATGCACCACCTTGAGTACTCTCCACAGAGCAAAGGCATTCCTGAAGAGACAGAGTGAAATGCGTTTAGTACAGGACCACAGTGAAGAAAACATAACAAGCAAGCATGACCGTGCCTGACATATCTATTTAAGAAAATGTGGGTGGATGGATTTGAATCACAACAGGATAATCCTCTCATTACGGTATGGGTGGGTCCAGTACGGTATGGGTGGGTCCAAGATTCTGAACTGAATTACAAACCACTTTGCAATATGTTAACGTAACATATTTCAGCTGCATTCATTCGACTTTATGAAGCAAAATTAGTTATATTCTATAGGGTGATGCAAAACCTTTGGCCATAGCTGTACATTAAATGTAATGTACAATTGTTATTGACAGAAGTGTCTGCAGTTTGTAGTGTTTACACCAAAACAGCCCATGTCACCAAACGAAATGCTCTAAAAAGCATATCTTCGTTCCAGACAAGCTCTTGTATTCTTGTTTAACACAATCACCAGCAGTGCCCTGGAGCATGTTCTCCTCCTCCCCCTCAACAAACTTACTGCGACATCGAGAGCTTCAGGCAGGACACCCTTCTTCATCCAAGGGTGAACTTCCACCAGCTCACTCTTCTGTTCCGTCCTGAACTTGGGCTGGGCTTTCTGCATCTGTTTCAGCTTGTCTCTGTCTTCTTTGAGAACCGTCTCGAAATCTCTGCAGTCAAATAAATCAATACATAAATTAATCAGCTATGTCTTAATATACACGTCTCCCCCACCCCAATGATGGTAACGCAGCATTACAGTTTGAAGTTACCATGGCCTTGATTCTATTACTGTGAAGATGATTTAATCACAAACAGGTGTCTGTTTAAGATCTAACTAGATACAGAATATATGTTCATCCCAAACATTTCAAATACAATTGGCTACTATGACTACTACAAATGCATATAAATTTGCTAAATGTACACTCCCATTAACACAAGACTAGACACTGAAAGCCAGCCTGCCTGAGCGTCTCTGTGTTACTCACCGTGTCGGCACTTGATAAGTCATCATGACCGAATCGTCTGCATTAGAGATCAGCAGCCACATTGGATCCTGGAGGACATATTTAACAAAGCCAGTGCCCTCTTTCATTTCCATGCCGGTCTTGCCTTGCAGCTGGTGGTCGTTCTCAGAAGAGTCGATGCTTCCAAAGTACTTGCTGGTATTGCTGGTCTGGCTGCTCCCTAAATGGATGAGGGGATTTATTTTTAGTTATACTGGCATTAAAACAAGCGTTGAGTTCTTGTAGAATGGTGGTCTAAGAAATCACTCCCTTAGATACAAATGCTAAATGAACTAAGATGTTGCTCCAGTGCACTTTGTGGGAATAAAATATATATTTCTGTTTCAAACTTTCTTTTCTACTTACATCAGAGCTGTTTACAAATATTTTGGAAAACTAAGTACTTTATTCAGGAGCAAACCTCCCTCTGGAGCAAAAGCTGAATACATTTTGTTTGGAAATGTTATGGTATTGTGTGGGAATTCGCATACATGTAGCATATTTGAGATGCAGACTGTTGTCGTTTGGTTACCACGATCGTTACCTGTGCCACTGCCTGAGGTGCCACACCCATTGGAGCCCGAGCCCAAGGACCCTGAGTCTGCTGACCTCCCACTGCCTGAGGCGGCCGACCCTGTGCCTGACCGCGAGTCTTCCTGCAGCAGAATGTCAAGCAGATCGCTGGAGGTGGAGTGGACATCACTGACCTGGCCTTCACCTGGGGATTCTCCCTGTACAGCAGGAAGGAAGGGTCTTTTGAGTGGGGTACGGAGCACATATCATCCATTCAACTTTAGCGAAGAAAAGAAATCAGTTTGCCACATTTTGGAGAAATACACTTTATTTGCAAGACTGTTGATACAAATATCTTTATTAAAAAAAAAAACATGCAAGAGGACTTTGTAGATTTTATATTGTTAGACAAATGTGGCACACAGTAAAAATCCCACTAAAGTAATTGTGGCTAACAAAATAACTTCATAAACCTTACACATTTTCCACTTCATTTAGCTAAATAGGTCTCCAATGTCAGCACAGAAGTATTTGAATTATAAAACATGGTATGTGGTGCTACTGTAGGTTAAAAGAAACCTCTTGGTTTCTATGCCTTATTCTCAGGATATGTGTTTACACTTGCACTTCCAGGGTTAATTCACCTCAGCAGTGTCTTCCAGGTCAAAGCATGTTACTGGCTGAAACGGGGAAGCAGCTGATTGGTTATTGACAGGAAAGAAGCCAGGGAAGGGGCACTTTTTACCCATGGCTTGGAAACAGAGATTTCTTTAACCTAGTTTCTTTTAAAACTGGACATTTGAGACCTATATGAATAAACTGATGATCATGGCAGAAGAAATTCATATAACTATTTTGTTAGCTATAATTACTTTAATATCTTATGCCGTTTGCTAAATGATCTCTGAAGACAGCCCCTTCAAGTTAATTTCCTGCTAGGTGTCTGAAGAGGATATAGACACACTTTAAATGAACAGGCAACACAAATGTAAATGTATTGTCTTACAGTATGACTAAGAAAAAGCAGTCTGCTGTTGTACAGACAGATGTTCCACTTCAGTTAGCAAACTGATGGTGTGAACCCATTGCTTGGTAAGAGACTATGATACATGTGACCAGGAAATAAATCAATACTTTCGTTTAATGTGCTTATTTTACAGCTACGCCGACACAGTGTTACCTACACAGATTGATACGTCTTCAAGTTAAAAAAAAACAAAACCAAAAGAAACAGCTCCTATCATTCTACTGCCCAAGTTGTCTCGATGTTAGCCTACCTCAATGTTCCAACAACCTCTACAGCTCACTTTATCCCATGCAAGGTTTTCTTCTGATTTTAACACCTGATCCTTGGAATAAAAGGATCCAGAGGGAATAGGGATATTGGCAGGTGCTCCATACGAGTTTACTACAGCAGGGTGAATGTGTGCCAGCTAAAGGGTGTAAGGATACATTAACATCAGCTACTTTTACATGGAAGCTGCATCATCACTTCATTATGCTCTTTAATGCATCAGTACAGACCGAAATGTAAGGCTTTGTCATTCAGCTGCCAAGATCCTGCAGGAACTAGGCAAAACATTTTAGTGACACATTAAAATTAAGCTGTGGACCCAGCACAATGTGAGATCTACAGCCCCATGCACCCGACACCTGCATATTAGTCATTAATTCTCACCTAAATGCTGTAGACAATGGAAGAAGACGAAGAAGAACAAAATAAAAACTGTCTAGTAATTAAGGAAAACATAATATATATATATATATATATATATATATATATATATATATATAAAAGACAAGAAATATTTGTAAAATATATTTCTACATACGCTCTCTGGCTCCTTGCTCATGGCGGCTCCTTTGTCTCTGTCTCCCGCAGTCCCAGCAACCCCTAGGGACATGGCAGAAGGTCCCGCTTCCTGCCGCTCCACCCTCTTGGGCGTCTCTTCCAGCTGCAGGAGATTCAGTTGCAAAGGAGAGCTGCACCTCGACTGGAACAAAGGTGGAGAGGCTTGGTCCTGCGCCCCAACCGACTGGGGGGTAGAGGAGCGGGACGGCCCATCGCGCTGCTCACTCTCCATCGGCATGTTGTAATGGAACGGCTGCCCAGGAAACTGGGGGTACGCCTGGAAAACATTGGGATTGGGAGCGCCAAACTGGGGCTGTCCTGGGAATGCCGGCGGAACGGGGAACGCAGCTTGGGCTGAGAATGTTGGATGTGGGGGGAAAGAGGGCTGTCCGGGGTAAAAGGACGACTGGACTGCACTGTTCATCTGCGGGAACATATAATTTGGGAGCATGAATGCCACCATTGGAGTAACTAAAGGTGCCGAATACTGTGGCGGCTGCATTTGGCTGCAATTGTCCTGGGCACTCTGCCCATCCCCAAAGCCAGACATAGATGGGTTGGTGGCAGGAGGTATAGCTCCTGGTGCAGTCAAGACTGGCATTGGGTAAGCTGGCACAACTGTGGGGAAGGACATAGCAGGGTAGCTGGACTGAGAGGTTTCTGAAAGGGACCAGGGGGTGTGGTTTAGGCCCACAAGAGGGGGCCTGTGTGGCTGCTGATTGTGTGAAGAGGTGCTATCTGATGAGTCACGTTGCTTCACACGCTTAGACTTGGTTTTCTTGTTTCTCCCTGCCTTCTTGAAGGGGGGTTTTGTGGCATCCTGCCCTCTCTGTCTGGGTGTTTGTGTACCTTGAACCAGCAGATAAAAAGGGAATGCATTAAAGAGTTCTGCCCTGAATATGCAAAGAATTGAAACAGTTCTACATGCATGTTCTTTTTAAAAAAAAATACACAGTTTATATTATATGCATGTGATGGCATTCTAAAAAAGAAAATGTGCAATATATTTAAGTCACAGAAGGCAAAGACACAGAGTAACTTGTCAGACAGATAAACACTTATAAAAACTAAATACCTTTTTTTTAAAACGTAAAAAAACAACAATTAAAAAAATAATACAATTAAAACAATCGAAATTAAAGAAGATAATTTAAAATGTAAAATACTACTACTACTAATAATAATAATAATAATCCCACCTTGTGCACATTTGTGCCCCTTGTGCTTCTCCTGCAGGTAGAAGCTGCAAGGAGATTGAAACATGCGCATCCCCTGGGGCTCCTTGAACTTGCTGAGGAAGGCTTTCTCCTCCTGCTGCGTGTGCGCTGCCAGCACCTCTTTGGTGAGGCCCCGCTTCTTGTAAGCTTCCTTCTCCTGGCTCACCGCTGGCACCGCACTGGCTGGAGGGGGAGGGGGCTGGCTCTCCACCGGTTCAATACCACTTGGACCCTCTTCCATTATTTCTGAAATGGCAAAATTCATTTTTCTAATCTATGCTTCTATACCTTTATTTATACATGTTTAAATAGTCAACCAGCAAAGAAACCAAGTAAAGAGTAAGTCCTACTCGAGAGACAGTTGTAATAGAGACAGGTGATAATAACATTGCCTCCCACATTTAAATGGGCTAAAAGACAGCGGCCACTAGTGTTGTTTTTATTTTGGGCTGCTCGCTTTCGGTGCTGTTTTCCCGATCAGAGCAGTTAAGCGCAGATCAGTCCCCTGATAGGGCATTTGATCAGCTCTTCTGGAAGGCACAGTGCTAAAGGGGGGGGGAGCCCAACTTTTCTCACTTTCAATTTCCTGCCTGCCACCCTCAGGGGAAGTATGGATTTCTTAGTTGAAATCCTGTAGGTAGTTTTGAAAAAATTATCAGGGACAGGCTTATCTGGGTCATTTGTAGATACAATTAATTTATTATTATTATTTTTTTAATAATCTAGGGAACATATTTCTGTAAAAAATATGTTTTGAGGAAATGATAGCAATTCTTTGTCTGTTTTTCTATTTCCTAAAACATTTCAATGTCCTCAGGATATACTGGTAAGCTGCTGTAATTAGACACTTATAGTGATTAGTTTGCAAAAATAAAGAGAGAAATTATTAGCAATACAGAAAGCATGATAAGATGCATACACTTAAAATGTTGCAAAATAAGAAAAGAAATATGCATGCAATAAGAACACAGTATTAAGGTATTTATAACCTTGGCACAGGTTTGAATTACTTGTCGTTCAGTTGCTTTGCAATTTGAACAGTTACTCAGTGATACACATTAGGGCCATTCAATGAGTATAAGTTAATATTGTTGTTATTTCAGCACCAATACTGACTATAATATATATTAAACAGAGGGAATAGGCGTTGAGTGGGAGCTTATTTGAGGTATGAATTGAACATTATGGTATATATTAATGGAATACTTAATCTTATTAGGTCCTTTGAGAGAGTGCTTTCTGCCAATTTAGTCAAATTGAAGTGGATGCTATCAGCTTCATATTAGAATTTGCACACTTTTTTAGGTGTGGATTAAAGTGGGATAAGCTTCTGAAGACTTTGAAGCTCAGTTACAGCGATGATATAATGTAAAATCAGAAATGATTTTCTTTTAATTAAAAATAAATAATAATAATAATAATAATAATAATAATAATAATAATAATAATAATAATAATAAATGTTTGTCCACAATTCAATATGATCTTCAAAATTAAAATCTGCTACAAAAGATAAACGAATAAATAAAATAAAAAAGTAGTAAAAACACGTTTTTAAAAAACACAAAACAAAAGGTTTATGTGTATACCGGATTCAAGCTGTGGTTTCTTGTCCCCAACATGAACAAGAGTACTGCTGTAACTACACTGGCTGGTAATGGACACAACACTTTCAGCCTTGCTGGGTAAAGCAAGTGGTGTCAGTGAAGCGCCAACTACCGCTGCTGCAGAAGCGTTTTCAGGCGACTTCAACGAAGCAAGATCAGCTTGATGGTCTAACAAGGGCGGGTCTGCTAGAAAAATCACATCACAGAACGAAGAGAAGAAACAATTTCAAGAACCGTTTTTGTAAAAAAAAAAAAAAAAAAATACTTAAGGGCAGGGTAGCCATCTTTGTCTCAAATATGGTCACACTAGCTCTTAGTTTTGGCTGATTTTCTATTTAACCCTTTCAGTCCAAGGTCCTGCCTTATCTTAGGGCTGTATGCTAACATAAGCCGTCTGAAATCACGTTGGAACCTCACATGACTCCTAGGTCCCAGTCTGAGGTTGTGTAGAAATATGTGTAAAAAATGTATTTTTTGTTCAGTTCTCATGTATACTCAAAAAAAGGAGTTCCTTTTTCAGCTTGACACAAATAATTCAGGACTGAAAGGGTTAAAATCAAACTTCAAAAACACAGCTCCTGCTTGTAACAAAGCTGTTTATTGTCAGTTCAACAATATAGTATTTTTTATTTTGTATTATTTTCTTTTTTTAAATTGAGAACTTTTGAAATGATCCCCATTGATGGCAATCAGAATGAACACCCTGAATTATTTTTAATTAAAAAAAAAAATACAATACATACATTAAACATAAGAGAATTGAAAAGGCAAGCGCACATATTGTAAAAAGCAGCTGGCTGTAAAAAGGTTAATAATGTAATGTTATTAATGTAGTTTCAAATCTATTTAAAAAATCTTACAAGAACCATACTGCTCCAGAGCTGTATTAAATCCATCTGCCTTAATATATATATAAAATACACACACACACACATATATATATATTATATATATATATATATATATAATTATATATACACACACACACACACACACACACACACACATGCCATACCTTGAGAAACATGCATGCTGTCATCAGTGACACCCTGCTTGTCTTCGTCAGAGTTGGAAGATGCAGTGTTGGAGGAGGACACACATTTCCTCTTAACAGTGACTGGGATATTACAGCTATCCAGAAACCTGGAAACAACACAGCAAAGTGAGCCTGCTTGGTCTTGCTGTTGTACGGTATACACCACACAGTGAAACCTATATCAAGTCTTAAACAATTAAAAGCCTGGACAACACTTTCATGAAGTCTTACTAAATCAGACAGGATTTCCTTTTGAACAGTGGATGAACATGTGTTCATTTTGCAGGACTTCCATGTTTCTCTCATGGTTATACTATGCATATACCATAGATTGCTTTTTTTTTTATTTTTTATGTATGCTTTGCCTTAATTCTCTGGGCTTTACAATGCACACCTATGTTTCATTAAACTTTGATAGTCTTTTACAGTGGAAAACTTTTATAAGGGAGCTGATTCACTACATGTTCATCGTTGTTTTTGCTTAAATGATTATATACCATGCTTATCTATTGTCTTTTTCCAACCACTGTGTCAGTATGATGCATACTTCTGAAAGCTCAATTTCTGAAATGAGGTAGGTTGTAATTTGTCGCCTATGCAACAGGGATTTTGTTGCCAAGAAAAATTGCTCTGAAAATGCAGATAGTAGAAAGTATTCCTTCAATTTACCTGTGATTCTACAAAGGGGTTCATTGGTTCTTTAGTGGGAAGTCTTTACATGTGCAGGAGTTGACAGGGGGTTCAATGCCTCGCTCATGTTTTTCAGATAGTTAAATCAGATTATAAACTGCACATAGCCTCCAGTATAGTCGATAGACAAGGCAGAGCACTTAGGAGATTGAGATAGCATGCATCTAGGCCATTATGCTTACGCACTTCACATTATAACAAACACTGTGCTCCTGTTTAAATAATGCACAGCACCAATCAAAACAAACTCGGTGAAGTGCCTGAAGGAAGCGGGCCTGCAAGGATCTGAAGATTATAAAACCTACTCAGCTGGTATTTATAAACAGCTTTGATGCAACAGCCACTCATATTTGCTAAGTATAAGTTTATTATTTTTAGTAATAGTAAGGCATGGTGTACAAAAAAAAGTCTGGGAGTTTATAACAGAATACACGTCTTACTAATGTTTTTGAAGACATTCAATGACGTCTGAACAGCCCACAGGCTGGCTGCACTCCTCACAGAACCTTTCTTTAGAAATGTTTCTTGAATCTTTCACGACCAGATTTTAATGGATCAAAATGGGCTTTAAAAAGAACAAAACAATGACACACCATTCCTCAAAGCAATCCTTAAGTGCCCTGTAACACCATTGGTTCTTTTACTGACCTGATAACACTGTCAAGACAGCTGATTTGCTGGTAGGAATAAACGGTCTGTTCCTTATTGCTTATCTCTTCAGAGTTGGTGGTTTTCTCAGAAATGCCTGTTGCATTACCATTCCCAGAGATCAGGAGAGTGTCTTTGGTCCTCACATTTGAGTCCTTTTGTGGTTCAGCTAAAAAAAAAAAAAAAATGTATATATTTAATGAACGAATGAAACAGAATGTCACTTAAGAAATAGAAGCAGGTTAACTAAGAATGTCCAGTTAATTCCACCATGCTGGTAGATTGTTGTGGATAATTCTAGCACTGACCAATCATGCTTGAATACTACTGTAACAGTAAAGTATAATAATAATAATAATAATAATAATAATAATAATAATAATAATAATAATAATAATAACCAGCAGAGCTGTGTTTCTTCGGCTCCAGTTTGGCTCTGGACTCAATAAAGACCTGCTGCCCGTGGTTCTTGAGCATGTGTACACCTTTACAGATCTCTTGAAATGTTCTCTACAAAAGAAAAATGCAAAACAAAAACACAATTTTTATTTTGAGATGATCATTAAATGCATCACAACAAAGAGCTGAATGGAAATTAATTTAAAAATGTTATGTGTACATTTTGAATGCAGACTTACAGGCTTCTCCTTTTGTGACTCTTCATTTAGATGACCAAAGCTCTCACTGGATGAAGCCACGCTTCTTAAATGCTCACGTGAGTCGTTGCTTACTAAACTCCCATACCCACTGGAGCCATGGCTGTGCACCGGCTACAAGAAACACATTTTAGAAAAAATAAATAAATACAGGAATGGAAACAAGACCCCCCCCCCCCCATCCCCACCCCAGCATAGCCGTTTGATCCATTTGAACTACAACATCACATCAGACATACACACACAAACACACAATGATCCCAGTCGTGGATCCTCAGCAGACCAATTGATGTAAGCAAGAACACAAGAACACGCTTTTGACTTTAGTTTCAATCACAAACCATGTAGTTAGCCACAGTGTTTAGAAGAAAGCATGCCGTGTATAACTGTGAATTCAACATGTTTCAGGACGTACCTGGAGCAAAAGCCTGTAAATCTGCTCTGTGATTTCCTGAATATCAGAATCGATTATTTTACCCTCTGTAAACGGCGGAGCGGCAAAGACATCCTCATTCACAGGACCACTGTTCAAACAAAACAAAAGTATTTAATGATTAAAATACAATATAAAAAGAGTGAATTTATCTAATTTGATATACTCTAAATCAATATTTCTTCTCAGAATTATTATTTTTTTAATCCTTTGTTTTGGCTACAGATTGCTGCGTCTTATTTTGAGGCCAGTCAAGTTAGACGTGTCTGTAATCAGAGCAGTGAAATTTCACAACGACTATGAAGCTCAGCACATAAAAAATTGAGCTTTATCATCACTGTGGGTATGAAAACACCAAGAAATGTATCATTTTTAGGCTTCAGTTTCTTATTTTATATTGAGGCGTTATAAAAGCATCTGAAGGACTATATATGCAGAATTAAGTTACATTTAGACTTAACTTTTGCAGTTAACAAAATTAGAGTAAGCTATTAACGCATTATCATTTAAGAGAATATAACAGATAGATGCCACCCAAAAACAAATCAAATGAGGACTATGGCACTTAATGGGTTAATAATAATAATAATAATAATAATTCCTTTTTACATAAAACAAACTAACCACAAGCTCTGTGCGACACCTTGCTTTGAAATGCGTATCTGTTTTAGTAATTGCAGCCACTGTGTGTATTCTGCTTTTCTTCTCTCATACAAAGCAAGCAATTCAGTGGCCCTGATTCGGAGCATAACTTTGCTTTATTACATTTTACAATAAAAATCAATACTCCTTTAAATTTGTTACACTTACGTTCTGACTGTATGTCTTCCTATGATAAACGACACCTTCCTGCTCCAAGGGTTGACAAAACTAGACCAGCTGGTATCCATAGTAACATATTCTCCGTTCCGAGCACAGAACCGAATTGCAGAATGATCTGCGAAGGGCTGCCCTGCACACTGCAAAACTAGTAACAAAAATCAATGCATAGAAAGCATTCAACAAATGTCACAAAGCATTGTTGCCACAAGGTACTCTCTGAAAAGACAACACTTTTCATGCAAGTCCAAACAGCTGTGTATTAAAGCTACAGTACAAACTTACTTTTTTTGTGGACAGCCAGCATCAAATGCCTGTCGCTGGGGTGCAGATACAGCAACACAGGTGTCCCTATCAAGTCCTGAGGAAGATAACCCAGCAGTGGCACCACTCTGAAGAAACAGATTGAATGATTCATGAGCAACATGTTATATTTAAGAGGGTGAACATGTTTAATTTACTACAGTATAGGCAATTCACTCCACAGTGAAGCCACTAACCACAGGGCTTAGGCAGTTACCCCCCATGGTTCTATAGGAGAATGAGGACTAACATTAGCAGCCCCCTGTCCCGGGCAATGGGAAAAGGATTGCCCTAAAAGCTCCCTTTATACCAGTATACCTGCCATTTTGTCCAAAACAATGTTCTTTAAACAGGCATTCAGTTTAAAGCGTGTCTCCTTTGTCACATCATATCTACAGCTGAAACTGTTATTTGAGGTGTTGGTTTTTTTTCTTAAAAAGGAAAAGTGCCAGCTAAAATGTGCTATGAAGAAATATCTCTGCATCTCCTCTCTTCCACACTAGTGGACCGGTTTGCTGAAAGCGCTTGCCTTAATAGATTAAATATATTGCTGCCTTCAAGCTAAAAGCTTTCCAAAGTTGTTTTTTTTAATTTATTATCCTTATAGACTGACTATTGTTCTATTAAAAGGATGTGTCCAAGGTTAGGTGTTTTGAAACACAACAATATTATTACAAGGACGAATGCTGTCGCTTATTTATTCAGTGAAGGCAATCTCGGTTCACTTTAGAAACAAACTCCCACCTTTCATCCACATCCTCAAACATGCAGCTCGGGGTGTGGGTGGTGGTAAAGATCCTCTTATCTGCAGGAATCCTGGGTGCTAAAAAAAAAAAAAAAAAAAGAATATGCAAGGTCTGCATAGTGAACCTGTGCACTGTGACTGTGATTTATTCAATTTATGAATTCATACTATGTGTAAATCAAATTTTAAAATCAGGTAATATTGAAATGTGTGACAATAAATGAATAGTAAATATAAATATTTGTGTTGTATTGCTTATAGCATTGTTTGCACTTATGACGAGCAGCTGATTTGCTAATTTTCAACGACTGTATCGTTAATGAACTAATTAAGGTCAGGTGCTAATGTGTTTAATGGTGTGGACTGCATCTATTCATGCCAGCCCGATGAAGGCAGTCTGGCCAAAACGTGGCATTGTTTTTAACTTTGTTCTTTTACAATAATAAATAATAAAAGGAAGGACATTTGATCTACAATCTATTATTATTATTATTATTATTATTATTATTATTATTATTATTATTATTATTATTATTATTATTATTATTATTGTTGTGTTGCACCTCATATTTTCATCAATTGTGAATTAAAACTAGAAATGTCTAAAAATATAAAAAATAACTTGTGGCAAAAAGGAGGAAATAGACACCAATTACAAGTAGTTCCTTGCTGGCAGCAAACTTCCAATTCCTCTGTGATTAACGTAACTGTGTCATCTGCACATGCCAACTGCATGCGTGGCGGTGATGAACAGGAAACCAAAATAGCAAATACAATTCCGGATCCTATTCATAGCGAAGGCAGGAGAACAAAGCCAAGCCAATCTTGGGAAGAGGAAGGCTCTACACCGTATAATAAACCCATCACACTGAACAGTCTGTTTTTACATTGAGTGCAGTGCGTTTCTACCACATGCTGGTCAGCCTGCTTTCCTCCTCTCCACAAATAAAGGAAACCAGCTTCTAATTACACAATTAGTAACTACTGAGATAGACTTACTCAAACAGTTGGCATTATACATCATCCTAACATTTAAAAAGCATGGACAGGGAGTATGCATGTTACATTCTGCAATCTGCAATATCCACCTTCATCTCAAAAGCCTCCCTTAAACATACTAAGCCATGTTAAATATTCAAAATGCTTATCCCTCTAGCTTAACATGAATAGAAATCTGATGTTAATCAGAACAGCCCTAGTTTATATGTTCAATATTCATAGATACAGACTATGAAAGGATCCCATTAATGAGAAGGTGTGTACAGCGCTTGCATTCCCTTTACCTTCATATCCAGAGTGTACTCTTTCTGCAAGCAGCAGACAGCTGAAATGGTCCTCAGCATGTTCAGAGTGCTGTACTTTCATCAGGTAAGGAGTCATCCGGAACGGGCAGTACTGCATTTCTCCTGCTCGCTCTCGCCCTCCGCTGTGAAACATTGAGGTCAGGAATCAATGCTAAGTCATTTCTAGATTCTCCAGTAGATGGATACATTGGTTAATGCTGCAAGTTACCTAGAGTCACAGCTTTATAAATATAGAAGCTCACCTGATGCGACAGAAAAAAGATTTTTCCTGCATGGAGTCTGGAGGAGAAGACTCTGTAAGACAAGAATACAAAATGGTTTCTGGAACTGCACTTCAATTGGAAAAAAAAAATGAATACACCAAACACTGTTCGGCACACCTCTAATTTAACATGCATTTCTATTGAAGTTAAGGAAATGCTACCTTAATCCATTCTAAAGTCCTGAAATTGAATGTAGTGTTTGATATTTTTTAATTGCAAACATCACAGATGAATGTAATGTGCATAGTAATGCATTTTTATTTTGTGGAAGGACTGGCCTACGGATACAATTTTACATTAGAGGTTTTCTGACGAGATTTTGTTATATACTGTATTTGTGAGTTTGTTATTTAGAATCAAGAATTATCTCAGTGCAGGTATGTGCACTCCCATATGGGAAATGAATCATCACAACATCACAAACTCCCTTGTCGACACGGATAACGTTGTACACACCGGCCCCAGAACACATGCTCCAGGAAGGCAGCCTGTAAGGTGCTGTGAAGCTGTAGAACACGCTCACGTCTTGTGGCGACAGGAACTCCACAAACTTGGCATTCCTGAACACCTCTCTCTTACAGTTCAGGATGCATGCAGCTTGATCGGAGATGTAAACAATCTTCCCTGTGATCAGAGAGACAGCCACAGCAAATATATCCTGTGGGCAAAAAGCACAAGATGAGGCTGCAGTGTAAAAAGGCTTTTAAAAAATACAGCACTCAAGCATGCACTTGTGAATAGCGCCTGCGGTATCATAAGCTGCACACTTACATTGTTTTTCAGCGTGTACTCAGATGTGATGTTGTTGATCTCTTCAATGGTGTAAGAGGAAACATCAAGACCGGAGGGCTGGCTTTCGTTGATCATGAGCAACTGATAGTACTCCTCATTAGCTACAGAAATAACAAAAAAAAAAACACACACTGCGTCAACAAGGAAAATTAATAAATGCATCGGCTTTTTGTCGGTTGTCTTGGATAGGTTAACATTAGTTAATTTCGATTATTGTAAAACTAAAGAAATCAAAACATTTTTCACAAGTGTCCCTTTCAAGGTCTGTTTGTATTATGCTTCCTAGTGCAAGAAATAAGCACTGCATACAAGACGTTTCTGTAACTTAAAAAATAATGAGGATCCGAGTACCTAATTCGTATATTCAGTGACAGGAATATATCCACACTTATGCATCCAGCCACTTCAAAGCGTTTCTTATTTGAGAGAGAGGCCATTGACCTGAGGACAACGTGGTGTTAGTGTATCTGATGAGATTTAAAGCTGGCATGGGGGGCAGGGGTAGTTGAGAAGCCACATGTCCTCATACCTTTGACTTGCTTCACACAGCGCAGTGCGTAATTCAGTGTAGCCAGCGTGCTGGATTTCCCTTTGGCCCTCTTTTCAGAAGGGAGGCGTACTTTCAGCTGCTTAAGAGTTTTCAGCAACTCTTTTTGAGTCTTGGCCTTCGCAGACTCTTCGCTACTGCAAAGTTGAAGCAGAAATATTTACATGGCTGAAATTATAGACCTGCTGTTAAAGTTTTATATCCCCTTTGGTCACAGTTTGTGTGAACTCTATGTAGTTCGAGAAGTTGCCCTGCCAAAACTTTGCATATATGCATTATAAAATAGATAAGAAACTTAATGTGACGCAATTCTGTTTGGATGAAATCTCTCTAAAGTAATACCACCACTGTAATGTTTTCTTTTTTTTCTTAAGCATGTCTTCACACTTTAGAAGGGTTAATAAATGTTTAAGTATCAAAAATACAACGGAATCAAAATACATGTTATCATGAAGTCTCTACAACAAAACAGAGCAACAGATTTATCCTGACACTGGGCTAATAGCTTAAACAGCAAAAGGGTTTGATCACGATGCACCCCTAAGACTGCTTCACTGACCTGCAGCCACTAGTGGATGGGTTGTCAGGCTCAGAACTGGCGCTGAGGAGACTGAATGCATTGGAGCTGCTGGGTGGGGACGGACTCTGGGAGTTCGCGCTATGGAGAGAAGTAAAGACATTTAGTTTGAACCTGGCACTTACTGGGTGTAATGTTGCACTGGTTCACAGCACACAAAACACCAAAGCCACTTAAAAGCTGCCCTGAATTTCATTGCTGCTAATAGATGGTCCACTTGCTTTGTATTGCAAGTGCAGACAAGAAAAGAAAGAAAGAAAGAAAGAAAGAAAGAACAGATAGCTTTACTTTGTTTTTACTGAACAGTATTTTACAAGTAGAACACATGACAAAGTACTGTTTATAATGATTGTCCCCGCACACTCTAAATCACAACGCAAAAGAGCTGGTGTTTTCTGCATGACACAACATTGCCTGTTACATGAGCTAAATTAAGTCATCTGCAATAGAGCACTGGCTTCAGTGTAACCTAATTAATCTTATACAGTAATATAGCCTTAAATAGTTTAAAATGATAAGTCTTATCTATTAAGATGCTTAGTTCAGCCTAAGAGATCTATAGGGATGGCGGAATTATTTTGGGAGCAATCCTTCACTTGAGTTATGGCTCAAGATAAGAAAACTATATAAAAGAAACAGGCAGTTTATTTGTTGGATTAAATTACTGGTAGAAACTGTCACAAAAAAACAAAAACACACACGAGACAACGACACCGACGACAACGACAATGACCTTTTATTGCTCTCTGAAGATTCCAACAGCGCAGAATCCTTTCCGTTCCCACTGGAACTCCCTGAGGATTCATTCCCGTGGGAGTCGTTGCCGCTGGAGCCGCTGCTCGTCATCTCCATGTCGCTGTGCAAGCCCTGCCTGGGCGAGGGGGCTCTCCTGTCCTGGCTGCTGTCACTGCCATCGGAGTGAAGCACAAGCTCTGCCTCCTCATGCCTGGCTTCTGAAAAGCTGCTCATTCTGTGCAGCCGGGGTCTGGACGCTGAACACGCTGGGGCATCTTCAAAATCAGGGTCCCGCTCAGAGCTCTGCCCCTCCAAGGTGGAGTAGAGATAGCCTTCAGACATCGGATGTTAGGAGGTTTGAAATGCAAGCAGGCAAAACACAACCCGTTTATATCACCTCGCTTCCAATGAAAGCTGGCTCTCACTCCATGTTGAGAAGCAGGAATTTTGAGTATCTGTTAAAGTCAAAAGAGACATAGATAAAAACACACTTTCATCCCGAAAGTGAACAGATGTATTACAACAGTCTACTGTACATCAAACAGCCGCTTCAAAAAGTGGATTACTGTATCTGTGAAGACAGGGTGGAATAAAAAAAAAGGATCAATGTCTGGGTTTGAAACATGTACTGTATCTGTATGTCTAGTTTGGAAATTAATCAAACCAATTGTCTGTCTTCAAGTTTGGCATTAGCAGAAGTGAAGAAGGAAAAAAATGCACAGCTGGTAGCGGTCACAATACAAAGGCAAAGACTTCTCTTCAAAGTAGTGCCATTGGACAGTCTATACTCCCAGTGTCTCTGTGCCCTTTAGCGGACCTCTCATCCCAGGTTCAAAGGCTAGACAGAGTAATTTTAACTTTTAACTTAGTGAAAACCTAGACTTCAAGAAAAAGGTCAAAGTAGCAACAAAACACTGCAGTTCAGTAAAGTAACATTCCAAACCAGTAAAAGCGCTACAGTGAAACAATTCAACGGCATCAGAAATTAAACAACTACTAAAAATGACAGAGTGCAGTATATGTGCTAAAACGTGCTGAGTTTCTCGAGCAGTTACTGGCAACTTGCTACAGACGGCAAATAGGCTTACCTCAGAGGCTTTGCCGTACTGCGGTAGTGACCAGCTAAAAGATACCCTATTACAATAGGTTTTACGAGGACATGAATCGGTTCTTTATGCTACATCCGGATACATTAATGCAGTACTGTTAAAGTAATATTAAAGCAATAGTATGCTTTATAAAAGCCTCATAAAGGAACAGCTTACCAAGATAAGAGGAGTGAGTATAAAAGTGCGGACTCGGTGATGCATTTACAGAAACGCATGGGGACTCTCAGCATCTATTACAGAGTGGCAGGCACGCTAGTGACAGCATGCGAATCAGATTAGAAGTCACATTCATCAATATGGGTAAATGCACGACAGCACAGGCATGTGCAGTTCAATATAAGTACAGTGAGATAGAACAGTGGTAGAACACTCTATTACCAGAGTCCAGGTACTAAAGTCTGAGATGGTTAGCCTAACCTAAGGTCATGAAATCTGTGTCATGTCAGAGAAGTATCGTCACTAACACTATTAAAATGACTCAGCTGCAGAAAGACAGTTGAATTGACATTAAGACATAAAATAAATAAAGAGCCTTTACCCCCCTGTCATTGTTTTTAATAACTCAGTTTTAAAAAAATGTATTTTTCCAGATGGCTTTTTTGTGGTAATATGCTTTAACAGCATTGCTAATGTATTAAAAACAAGGAGTTAATATGGTACACAGCTTCCACTTAACATTTCAATTCATTTCAGTATTGGGAATACTGTGTATGCAACCATTGACGTATGTTTGTCAGATTAGTAGGCCACATAACGGGTTCTGTCTAAATAATTGAAAAGGATCTATTTTTTTCTCATGCTGACATTGCAGTGACACTGGATATAAACAAAGGGAAATGCGTGGGAATGAAATGACACTGCACATTCATTCTTTAGGGTTACATGGAAAACAACACACTAAAATACAGCATCGTACAAACAGAAGAGCTTCTTTTGTTTTCACTTTGACAAAATGTCACGTCTATCAATGTAAAGGCTAAGCTGTACATCTAAAGGTTTCCTGTAGCCACAGAAATGCACGTATTCAAGCTCATTCAATCATTATTATCAAAGTGAAGTGCCTGAATGCTCCCTGTATAACAGAATTACCACAAGTGAATTTCCTGCAGCCATAGCGTAAAACCTCACTTTGCACGTATTCATCTCACTGGGATTTTACTAGCAATTTGCTTTAACAAGACTAATCATTATTTATGAAACCATTTACAAAGAGTCATGCAATTACAGCCAGTTTCACATGTTATAAATATTTGTAATTGTTTTAAAAATGTATTTAACAAATAACTGCCTGCTAGACGAACAGCTTCAAATCTTAATCATATTTAAGACCTACTTCCCCATCCACAAAAGCAGCCTGTAAGAACATGAAGATGAATGTGAATCCCCTTAAAGAGACCTGTTTTCACAGGAACATTTGTCAGACAGGCACACATCCAATTATTCCCAGTTTGAATAGCTTGGCATTCTCCAAAACACTCTTCACCCACTGTCTCTCTCTAAACATTCTGTCTATTGAAGACTGCATTAACAGAACTGACTGTGCAATTATGTTTTCACAGTATATCAAATGTCACACAGCCGTGTCATTCCATCTCAAGTGCAATGAGGGCGGTTGTCAGTCATTACACTGTGTTTTGTTGCAAGGGTAGCAGACCCTCAATATGCATTTGCACTCTTCAAGCGCATCCACATCACGAGGGCTCCAGGTACAGGACACCTACTCTACAGTCCTTTTCTCCAGCACTTGTGATTTTTCAGGGTACATCACACCCTTAATTAAAGACAGTCTAGGGGGTCTAGGGAATCCCCAAGCAGCCAAAGATATTTGTGTCCTATCATCTATTACTTATTTATTTCACAAACTGATAACTTCCCCCTCGCTGACATCCATATCTTTGTGTGTCTAATTATACCTGTCAAAGTTACTTGACGATACCAGAATATGCATGTCCTACTAAACAAAGACCAGGACCTGCACTGTCAACGTAGCCCTTGGTACAGCATGCACGGACTCCCCTCATCCATCATCCACTTACTGTACACTGCTAGTGTTGTGTCAAGCCTCAGAAGACTTTAAATTAAAAAATAACAATCGTATGACCAATGCAAAAAGAACATGCGCCACCAGCCTTGTTACATTCTCATTACAAAGAAAGATTTTACAACAGGCTTTGGTGAAGTAGTTTAACGGCTGATCTAGTGAAGCTACCTCTGAGGACGCATTTTTCATATCAATTGTTTGTTCTAAAGAACGTGTGCCGTGCAGATAAATAAATAAATAAATAAATACATTAATAAATAAATACATAAAACAGCTTACAGTGATTTACAAACGATTAATTAAACTCAAGAAGTTACAATGTATAAATACAAATACATCGTACGCAGAAAGCAAAGCGACAGTTATGCACACATTGGAAAAATAAATTCAAATAAATGTTGCCATTGTGCGTAAATTAAAAGCATTACTACAGCAGTTACATATGGAGCGTGGGTCCATTTCCTAATCTAAACACGCTGATCCACCAGTGGCTTAGTTATGTAACCTCTTTTTTTTAAACTGTCTAAAATTGCGCGTTTCATCGTTTAAGGCATTTTAAAACACATTCACAAAAAGTAACTAACTAACGCTACATGCACTGTATGAATTTTAACCACTTAGGCACGCTACAATTTAACAAAACAAATGATTTTACCACGGTGCCGCTGCCTCGTAATTACAACGTCGCTGTGTATCATGCTTGATACATGATTTAATAAAACCAATACATAAAAAGCTTCAATACCTGAATGTAAAAAAAAAACCTTGACTGTCCGTCTTGAGTTTTTTTTTTCTTTAATGGAAAAGCTGTGCCGCACTCTTGTCAATTTATTCAGAATTCCTATCTTACATTTGATACGTCTACTGACAAAATCACATAAACCAGACTGAGCTCTGCTCTAACACTGTCTGCAGATACTCAACTACTGAACGTGACGCCCATTCCTTGCAGGCAATCCTATTGGCTGCGAGAGCTTTGTGTTTCCATGGATCTGTGCCAGAGATGACGGCTCTGCGCACCGATTGGCTTGTGTTGCAGCCAGTCTATTTACATAAAGCACACATGGAAAACCATGTTCTAGCCATAGTACTACTATTATGAAAATGTGTGCTCTGTCTGTGGTAGACTAGCATAGCGTGGTGCACAAAGCAGGGGTCGCAGAGAGTCAGTTAGGGTGGACTAGTACTTTGCGCCTTCTTAACGAATCAAACGACTATGTTGTCATTCTCCACTGTTACATAAACGGGTTTGAACCTATTTAGGTAGCACTAGTACGGAGATGGGGTTGATAAGCTGTCGTGCATTGCCTTTTAATTTAATGCATTTATTACACTGTAAGCAATTGCATATTATATAATTATAACACCTACACATATTATATTGCATTTCACTGAATATCGGTCATTTCAAAATTATTCAAAACGCAATGCCCCATTTCAAATGTCGTTGCTTTTGCGCTGCAGACACACTTTCTCTCATGATGTAGATTAAAGAATGGCTCGTGTAGTTTAGAGTGAAGATGTCACTAGTAGAACTAAACCACACTAATTGCAGGAACGACCAGTTAAGCAATTGCTCCGTTGTAAAGAATACAGTGCAGTGGTGAATGCCAGATCAAACTAGATTATTATTTTTTTGCTCTAATCTTGTCTGGGATTTTATATACCAGCTGGGTTCTCAGTAAGGGGCCAATAAACGTTTTAGTTTTCTTCCCCTATTCCCTGCTCTTAGCTGGTCAACATCTCACCAGCAGTTGCCAACAGGGAGCTGATGGAAAATGTAGGCGTTTTAGAGATGCTGTAATATATGGAAAAAAAATCCACCTGTACAAAATAATCTGTTTTGCACTAAAGAGATATCATTGAAAGTACATCAAAGAGGGATTATGCATGCGAGTGCTCAGAGAAACAGGAACATTGCATTTTAATATGGTGACTCAACTGAATATGTTCTGAAGTTCACCGGGAGTCATTCATTACTATGAATCATTACATCACAACAATGGGCACATACTGCATTACCTAGCATGATACAGTTGAATGGATTACCATTTTCCATGACACCCTTCACTTGTACATTTTCAGTGTGCAGACCCATCGCAGTCCTCAATATTTCATAGAACTAGGGTCTATATAAGATTTGCTGATGGATCTCCTCAACCTACATTCTGAAGGCCCTATGCAACTGTCTTGTTCCAGTTCCCACTTGACAATGTAGGAAAACAACCAACAGGAACACAAGTCTGCATGTGGTTTTAGCATTTTATTAACACAATGAATCTCAATAAAGCACATGTCGGGTATAATTCCCCATGCTTTCTATTTTGCGTCCACCACTCCGAAACTCATCTGTGCAGCTCTCTTTTCATCACGATTGAACTGGAGAATGTTTTTTTTTTTTTATCATGCGTCATTCAACAAAAATTGATTTTGTCTCCATTCAAGTCTCCAGTCACTTGTGTTTTCCTTGACCAAAATAGGTTTCTAAAATTGTTTCCGTCTATCTACAGAACCATTCATTTATTCCCCTACGCCGTTGCCAAAACACTGCGTGCGACAAACCCTCTTATAAACCCTTTATCAGGGTAAAAGAGACCAAAATTAACAGCAACACAATACTGACTATTGGGTATTAATGATGATGATGATTTATCCTGAGGATCCTGAATTATTGAATGCTTTCTGGAGGTGGATCATCTCCTTTGATGCTACCCCACTTCTTGCTTTAATGTGTCCTTCAATAAATGCTCCCTCCACACTTTTACAACAAAGGCACTGCCTACTTCACTTCCATAACTGCTATCCTTTAAACATGCATCTGGGCTTCTTTGTCCTTTAATGCTCCTCTGCAATTCCGTGAGGGAGACGTTATTAAGGAAAAAACTGTTGAATACTGGGCTTTGATCATTTTCTCCAATTGCTTTTCAAATATATATTTCTTCAAAACACTCACTCTGGACTCAAAGGAAAAACTTTAAGAAACTAAACCAGGTAGATAAACAAGATCGTCAAGTTTCTTCTCCAGTGAAATATCTCAAGCTATTGGTGCAGAGAGATAGGCAGAGGATCAGGATGGCGATTGTGTCATTCAAGTTCATCACAGACGTGCTCGATTGGATAACAATCCGTGGAAGATGACCACATCAGTGGAACAGTGAAGGGGTGTATTATTGTCTTGAAAGTAGCCATAGCCATCAGAGTACAAGTGCAACATTGTTGGGAGGACCTGATCTGCAATGATGCTCAAGTAAACTACAGCAGTCTTTAATCCTTCCAGGGAGCCAGGGTATACCAGGAGGACCCTGACCCCGATACAGTATGTTACTGCACAAATACAGAAGACAATGAAATATCCAGTGATCTTATAGAAACACAGGCCACTGTAGGGGCTTATATATAAATCCTATAAAACCTAAATAAATCAGGGTCACCATAGAGACTGCTCAATGCAAGTTGCTGCGTTTGTTTTAGGAAGCTCCATTAACACTGAATACAATTATGATTAATGCTTTCTGATTGGTTGGAGAAGTGTTTGTAAAAATGATGAATGAGTATCTGCCATGTAGTGTCTAGTTTCATGAAATGTTAAGAAATGGTTAACATGGTTCTTAATGATGTTCTTTTTTTGTGCCATTTATGAAGTTTTAGGGTATCTAAGAGTCTTCCAGCACCCCCCGCCCCCTCCCCTCCAAAGTATCTTCCCTATAATTTATTATTAACAGTTAAAAAGCCATCAAATTGAAACTCTTCATACTTTGTATATGGAACAGTGTTATGATATATGCAAACAGAGGCACAGATTTTGTTTTGTAATGAAACTTTTATTTGCACATTAATATGCACATTAAACTCTGTAAACAGGATCACCATTGCAACATAAAAAATAAAATAAAAAATCCAGTAAATAAACAAAGTACTTCCATGCAATGCCCAAACATAACATTACAGAATCGGGAATGACCTTGAACTGACCTCCAGCAGGGGCACTTACACAATACCATTGGTCTTCACAAGTAAGAAGCTCCATTAAGACGCAAATTAGGCAAAGGCATTTTTATTCAGTAGAAAACAACTTGGAATGCTTGTTTTTTGTATACTCTTAATATAATGTCTCATTATTCTACTTGTGCTTAACAGACATAGGCAATTAACTCTGGTAATACAGAAAAGTTGCAATAAAGGATATTGAAAGATTTAAAAAGTTTGAGACGTATCAAAATACTTTTAGCCAAATGAGTTGACAGCAGAATACAATCAATGGGAACTACACTGTGGAAATAATTAAACACATGCCACTTTTTTATTTTTATTTTTTAATGGTAAACTAGATTAGACATCCTACTGTTTGTTGTTTAGTTCAAACTATTTGAGATTCCTAAAATAAATGTAGAATATCATACAGGGTGGTGTTTGATACACAGATATTCACCCCAGAAGAGGGCAGAGCAAACCGTGCGTGGGTTTACTGGCAGCTCTGACCTTGAGGGGTTAAACACGCCCTGTACACAGCACCCGATACTATATTTCCGATGCACTTACATACTGTTGAACTTTGCGTGTAACTGCTGTCACTGTCAGTGAAGCGTTGCTCAGTTCGTTTTGTAAAGGAAGGCTATGATTTGAATCATTGTTTAAATATTTGTGCTTTGACATGCTGTTTTGGTTCAGAGATATCTCAGGTGATTACAAAGCTATCATAGTCCCAGTGAATAACACTGTAGTTCCCGTGACTGTACTCATCATACTGGACAGCCACGTTTTTATTATTAAACAATCTAAGAAGTGTAAGGCACAACACCACCACATTTACAAAAACATGTATCACTAGTGAATGCACTTGGCGCTTAAGCTACAGATCGCTGCACTGTGAAGCCTTGTTGTGAGACTAATACAAGGCACTGCTAGAGTGTGGCACTATTTTACAAGACAGAGCCGCAGTTGCAAGAAAATAGAATGCGGAATGTTGCTTGAGGCAGAAATCTACATTATGGAACAGTACATGCTTTCATTCCCAATATGAACCGCATGCTGTTCTTCAGCTAATGCACTTGCAATCTGGGTCTATTTAAATCTGGGTTTGGTAAACTCGACTGAAGATCCCATTTGCAAAAATAAAGAGCAAATATACAATATATGGTACTTTGTAAATATACTGTTGACTTACAGTAGTTTGCATTTTCTTTAACTAACTGGATTTTACTGGCCCCAATCTCAATAAACTATTGGCACTTCAATATGCTTTAAGGCTTTAGACAGGTCCTATATATTGTTAGTATGAAACACAGGTTTACATTCCCCTTAATATTTTAATGCTCTGTCTTTGTAAACAAGAAGACCGTATGTGCCACCAATACCAAATCAACAACAAAAAACCCAGACATTCAGTGAATTTACATGTAAAACAACCACTCACATCAGGAATAGATACGTTAAAATGACATTACGGGACACGGATCTACTCCGATTACAAAGCAGTATTTCTGTCACCTTCTGGAAACACTGTAGCCATTAATATCTTTGCTTGGCAAACAGACTGGAGGATTCTGAAGGGGTGCTACTTGTCACATGACAGACAAGCAATGATAAAGGAACACTTGGCAGTATTTAGCTGGTATAGCTGAAACAGATCATTCTCATTATATAACAGTAATGATGACCACGCTATTCCATCAGATGACATTATTTACAAGCAAAATAAAAACAACCACGGGACTTGTATGCAGAGGTCAGTATGTAGAAACGGTACGGTCCAAGGAAAACAAGGGTCTTCTGCATTGTCACTCCCTCTCCTCTTTAGGTGCAGAAATAAACTATTTGAAAAGAGAAGCAGAACATTTACAAGTTAGCAGAGCTGCTGTATAACAGTATTCCACTTTCTAAAACAGCACAGAGTCCTTCAGGTAAATCATTCGTGTGCAAAACTGTCCAACGCATTCACACACTTCTGAACATGATCCAGATATAAAGGGGCAACAATCTGTCTGAATTAAAAACACGATTCTGCAATTGTACATATTTCTGTGGCTTTTTGTGTATGTGATGTTTTTAGGTCTCATAATTATAAGCGTATCATCCATTACTATTACATTTAGAAATACAAAAAGAAACATAGATATTGAGAAAGACACTAATCTTGGACTAACTAATGTTATTTTAGGTCTTAGACCAGTGCTAATCGGGCACCATAAAACCAGCTGTACATATTTCTCATTGAAATTTCTAAATTATACATGTTAAAAAAAGTTTTCTTTTGAGAAACACACATACATAGAATCTTCAATGCCTGTCTATAGATGACTATTTAACCCACTTTCTGTGTAAAAGTGTTACATAACACACCGGCCTTCACGGGCTTTAGATCAGCAGAATCAATCTAGACTAATAATGTTTATGTAAGTCTTCAGGAGGTGTTGCTTCATAAGAGACGAGCACACGGGTAGATGTGTGTGAGATGAGTGTATATAACGTTGCTGATTCTGTTTACAAGACCCGAACCTGCTCTGTGTCATACAGCCTTTAATATATTCAAGCTACTCAATAGCTGTAACAGAAAACAGGCAGTGAACGCTGCACTCTTATTGGTTCCATAGCGACCAATCGTCTGCCTGCTCCTTGTACAATAGATCTCAAAACACTATCCGCAGCTTACACAGAGCATGTGGTTTTACCTAACTGGGTTACTCATTTATATAAGCCACTGTTTTATAATGCTTACTGCTAGCAATGAACAAAAGAAGAGCAGATTCACATCAGATTATATAAAACGTATACTATTCAGGTATGATAATAATAATAATAATAATAATAATAATAATAATAATAATAATAATAATAATAAAAGTGTTCTATCTGAAATACTTTTTGTTTGTTCATTTTTTTAAACTCCACATCATGAAAGTGTTATTTTGAATAATCAAGAATTAGGGAAGAAGTTAAATATAATGAGGAATATTGTCCTGGGTTAAGTTGTGTTGCAAATCTGAAACTTCCTGTAATTTATGAGGGAAATGACCATATGAAACTGGTGCAAGCACAGAAAGTGCGATAACAGCATGATGTTAAATGAGTCATCAGAATGGAAAATTGGGCCAGCAGAGTCTTTTTTCTTTGTTTTATATGTAAAAAAATGCCCCCCTAATCTATCCAGTAAATAAACAAAATGTAACTATAATATGTGGAATTCCCTCAATACAGACAGTTAATATCCTTTCTATCGTGACTATACCTTAATTAGGTCACTCAAGAGGAGACTGAGGTTTAACGAGCACAGAAAGCAGGGCCAGGGCCTGAACCAGAGTTTACGTTTTGTGAATTGGGTCCTATATTTAATCATTTGGGCACTGCAAAAAAAAAAAAAAAGGATAATTGAGTATATTAAATGTACTTACTGATGATGATAATTAGAATGATTGCACAAACCCCTCCAAGAATGATCATCATCTGTTAAAAAAAACAAAAAACAAAAGGATGAATTATAAAATAATACAAATTAAAAGCACAATATGATGATAACTCAATGTACAACCATACTGTTTGAATTTATTTGGGGGGTGTAGAATAATTTCATGAGTACTGTTGTTTTTAGAGGTTGATTTGGATTAAGCTGTAACCTGCTGGGTAGTAAAAATGTTTTTAAAAATCCAGCAGTGGCTTATCCAGCCTTTCACAATCCAGTATAACAAATCTTTTACTGGGCTTACCTTACAGTTTTTCCACCAGTTCTTCCTCTTCAGTTTGGCTGCACTGGTTTCGAACTGGGAGGCCCCAGCTTGGAGAGCATCAGCGCGGTCATCCAGCTCGGAGAGCTTTGTGTCTCTCTCCATGACCTTCTCCATGTTCATTCTCATCACATCCACCACCTACAAAAGATCAGCATTCCCACTGACAATCTCACACAGAGCTTCCACTATCACTGAGTCAGGAGCTTGTAAAACACAAACTCCATATACACGGAATGGATTAGTCAATGATGACTCAACTGCACAGCACAGACACATAATGAAAACTTTATACGATGAACACGTGAAGGGAATCAGGGTACTGAAGATCAGAGGAGGAAAATCCACGATTAACATCAGATTTCTGACATAGAATCTACTTTCTACATATAAACTACAGCCTTCATTCACAAACATTTAAAATGACATCCTATTATAAAAGTTTATCAAAGTCACTGAATCTTGCCTCATCCCAATTGCCTCTGATGAGTTTGGTTGGTTTAGGAGGCTGCTGCTCTGGCAAAGTGGGGGACTTACAAACTAGACAGAAGACTTGAGAGCAGGGGCGGGGGCGGTCCCTGTGCTTAACATGTGGCCCATGGGCAGTATAATGGTAATTATGTGATCTTTCATAGGAATCAATTTAATAGCAACTCCCTATAGCCCATGTGTTTTACTGTCATCTAATTGATCCTTTCTGAGATCCCAGATTTCAAGAAGACAGGAGTAGGATGCCATCTGCTGGGTGTTTAAAATACTGCAGTATTCAAACTTTGTTATTCTAGTATTTTTTATATTCATAGCTAACCTAACACTAAATGTAATAAATCATCCCTGACAAAACACATAGATAATTGGCTGGCGTAAAGTCCCTCAGGGTATATCAACACTTTCTATGGCTTATCTGTTAGACACATTGTGTGAAGTCTGGTACTGGCATAGTTCACAGGGAACAATGATGCATAAAATAATGACCCACATGGGGTGCTACGTGTGACACAGTTATAAGAGCTTGAAAGCAGGTTATAGCCACAGCATGTATGGCTATACCCCAACGACGTTGTTAAATCACCCTAAACTTCAAACACTCTGGGTAAAACTATGCAGCTAGCATTTCAGCAAATGCATAAAGGACTTGGCTGAAACATCCTTTAAAAGTTTCCCACTGTAAAAGCATGACAAAGTGTAATAAAGCACAGTGAAAGCAGAGGTAAGTATTATACACCACAGAGCGTCAAAGTAAAGTATATTAAAAAAAAAAAAAATCATGGCAAACTTGGGTAAACGCACAGTATAACCAGGGGAGAAGCATGGGGAAAGTGCAGAAATCCTATGGTAAACTTATATACCATAGTCTTACATAGGAGATAACTTCAGATTCTCTACTGCACCTCTGGATTCCTACTACATTTTTTACACAAAATTACATTTAAAAAGCAAATTAGCCCACGTTTAAGTCCAAGTGAAATATGGTAAAACATTTTCATTAACATTGAGGCCAACAGGAGACCCAGGGTACTGCTAACTGTGCTCAGAAGTATAACAGTCACTGCTTAGGCTAACATGACAAAGTGCACACGACAGCACTGGATTACAGCAGGAGACCAGCAGGAGACCAGCACTGGCAGTCTAAGTAGACAGCTCTCCTGAGATGACCCACTGACTGATATTGTTCCCACCTAGCCTCAGACTGTGTTAGATCAACAAAGTGTGCTTTTTATCAACACTGGCTCCCGCTGTCTACACTACACCAGGGGAGGCTTGTCCTTCACTCTTAAAAGGTCCAAATAAAACAATCCGGGCTTCAGTACACACTGTAGGAACCCAACGCTTTTCAAAAGTGGCCAGGTTTTGAAATGACTGTGTGTTTTTGAAAGGGGGTCAAGAATGGTAATGAACAGCATGTGTCACTGTTCAAATGAGGGTTCAAAAAAAGATTGAACCTATTTTTCATTTTGATTCTTTTGTAAACCAATGTTTATTATTTCTTACATGTCCCTGTTTTAATTCCCAAGCTGGCATTCATTTGGTAAGATTTTTATTTTTTTGCATGTCAAAACAGAGATTTATAAGAATTTATATTCGAAATCGAAACTAGTTTTTGTTATTTATTGTTATAGTTTATTTACATGTCAGTCATTGATAGAATTCCATTTCAATAAATGGCTTCCATTGCCAGGATGTTCCAGGGGGGGAAGCAGACAGGATACCTGCAATGTATTAATAGCATCAGTTCCTATCTTACCACACAGACACATCATGGTTTGCACAGTAACCCACTCTCTGAACTCACCTCGTCCACCTGTGCTTGGGACTGCTGGATCCGACGGTTGCTCGTGGTGTTAGGTGGTGGGGGGGGACCCCCAGTCTCTGGATTGGCTGACCCACTGAGGGGTCCTTGTGTGGGGGCTGGAGCTGACCTGAAAACACAAGGTTAACCGCAGCCAGGTGGCATTGTGATTAATCAATAGTACATGGCTCTGCAATTGTACATGACGATGCTAATCACAATAAGCAGACGACATGACGGTTTGATGGAAATTGTAAGTATACAAAAGCGAGTTCAATTTGAGTCATAATGCATGGTTTTCCAAGAAACATAATTTTGGTGTTGCTGAACTGAATCATGTTGCTAAAAGAGTGCAAAAGAGTGAGTTAGAAAAACAAAACTAATTAGTGGCTGTCTAAAAGTGGCAATCATAGACAAGTGCTCTTTAAATCCATTTGTTCATTAGACTGGGAATTTATTGAAGGGCGTTACTGTAATAACACTACTGTGCTAGGAACTGGACGAGCACTGAGGGACCGAACGGCCTTTCTCATTTGTTCTTCTGAGTGCTTTTTATGCATCCAATCCAATCCTACTTCAAGAAGAGAACATTTCTACTGCCCCTCCCTGTCTCTCTCTCTCTCTCTCTCTCTCTCTCTCTCTCAGTCTCTCACTCTCTGTGAACTCTGGAGAGGTTTCTAGCGCTTACTGCCAGCAACAAGGATGTGAACATGTGAAACATGAAACACTGGTATTAATTATTTTCAGGCAGCTTGCTTTCCACCCACTCAGAATCAATTTTTTTTCCTAAGATTAAGAAAAAATGTACTTTGAATTAACGATCAGATCAGAAGCTCAGGTGCCTGAGCGAGAGGATTAAATCCTGCTCACTGACTCGATCCGGGCAAGCCATCTACAAGAGGCCTGATCCGACTAATGCTCATCCACTTTCAACCGTCCGAGTGGCCAGAGAAGAGGGGACAGGTGTCAATTTACTGTTCAATGGCAGTCCGCGACAAAGCTAAATTGGATGGATTTGAAAAAGAAATTGCATGCCCACATGAAACCGGTGCTGGGAAATGTCAGCATAATTAGCAATGCAAGTAAACAGCACGCGGAAATTTGTGTTAGGAGGATGTGTCCCCAGTTAATTTCACTGCAGCCTGCAGTCAAGCTTATAGGGGGATCTTCATGTTAGAGTTGACATAGACTGCGTTGCACACTGTTGAAAGGAATGTCGTAACTGGTCAATCGAAAGCTGTGTATGTTAGGCTATATCAGGATACCCTGACTGCAGCACAGCAGAAGGAATAGGAGGGGCGTGTGAAGGGAACCCCACGAGTTTAGGTTATTAATAGCTGTTGATGTTAAACACAGACAATTGATGGAGAGAGGCATGCAGTGTTCCTACGATCTTTATCTTTTAACACCCTGTATCTGGCTTCTGCACAGGCTTACCAATGCTCTATGTCACCATACCCTTTAGGGCAGGTGTGGTATAGTCTTATTGTAATTTCATATTTGACAGTTACTTCTGTTTTTTGAACAGTAACGTTTATGGCTGCAGACTGGTAAACTGAAAACAAGAGATACATTATTTTAAACTCTGATTGGGAATCTCACTGTGATCCCATTGAACGTTGCAGTACTGTGGTAACTCCATGAACGAGGAACGCTGAACGGACAACAGGCTCCTGAAGGAAAACTGGTGTTCACCCAGCCATTCTCTCTTTGGAGCTGAGTGACGCGAGATGGACTGCATAATGAGAGGAGTTATTCAACACTTGAACTAGAACACTATTCAAACACACTGGAGATAAAGAAGGTCATCCAAGAGGATTAGCTTGTTGAGCCTGATAAACTGCACCGTTTAATAAATCCTGACTTTCAAATATCCATTAGTATATGATAAACTGTACCTTTTCATAAATCATGACTTAAATATCCACGAATATATGTCATATTCTTGTCATGTTGTTTTTCTGCAGTTCGCATGTAGATATTATATTTCATGGAACGATCCCTCTCATCAAGATTTAATCTAACATGACAGAAATTTGAAAAAACCTTTATTGGCTACCTTGGCAACCGAAAGGGTGCAGGAGATGACTCACTCCATGCCTTGCTGTTAGCTATGGAAGTAATGTGCCAATCAAGTGCAGAAATAGCTTCGCTGTGCAGAGATGCCTTTGACTTCATCAGCTATTAAATACCCCTCACAGAGCTCCTTTGTTATAACCTGATATGTCTTTGTAGTAGAGACCTATGCTTTCACTGTGCGGTCAGGGTTGTCAGGGCTGGCCAGCGGCAGAAATTACAACCACAGAAGAGGAAGACTGCAGTTCTGTGGTTTTTGCACAATTATCAAAATGCCAAAACAAATGGTCTGGTGTCTTCTCCAGGTGGCTAACTGACTGATTGATCAGCCAACCAGGAACTGCATACCTAGCATTCTCAGGCTGTTCAATCAGACAATCAACCTCCCCAGAAAGACTCTACACCAAAACAATTACCTTATTTAAAACCATGTGGCTGTGCAAAGGGTAGCCATCCTGGCTCCAAGCTGTTCCCCTTCTCTTCAGGAAAGATGACTGCCAGCCACAGAAACACATATTTTAACATGCATGGCCTCTGCCCCGTCACAGTCTTTCACTAATAATAGAAGGGCTAATTAAGAGGGCAGTGAAAGCCATGCCCATGGCACCTAATAACCAAGGGTATAAAGAGCCACTTTGCTAACAGGGAGCAGTGCAGTGTGCTCAACAGGTATAGCAAAACAGCAACTAATTCAGTTAGCCTTCTCCCCATTCAGTGTCATCGGGAAAAGAAAACCATCATTGGAACCTGACGAATGCATTCCAGCCTGGTTGTTTCCAGCCATGCTGCGTGGGTTGCAGGGGCCCCTGTGACTCACTGGGAGATTGTTTCCCTTTGCACAGCAACACAGACCAAAGTACACAGCCCACTCACCTCCCCCACAGCTGCCTGTCACAGAATGAGAAAGCTCTTATACGTCAAAGTGGTAATCCGATTCTTTTTTGAAAAGAATGTAAAATGTTGTGCCTTTAACATTTAATTCAATATTTGATTCACTATTTAATGAATGAATAAATATTTTTTTTTATTGGCGAGTAGAATTGTATGATAAAAGTCTGGTGGAAGTGCAAAGCAAACAAAAAACAAACGGTTATTGTAGAGAATGAAAGTGTGACATAAGCTACAGATAAGGGTTCCCATTGTATAAATCAGAACATCAGAACAATAAAACACTGCTACTGTTAATGAGTTTCACAGTCTCATTGCTGCAATTCCAGTTGTATTCTTCTTTAAAACTAGCTGACAGTGACCTCAACATTGATTCATCTTAAAAAATGTACAATGAAGGTTGTGGTGAAATCATACATTCTTTCCCAGGTTATTGAGTACATCCAGGGATTTAAAGGGCAACTTGACATGTTTTCCTAATAAATTACTGTGCAACACAATAAGTAGAGAAATCTACTAGCCAACAAACATAATTGTTCTTGGTTTTTGCTGAGAGAAGATTTGACAACGGAAATATAATAACTCAATGCTGTCAGCTCCTCTGCTGTTTTCATACATTTTCCTAAAGATGTTTGAAACTATCAACACATCTCCAAATCAAAGGTGCATAATCTTATCACTGAATAAATCTGCACTCAATTTTCAATCACTTTTGAAAAACCCAAATGCAGTCTTATAAAATCCTTAAACTATTCTCTATATATGATGTCACATTAAGGGGAAAAATGATGTCAAAGGGTGCATGTGATTTGTAAATACATAAATGGGTTATCTTCACGATGCAATCAACGTAGTAACATCCACTGGGTTTCTCGATCAGTAGCAATTCAACATCTCTCAAGGTTAATGTTCTGCAGATCTGCACGGATTGCTAGGTTACAATTAGTGTCCGATTTGCAGCTTTCATTGGATTGCAAATTGCTTGTAAGGATGTCAAGTCATTTTGTTCAAATCTGTCTATGAAATAAGCAACATGCATGACTGTGAAAAACAATGGACATGACATGTCTTAATGGCAGTCATTACATTGTTAATACCATAATAGCACTCTGGAGTTGGAGTTGAAACCCACTGTTACACACACTGACGACTGATAATTACAACCCACTCAAGGCTTGACAAGCAGGTGCAATAGTAATACGAATTTAAACAATTCTACAGTCACATAAATATGGTTATCTGCTTTTTCATTGTCTCCTAATAACTTCTCTATTATATGGTGCATGAATGTCAAATGGGGTGTAGGGTGGGTATGGGGCTGTAGCTTTCAAATCCATAGTCCTGTATGTACTGTAACGGGAACTGCTAGATACAATTCTTGCCTACAGACATGCCCCCTTTGATAAACTTTGATAAAACTACTTGCAGTTTCCATATAGAAGATATCCTCCATAGTGCATACAAACAAAACATTCTGAAATGTAACACAACACTTGAAACACTTGATAAAAGACACATGAGTGCTATAAAGAAACTTTGTATAATCTTAAGCAAACATTCAGACACAAAGATATACACAGAAAGGGGCCTGGAATGGTTTCCCCTGTGGTAGGACCCTTGTCCTGTGCATAGTATGTTCAATTATTGGATGTTGGATCAAATTTAGAGAGTAAAACATTCAAGAAGTTAAATCAAGCAGTACACTATGAAGGCACAAGCTGAAACGGCTTCCTTATCATTTTTGATTGGGTGCTTTCGAAGTTATGGTTAAATTCAGATGAAAGGTCCTCTAGATATAGCCTATATTAACCAATGACAAGCCAGATATGATTTATCAGCACAGCACCTAGGGTAATGTTCCGAAAACCTTAAGAATGTCTTACAAATAATGAGTATATTTAGAACAAAATTGGACAGGTTGTTCTGAAGATATAGATAAATACAATGTAAGTAGGACTTATCTACAAGTGCCTCCATTTGTATAATTTATATAAATTAAATGATATAGTCCTAATATATTCTATATATGAATTAATGAATTAATACAGATACTAATCTGGTTATGTTTGCACATTGTATCCCACTGAATACAGCGGAATCTGCTTTTTATTCCTCGTCAGAGCTTGTCAACATGTCTCTCAGTATGTGGCTGCTTGATTTATTTATAGAAACTATTGATAAACTCAGCTGATGAATTTAGGGATGAGTCATCAGTCATTTAATAAGACAGCTTTGGCTACTGCTCGTGGTCAGACTGCAAATGTTCTTGTTTCACACAAATTACAACAGCAATCAAAAATGAGAAAATATATGCTCTTCAGTAAATTTCACAGCATGTTTTAATACCTGTTAAGCAAAATGCATACAATGCAGCTGAACTCTCTTCAGATTTAAAATGGCATTTTCATGACCCTACAGAATGTGTATTTAATTTATTAAAGTAAATCTTCAGAAATGTTAGAAAACAGATTTGATTTCCTTCGATGCTAATACTGTACAGTACATCTTTTGTTTTAGGCAGACCAATAGTTCTGAAACATCAGATTTTTTTCAATGCTTTTGATGTGAACAGACGTAACAATGCTTACACAGACTCATACCAAAAATATGAGTCACCAATTGACGTTTAGGTGAAGCACTACATGTTATTGTTGTCTATTGAACAAGTGCATAGATTTAGTGAATCTAAGGATATATATTTGAAATCATTATGTTTTGCAATCAATGCATGTCATATATCCAGCGTCTGTAAATGCATTAAACACCCTCAGGCTACATTGGGGGAGTTCCCATGTGTGGTTATTTACACGTGAAGTGGCGATGCGTGTGCATGTGTAGGAGAACAGCGCGAGGGGATCAGGGTTGTGACCGAAAACAAGCAGAAAACTCCATGCACATCCACAGGATGCAAAACAGCACAAGGTATATAAACAAGTTTAATTTAACGGAAACCAAACAAAATGTTATAGCATTCATTAGCAAATCATACAGGAACTCCTATATTCAAAGTTCCATCAATTTGGGAGAGAACAGTGCTTTCATTGGCTCAGACAATCACAAACCTAAATGACCATGCAAGTGTGATTTATGGAGGTTACTCTCTCCTGGACTGGGGTAAGTGTAGACTTTATAAAAAAAATGTTTTAAACCGGGGGTGCTGACTAACACACAAAAGGGTCACCAAGAATCTGTATTCTCAACGAGCCACACATGTGGAACAGATGGAGCTGTAAGAGTTATACATGGTAGAACTCAATTGCCAGATCTCAATTCCATCTCATTGCTGTGTGTAATAAGATGGGTAGGAGGGAACATGCACATGCAGGTAAAGATCTCTCAGAACCACATGCTTTATGGTTTCCAGCTCTCCACAGATTTATACAACACAATAATACAGCCTTCACGTGCATCACTACTGTTCCATATGCTTAAGATTGTTTTAAACTTATCAACGAACTGTATGTTATTAAAGTGCATGTGTTACACAACTACACTAAAATATGTATTCTTGCAAAAGCAGTGAAGCTTTAGACAAATGCACTGCATAGGGGTATCAGACGACAGCAACACAGCATGCATTAGATATGTAGGGTGAATGTTTAGTTCATTCTCGAGACTAAACATCCATGGCGACATTAAGTGACTCTTTAGCATACTTTGGTCACTATGGGGCTGGATCAAATTTTTGCTCCTGAAACGACTTTGAGCAAGGACTAGAAAAACAAACCTAAAATTGCGCAGAATAAATAAAAAAGCAGTACTTATAGCCACACACCACCAGCTATTAATACTTGTGGTCGCGCACGCATGCGTCAACGTCACAGCACTTATTGCTTTTCTTTGGGTACAGCAATGGAAGTAAACCTAAGAAATAAATAAGGGTGTTATCCAAATCGCGATTTTAAATACTGTACGCGAAAGTGTGCCGGATAATTAAATGTATACACTTAAAAATGGGCAATGATTCTGCATCTCACGGTTATGGTACCCCACCCCTCGCAACAAGTTAAAATTTTACTGAACTTTTTAAACCGCATGTCCAAAAAATAATAATAAATACAATTAAATTAAATCAGTAAACAGACAATTATCAGCACTTAAACGAACACATCTGCAATTATATAAGAATTGTTGCACCCCACTAGATTTTTCAAGTCACCTAGCGGCGTTACCTGTTTGATTCAGCACCATCACTTCAGGACAGCAACCACAATTCTCATCACGCCTAATTTGTGTTGTGCACCGAGCATTTACTTATGATAACGTTATACCACATGCTTTAACCCGTTTTCATGTGCCAAGAAACTGATCTGTACTTACATCTCTTGTTGTTAGATAGTTTGACGCCGCCTCTAACACAGTAAAACAACTCTCGCTCTTCTACAGCAGCTAACAAAGATGGCTTTTGAATACTGTAAAACCTGTGACGTCCTCGACATCCGGGTACTTTTCAGCTGTAGCGCACGTAAACGGTATCGGAGGCAGAGTTTACAAATACAGATTGCAACCTGTTACACCGCCCACAAATGTTATTTTGTTACAAAAAATAAATGCGCTCAGATCTACGGTACAGGTAATAGCAAACGCGACGAGCAAATGTATAGTGTATATTATTATTGATGTAAAGAACACATAATGTCAACTAATTAAACAAAGCATATGTATAAGTGTATGAAAAACAAAACAAAAAACTTAATATTAATGTCAGGACCATGTTTAGATATGTTTTAAGTTTCTGTGTCTGTTTTCCGAATTGATGGGACAGTGGGAATCGTTTTTTAGAAAGATAAATAAAAACGCTTCCACCAATCAATGCTTTGGTAGTATTAGACATCGTTGTATAACATTTACTTTAAAACCTAATCAAACGCATTTCGCAGCACCGGGTTGCTCTCATTCATACAACACCATTGCTTGTGCTAACCCTCAACCTGTACAGTTGCTTTGAACGCTATATATACATCGATCTACACTTACGTGCGTATGCATTTACGCGGTGACGTCTGCGTGACAGTTGTTTATGATAGGGTAGGTAGTTTTCTGGAGACAACAGGCACTTTCATACGACCTCAATGATTTTAATATACATATAGGATGGGAGTAAATACCTGCCATGAAATGGTCTATAACGTGTAGGACCATCAATGATATCCTGCTTTGATTATTATTATTTATGTCTTAGCAGACGTCCTTATCCAGGGTGACTTACAAATGTTACATGATTTGACAGGATTACCTGTTTTGGATGGATGCATGAGGATTCTTTAACACTGTTTTAAAGATTTACTTTTATAAAATTGCTCTGTGAGGTTTAAAATTACCATGTTATCTAATCACAAGATAACAGACTTCAGTGCTTGCTTTGGTTTTGTTGTCCTTTCAGGATTCTCCAATTTGAGCCCTTTCTCTGAAGAATGAGGTTATAAACGTGCGCTATTTTAAACATAAATATGTTGGTACTTCTAACACTGAAGGAAACGTGTCTGCTTCAGAACATTCGGAAATGGCGCATTACATTTTCAATTGCTCAATTTAAAAGAGGATCTTCTCATATTTCACTCAGATGAGATGTTCTGTGCAATGGAAACCCTTTACCAACAATATATATATATATATATATATATATATATATATATATATATATATATATATATATATATATATATATATAGATACACACACACTGTATACTGTATATATTTTCATAAGGGCAATGAATTTTGAAATGCACATCCGTATGGTTGTGGAAAACAAGACACTATTTGATATTGCAATATCTGAGCCGAAATGTGTCTGTGGCTCACAAAGCTTGCGACGATGGCACTGCCAAGCAGCTACTTCATGATCAGCTTCATATGCGCTAGACAGAGCAATGCAGTATCAACACAATTCAAGAGTTCTTTCTGTACAACTCCTTCATTGTGTCCTGCTGCTGGCCCAGATTCCAAAATCCGAAATCCTTCTACCGTGGATCAATAGCATTTTCTGGTATTAATCAAATTAATATTGTAAAGAAGTAAATCAAATAAATAAAGTGACTTCTCCCCCCCCCCCCCAGAATATAAGAAAATAATGTAAAAAATAGTTTACAAAAGCATATGAAACAAAACCAAAAAGCCTGCCCCTAGGCATACAGATTTCAAATGCTCAGCGTCAACAAGAGAACAAAAAAAATCACACCACAGTTTCTTGGAACCAGCTTCTCGTATTGATAAATAAATTAGTACAAGAACATTAACAATTTCTGTGCCCCCTTTTACACTACTGCAGATCGAATGCAGAGATATAGAAAAGGTACATGTCATAAATATTGCTTTTGCATATATTATAGCAAGCAATAAACAGGGGAGCACGTAGTTTGTTGTACTTTGGTCCTGGGATCGAGTTTCCCCTCAGAGCCGAGATCAATCCCAGTTAGACTTCATGCTGACAACCAATCTGAGAACCCAAGAGACCGACCAGGGTTCTTATCCAAGATCATAATACAAAAAATCATCATAAACCTGGTGGATCTCCCATCTTACCTTTTCAGAAACTAAAGTGACAAAACCAATGAGAGCACCATAACATTGTCTGTTAGTTCGTTACTGGGCATGTCCCTATGAAAGATGTCCTGACTTCCTGCCATACAAGTGCACTGAAACTATTTGATTAGCAACAGTAAGACAATCGTCAAAGTTACTTAGTGTTGAAAGAAGAGTTTGTGATTAGAACAAACGGATCCATCCTTTTTTTTTTGTTGGTTTCAGATTTATTACAATGTTTAAAGGTCCATTGTAACTCCATGTCACGTTTCAATTAAAATAAAGCCTCAGAACCTAAAGACATCATTACAGTATAATTTGTCACATAGAAATATTTCTTCACATCCGTTCCTCACATATCAGGTCATTAAAAATAAAGGAAAACGAAGAAACCAGTAGCGCTCTGCGTGCAAATTCAGCAATGGATGATTACTCACTATATACAGATATGTAGAAAAAACAAACAAAAAAAAACATCTTGGTCAAGCTTTGAACAAGCAGAGTGAAGCTCAGAGTGCAACGATTGGGGTTATTCACATCCAGTCTCTGTCACGGTTACATTATATTGGTCCAGACGACAGCTGATCCCTTATTTGAAAAGCAACGTCCCCTGGTCATCTCAGTGTGGTTCAGTGATCGCTAGGACCTGTTGTCTTTCGCCACGTTATGTGCCATCCAGTTCACTTTAGTGGTCCAGCTCTCACGGAGCGCTTCATCAAACTTCTGCCTGAACTGTTTCAATGCATCCTCGTCGGTTTTCCCCAGGGCAAGAGAATCCTAAAAAGGGGGAAAAAAAGGAGGGGATTTAAAAGGACGCCTCCTGCTATGGTACAGCTGTTAAAACAGAATAGATAGTATACAGTATTTTACTGGACCAACAAAGTGAAGAGTGTGTGAAGGTCTCAACCTAGCTGCCATTGGGCAGGAGTCCGCGTCACTAAACCACGGCTCAGTTGATTTAGGACAGAAGGAAGGAGGCACTTCTTCACACAGAGAGAGGTGAGGGTATGGAATGTATTACATAGCCGTGTTGTTGATTCGGAATCATTAACATCCTTTAAGGCCCGGCTTGATAAAAGTTTGAGATTAAAAAGCTACTAAAACAAAACAGTTTTTAAATAACTAACGTTTTGTGAATATGTCTCACAGCAGTAGGATAGAAAATCAATTTGGGGGGGGGGGGGGGGGGAGTAGCACAAACCTTAAGGTACTGAATGTCTTTGACCGAGGTGAGCTCGGGGAGGCCTGCGGTCAGCATCAGTGCAAACAGGGTGATGAACAGGTTTCCATTCTTCCGCAGGATCAAGTAGGCCTCTTCACAGTACTGACGAAACCTAGCAGAGACCAAGCAAACACGTACAGCAGTCAGAGCTACTCCCAGTACAGCAGCTGATGAGATCTGAACTCGGAGCACCACACTGCTGAATAGCTAAACTCTGACTGACTGAAATGAAACCAGAAAGACACCTGCCTGCCAAACTTCTCAGTGTTCCCAGTCTTCCCTTGCTGAATGACGTGGATGAAGTCGTAGGTGAGGATAAAAGGCACGCGCTCCCTTTTGATTCCGAACTTGGATTTGAAGTTACCAAGGATATGCCCGAAGTCTATGTGGAAAAGCTATAAAAATAAAAATACATGCATAAAATAACTCAATCTGGCGATTGATTGTTAAATGAGGTGTTTCTGAAACACTTCTCTTTAGGACTACAATCTTGAGTTTTGTATTCGGACACATTCTATTTAAAATGTTAATAAAAGTACAGAGACACATGCAGAAACTGTTATTCTAAATACAACACATTGTACACTCTTGACCAAAAAAAAACAAAAAACAAAAAAAACACATGGAGCCATGAGATGGTGCTGTTGTGCTGGGCAGAATTTTTTTTAATAAAATCTAAAATCACAAGTTGTAGACATGCTGCATAAGAAAAAACAGTGACAGAATATATTTTAAACGGAACTTCGAAGTCAGTGTGTGCAATAATAAAAGCTATATTTGTGTACAAAACCCTACCTGTCCGGTACTTCTGACCATGATGTTGTCACTGTGTCTGTCACCGATGCCAAGCACATAAGTCGCTACACAGTAGCCAGCACAAGACAATGTAAACTCTTCGATGGCTCGGTCCAAGGCATCTCTGCAAAGCAAACCAGACAAAAAACGAGTGAGGATTACAGTTACCAACGTTAGGTCTGGAGACACTACCACACCACGCATTAAAACATCCACAGAGAGCTGTATCAAAAAGCAGAATAGAAATGACTTGAAAAGGCCTGCTTTATATACGAGGACATTGTGGGACAGTCGTTACCCAGAATTCTTCTCTTTGAGCCAGTTCAGAAGAGCGTCCTTGTTGAAAGCCGCGGTCGCGGCCACGTTGCTGTTTGTCAGCTGAATGTTGGCGATGGTTTCAGACGCTGACACCACCTCAATCAAGCCAGATTTGTCTCCGGTTGCTAGGCAACCATAAGGCACAATTCTGGGGGGAAAAAAACAAAACACTAGTGAATTTAAAAGCTCAGAGGTGTGCATCATATAACAAATACAGGTCTACAGAATACATGTGAACCAATAATGTTTTTTCATATCATGGACATGACAAAATCCTTCCATTTGTCTGTACAAATTTTGTACTAGTTATAAACAGTTTATAACATTCCTGGACAATTACGGTTTATTATTATTATTAAATATGGACCTAACCAAAGACTGAAAACAATTTTGTTTATTAGTTTAGCAGTTTTAATATATAAACTCAGAGATCACACACAAATACAGTGATGAAAATAATATTCATATTCCAGCTCTCTGGGGCCGTCGGGCAACATTATCCTAAAACAGGGGCCTGACAGATTTGGGACTGGGGTAGCAGATCGGAAAGTGCCCCGAGAGCTGAAACCGTCGCGCTGCAGATGGAGTTCAATAAGCAGTTGATTAAGAAAGGATTGCGAGTCCTGGAGACATGTGGAACCACTGCTTGTATTATCACAATATTACAAACCCGCGCCAAGAGTGGGAAGGTCAGGGGGATCTGGCTGGCACTCTTCCATGGCATTTCAAGCTTGCCTCGCTTGCTGCTGCTTCCCTGGGCTTCCCTCCAACTACTTCCCTTCAATAGCCAGAAAGGATGAAAGCTCTCTGCTCCCCAGAGGCCGAGGTACTCACAGTCTGAGGAAAAACATCCTTGTCAGGAGAGGAATTCTGACAGAAGTGAACTCGAGGATACGTCCTCAGGGCCCGTTCTATCTCATCCTGGTCTTTCTGACCCTAACCTCCTCTTGACCGAGAATGCAGTCCACCACCTCATTTCTGTGGTGGGCTCCTACTGACAGATCTAGAAGCAATTCTTGAAAATCAAATGTCTTCTTCCTTCCTGTTTTTGTTTTTGCTCTTCGGAATGATTGAGTGCGGTCCAGCTGGAGTCGTTTTCGTTCTGTGATGCTGTACAATATAAAAACTGCAGAGACGCTTCAGATTTAACCACCTTGGTTCCTTTGACAGATTCAGTGGCCTATTTACTTCCTGCGCAAGATGTGCTGGGCACTTTGCCTTAGCTAAGGCATACAAATTGGAAACAAATGGATACGCTGCGAATGAAATGGACACGTGCCAGGTGGAGTAATGGACGCAAACAATAACCTATTGAGCCTTTTTTGTTTCGCTAGATTAAATTCAACACTGGTAAGGGAGAGTTAATGTAGTAGCACTGGGACCTTTTGCCCAAAGGCTTTGTAATAGGCTTCATTCAGAAACAGAAAGGCAATTTCTTAAGGCATGTACTCTCTCACATCAAAGCCAGACAAACTTATCCTTAATAGTACCATATGTTGTAGCCAGGGTTACTAGTGCCCGAGGGCGAGATTGAACTCCAATATGCTTCAAATGTGGCCAATGCTATGAACTCCTATCCAAACCCCTCTCATATTGGGAATGACATAAGATTACGTAAACTAGACCATTAATCCAGAGTGTTTTTTTAAAATGTATTTTTAAATGAAAATCGAGGAAAGAAAACGTAAATGCTCATTCCAAAAGGAACATGAACCCAATTATGCTAATGCTCACACACAGATCCCAACATATTATCCAAATGTATATAGCTCATTGATCTAGCTACTTTCAGAAGGTTATTAGCTCTAGAGAACCGCTTACTGAATTATGATGTTGAAGCACTGTGTCATTACGTTAACAGAAGCACTGTTACAGTACCTGGCGTAGTGACATGTCAAGACCATGGTACAAGCTATTTCCTAGTAGTTACTATACAAGAGCTGAAATGGTTGGTAAATAGTTACCATGTTGTGGTACGTTGCGTGTATGTACAGCTAAAATCGCCAGAAGTTTTGCATCACCTCATAGAATTAACTAATTTTGCTTCATAAAGTCATATGAAATGTGCTGAATAATGTTACGTTAACATATTGAATTACATATAGTTTTGTAGTTTTCCACATACTTAAAAGAACAAACAGAAAAATGTGACTTTTTTTAAATTACTGTACTACTATTATGGCATGTTTTAATTTATTTGATTACATGATGTTAGATAAAAGATCTAAATTATGTTCAGATAGTTTATTTGTTTTTTAAATGAAGTCGCAATCCTAAAATTCTAGGTGATGCAAAACTTTTGGCCATTGCTGTACGGCCCGAAGTGCAAAACGCAAGTGCATTCTGTATTCACGCTTAGTAGCCAGGTCTCTGTATTTAAACAAGGAGTTCTAACCGGAGGTCAAGATTAGCCTCCTTCCACAGCATGTCCATCAGCCGGAGTATCTGCAGGGTCAGCATGTCCTGTCGAAGGTCTGAAAGAGAGAAAAGAAATAGCAATGAAGAGCCTTTACCAAGGAGAGGGTCTCTGTGAACTAGGGTCAGACGGCTTTAGGTGGAATTAAAGTGAATACTGGAGTTACCCAACAATAATTAACCCTTTACTTTATGGAAGGCCAGACACTGGAAGCCTCCCTCTGCCCCCCCCCCCCTTGCTTAGTACTCTAGCTTCTTCAACCAAAACATCAGACATTTCAACTCAACATGTAGATGAACTTAGGAGGCTTAAAGTTCAACACGCGTTATTTGGGCCAAAAGCTTTTTTCAAAAGCACGCACACGCACACGCAAACGCACACGCTCGATTGGGACAGGGTGAACCAAACTGGGGGTGGATTTTGTCTGGGAAAAAAAAAAAGCTAAAAACGAAACAAGTCCGGCTGATAGGAGGCGATCCCAGCCCTATTGGTACAAACCCTGGTCCACTCACCATCCCTGTTCTTGATGATTACAAACCCTGGTCCACTCACCATCCCCGTTCTTGATGATTACAAACCCTGGTCCACTCACCATCCCTGTTCTTGATGATTACAAACCCTGGTCCACTCACCATCCCCGTTCTTGATGATTACAAACCCTGGTCCACTCACCATCCCCGTTCTTGATGATTACAAACCCTGGTCCACTCACCATCCCCGTTCTTGATGATTATGCCCAACGACTCCCCTCCCAGAAGCTTGTTTTCATACACTATCCACAGAGGTTTCATTTTCGAGTCCATGAACCTGCATTTCTCCACACTTCATACAAAATGAGAGAAAAAAAAAATCAGTTCCTGTACAATCCTTTCCAGATGATTTGGAGAAAAAAAATAATACAAATAAAAACCATACAGAAAAACATTCTAAAGTGTAACTGAAATGTATTTTGCCCACTTCTGGGAGTCAATTGATGCAGAGCTTGGGAAAAGAGCATACTGATTGGTTGAGGGCTGCCAATACTGTCAGCTTCTCCCATCACGAACATTACAAACGACATTGAAACCAGCTTTTTCCATTGTGTTTTATTATTATTAGATCACTTTTCACTCCTTGCCTCTTGGCTCCTGGCAGGAACAGCCAGCCATATGGCATCCCGTTTTCTGCTGGGGCTAAAATCACCAGGGTGTGCAAAGAGAGCGGAGCTAGCTGAACTTAAAACATTCCAAATGAGAGGAAGTCACTCCACGTAGGGTTAGGTTACACTGTGGCTAATCAAGCTCACAGTAATGGGAATGAGAGAAACTGCTATGCAATTGGAGTCTTATTTCCATCCCTGTAATGTAGATATCTATGAAAACTATAACATTGGGGGGTGGGGTGAACAGCCAATCAGAAAGTTTGCTTCATGGTGTTATTTTCAGTCTGTCGAATAAGTAATTGGTCGATATGCTGCAGACTGTCACAATTGCACTAATAATGCTTCTGCAATCTGGCAAGTCAATCATTTCATTCAATCTCTTGTGCTTTCCACTCCCTGTCTAAGTGTGGTTCAGTCACTGAAGCGAGCTCCTGGGAGGAGGCAGAGCAACAAAGCCTGGAACCCCTGTGACACACTGTAGAGACTGCGCTGTGTGGCTACTTCAGCTTGGGCTGCATAGGTTAGGTAAATGATAAAGCAGAGATACTCACTTGAGCCCCGAGAGGATGACGCTGGGATTGAGAGGCGACTGGAGATTGGAGAGAGTCTCTGTGTATGCACTCTGTTTCAGGCAGGTCATCATGGCTTCCTTTGCTTTGCTCTTCGTGTTTTTGATGGTGCCCAGCTTGATGAGCTCGTTTACGGCTTTCAGCTTCGTCAGCGCCTCCACCTGAACAATACGGCAGGGGTCAGTTCTGCGTCGCTCATTTTTTGTTTAAATTAAAAAAACTAAGCTTTTCTTAGCTGTGGGTATTATATGAATATTCAAAATAAATAAATAAACCAAACACAGCACCACACACACAACACTGGATAATATTCAACCAATTTGATGAATAGTCACATGCTTTCCCAATATTGCCTAAAATTAGGACAAATCTGTCAAACGCCACTGCAGGACACAACGTCAAACCAATCCCTGCTGATCACAGGCCACTAATTGCTTACTGTTAAAAGGAACATAATGGGCAGTTCAGAAAAAAGATCCTTATTTTCTATACTAGGAAACGGCTGCCTAATCTCCAAGGTGTTAGGTTAAAAGCTGAAAGGCAGCGGCGGTATTTTAAGCCTGGCCTGACAGGATACTGTGGAAAACTGGACCAGGGCTGATTGTGAAGGAGAGTCAGTGGAGAGTGCCGGGTCAGCCAGCTGTCAAAACCAACGCTGTGTGGCTTTTCCACAGTCCCACGAGCTGTGCTAACACTGTGCTCTACAAAACAGGAACTTTTTGAAGTATTTATTCTTTTGAATTTCTTCCGTGTTTGTACAGTTGGGAATACGCTCCCCTCCCCCTCTTCCCCTCCTTCCCAGAAGCCATGTTGACATCTAACCTCCTGGTAAGGCACTTTTGCTTCCCTATACTCACTTAGTTTCTTTCTATCATACATTTTTTCTTTCTATCAACATAACTCCCCCTTCACTAGAATGCATGTGCAAGAGTATATAAAACATAGTGTCAGGTATCAACCAGGCACTAGTGATCTTCAGGAGAAAAACACAGCCACACAATCCCACAACACACAGAGCGAGGTATTCAAGAGTTTGCTCTGTGAGTGCAACCCACAGAGACTAAATGACAAACTATCCCTTCAGAAGACACAGGAAGGCAAACAAAGTGGTAAATACAGCTGTGCGTGTGGCAGCACAATGGGGGCATTAAATCTACGTATCAAAATGAAGGCAGCCCACAGGAGAGGGGGCTGTAGTGTTCTCCGTTACCTGTCTCTTCAGAACCTCGATGTGAGGTATACTGCCTCGGCAATATGCCTCCAGTATCAATGCAAACTGTACAGAGACTGCAGGCATATGGATTTCAGACCTGCAAGACACCAAACAAAAACAACGATTAAAGCCAGAGGTTAAATAAAGAGCACACAGACAGCTTCTTTCTTTGCTCTAAATATCCGTTTGCTGTTACAGGAAAAAGGCGCAGGGTTAGAAAGCTTCTTGAACAGAGCAGAAATAATTCACACCCGATCTAGTCGAAACAAGATACTGAAAATAAAAGGAGCTTTCTCCAGCAATTTTTACATACAGTGGAAGTCTGGTGCCTCATTATGAGAGGGATTTGTTATTTCGTTGTGTTTTAGAAACATGAGCAAGGCGGCAGCGTGTCCGACAGACAGCAGTCAAGAGCAATGCTCTGAATTACTTACCTTAAATGCCAGAACAGGAAGTGCCCTATCCTCCTATTGGCCTGTGCTCTCTCCAGCAGGAACCTGGAAAGGGCGCAGTCGTAGTAAGGCTCGTAACGGAGGACTTGCACAAGCTGCAGGAGGTATTGGGACAGCTCCTCGTCGCTGCAAGGGAACGGAGAAAGAAGACTTATTGCAGAGAGAGCCGTATTCTTTCTCTTCTTAATTCAGTGAAGGCTTTATTTTGTTTTGCTCCTGTGCTGGAGATCTCAGAAGTCCTGTCAAACCACACAATCGGCACGCACTGCACACTGTTGAAAGGGCTCAAAGTTGCGCTTGACAAGATTTGTTTGAACTCAAGGCATAAGAATGGAGAGCTGTCAGTAGGGTACGATGACTCAAAGTTGCTTAATAAAACAGATGATTATCGTGGTTGTTAGTATTTTACACAATGCAGTATTTATAGGTCCTTTCCTCTAGCATCTGTTACAGAATAGTAGACACTGCTGTAGATTCTGCCTGCAGGGAATCACCTAAAACCTGCAGCCGTGCATCCAAAGGAACACTGTCAACAGCAGTGAAAGCAAGTCATAGTAAGCAGGCCTGGTTATATTGTTACTGCGAACACTGAAATGAGAAGCAACAGCTGAACACCTGCACGGGATTCAACAGCCAATAACAAGACTGTTCAGAGAGTTCTGAAGGTGATGTATACTTAAGAGAAAGGGAATAAACAGGGAATAAACAGGGAATAAACCGCAGGCACAGTGCTGATGTACTTGCCTCATGTCTCTAAGGCAGTGCACTGCATACTCCCGCACGTACTGGTCTGGGTAGTTGAAATCCAGCAATTCCAGCGCATCCCTCGGACTCAGCCTGGGCCAGATCTGTAGCAGAGCTTGAAGCTGTGACAACATCAGTGATAGATTCATATTTTGCAAACCCCAAAATAAAAAGTGGCATGCATAGGTTTCTATTTCCAAATAATTTTATATAAAAAAAAATTTAAAAAAATTTAAAAAGAAATTAAAAAAAAGATTGTTTTCTTGCAGAACCTTTAAGTAGATATGGAATATTTCTTCATTTTAGACTTATTCTCATACTGCCAAAACTGGACATTTAGGTGTTTTCACTCACCTACCTTTATATATAAAACTAGTTACTTTTAAAAGAAGAAAATGTATGCAGAATACTAAACTGATTCCTCTTCAGAAAGCTTTACAGCATGTGTTTAAAAGCGTTACTTTCAGGACATCCTCATCTCAGTTTCAGACATAGGTTATGAATGCTAGGTATGTTGGGTATCGTGTATTTCACTTGTGGATAATTTCATTATATCATCATTTATTTCATGTATTAGCTGTGTTAGTATAATAAAGCTAAAAGATTAGAAAAATATGTGCTCAATTTTCAGTAAATGTTACTAGGGATTATGCTGAATCTTAGAAAGATGGTTGAACTCTTGGCCTTTCCCAACTAAATGATTTAATCTAAACAATAGATTTCTTTATGCTTCTTTTAAAAGGAACAAAGTTAAAATCATTGTAACCTTCCCCCAGTCTAAATTGAATTGAATTGAATAGGAGCCTGGAAGTCCAGACTTACATTTCATCTCATATACATTTCTATTAGAAGGAAAAAACAAAACAAAAAAACTGTCAATTAATCGTCAGTCTATTGTTACAGCGATGCAAACCAATCAGCAGTGTGTGCAGACTGCATGTCTGTTTAACTGGGTGCACAGCACACTAGATAAAGTACACATGTAACTAAAACGCATTGTTTCAGGTTTGAATCGAAACAGCCACTGGACGGTATTGGCAGTGAAAGAGCTTGTCTGCCTCTAATTAATTTCCTTTCAAAAATGTCTAGTGCCTTTCGCTCTTTTAACCAGACCCATTTAGCAATGTCGACGACCTTAAATACTTCCTAAAGAGAATACTGAAACAGGGGCACACTGGAGGGAAGCACCTGCAGATTAAAACCACTGGAGCTGTACAATAAATCAGACTGCCCCAATACAGCAGTTATACATGTCCGTCCATCCCCCCCCCCCCTCCAAACTTTAATTCAGGAGAAAAGCTGCCAGCACTCTTGATTAACGCAAGTGTTCAAATATTACGATGCCAAATGCTTTCTGCAAGACAAAGACAAAGTCCGACAGCAAGCCAGGGAATTTCAAAAAAAGAACGCGAGGTATGGGACAAGTTTATTTATGCAAGTTGCTCTTTGCGAGCTGAAGTTTGGCTCAGCAAGCTCTACAAATAGGGTGGGTACCTGGTACCGGCAGTGCAAAGGTCAGAGGGCAACCCGGGAACTGTTTTTACAACAGCTTATGTCAACATCTGGGGTGGATTCAAATCCCCAAGCTTGGATGCAAAGGACACATTTATATACAAACCTTTTACTTACTGTTTAGCTGGAACGTCATTATGAGGATCTTCTATATGTGTGTGCATGTATGTAATTCTATATATATATATATATATATATATATATATATATATATATATATATATATATATGTAATTTATATTCATTTAGATTTGATTAAAAAAAAAAAAAAAAAAACACTGCATTTTTTTTAAAGCAGCCCAGGGAAAACAAAAACTCACTTGTTTTGATGCATTCTACTGTACTATTGGGCCCTTGATAACATTTTAAATATATAGCAAACCAACAATAGTATTGCATCTGTATACTTTAAGGGTCCCTTCCATTATTAAAGCCTTACTAAAGTAAACAAGAAATTCACTTTCCCCACAAAATGAATCTTCTCCCTTATAGAAACCATGCTAAGACATCGAACCGATCCCTGTCAATTTCTAGTTCTATAGGATTGGCATGTTCTTATACCTGAGCCATGTCCTCATGCTTGTTCCACTTGACAGAGAGCAGCAGCTTGGGCAGGGACTGGGGGAAGTTCTCACGGCAGTCGTAGCGTAGCGTCCAGATCAAATCCTTCTCATTCTCACACAGCTGAGACAAAGGATCCCGCTCCATTATCTCTTTCAGTTCAATATGAAACTTCTTGCCTCCACGGCCCTATGAGAAGACCAAGGAGGATATCAGTATTGGACACAAGGTGGCAGTGGTGCACTGGCTTAGGCTTTCATCCAAAGAGATGAGGTTACAAAAGAAGGTGGAATTTTATTGGCCTTTGTGCATCATTGATTACAGTGCATAATAGATTATCCTTTCGGTTCTCAATTGCTTAGAAATAGCAGTATTACATAGAGAAACTAAACACTGTCAAAACTCTATACGGCAATGCAGAAAGTCATCACGCAAAAATGCAGGACAGGCAAAGTTAAAAAAAAAAAAAATGAAAGAGGCAGACCAAGTATTAAACAAAACCACACTTACAGCCATTGTCACACAATCACTATTTCTTGCAATCTGAGCTGCCTTTTCCAATATCTGTAAAATAAACAATGCAGTTACAGTGCACACCAGTGCCAGGCTTAAGCAGAGATTCTTACTTAAGGAAACAACTGCAGTTCTTAAATATTATCAAGGAACTATGTCATATTTCAATTTGTCCACCTAACCTGCTGACTCAAACCTAAACGTCAGTAAATTATTAACCACTGTTACAGGGAACCCTTTATTAAATTGAACTGAATCCAGTCATGACGGCCTGTGTAACATAAAACATGAAGCATGGTTTCAAACGAACACTGGGACCTACCTTGTCGAAAGGGGGGTAGAAGACTGTAGACCTGGAATATGCTGGAAACTTAATGTGCAAAGCTGTAGCATTTTCAGTGTATGGGTTGGTTTGCACTGTTCCTATAGGATTCAGCATTTCTTCAAGTTCATCTGAAATCATGAAGCATTACAAATATTCAGATAAACACAATGTACTAAAGCTGTCGGTCATCGTTTGTCAAACGACGCAAAGTAGAAATAGAGAATCTCCTCAACAAATGTATTACCATGCTTTTACCAGTTTATCCTGAATTGCCATGTTTATTAATATTCTTTGCCATAGCCCTCTGTGCTTTAAAATACTTACCTATGCTTTACCATGCTTTCACTGTGCTTTATTACACGTTTCCTGTGCTTTTACTATGGGGAAACATTTATAAGAGCTTTCATGAATATCATGTTAAGAATCCCAAACTGATGAATTCATCTTAATATAATTAGTCTCAGACTTGTCATCTTAATATATTGTGTATCAGACGATTTTACTGCTGGGGTTCATTCATAACTGATTACTCGGCTCCTACAAGCTGGAGAACTTACCAGGAAACGATGACCAGCTGTGCAGAATAATCTCACCAGTCTTCATCTGCCCCCTGTAGTCAAAAACCATTGTATTCACCCAGGCGATCGGGTAGTGCTGGAAACATGAATGAGAAATCAATACCGGCCGTCAGAGTTCAAACAGAGTCTGTTAGCTTCGCTATGATACAGAAAGAGTGAGAAACTGAAGCATTGTGCCTCAAAGACACATTATTCTTTCCACTACTTGAGCAGAGAGAAACGTTTATGGGTTTTATTACACGCCACTTCAAATTAGGGTGCCACAGGTATGAAGTCTTGGGACTCGAACGGAGGCTGCCAGATTGTGTTAAAGCCATCTACAGAGTGCTGAACAGCTGAGAGCACAAAAATGATTGTAATCCACTTCTCCACAGGCATGTTATTATAAATGCTACTTCAGGTGCCTAAAAAACTACATTTTAAAAGAATAAAAAAAAGTAGCTATACAATGAAATGGATCAAGGTAAATCAAAAGCCAGGCGTGCTAAAATTCAAGTGGGGAGTTAAAATGGTTTATATAAAAAAACAAAACAAAACAAAAAAAAAACACAACACACAACACAACACGTTTTTCTGGAATACATTCACAACAGAAAAACTGAGCTGTATACTTTTAATAAACTACATTTTCAAAGCCAGTTCGGAAAGCTATTGGGTTTAACTTTCCTGGCTTTATAGAGAGGGAATGCCGAGAATCATGTAAAGTTACTGAGCAATCTTTTTGTTTTAGGGCACAGGAACGCATACATTTAATCTACAGAAGCAAGAGCCAGTCCGTTAACCTGCAAGACACATGATACAAAGTTTAAACTGTCTCGCTAGTAATTTAGCCCTCTTGGAATACATATTTATACTGTGCAATTCCTGGAAATTCATATAAAAATGGGAACTTACTACTTTCCCAGCTTTTCTTATGGTCTGATACTTGGCATGTATGTTTTTGGTGGACTTCTGTTTCTTCACTTTATCCATCACTGCATAGACTGCAAAGCACAGCCGCGTCATTCTCGGCAGGTCGCAGACGTTAATTTCGAATTCCAGTGTTTTGTCCCAAACGTGCTCATTCTTTCCGAAGGTTTCTGCGCTCACAGCGGGTTTACAGAGAAGTTCTGTTCCATGGAAAAGGCCTGCCCGGACCTGAACCTGGCAGCGGGAGGATGAAGAGGTGTCAAAATCAGTTCAGGCACTAAAACATCTAAGACAGCCTAATTAAAACAGGGATGCAAATATCACTCACGGCATAGCAGACTGATCCATTCCAGGTTTTACTACGAGTTTATTAAGACGCACCTGAGCTTGTCACCTAAAACACTGGGGCTAATCAAGCATGTATTAAAACCTGGAATGGGTGAAACTGCTATGGAAGAGGAGTCTTATTTCCAGTCCTGTAAATGTACCCTAGATCTAATTAAAAGTATTGCAATCCAAACTTCAATGGCTAAAGTGAACATTTCACATTGGAAAATTGATTTGAGAAGAAAAATGTAGTTTGATCTTGTTTATCCTTTAACTATTCCGTGCAAGAGAACATTTCACACTGTGACACCTGGGAATCTGCAAAGTTCTTCCAGCACCTTTATGGCAGAATATAAGCAACTATTTTATTTCAGTGAATGCAGAGAAGGCAGAGACACTGAGCAGTTTGTTTCTGCAGAGTCAAGGATTATGCAATGCACTGAAGTTTTGTAATGCTTTTCGTTGTTAACATGCCGTGGTTTCTCAAGAAGGCGTACTTCACAGTACAGTAAAGGGGATTTACAAAGAAAGCATTATGCACTGCACATGTTTAAAGACAGTCCAAGCTTGCGAACCAGCGAAACAATTGTGCAGCACATCTCGACAACAATACCAGCGCTCTAAAATATCCCTTTCTTACTTACTTTAACCGTCTCTTCTGCGTTGACCTTGCTACCTTTGACCAGCACAATCGTAAAAGGCACCATTACATCCCAAACACAGGTTGATATTTGCTACAAGAGAGGCAAGGCAGTGATGTTAAAGTATGCGAAGTATTTACGTGACGTCAGAAGACAGTGTTCTAATAGTTTTAGAATACTAAAGATGAAGACCAAAATACAGTCGACACCCAGATTCACCATTCTAATGATCTGAATGGTGCTAGTGGGTAGATCAGATGCCATTTAGATAATTAAAAAGCAGAGTCTGGTCTCTTTAAAGTACACCAGTTTGAGAGTATGCACCTAAAAACAGCTTTTATTAAAAATACGGAAAGTGTTAAAATGTACTTAAAAAATTTAAAAACACACAAGTTCAATGCAAGTTCAAGGTAGTCAAGACCTTTGCTGTCAGTGTATGAGCTATAACTTCAAGATTTTCAGTAATTCTTCTGTAACATAAGAAACCAAGTCATGAAGTTTGAACACAACATTTCTTAGAAGCACCATGGCACAGTTCAGTGGAACCGGCTGGCTTGGCAATGCAATGGAGAAGCTTTTCCCTCTGAGCATGTAAAGCACTGATACTTACTGACGTGGCTCTCCTTTTAGGAGGCAGAGGAAGAGGAGGGTTTGAAGATTTCCTGTTCACTACGGCTCCAATGGTGGAGAGCTCTTTTTCGAACATCTCCTTTACAGTGCAGGAGTCGATCAGAGTCAGGTGGGGGGACTCGTTATTTGTCACACAGTTCCTTATATACTGCAAACGTAAAGACGACAAGTTGACCTACACACTAACACTCCCATTACCCATTACATTTAAGAAGGCATTTGTACAACAGGTGTGTGGACTTCATGCTTTTGAATGATCAGTTTCAAAGACTAATAACCGCAAACAACATTATGGTTTCCCCCATATTTATAACTATAAACATAACTCTATATGATGAGTGGTTGACCATTGGAAGGATTTGGTGTTGAAAATGTAACAATAAAACAGGGGGAAACAGGTTACAGTACAGAAATATCTGACAATCCAAAAAAAAAAAAAAAAAAAAAAAAAGAAGAAGAAAGAAGAAAGAAGAAAATTCAGGTACCCCAGGGTAGTGCTGTACCCCATTCTCTCTAGTTAATTTGACCTCATGAGACTATTCCACATGGCTCCCACATCACCGTTAAAAACAAACGTTTTACATGCAGGTGGATCCTCTGATTGAAAACAAACGGAATACAACTCGCCAGACACATCAACAAAATGGGCAGTTGTATATTTCTACATGTCGTTTAAATGTGATATAAAATGTCTCCCTCGGAGAAGATCTAGAAAGGTTAAAACAAAAAAACAATCACAAGAAGAGAGAGAGAGAGAGAGAGGAGACCTTGAACTGGATGAGGGGGTGATCTCCAAACAGGTACTCCAGCCTTCCACTGACTCGGAGCACAAAGTTGTTGCTGTTCGCCTCCTCTTCCTCCTTGCCGTGTGTTGTCAGCCACTTTCTGACAGCCTGCTCCGTCAGGGCGCTGGGACTAGTGTGCGGGGAGACTTTGAGGCTCACGATCTAGTATGGGGAGGGTGGGGGGAAATAATCTTAACACACGCAGGCAAACAGACGCAAAAGAACAAACAAAAAAAACTGATTGGCTTCCTTTTTTAGCTAGCTGCTCTTTTAAATAAGGTGTTTTAACTGGCTTTATCCTTGAAGTCAAAGCTAAAGCAATATTAGTCTGTATAGTGTCTTAACTTAAAGATTACAAAGGAGAGAATTAACCTAGCCGGCTGATCAGCATACAACATCCTGTGTGGACCACCACCTCCTCTCTATGTGCATTTGATTGTAAAACAGTAATGAGCACAAGTCTAGCACCAGCGCAGAGACAAGATCAAGAGCCTGGTCTCACAGCTATTGTCCATTACCACATGTACAACACCGAGTTGCAAAGTGTTTGGACAACATGTGCTCAAGCCAGCATTTACTTGATATTAAGGGCCTGATTTCCAAAGTTGGTAAAGGATTTGCTAAGTGAGTAAGGACAGTACATATGTTCAATAAAGTTATACAGAAACTTAAGTCAATGTTTGCAAAGTAAATTCACTGGAAGCTATAATTACTCAAAATTACTCATTAGTAAGTCTTTTACTAAGTTTGGAAAATCAGGCCATCAGGCCCCAAGTCTCAAGAACACCCCGGACTCCGCTGGAAGCCACAGGTTTCATACCCAGCAGGCTATCCAAGGTGAATCATGCTTACTTGTATTCACTTGTGAAGTTACACTTTAAAAAAATGTCAGACAGCAGAGCGATGCTGTTGCCAACCTGCTTTCCATCCACACCTCTAACAAAGGGGCCCTAAGGGGATTGAATATTGCAAAGCAGAGCGTCGCTGCTCGTCTATTAAAATGGAACACTGATTATATTGTTAAGACAGTCATTGAGCGACTAGTGGCAACCCAAAAGTTTTCAAATGGTGCCAGAGGTCTACACCGATACACTAAATCTGAAATTGATGAATGACACAGCTCTAGGGATTGAAATTCTAGCAGCGGGACTGTTCACTACTTAGGAGAGACACTAAGAAAATAAGTTCTGTTTAAACCCAGCAAACTGACTTTGTAACTGCCTTCATATATTTCTGTTGAATACATCTTGCAGTTTTAATTCAAGCAGCCTTGAAACCGACACAGCTCAGCCAATCCTCACGGTAGCAATCTGCCATGGGAAGGAAAAAAAAAAAAGCTTGGAAAAATATTCCTCAAGAGCTGCCAACACACCGCTGAATGATGCCCTGGAAGTGTGTGGTCCCTTCAATCATCTATGGGAATGGAAATGCGCCTAGAGAAAACCCATAAAGCCTTTAGCAATTCTGTTCAGTCTGGGTTTCAGGTTTTATTTGACATTACTTTCACAGGACGTTAGATCATGACTCATATGTGAAATGTACGGAGTACAAATGAAGCTGAACTGATAGCAGCAGATATTGATTCTTCTGCACTCCGTTAAACATCACATTTGCTATTTGTATCCTACTAAAAGCACCCTACTGCAATTAAGCAGGTTACATGCTTCCGTAGGTTTGTGATTGAACAGGTACTGAGCGCGGCATGAGCAGAGTTGTTGGAGGAGGAAAAGGATTATATTTGGATACCGTCAATAATGCTGCAACACCTACCGAAAAGCAAACAGCCTTATCTGATGATCAGGGCCAAACTATCCTGCAATTCATTCTGCATGCCACAGCTGATTTAGTATCTAGGATAGCTGAACAAAAATACCAAAACAACTGGGGCATTCAGCATTTCTGAGATAATTGCTAATAAAATTATGAGGAGTGCTTAAAATAAAGGTCTCAAATTCCATTATGCAGGTGCAGGCAAATGGGATTGTGTTAAAAAAAAGTAGCCCTTTAAAGAAAAAGTCTGGAATGTGGCCAGCAGGTGGAGTAATGATGCCTCAAAGCTGAGAGATGAGGTCTATTTACAAGATCAGACATTTACATTGGCCAGGAGAATAAGACAGTTCCAATATCATGGTTAACCAGAAAAGCAATTTTTAAATGACTTTTCCTCAGAGAAAATTGTTTCATGCAAGGTCAAAGCTTCTGTGTGGCCTGGATATAGGCAATATATGTTTAAATGCATTTATATTTATATGTGGTTCATAGTTATTTATACAATAGCTGGCACCATATTACATTGTAAACTTCGTGCAGAATTCTGAGATTCTGTGCAATTCCATCTATGAGAACTATACAATCCCCTCCCTAACCCCTAATGACACACAGAGAGATGCAGAGCAAGTATCTTATCAGTAAATCAATGAAATACCCCACAGCACCATCTGTGTTGGGAAACATGTTCTCATACTTCATGGTGTTTCGTGGTTATTAATGGGTTAACGTTGTAAAGAAGAAAGTGCAGAGAAGTGAAATCTTAAAAGGTGTGGAAATTCTTCTCAACCGCCACGACACACGATTACTCGATCATATGCAAATATAAATAATAATAACAATAATAATAATAATAATAATAATAATAATAATAATAATAATAATAATAATAATAATAATAATGTCTCAGAACAAGCCTGCACAGGGTCCAAGACTGTCTGGCAAAACAGCCAGATACACTCCTCTTGAAACCAGCACGTACGTGATTGCCTCAAGGAAGACTCTGTCCTTTCAGTGCGAGCTGCTTTCTACTGAAGCACCGCAACTGGAAATGGAATTCCTAAAAAAGGTGCGTCTTCTAGTTGCACAGAACACACAAGGGGACCAACATATGACAAGGGTGTTGAAACACCTTTGCAAACTTTTCATGGTTGAAATAATGCATTCAAAATGTCAAGGTTTACAGAAGTTACTAGTTTTGTAGCATCATCCATTCCAGAACCCCCCCCAACACTTTTCAAACTACATCCGCAATGAATGCACTTGTACAGTTACCCCCTCCCCTTTCACAGCCTGAAGTGTTCCTGTGCAATAAAACTCATTCTGTACTTCATTCTTAGAATTTTCTCCATTCTCTCCATTGCAAACCAAACCCACCTAGAAAAAAAACTTCCTACAACAAAATAAATTAATAAATAAAAAGTTAGATACACAAACATTTACTGAAATTCTGGGGAGTCTTTTCTGGGTGGGGTTGGTTTGCTCTTGTTGCTCCAGTTTCTTTTCTAAAAACCAACCAGGAGAAGCCCCCATATAGAATGAGTGGCACGGTTTAATTGTAGAGGTCCAGCTCTTTCATACGTATTGATGAATGCCCACAAAGTATAACACATTTCGAATCATGCCATGTCTTTTTTTGCCATCAGGGTAGAACGCTCATTCCTAAAGGTTCCCGGGTACCCAATTTGAAACAGACACACACTCGTACACACAGGCGCAGACGCATGCACACACACGCACTACCTGGGAGTTGTCGAACCGAACGGCGATCACGATCTGGCCCCCATGCAGCTTGTCCAGGATGTTGTCTGGCACGCTGGGTTCCAGCAGGGGGCAGAAGCTGCACTGCAGCCACTCCATCCACGTGAGCAGCTGCAGCTTCTGCATCTTCTCCTCGCTGATCCGAAGCATCTTGGCGCGGAACTCCTTCACCTCGGGATCCTGGAGGGCATCCAGCTCGTGGAGACCTTCGGATGGACAGAGCATTAAACCACCGGCAGGAGAGGGAGAAGGATTGTACCGGCAGAGCTTAGCATAGCGGGAAATCAGAATGAAAGCACTACATAATTATTAGATTAACTGTTTCAAACACTGCAGATCTGTGTAGGTGGTCATGGAAACATAACTTCAAATCAAAACAGAAGACGAACGTAACATCTAGTCGGGAGTGGTTTTATCACGCAGTCCACGGTTAGTGCTAATCTGTGTTTGTAATATTTGTAGAAGGAAAAATGTAGACTTTTTGACAGTTGGATGCTTCTTTTCCTGTACTGGTATTACAATGAAATGTATTTATCATCTAGGAATTGATATGCATGAAACTGAGGCTTAAGATCTCAGTACTTCCTTTGAAGTGTCCATTCACAAGGTCTGCCAGTATTCTTCCTTTAAAAGTAGAGAACTCACCTTGAAGACCTGACATTTGAACTTCGCTCTGGTGACTTTCCATTGACAAATAGATAGACCATCTGGATTAGCATAAATTGCACATAGATTTAACAAATCTGAACTTCTGGTATGCAAACAAAACATTTCTCTCGAGTCCCAAGAAAACAGCTCTGCAACGTCTCTGCGTAGGTGTTGCAGCTGACTCCTGAGATTCCTGAGATTCTGTACATTTTTGATGCATACAGAATAGGAATATAAAACAACGCCTGAAGATTCATCAGTATAGAGCAACCGTCACAAATTACAGCCAGGCAAAAGGGCTTTCTTCCAATTCTATATGGATACAGATTTGGGATTAGTGATGAAAGCACACGTGTGCATATTGCTAATTAAAGTGTATACTAGAGCAGCAACTACCTACTGCATTCAGGGGACAACATGAACACAATAAGAAGCATTTTACTTAGCACAGCCCCTCTCCCCCCGTCCCTTTACCTTTGCTTATAAGCACCCCTATTTTGGAGTCGAGCAGTTTCTCAGCTCTGCCACAGTTCCTGGTGACCAGTTTGAGGGCTGGGAGGAAGGGTCTGACATCACAGAGCCTTCGAGACTCATCCTCAAGCTCCTCGTGCACGGCGGCCTGGTTCACACACTCGAACATGTAGGCCTCCATCTGCCCCAGGAAGGTGAACAGGGGGTAGCTCTGAGCCTGTTTCCATAGCAACTGCAGTTAAACAAGGGGAATGTTTAGCACACTGCCCGATTCTGGAGAGCACCTTAGAAGCAAGACACAGCTCTAAAGGGTTCAATAATTACCTGTGGTAAAAAGATGCATCTGTCTTTCTGTCTACATCCACACTCTCTGTGTGTGTGTGTATACATATACTGTATATATATAATTTCTTGAAAAACGTTTATTGCACTGTGTTCACTTTTTTTTCTACACAGCTAAAGAAGGGCTTTAGTCTGAGAAGTGCTGAAATAAATGTTTTTTTTTTTTGTAATCATTTAAATCATGTGTACGTGCGACCAGTCCTGACTACACAAATACCAACAATTAAGCAAGGTTTGCATGGATGGTTGGTATACTATTACTAAGAACTGTTTTATGACTTTGTGGAGATGTTCTTTAGTATACAAAGGGCCTTATATTGGTCAGCACCTTTTTAATAAAAAGCTTTGATGTGCACAAATGCATGCATGTTCTTTATTTTCAAATCTGCATTTAAAAGAATATTTATATCCTTTTTTTTCCTACCATTATGCTTTGAGGTGATTTGTTCCACTTTATGCCATTGTCTATTATGTGGACACTAAGCAACAGCCCTTTAAGAAGCGATTTCCAGCCTGGGTATGCCATAATGCTCTTCACCTTAGCTAGAGATAGGGTAACAGGCCATTGATCTTTACAAAATTGTGCAAGACCAGACAGCTAACAGACGATCTGAACTTCAAGACTCAATTAGAACGGTTTGCTTTTACGGTTCGCTTTTAAAGAAATTTCCTTTGATTAATATTTCATCAAACCATTGGAGCTAGTAGATTAACCTAAATACTCCTGAATGGTCTGGATAGTCAGTAGTTATTGGATACGAGGGTGGCTTTTATGTTCAGATATCAAGCCAATTATACTTGTCATGGTCCAAGGTGTTTAATGTGGGAAAGAACACAAAAACAGATTTTTATTACAGTTCCTTTCTAGCTTTCCTTGTCAATCAGTTTGAGTTCTTAGCCATTTTCTCACACAGAAATGAACACATTTTAAAATGCACACCCCTGAAACAGCTACACAATTATAATGTAGAAGCAATGCTCTCTAGTGAACCCCTAAACCATGTGGCCTGGTGAGACTGAGCAACCCTGCAAGCAGCTAGTTATTCTTTCAAAATTCTCAGGGGTATTTTGAAATGAACAGAAAAAAAAGGTATAGAAATATTCCCCAGCCTTTGATAAATAAAAATGCTACCCACGAATACTTCTGCACACAGGACTGTAGGGATTAACACAATTCAGATGTACTACCAGTAAAGAATAATAGTGTTGGATATTGACAGGTTGGTAACAGTATTGTCACATTATACTGGGCAGTAACTGGTGTGAATGATGTGTGACAAACAAAAATGAACGGGCCTATGTGTTTGTGGAAGCAATTTACGAGAGTGTTTGAACATTTTAAAAATCAGTAAAAGACTATTTTAAGGGGCAGGAGGTGGTGTGATTGTTATTTAAACAAGGCAGCACTTGTCATTAGTTGGGAAACGTGTTGTTTGTCCCCATTTTGTCTGTTTCCTGTTATGAGCCACAGAAAGCATGGCAAGGTGTTTCAAGCATGGGTTTTCTTGTTCTGAAATGTGTCCATGTCAGAGTCCTGGATTATTCATACAGTTCAGGAATCTCTCCCCTAACTTCCATTACATTCCTCCCCCAGGCTGGGATGCAGGGCCTGCATTTCTCTCATGGGCAAATTTCCCACATCATACACCTACTGTGGAGTGGGCAATGTTCAAGATAAGGGTTTCCCAAGTCTGCCCTTCTCAAGCTACTGGAATTATTTGGAATTTAGATAAACTGGCACTAGATGAATAAATGTTCACTTATATATAAAAATATATATATAAACCCCCCCCCCTTTTGCTTATTTCCTGCTGTAATTCAATTTAGCCTTGCAGCGGTGGAACTGAGGGATCGGATATTTTAATCCAGAGAAGACTTTTTAAAAAATAGCCACTCGCTCAGCACTAGCATCAAATTATATACAGGAAACCACCACTACCACAGGTTAAAGCACAGCAGCAAAAATACACTGCAACAATACTCTCACAGCTTTGTTAACAATATAGAGAGCAGTTCTAGATAAAACAAACACCACACATCACTTGGAAGTCAAGCACAGAAACAACATCATCCTCACTGTACAATATAAAGCCGGGCTGGGGTCAATTCCATTCCCTTTTTAAAATCAATTCCCAATTCCACATTCTTTAGAAGGAATTGGAGCCGATATTTTAGGGACATACTGGAATTGTGGCAATTGTTGAACCGCTTGCCACTGTGAGAAGCTCATTTCAACAGAATACAGCATTGCCAATTGCAATTTTGATCAGTGATGTGCTGGAATTGATTAAATGGGAATTAGAAATTGAAATGGAAAACAGGAATTGACACCAACCCTGATCCTAATACTTGGTTGATAATCCCAAGTAGGAAGAGGCGCACTGCCCTACAGACTACTGGATCTACTCTTGCTAGCCCTTCCCATCACAGACCACCACTAAATCAAACACTTCAATTCAAAATGAGCCACACTCCTAGGTATTTTTCTCCAATGGGGACTGCACACAACCTTATTGTACGCAGCCACACAGAAGTGCCCAGCATCAAGCAGCACCCAACCAGCACGTTCCAGTCCGAGGAACTGCTTTTTATGAGGCTCTAGCCTGGAAACTGGGACAGATATTTATTTCTTATCATGGATTAGGGCTATCCTATCTCCAAGAACTACTCTCTATATTCCTGTTTGAGATCATAAAATGCCCAACTGTTTGTTGTTCCAAAAACATGCTCCTAAAAATCGATTGGAGCCACAGCCTTCTGCTGATGTGATCCTCGTTTGTGGAGCACATCGGCTGAAACGCTGGAATCTTTTAAGTGTAAATTGAAAACATATTTAACATGCTTTTATTATTATTGGATGTAGCTCTCTTGTTTTGTTTTTAAACTGTGTACAGTGCTCTGGGATGCCATGGCGTGAAGGGTGCTATATAAAAACACATCTGTACATCATTGTAGATTTATTTCCCAGTCCCGGCTCCTCCACTCACCAGTTTGATGTGCTGGAGGGTAGCTTCTCGGGGGACGTCCATCTGGATGAAGATGCCGGTGGGAAGCAGAAAGTCCACAGTGATGCAGGCATCGTTTACGAGATGGGAATCCACGGCCCAGATGTCCAGAATGTCCGTCATGGCAGGAGGCATTGTGGGTAAGGGACTCCAGGACAATCATAGGGACCTGGGAACAAGAGCAGCAAACCCTTAAGCAACAGGAAACCCTTTAAAGCACTGTAACAGAAAGGAAAGGGCACTGAAGAAACACCCTCCATCCAGATAAAGGCAGATCTTAAATTCCCCGAGAGCAGCTAAAACAGTTCTCTGCAGACATGGTTTAACTGCCAATTGATGAGAAATCAACCAAAACAAGAACCTATTTACTTGCAGCTTGCAGGAAGATAAGAACACTGTTTTCAAAAGACACCCCACCCAGATTACCAGCAATACAGTAGGGTGAGCTAGATGAGATGCAGTTCCAACAAAACCAAAACAGTAAGTGATCTGACTGAGGCTTGTCATGCCCTTACTCTACAAGGATACCAACACAAGACAAGGTGTGTCATATTTACAGTGGCAATGTTTTCATGCATTTTCAAAAAGTAGTGAAAGCAGGCTGGTGTTTACGCTTCTATTCTGTGCACAGGCCACAGTTTGCTATGTACACAGTCTACTTCGAAATGTTGTCACATGAAGCTTTCTTCAAGACAAGCCATGTTCCAGATATTAGGAGACAGCAGATAAACCAGACTGCACTGTACTACTCCCAGCAACACCAGGTCTTCTTAACTGGAACGTGAGCATCACTGTGAGGAATAAACAGCCTGCACAGCAGCGAATGACGTCAAAACACTCGCTGCAAGCATTCTGAACAATCAGTTCAAACCTAACTCACCCAAGCTCTGGATGAAGAGCATGCATGTACCTAGCTGTACTTGACCATCTGGTAGTCCCTACTCTTCTGCACTAATCCTCTAATAAGTAATATGTGTAGCAGCATTGCAAGTACTGTAAAGGCCTACAACTCCCGCAGTCAAGCGAGTTCATGAATTAAAAATCAACTAAAATAAATACTTCAAGTTGAAATCGCTAGTTACTGATTTCACTGTCTTTGATTATTATGATTAAAGAAAATAAGACACTTGAGCATGCTAAAAAATTGTCCAATATCATTATTTTCTAAACAATGAATGCCTTGCTGATTTAAGCCTTGTTTAGCCAATTTAGAAAGCAGTTCATGTTTAGAAACAAAACAAACAAAAGCAGACAAAAAGACCGGCTGACCTTCCCAAAGAAAACCCCCTGCGGCCAGGTGCTGTAGATCCATTATGAGAATGAACACAGCAATTGACTGCTAGCTTTTAATATCTGCGAGACATTCCAGCACGTGATCATGTACACAGGTAAACATGTTTACTGCACAGGGCACGGAGGTGGGAAGCTCCCACACCGGATTCTAAATCTTGGGGGAAAAAAACAAAAACAAATTAAAAAAAACAAAACAACAACAACAACAACAACAACAACACACCACATTGTGGCCTGTTTTTTTAAAAACACATGATTGCTTGTTATTTACAGCACCATGGGCTGGTTTAGCGGAAAAAAAAAAACAAGCACTTTAATTATTATAGTTGCTGTTGGAGTACAACTAAAACAAACTAATAAGGCAGGAACTAACCCAAATGACTTGATAACTTATTTTTCTGGAAAAGGTTAAAGCCAAAGAAGTCCTTTTAAAAGAAAAAAGAAACAAAACATTACTGTTTTCACAACAAACACAACAGCAGAGTACCACCCGCAGAAAGCAGAACACGTGGAACAAATATAAGGATTTGTATTAATTTCTCTTTTTATTATTTTGCATTTATAACCTGTATGCAATATAAAAAAGTCATAGTGCAAGGCAGCCTACACCCATACAGAAGGAGTCTGTGCCTGTAGTTCAAAAGCAAGATAGTCAGAAATGCAATCATATTGCCAAGCAAAACAAAAAAAATTATTCAGTACAAAGAATTCTTAAGATTCCAATAACGTAGAAACACTGTCACACTATTTTTTTAGAACCAGATCCTGCATAACCAACCACACACACAGCTTTTCATACAAAAGAGGGAGTACAAGCCTTGTACAAACACCTGTCACACATGCTGTGATCTCACGCTTTCAGTTTAACCATGACGACCTCTGCCCAGTGGCATTGAGAACAAACAAGAATAGCAGAACTAACAGAACAGTCTCTGCCAAATGGCTGCGTTTACAGTGAGATTATCACCAAGGGGTCTGGTTCGGTCAATTCCAATTCATTTTTAAAATCAAGTCCCAATGTATTTTAAAAAGGGAATGGAACTGATAAACAGGAGTTGACCCCAACCCTAATAGAGATATCTACAATACACCTTCAAATAATCATTGAGTTCTACTCTACTTGACAACCCTTTCTTCCCTTCCCAATCATGAGGGAGGTTATTTCTACTGTAGGATAATATATCCAGACTACAAAAATAGAACAACTTCTTCCCCATTTTGAAAAGTCTGACAGACGAACACAAACCAGGAAGTCAAGAAGTTAACGAACTTTGGTTTCTTTTTTACTGAAATGAAAAGAGCAACACAGCTGATTTGACCAATACAAGACGTAAGATAATCTTATTTTTGTTTTGCAAATTATAAATTTTTGAGAATGCAATTTTATAGTGTGCATAAACTTGTTATTGCTACACTATATATTATAGAAAAAAACACGTTCTATACCAAAAAAGAGGACCAAGACAAACCACAAACTTGGGGGAAAATAATTCAGCTGTTATTTACAGGCAGCACAGAATCTCATATTTTATTAACTGGGGTAAGGAGTGTGGCAAAAAAAGGTTTTAAAAAATGTCTGATGTGTGGCAAAATAAAGCATTTCTCAAGGGTCTGTGTATAATCAAGGGAGTTGTTTTAAAATGACAGTATGCCTGTGCGACAGAGAGAGAGAGAGAGAGAGAGAGAGAGAGAACTGATTCAGCATTCCTAAATTATACTTGGCTCAGTGAATGCAAACATCAGGCTTTGGTTAAGGCACAGTTTTGTTCTCCAGCAGTAGCAGACAGCACTCTAGGCCGCTCACACAGTATTTAAGCCCTGTGACAGCATCTGTCTCCGTACTGTACGTGGAGAGTGGCTCCAGATCATTGCTGTTGAAGCCTGAACACCACTGCAGAGGAACAGTGACTCATGCAGTCTTTGCTGCGGCAGTTTGTGGACAAAGTACTGCTGGATTTCCAGGTCGGTACCCTTTGACACATGTCAGTGTGTTTACATTCCTGAGAAACATCAACTACAGTTCAAAAACTACTGGTACAAATTCACAGGACAGCAGGTGTGGTTATGTTGTGTTCGCACAGCAGTCCACTACGTATATAACATATATATATATATACACTTTATATATATATATATATATATATATATATATATTATATATATAACATAATTATTACACACGCACAGTAAGTACACAGTAATTATTTAATTCCAGTTAGCGAGGACTTGATCCAGAATGGCAAAGGTCTGCATTAGGGGTACTGTGCCAATAACATTGGATTCTAGCCCCCTGCATCTCACAGTCTCAAAACGCTCTGCACTTTGAACGTGTCATATCCTGCAAACAAAAAAAAAGCTCCAATCACAGTTTACCCCGAGGGAACGATATATTTAAACAAGATTAATACAGTAAGCTGCACGCAGTTTGCTTGTGACATCCTGCACCTAGAAAAAGAAAAGCAAGAAAAAATGAATGGATTTTTATAAAAATAATGGTTTTCACATTACTCTACCCCATTTTAAATGCTGGATTTGAATGCCACCTCACAGCTGCAAGCTATTTGCCCAATACACATGTTTTTGAAGACCAAGCTACTGTATATTTAAAAAAACAAAAAGGAAAACAAACACACCCACCACCCTTTATGGCTGCTGTTAATAAATAAATAATTTATTTATTAAAAAGGTGGACCTTATGGATAAGCTAGTCAGGTACATTTTCTATTACACGGTTCCCATCTGGCCACTGGGCTGGAACAGCAGCATTATAAAACTTTTAATAGCACCGGAAAACCGATAAGGACAGTCGCCTAGCAACCTTCCTTCTGCTCTTTACTGCTTCTGTTAATTTTTAATTACAAGAAAAAAAACCTTGCACAACTAAATATACTGTGCTAGGACTATTTTAATATACTGTACAAGAAGAATTGCAATCTTCAAGATTAAAGAAAATAAAAAAAAGGATACAAATATTTCTCAGCCACCCAATGATTTGTGAAAAAGCTGTAATATATCACTTAAAAAGAAGAGACAGGAAGGTCAAAGTTTTGTACTCCAGCTAAACTCCTTTCTATGTACTGTATCTCTATAACCTCTCAAAGTGAATTCCGTGGATGACATCACCGTCATTATGAATGTAAATGATCATCTCAGGAGGCAAGGCTTTCATGTTGGTGCAGTCCTTGGACCTGGCCAGGTGTATATTAGCAGTCTCATGTTTATAACCAGCTTGACCATGGCAGCATGCATCTTTTAAATGAGGGACGCAAAACATTTCACAATCTGAAAAACTAAAAAAGGGGATGGGGGGGGGGTGCTGGAGGAAATACAGGTCCATTAGTCATATCCTGAAAGAACAGCGAGTTCATGAATGAATCAAGATAAGTGACTCATCAGTTTGGGGGCCCAATGAGGCGCTCCATCCTGAACCACTGCGAGATATCACTCAGACAAAGCATCCGGTCACAGACACGGGACAGCAACACGCACGAGTCACACTGGGAGGATCAGTGCCAGAGACAGATCACTAACATGAGGACGAGTCACTAACTCACCACACTCCGAGAACAGCTGAACGGGGGCCAAAACAAGCCATCTGGGTGTCAAAGATTAAAAACACTTTCTTTTAATAGGAAATAAAGAACACTTAACAGTTCTGCCTGCATGTACAGTATTACCCAAGCACAGTGTAGCAAGAACCGTTGTGTGTTGTGTCATCGTTTCGGCAAGCTCATATCCTGAAATGGAGCCAAAAATAAAGAAATTCTTTTTCACAGAGCTGATCAATTCTTAGAAAGCCTCACTAAGAATTCGATTGGTGTTCCTAATTGTGTTACTTGGTAAAAAATGTGTCATGAAGGTATTATACTGTCCAGACAGTTTTAACGATGAAAAAGTATTTCTACGGAACAGAAACTGAAACAAACAAATTCCTAAGATTAACAAATATGGGTCAGCTTGTCAAAGTCCAGATTGTATTCCATTTCACGTAATGTGGCGTAGTGGTTAGGGCTCTGGACTCCTGACCAGAGGGTCGTGGGTTCAATCCCAGGCGGGGGACACTGTTGCTGTACCCCTGAGCAAGGTACTTTACCTAGATTGCTCCAGTAAAAACCCAACTGTAAAATTGGGTAATTGTATGTAAAAATGATGTTGTAACAATTGTAAGTCGCCCTGATAAGGGCATCTGCTAAGAAATAAATAATAATAATAATAATAATAATAATAATAATAATAATAATAATAATAATAATAATAATAATAATTAAAACTACAGAATATAAATCTATTCATCCAAAGGAGAGGAGGAAGTCTTTCAAGTTCACAGTGTTTCAAAGTTATTTCACTAGGGCTATTTTAAGAAGTACGGCGCACAGAATCCCAGGGTTGAGGGTTTAATCAAAAGGTTAATAAGTCTGTGAATGATCGTTAGGGGTCAGTTAACCAATTTAGTACCTGGTTAAAACAAAAACCCAGACTGCAGTGAATCTCACAGGCCAGAGCTGTGTGCCACGGGTTTAAAAACATCACAGACCCAGTCAAGTGCAGCCTTTTTATTAGCAGAGGTCAAGAGGAATTGTTTTCTCCTCACTCTCCTCTAATCCAACAGAATGGTTTTAGTCACTTGACTCCGACACGGTCTTGATTCATTCTATTTCGGATAACTTCACGTCACTCGAAGCTCAAAAACAATGTGCCCTGCGGTTTGTCGTGCATTGCCGAAGAGCTTAATCATTTTCTAAAAGACAAACAAAAAGACACGTATAGCCAGCAAACAGTTACCACTGCTTCAGCGCTAAAATGGAGACAGAGAGTGCTAAACACAGGAAACAATATGGCACTGTCTATTCCAGATGGGTGAAAGATCTCCCCACAATAGCCCTCTGTCAAACCCCAGCTTACAGCGCTGTCAAATAGTAGCAATACCAACCACAGCACACCAATACCTTTGTCTGAACATTCTGCAACTGTGTAAACAGCATGGGGTGCAAATTCAACAGTATATTAAAGTAAACCAACCGACTACAGGAAGCACCACTTTTATTAGTGTGCCTTTATTGAGCTGTGCTGTACACAAGGCAATTTTCAGTTTCCTTAAACATATACTGTTATGGGGTTTATGGATAGAGGCCTTTATTAGTATCGGTCACAACCACAGATACTACTGTACATTGTAAAATACTTTACCTTTGTACCTGTGAACACATCATTTGTAAAATTTCTTTCTAGTTTCTCTAGTGGCAGAGTTTGATGGCACAAAAACTATGAAATTATTTTTTTGTACACAAAAAGGTTTAAATGACTAAAAACAAACACTTTTTTCTTTTTAAATTTCAGGACATTTCAAACAAAAGCACTTCAGCTCTATAGAAATAAAAGTAAACACAGTGCAGTAATATTTTTTCTCAAGAATTCATTTTTAAATGTTCCCATTTCTGTACACTGCAAGTATACCTCCTTTCAAACACACACATATACATGCATATATTATTTATAAAAAAGAGAGAATACATGCTGCATATACAACTTAAAAACAGTTCAGTCATGGAAACGAGATTGTCCCTTTTACAAATAAAGAAAGGGAACCATGTTAATCCCATAGACATACAGGATAGATCTGTCACGCGTCTTTCTAATTTTAGAAGACTCATCTCTGCCAGATGAACTCGACTGGCCTAATAAAATGATATAACGTCTGCTGTCAAAAAGGAGTTTAACAAACTGCTCCAGCTGCCAAAAGAGGAAGCAAGTCACAAACCCTTGGAAACAATAGCTGCCATGACTGATCTATTCATAAATATATATTTTTACGCTGCTGCTCCTTATCAATGTAAAAGAGGTAATAATGCACAAACCACTACCATGTGCTTTTGTATGATTTCAAACCAGAGAGCGTCCTTTATTCAAATAGTGGAGCATTATACCCTGCGTTTCCTTCTCAATTTACATGCCAAGCAAATGAAAAAGAAAGGGCATCGTTGAATCTATCAAGTGCAAAGCATATGCAAAAGGGATGTATATATATATTTTTTTTTCCTGGAACACACAATACCTCGAAGTGCCCAGATCTCCTTTTCCAGTAAACTGCACCTGGGGGTGAGAGATACGGAACTACAACAGTTTCAATAAACCTATTGTACCTACAAAAGAAACAAACTGTGCCCAAAACAAATTATGCACTTAGCTGAACTACAAGATTCACCACCAATGTACTAACAAGACAGGAAACGTGTGAAGTGAAAGCAATAAGAACACCAGAGGGACATAGTCCTTGTTTTCCATAGCCTAATATAAAATCAATCCACAGCAAAGCCTTGAGGCCAGAAGCCTTGAATACCATGTTCTAAGACAGCCCTTGTTGCCACTGCTGTGAGAAGCTCATTTTAACAGAATACTGCCAGTTGCAATTTTGATCAATGATGTGTTGGAATTGATTACATGGGAACTGGGATTGGGAATTGATTTTTAAATAGGAATTGACCCCGCCTCTAATTTTGACAAAGCCACTTGGCAGCTTGTACCCCATTATAAGGGGATGGAAATGTGGAACAGGCTTTATGTGTTACTGCGTACTGCAGTTACAGATCCTTCCTCGGGATGATATGGAGCTATTCCAGATCAGTACTGGAGCATACTGTGCTACTTGAGGTACGGATATTTGGAAAAGAGGTACAGATCGAGACCCCATCTGTTACTGCTCTATAGATCCTCCAGCCCTCAACTATAAATATGCAGTTCACACCGGTAAGCAAGTTAGTTAACGTTCTGCCAGTGAAAAAGTCATAAAAATAAAGTAAGCTAATTTTGCAAGCTATTCATTAAACAAACAAGCAACATATGCTGGCACTAGGCTCAGTTCTACCACTTGAATGTTGAGCCAAACAAGCAAGCACTGCAGTCTGGTTATAGCAACCTGGATCGAATCCTTTAGCAGCAGCGGGTCAGTTGCAAAGGTTTTCTGATTGCACACCAATAGCTGTGTGAATGCGCAGCTGTATAAATACATCCAGTCTATGTACTGAACAATACAAAACCACATACATGGTGTTCCAGTAATGTGTATAAATATCAGAATGTTATCAATTCGTCACTGTGGCCAAGACTCCACAACACTGCAGAGGACAGCAGAGTAGGTTTGTGGTCACAAGTCTGCAGTGCAGAAACATGCCTTCATGCAAAGTGTGTAGTCTGAATATTTTCAAGCCGTACATCTGAATTTTAGGCATTGTTCCAAGTCTCAGTTGTATCAGAAGATGCATTCTTTGTGACAATGTGATAGGTAGGGTCTTAACAATTTCCTGACTTTTTCTGCAACACAGATTGCAAGCAAGTCACAGCAACAGGTGCAGGTGCTGGTCTGTCAAATACATTCAAGGTCAAGCAAGTGTTCATTTTAAAACCACCCACAAATTAACTCTTCAGCAGTTCACTTGACAGCTGTTATAAGCCAGCACATAGGAGAACTCTGATAACACACCCACTTTAAAACTACTGTACAAAACCAACTTCGATGGCGAGAGAGGGAGGGAGTGGCGTGGAGGGAGAGGGAGGGTGGGAGCGGCGTGTGCCTGCAAGTCTGGTTCTTGTCACAAACCAGACATCCCCGTGCAGGCAGCTGCACGTCGGGACAGAGGCTCACTGCAGCCAAGCACAAAACAAGCGATCCTCGACAGTACGCATTCCTTAGGAGCCACACTGGCAGTGTCAATGGAATCCAAGGAGTCTCCCTCTCCTGCACAAGCCTGCAGAACATTTGGGGAAACCACACATCCCAGCCAGCACTTTAAAAGCCCATATTCCTCCCCAGCTGTAGTAGAAATAAAAAATCCTGTACCTGCCCATTCAGTGATATATGCATGTTAGGAGAAGCTGATGGAGGGCTTCAATGATCACCCCACAGCAGTGGATACTAAATCCCATGCCAGGGACTTAATACCTGGTTATACATTAATACTGATCTGTGAGCGACATGTTTAATGTTTTCTGCAACGAAGAGAGTGCAAGCAGCATCTGTGCCATCGGAATCTGGACCAGCTGTAATATGTCTGACAATTCCAATTCAGTAGAAAGCAGCCAGAGAGAAAAAGCAATAACACCACCAAGAGTGTATCCAGAAGGCAATGTGGCTTTTCAAAGTGTTTCACTGCAGTACAGTGCAGTACAGTACAGTTCCGCTGGTATATTTTTAGGAAATAAACAAACAAAGACTGGAGTAGTTTAAGGTAAACCCCAGAAACTTTACAGAAGTCGAAATACGACTGGGAATAATGCAGCAAGGTTTTTTTTTTAATTTATTTATTAATTATTATTATTATTATTATTTATTTTTAAATAACGGCAGGATTTTCCAGAATTGTTTCTCTACTTAAACCAATGTCAATAAGATTAATAGTTCACTTGAAGATTTCTATAGGTCTATTGTGCCTTGCAGAACACAGCCCCCCACAGGTGTCTTTCAGGAAGGTATTTATTCTATTGCTAAAATCAACTGTATGAGGAACAACAAACTACTTTGAATTTAAACTATCACGTCTAGGGATAACCTTAATGCCCCCATTGACTCACACATCAGTGGGGTGCCTGGAGTTTAATGGATAACTATCTTAACAAATGATCAATCCAATGCCAGACTTATAAATCTGCAATACAATATCCCTGTGAACAAAACTGCAGATGAGGCTCTCACAAAGCCATTCCCACTCCCTTTCTTTGTGGTACTATAGTTATATTGTCCCGTGTCTCTGTTAATGCACTATAGCAGGTACCATGTAAAAAAACAGCTGCCACGGTTGCTAATGAACTACTCCTGCATACTAAGTAGATCCCCAGGCCAGACCTGGAGAAAAGCCTGTGGAATTCAGACACTATACTATAAACACATTCGCAGACTATAAAGACAGCAGGTATACTATTAACATATCCTGTTGTGCCACTCTCTCCTCACAATGCATCAGGGAGACCCCACTGTGCTGCAGAGCTCCTCTAGATAAGAACAGACAGAAAGAAACCTACCTGATCTCACCTTGAGCTTTATTTCCTGTAACTCTCCCCCATAGTCATACCATCAAGGACAGCAGATCTGCATCTGGATTCATAAATATAAAAGAGGCACAAAAATACAAAGGTTTACTGCAGTGCAAGGAACACGTTGTACAGAATGTGCATGCAGCTTTCCTGCCTATTTGAAAAGCAGTGCTATATTTAAAGTGGTTAACATCAATGCACAGTATTTACAAGCAGCATCAAGCTTTCAGAAGGCAATCTAATCTTTATGCATTCAATACATCATTAAGGCATATTTTAATGTCCTTGAGCTTGGCTTGTTATAGTGTACTATACTATACTATACTATACATCAGTATTCAGCACAGGCTACAGGTACATTGCAGTATGCAGCTACAATACCAAATGCCACAGCATTACCGGTACAGTAACTACAGTACACTGCTAAAGAGGACTCATTTTCCAGGTCTAAATAAAGCAATAAATACACCAAAATTACAAAAGACCAATTATAGTTAGTGACACACAAATATCAGCCCACAGCAAGGCTTTTACACAACATTAGCAGCCATACAGCACAGTACATGCAAACAAAAAACCCATCCACTAACTATAATTAGTCTTTTGCAATCCACCACCCTCTCTCCCTCCTCATTCACCAAGAACCTCGTGTCACCCTGGACCCCTCCCTCTCCTACTCTCACACACTCCTCTCACTTCTTCCTCAGCAACATATGCAGAATTCTCTCACTCCTCACCGACTACTCCACACAGCTCCTAGTTCAGGCCCTGGTACTGTCCCTCCTTGACTATTGCAACTCCTTCCTGGCTGGCCTCCCTGCTGCTATCTGTCCGCTCCAGCTCATCCAAAACTCTGCTGCTCTTGTATTTGATTTTACTCTTATAGGTAACCATATTCATGTTTTTTGTAATTTAAATCACTGGCATCCATTTATCGTACTTACTATGTGCTCTTAATGGATGTTACTCGTATAAGCAAATACTTTTACTGCAAGTTATTGTACTTTATAACTGCTCGTATCTGTAATGTGACACTTTGCAACCATTGCAAGTCGCCCTGGGAAATGACTGCTGACTGCTGCCGAGATGTACTGTTGAATGACTGCTGATCAGATGTTCTGCTTGTATGTTGTTCTAATTTACTCTTTAGAAAAGTTTTTAATTGTTAAAGTAAATGTTAGCTAATTAATGATCATGCAAATCGATGATGTAATGTAATTGCTAATTGACAAAGAATATATAACACAATGAATCATGATGTTGCTAGCATTTACAGATTTTGTAACCTGATGAAGTCGAAACGCGTTGTTTTACGCTTTTTAAAACAAATGGATATAAATTAAAGATTGGTTTTAATGGGATACCGAGTATTTCACCTTTATTGAACTGTTCGCAATTTAAGGGATACACAGGATTGTGCTGCCATACCGGTTTCTGTACTGGGGACAAGTGGATACCACAACCAGCTGTATCAGAGACCAGTGAATATGCAGTCCACTTATGTACAAGTTACCATATCACATAATCCAACCATAAAGTGGAGACAAGTTTAGCTGGAATCCGTTGGCATTTTAGGTAATCTCCTAAATTAAATGAGAGTATAAAATAAAACACTTTGTAAGATTACATTGTGTTGTCATTTTATAATAATGCTGCAGTATGTTTGTTTTGTTGCGAGACAAAAATCATGAATCATATAATGTGTGTGGATGTTGTACAACCACCACACACACACACACACGCGCACGCACGCACGCACGCACGCACGCACACACGTAATAATTAGTTGCCACCCATGCTTTTCCACTTAAGCCAGAAATAAAAGTACAAGTTAATCAGGTTTAAAAAAAACCCCAAAAAACAACAAAAAAAAACACCTGCTCTACTGTAACACGGAGAGACTGTTTGGGGACTTAAACGAGAGATTTAAACAAGACTGTACAACTGTAACAGCTCATCACTTTACTGCTTTATAAACACAGGCAGTGTGGCTGCTTTCTCTGCAGGAGCCCATTAAACAGTGTGTTTTTATTTAGTACTGTCGTTTTTATGCTCCAGCAGTCTCCCCCTCCCATTCCTACCCCCAGAGGCTTTCCAAAGCACAGGCAGCTGACGAACACGCTCTATGAAGAATGCATGGCATTTAGCTGTACCTACTCCAATAAACACTTGCTGTTTTGCATCAATAACCAATAAAAATTCTTCAGAGTACAAGACAAACTTTAAAAAGGGAAAGGTCTAGACAGTCCTGCCATACTACTCAGGGCTTCAGTGTCCTGGAAATCATGGTCCAGTGAAGTAAAGGGATTTATTAAGACAGTGTCTGTTTAAGCTGTTTAAATTGTGCCCCCCACACCACACAAACCCATTGCAGAATCAATAAAACAAAGACTATGCTGACATTTTAGCTTTTTGAATCCAGCAGGAGCAAAGACAATAGCATCCCTGTGTCATCAGGAATCCATTTCTAAATGAGAATTTTAAAAAATGAATGATGTCTCATTCACGATAAACCTTTTACCACCAAATATCCTTGTAGAAAACAAATTAGCTGCACCACTCCTAGCCACATTTCAGCTGATGCTCTACATGCCCGTGCAAAACAAAGCCACGGGATTGATGAAGCATGCTGAGCTCATAACTGCTCATTGTTATGGAACACAGATGACAAACAGTGACACAAGCTGAAAATGATATATAACTTGCAAACAAAGGAAGTGTGCTGTGCACTTTAGACATTATCATCTACTGTACCAACTACTGATTAGATAACCAACTCACCCATATTCCCGTTTTTAAGCAAGGATCTTTAGCTTTGATCAGGTCACATGCTCCTCAGAAACACATTGTTTTTGAGCAGGCATTCAATAACTTGGAACAGACGAGCGAGAGTCTGCAGGTCTAACAGCCGGCTGAGACCCAGGAGACAGACCAAGAGAGGCGAGAAAGGCCCTTGCTCTGCCCTAAACTAAAAGCAGAATGTAAAAGGAAAAACACACGACAAATGGCAAGCAATAGGCATTTTAACTTTGTGTTTGTTTTGGGTTTTTTTTTAAATCATTGACCAGGCATTTATGCAACATGGATTTTTACTGGATTTATTTTAACAGTATCTTGACATACTGCAAAGCACTGCAAGATGTTTTGTAGATCACTTACCAAAAGGTTTAAAAAAATTGCCAAAAAATAAAAAGAAGACATGCCAGAGGGCAGACTATTTATTGGAGTAATTGTTCCAACAATCCTGACCTTTAAATAAATATTTGGAAGAAACCCACAGCAACAAACGACTCACTGAATAAGTTACCATTTTAGCACTCGGCAGGGCAATAAGCATCATTACTTTATACGCAGTATTCATCTGAGCCTGGTTTACTGCATTTCACCATGGCAGGACCTCATAAGACTTAAAAGAACAGAGACAAATGCCTTTGCATACTTCCAAATAGGATTCTCATTCATTAGGATTTGCGTTACATAACCAGACTCGCATACTAGAATTTACACGTGTGAATTTTTACAAACCGCATCTAGTTAAAAAGAGCTTTTAACTAAATTTTAACGAGTATTCATTACACGACCCATTCAGCTAAAAGCAAAATCCTGCACATACTGTTGAAATATACTAATGCAAAGTGAAGACCAAGACTTTAAGCCCTACTTAAACTGTGTAACACACTTGGATGAATGTAAAGATAAACAAGCACCCACAGGTTTAGCGCAGCAAGTATTTACCTGTTTTGCTCCAGCCTAGGAGATACACACTTATTGATGCAGCACTACATGCTCATGATCTGGCCTTGTTCTGCTTCACTGGGATAAAACTGAAAGACACTTTAGTAGACTGCCAGGTTTTGCCCTAAATAAGCACCTTGTAACCGACTATTAAAACTATTACGAAAGCACAATACTCCTTCTCTAAGGGAGGGGGGTTTCCTCCTCTGATCTTTTTCCTCTTGCAGGTAAACTTACTGCAGCTCTGGTCCGCTACAACTACTGCATATCTAGGAGCCCAGGCAGAAAAGCAGAAATGAAAGAGGAAGTATGTTTCTTAAACCAATAACATCTGATAGTTAATAAGTAGCAACATTATTACGTTCATAAAAGCTAAAATATTTTGTTCATGTACCGGCTGTGGTGTACTGATTGGTTGTTTTTTCACAAGAGAAGGCTCCGTATGACGTAATCAGTTTTACATGGCCTGTGCAAGACAACTTTAAAACACAACATCCTAAAATTACCACCCTTACATAAGGTTGTTTTTCTGGGGGCTGCATGATGTTTGTCCAAAAAAAAAAAAAAAAAAAAGATGCTTATCTCTTTCACAACCACTGCCCTTTCTGCTAATGGATTTGAGAAGCCCTTCATTTTCTAAAGCACATCAAAAGACTAACATGCACAGCAGCTCAAGGGAAACCAAACGAAACACAGTAGGGCAATTTAATTTAGACACATTACAGTAAACTGAACACTCTCCTGCAGCTCAGTCTGAGCTCTATTGTAAAATGGAGTTCAGCAAATCAATAAGAAAAGAACCGCAGCACTCAGCATACCTTTCAGACGGGCCCCACAAAGCAAACCAGACTGCAGTAAAACCACCTTCAAAAACAAATGAACAGACACTTCCACCTCACCTTCAGCCTTGTTAGAGTTCAAGAACCAGATAGTCTTACTTCACTTTCAAATGCAGGTCTTTTACACGTTGTGAGTAAGCTTTCTCGCTGGGGCACTTTTTTTTTTTTTTTTAATCCCATATCTCCCACCAACAGGATGATGACAGTCAAATACCTTTTTTTCATTATGCAAACTAGCATACAGCGAACACAGATAAAGTATTGCTCAAGGATTTTAACGCTGTGCAGGCTCATCCCATCTGCACAGGTTTGTCAGAAAGACTGCACAGCTGTACATCTGAGGACTATGACAAGGATGGGACCCCAAGGGAATGGAGGTGTTGATCAATGTCATAGGAAACTATCGGGCAGGGGGTAAGGTCTGCAGGAGTCTGTTTGTTTCACCTCAGTGCTTGATGACAGGACAGAGCCAAACAAAAACACCCAGAGATGACCAGGCATCTATTTGACACAGTGCTTGTGAAATGGTTGTAAAAGGGTCATTAACTAATGTGGACCACAGACTGAGAAGGGGTTTGCTCCTCTTGTGGTTAATGACACATAAACCACATGTGATGTAGAAAGAATTTCAAGGTAGGAGTCGTGTGCTTGCATTAATGGAACAGCTGTGGAACTAATGCAACACATGGGGAGAACAGGTCTGAACATGTCAAAAGTGCCTGCCCGATTACCCTTCTTCTAATTATTAAATCCATGTGGGGGTGAGGGATGACATAACACGATCATCATTTGAAAAGCCTGCATCAAGGGTTTTCTGACAAACAATAAATATGCCCAAATCACAGACGTAATGAATCAAGCAAACTCTCCAGCCACTTTGATCTAGGACATCCATGAAATTTTAAAAAAATACCTAAAACCTGGTCCAAAGTTACTAGACTGCAATAGCCTGGCGAACTACAGTATAATGAACTGGCAGCTCACGTCACTGTGTTGTAGCAATCAAAAGCTTCTTCAATCCGTGCTGCATAAACAATCCAATTTCCAAGAAGGACCTGCTTTCCTCAGTTAACAGGCAGAGCCCCATGAACATGAATGGCCTCTGGCCGTGCTGTGCATGCGTCATCGTGCGACTGCAACCGACGTCTGGCTAGTGGTCTAACAAAGCATCCCAGGAGGGGCTTTCCGAGAGAAGAGGCCGAATAGCAGGCAAGCAAACATACTGGGCAGGTACAGAGCATCTCCAGACTGTTCGCAAAAGCAGAAAGGACCTGAACGGTCAAGCCTTTGACTTCATGAGTGTTTCGCTTCTGCGCTTTTAGAAAACACCAATGGGTGTCTGTCTGGAAGCTTCGACTGGAGCATGACTAAGCAATGCATTTGAACTGCAGTTCAGTAAATACTGGAATCGTCCAGGCAGAAAGCTACTTCGAAAATACAAAGCTTGTTTATCACTTAAAAATAAGATCCTGAAGCCCACAGATGGAGAGCTATGATGTGATAAATATACTTGTTCAAAATGGAAATGAAATGGAGAGCTTTACTGTTTGTCTAGGACTGAGGACAGAGCGGATTGGTCGCGGTTCTTGGGTAGTCAGCCCACACGACTCAAGACTGCTGTCCAGCCCAGCCCTCACACAAAGACATAATCTACTCTTTAACCTGCAGTTTACACACAGGCTCAAACGTTAGTGGTTATGCTTATTTCAATTTCCCTGCAATTATTCACTGTTTCTCTGGTGTCCAAAGAGATTTACATCACTGCTACAGTTAAATAAATATATTATTTAGTCTACAAATAGAAGCATTTAAAAGAGTTTCTGGAAAGAAAGCAAGTTAAATAGATTCTGTGTACAGTAAGACAATGGGGAAGTCAGCAAGCTGAACCAGCATGGGCTCAATATAAATAGCTGTACACATTTCTTATCTTACAGCAGAGAAGGAGGTTTCCTCTCTGATGCAACAACAACACAGTACAGTGCATTGCCTCTGCCACCCACATCTAGACTGTGCTGCCCCCATTGTTGATCCATGAGGGCAGAATAATCTCTTAGAAAAGGTCACTTTGGTAAGGTCTTCTCCAAACTTCCATGAAAATATTACCTAAAAGGACAGAGAGCTTACAAAATAATTCAGGTAAATCTTACCAGGTGTATTACAATAATTTATTAGGGGGTCACGGTTTCCTGTATAAAAGGCACAAGCATTATAGTAAACATGCATTTGATTTCATCGCTCCCTGAGCCCTTCTTGTACATATTTTAGTTCCTGAGGAGAGGTCACTTGTGGAGTGCAATTTTTTTACATTTTTGTTTTAATCTCTATATCTCAAAGAAAAAATAAATAAATACAGCGATGGAAATGACACACCCCTTGCATAGCATTCTGATCCATTCCTGGTTTTACTATGAGTTTATTCAGACACACCTGAGCTTTTTACTGATGCACTGTGGCTAATCAAGCTTGTATTAAAACCTGATAATGCAATAGTAGCCTTAGTTCCATCCCTGAAATTATAATTTAAATATATATATATATATATAAAATATAAGACCTACAAAGTGGCATCAATGTAGACTTAGTAAGGTTTACTGGAATTGTTTTGTGTGCTTTATCACTTGGACACCAAAGATGGCTCACTAGTTTAATTTCACATGGTTCTGATAACCAATTCTACCCCCAATTCACTAGCCAGGGGCATGTCATTACACACTGCATTCCACCCAAGACCATTCACATGATGAGTCACTGGACTACACTATTCACCCTGAATACTGACCTTTCCAACACATTGTAACTGATGCTATTATTGACCTCGCCTGGAGGCAGAGTTAAACACTCATCTCTTTAAATAGTTTTGGTGATTAAGTCACATGGTGGTGTGGGTGTGTGGAAAAATAGTTACTTCAAATCACTAAAAAAACACACACACATATACAGTACATACAGTCAAACCTGTATTAAGAGACCACTCAAAGGACAGTCTAACAGCGGCCTCAACACAGATGGTCTCTTAAAAGAGGGGCCATAACTTATGCATTTTCTACTTGTCTCCGACGTGCTTTCCTGTAATTATGTACGTCTTACCTACACTGTAAAAGCCAGCAGATGTAATATGAACAAAAGGCAGTATGTAATTTAATAACATTGATTTAGATAATGCATTTACAAAACAAATTATTTTGCGAAAGTAATGAATGCTTGCCCGTCTCAGGTCACACAAATTGTTTTAAATCTTTTGCAAATTTCAATGCCGCTGCCTTTCAAGTACGTGTTGATTCATTGCATCCTGAAACCAACACCAGCATAAGCATAAGATCTTTTTTGATTACCGCGCACATTGTTTTCATACTCTTAAGTATGGCTTGAATTTTTCGGTGTTTATTTTCCTTTTCACGGTTTGCCTTTCAGTCTTAAGCCGCTACATCCTAATTATGAGAACATTCTGTTAAATTAGCGGGAAAGAACAACACAACATGAAACAGACACATTGGAAGCTACCAAATTCCCAGGCAAGTGCGAGAACGGAATGCAAGTTAAAGTAGCATCTGGGGGAAGTGATTAATGTCATTGCTTGCTCTTGTGTTCGAATAATGAAGGTGGTGAAACAGAATCAGCAAGTCAAATCAGGACATCAAGGTAAAAAGAAGCGACTTTGTTTAATAATTAACAGTTTAATTAAGACATTGAATCAGTTCACAAAAAATAAAAACCTAAAACTTCAAGCCTAGTTCCCTTTCAATTTGAAGGACCACCAATGAACATTATGTATGGGATATGCCTGCCCATTGGGTAGGTATTGCTTAGCTCTCTATGCCAGAGCTGCCAATAGGCCCCTTCCTGGGATGATGCACTTGATCCCGCCCACGAGGGATTAAAACTGTCATCCTAAGGAAGCCATTTCACTTTTTCCTTCTCAAGACGGTACGGTAAGACCTCTGTGTTGAGGTGAGCGTGTTGATAGAAAAGAGCTTCTCGAGTCGAATCAAGTTGATTGTATTTCCCTTGCATTCGTGCTGAAAGCTGGCTCGCCGTTTTCCCAGAATCAACGACTTGCACACGGTACTTGAGCACAGTGCAAGCGGTGTTCAATGCACAGCCGATGCAGAACACCAGACCCATGTCAGGCAAGTCGGGGGTTCCACTCCTGCACGGCCTGCAATGCAAATATCCTGCAGGAGGATAAACATACCCTCTGTGCATGGTGCTTGGGCGTCCAACATGCCACCTTGTCCCTCGAGAAGGACGTGGCCTGCAGCATCTGTGCGGCTTTTCAGCCCCGGTTGAAGGAAAATAGGTTGGAGAGGGCCAGGAAGGCGAGCTCCGCATCCTCGGTGGCAGGACCGTCGGCGGCTCTTGGAGCCCCAGAGCCCCTCCTCCATGACCTGTCCCAGGACCCCCTGCTGGACATCCCCAATGCCAGGCCTCCCGTAGTGGCTCCCCATCTCCGCAGACGAGAAGGGTGAAGCGTTCCAGGCAGGCGAGGGACATTATGGACCTCAAAGCCCAGATGGCCCAGGTCCTGGAGCTCTTGGCCAAACAAGCACCTGAGGCCCCGGCCGCAGTCCCAGCTCCATTGCAGCCCCAACTGCCATACCACACCCTCCCCAGGGGAGATCAAGATGGATGGGATGAGGCATCCCAGCTAGTGAAAGAGGACGCGCTTTCTATAGCGGCCTCTGACATGCAGGTAGGAGGGGATTTCAAACCTCCTGCTGAGGAAGAACCTGGCTTCGAGGTAGCCTCGGAAGCCAGTGCTCCCCCCGTTGTCTAGCTCAGTTTTGCGCTTCAGTTCCGCTTGGGACCGCCTCCCTTTCGAGGTATCACAAATACTTTCGTGACAGACCCTCTCCAGGCCTCGGTACTTCAGAAGGAAGTGGCCACCTTGCTGTGCAAGCGAGCCACTCGTCTCGTAGACCCCACCTCCCACGGAGAGGGGTACTACTCAAGGTATTTTCTGGTACCCAAAAAAGATGGCGGCTTTTGCCCTATCCTAGACCTGAGGCTCCTCAATGGGTTCTTAAAAGAAAGGAGGTTCCAGATGCTGACTCACCATCACATTCTCCAGTCCAACAGGCCGGGCGACTGGCTCACCACCGTGGACTTACGGGACACATACTTTCATGTTCCCATTCGTCCAGAGCACAGGAAGTATCTCTGCTTCTCTTTTCAGGGAAGCGTTTACGAGTTCGCTGTGCTACCATTCGGCCTCTCCCTAGCTCCTTGTATGTTTTCAAAATGTGTGGATGCTATCCTAGCCCCCCTGCGGCTGCAGGGGATTAGAGTAATAAACTACCTTGACGACTGGTTGATCTGTCCCCAGTCACGAGACGGAGCAGTGGCCAACATGGCAGTCGTGACAGAACGTGACAGAGTACTTGGGACTCCGGCTGGACTCTGGTACAATGCACGCATACCTCTTGGACGACAGAGTTGCAGCTATCCAGGGTTGCCTCTCCCTGTTCCAACAGGGATCGCAGGTCACCCTCCTATTGTGCCAGAAACTACTGGGTCTGATGGCTGCAGCCATATCGGCCATTCAGCTGGGTCTGCTTCACATGCGCCCGTTACAAGCGTGGCTCAATGCGTTCCACCTCAACACCAAACATGACAGACACCGTCGGCTGATGGTGTCTCACGCGTGCACGGCAGCCCTACGCTGGTGGAGGACGACCTCTCACCTGCGTGATGGTGTGCGAATGGGAGTACCTTTTGTTTGAGTAACTGCTTCAATATCCTGCCACCTCTGATTTAAAATACGCAACTAATAGCATTCTGCCAAACAATCAATATTCTAGAAGAATGATTGAGTTCCTAGAAACAATAAAAGCTGGTTGTTCAATTTAAGCAAAACTGGGATGTAACAGGTTAATTTGTTTAAAAGGAGATTCACAAGCGATTAATCTATATTGAAAAATAAAAAGCTTGAGGATGAAAGCTATGAAACCGCAGATAAGTCCCATCCCATCCCCCATCCCCCCCACCTTGTATTTTGATAACTAAACTTCCTTGCCTGTGGCCCGTCCTGTGCGATGGCTTTTCTTACTGTCACTGCTGAATTCCACATTAATCCCAGACACAGAAACACCCCAGAGCCAGTATAAACTGCTGCATGTGGATTTATTTTTTAAGGGGTATTTATTTAGAACATGTTAGAATTATGGAGAGGAGCTTGTGGACAGTGTGTGTCAGTAAATGCTTTGTGAAATAGTTTTCAAAATAGACAGATCTGTCAGTTCTTGTTAAACCAGGCACAAGGGAAATATCAATACATGTGCCCTACATTCTCAACTGACCTCAAGCAACCTTGCAGGAAAAAGTGATTCTGCACAGACTGTATATAGAGGAGCTGTGAATGAATCCACGTCAAACTGTGCCAACAGCCCACGAGTTCTACTGCAAAACATGAACAAGCACTTCAGATACATAAATAATAATAAAACAATCAATAACAACAACAACAATAATAACATCAGTCAGCAAACAAGCCTGAAAACCCCATTTACCACAGAAAAGAAACAGTCCATTTTCATTTCAAAGCCTGAGGGCTGTTAAGAATTAATTATTTTTGCAATTCAAAACAAACACCGATACAATACTCAACAATGAACAAAAACACTGTTTAACTCAAACGAAGAAAAGAGAGAGAAAAAAAAAGAATTGAAAAACTTATCAGGACCCTAGCTGCTTTCACAAAGTATTCATCCAGAATGTGTTGTATATGTATGTATGTATGTATGTATGTGTGTGTGTGTGTGTGTGTGTGTGTGTGTGTGTGTGTGTGTGTGTGTGAGAGAGAGTGAGTGATTATATATATATATATATATATATATATATATATATATATATATATATATACACATACATACACAAACACAAACACTTTGTTAAAGTTACATTGTTACATCTAACCTCTTACATCGCTTAATAAACACGTTTTGGATATATTCTGAATCGTTACTTATGTATTTGGTGCACATGGTTTAGGTCGTGTGGAAAGTCAACTTACCTCCACCCCGATACCCTCAACACTGGAATGTCTTAATCACATGAATGTAACCATTCAATAAAATAATAATAATAATAATAATAATAATAATAATAATAATAATAATAATAATAATAAATATTACAGCATAACCAACTTTAATAAAGATACAGTGTGTCTCTCAGCGAACCTCACACAAGGTTTAGTTAAAACAGACGATCTTACCTACCTCCAACGTGTCTATTTCCCACTGTTGCTCCTGGCTAAATATAAACTATTCAGGTCGAATCAGGAAATACGACGAAATCTAATTCACAATGATGTCCAGCGACCAGCTTGCCAAAAACTTTTCAAACGCCACGAACACAATTTTCAGTCCGGCTAGCATTAAAGAGGCGTCGATGCAATATAACCCATCATTCCAAGCAGGTGTGAATTGTTGTTTGTCTGTCTTTCTGTTTTTCCAGTCGTCCTATGTGACCTGCACGTCTCGGCTGCCAGAATGAAGATACAAGCAGCGCAGCCGGCAGAATCCCGGATTCCCACTCCCTCGCTGTGCAGGATATTATTCGACTCTGATTTCACCCGGAAATACAAAGCTTCTGAAAACAAAACAAAGAAACAACTCCCAGGGTAGCAAATTAAAATGACTTTTTGCAGCAAACACGGTCACCAGATATGTTGCTTCTAGTGTTGAGCACAGAAAATAGACTTATCGAATAACAAACACTGGAATGTGTTTTTGCCGAAGTAATTATGTACACGCACTGTGTTGCAACTTGAAAGACAACCAAAATGTTTGTCGCTGCGGTACGAGTGAGGTAATGAAGTTCAGGACGTGTAATGAGAAACCCAGTTTAGCGTTACACTTTATTGATTTATTGTTTAAAATGCATCGCTTTGAAACGACATCTTTTTTTTAGGTGAATCTCTATAGGTTTTTATTGCGATAGACCGGAGTTGGAATTGAATTGCAGCATGGTGACCTTCAAGAATAGATTTTTTGGGAAATAAGATACAGCGACATTAAAAAGGAGAAATGTTACTATAATATGCCCACCTATCCGTTTACCAGAATATTTTAAAACGACGTTTACTCTCAGATTTTGGGGCATATTTGAATTAGGTTTCTGTCAGAATGGGGAAGTGTGGTGATATAAATAATTATAATAAAAAACATCAACCATCATTAAGAGTTTGTCATATGTTGTTCCTTATATAGTAGGCTACTGCATTTCAAACTGGACGTTTCCCTTGTAATGGGATCAATTTGCAGTTCCTGCAGTAAGGAAACAGGTTAGAAGGGATTGCTTTGTTATGAAGAAAGTGGGGATCTTACAAGGTGTGCCTTGAGACAAACTTTTAATTTAGCGTTGCTACAGCAAAAAAAAAAACGGCCCCATAAACACGTTGCCCGTATAAAAGAACATAGACAAAGATGCAAGCAGAACACCAGACAGCTGTATAAAAACTGCAGAAACAAACCAACACTCGCGCATCTGCCTTTACGTTCAAATCTATTTATTTGTTTACATACAATAATTTATAAGGATACCACCTTAATTAGGATGAGGTCATCAAGCAGAAAGTACTTAAAAAAAAAAACTAAAAGCGGAGATCCAGCATTCACTGCAACAACATCAATATACAAACACAGGATCCGGTTAGGATCAGACAGGTTGGAATAAAGTGCTCCATCAGGCTGACACCCTATAAAACACAAATAATCCGGTATTATAAAGCATGAGGTCGAAACACGCCATTTAGAACACTGTTGTAAACACTAGCGTTTTGGTCACCACAATATAACAAAGTAGTATTTTTGAACTGAGTCATGACTTTGCCCCAGTCAAAGCCCTTTTGGAAAAGGACATGGTAAGGTTTTTCAACAAGCATTAACACGTTTTTAAAGGTATTATATGTAGAAAATACTTTAATTTGGAATTTGATTTGCACATAGGTATTTCTACACCAAACTGATTGTTCCATTGTTTTACCAAGTGTATGTGATTGTTAAGTTTTCTTAAGGATGCGGTGCTGTTGTATTAGTTCCGCATGCTAGTTTACCAATACCTGTTTCTACTATTACCAAATAATGCGTGTCGGGCTGCTGATCGTTAGTTCTTCAAGAAATAATCAAACAATTAACTGCAAGTAAGAACAACCCGATCATACAAAAGTGTCTTTGTTCACGAGCAGAGGAATCTCCTCCTCCAAATGGGAGCCAACCTTTCTAATGCCACATTGTATCAGCTCAGAATGCACTTTTCAAATGGATTTCTGCTGCTCATAATTCATTTCTTTATGCAACCTTTGTTACTCCATTGACAACAGCAAGGCAGAAACAATTCTTTCATTTGGTCTTTCATTTAAAATTCAAAGAATTTCAAGATTGGTTTTATGTGTTCAGGACGCTCTTGTTAAGATTCTTGGATCTTCATTTTTTTTTTTTGATGACCCTCCAAAAGAGGTGTTTTGCTTAGTTTCTTAGAGCAGGGCTCGAAATACTGGGGGGCTGGGGGGCTAAAGCATCCCCATAAGAGATGAGAGCAGCTTTTAACGGTTATAATTCATAACGGGGGGCTCTGCTCGTTTTATCGTTTAGGCATTATCTATGGGGTGTATGTTTTACATCATGTCGAAGAGAAAGTAACCAAATTTAGTTTTTGCTTTAAACTGGTTACGTGTTAATGGTAGGGGAGACCGGGGAGGGTTGTAACATTTCTTTACCTTTCTCTCCATTACTGGTTCGACCAGACTTTGATACAAACAACTTACATCTGTCCTCTACCAACACCCATAGTTATCCTGTTTTGAGCTCTGATATACATATGACAGGAGGGCTTGAAATGCAAGGTGTCCGATGTTACAATTGACCCCATGGCCAGGGTCAGTTGTAACGGAAGGTGGGGTCAGATGTAACATTCTTTGAAGAATAATTAAATAATCACACATTTCATTTAACTAAAGAATTGAATGTTTTATTGAATATGATTAATTTTCATATGAAGCAGTTTTTTGTTGTTTTCTTACTTTTAAAACTTTTTAACGTCCCTAAAATTATAGGCCTTATCAAGCAAGAATATGTCACTCTGGGTCACAATCGTGATATATGAACATTTAGTTTCCTTCAGGGAAAGATTAATGTGCCCAAATATAGTTCAGTTAATGGTTCATGGGGTCAATTGTAATGTGTTACAACTGGACCCAACCCAGGGAGCCATTATTAAACCTCATGTTCCAGCAAGAAGCAACAAAACTAAGAGCAATCAATGGTGTCAATTATAAGTACAGAGATCAGGGATGAGAATGCTAATGGTCTGTATCCAGAAACTGGATAACACAGGTATATATCACAAGAAGAACTCTACTAGGTCAAAAATTGATTTTTGTAGATAAAATCTCCGGGCTTTGGCACAGACAGCTCCACAGGCAGACAGAGTCCTGAACTGAGCATGTGCAGAGTGAGTGATGGCATTCCAGCTTGCTTGTGATTGGAGACATTCTCAAGGTCTTACAAGTGTCCCCGGTCTCCCCTAAGCAAAGGGATTGTGTGGTATATATATATATATATGTATTTATTTGCAGACCCCCACTGACTTTAAGTACCCTCTTGATTATTTTCACAGTTTCAGAAAGTCAGTTGCTGCCATGTCAAATCCAACATGTGCCGTCAAGATCACTGACCATGATCAGCCTTCACTCCTGTGTTCAGTTAACAATGACCTACAGCATGAGTACCCACCTGTCGTACCTGTGTCTTTAGAACGGCACACTCAGATCTGATAGAACTGTGGTGACACAGAATTGAATTCTTGTCACTGAGGATTGCCACCTGATTGGCTGAGAAGTGGACCTGTCTTTTTGTTTAGTAAGCAGGTTAGGTGGTGTTGAAAGGGGTGTAAAACTGGATTTATGTGGTGAAGGCTCCTTCTCAAATGTAATCCCATATTAAGGGGTCGGTGAAGCAGATTAAAACGGGATGCAATGTGGTACTCCTGCAGCATTGGGTATCAAGCTAAACTTTAGGATCACTGAGGACCTCTAGTGGGGAAATGTAAAATACACACCCAGAATGTACAGAGGAAACTTGGATTAATTACCCGTACACTTCTTTTAGTTATTGGACCCTTAATTACAGTGTTAAAGTGACTTCTCAGTATATTATTTTTTAGCTTTAAAAACAATCAGTATACTGTATTCGACTATTATTTGCACCAGTAGCTTATAAACTCATAATTTATTTTAAAATTATAATATAAATGATTTGTTTCTTTTTTTTCCTGGGATAGCCTAGAATTTATCTGTGGGTTCTAGGTTAACAACAACATCAACAACAACAAAAGCAAACAAAGGACATACCTTTTAATGTTACTGTTTTAAAGCTGCATACCTACCTACCCTGGTGCATTACTGTGTGTGTATGTGTTTAAAGACGTGCAAACGAAGGGTTTAAAAACATCTCTCTTATTATCACTGGCACTATCCTCACTGCACCTTTTCTGCATTTGAAGATCTTTTGTTTTTTTCTTGTATTGTATTGCTTCATGTTGGACTATTACATTCAGATTCTTCAAAGACAATGCTATCTTTTAAAAGTTGCTGTACCTATAATCACTACACGTGTTGTCGCTGAAACTCACTCCAGTGGTCCCGCTGCAGACCAGATAACCCAGTGCAGCCCCGGGTAACATGTTTCTGCAGTGTGTCTATAGGCTTGTATTTGAAAGATGTGCCTATCCTGAATTAAAAAGAAAAAAGAAGCGAATAATACAGCACAATAAAAGGGTCCCCAGTAATAATGTTAGAGTAAGTGCTGTAGCTTCAGATGTTATTATTGTTATTTTTTACCATGTCCGCTATCATTCCCAGTGGCTCTTGGTTTTGTTTGTCATGTACCTGGCTGCAAGCTTGCCTGGGGAATCCTATTTGGGGCAGCAGTGTGGAGTAGTGGTTAGGGCTCTGGACTCTTGACCGGAGGGTTGTGGGTTCAATCCCCAGTGGGGGACACTGCTGCTGTACCCTTGAGCAAGGTACTTTACCTAGATTGCTCCAGTAAAAACCCAACTGTATAAATGGGGAATTGTATGAAAAAATAATGTGATATCTTGTAACCATTGTAAGTCGCCCTGGATAAGAGCGTCTGCTAAGAAATAAATAATAATATTAATAATAATATTTGCCAGAGCTGAACAGACCTCCCCATTCCATTCCAGTCATGTGACATGGTGACCTTTCAGCTCTCCCAGCGCCATATACTCTGCCTGTATAGTTCTAGAGTGGGTGGGGCTAGCAGAGTTCATGTGGGTCATATTGAAAGATACAAAGTGACATGATATTCCCTTTAAACCCAAATGGACTTCCTTCTGTTATAGACCAGCGACGGGTTCTAAACATCAGTTAAAGATGGCCCTTAAAGATAGTCAGTCCTACAATGATGTCATTTATTTTTGCTTGTGCATAAGATTAATATATATTCCTCTTTAAAGCGGCTGCTTATTGGCCTTATTTTTCCAAACAGATAATAAACTGGGGAAAGGGCAGTGTATAATTCTATAATGCATTGCTCCAACCCCAGCATGGTTTTATTAAAGAGTTGTTTGGTTTTATTTGATTAAATACAGCCTAATTCAATCCAAACTAGCACACGTTTAATCAAATAATATGAAACGACCCTGTAATAAAAAACACACTGAACTTGAAAGCAGGCATGATATAAAACTCTACTTAATAACTACCTTCAAAATATAATTAGTTTAATTGAAAATTTCAGCCAAAAAGGAGATGTAATTGCTTGAAAGGAATACTTTTCCTATTTTAGGGAGTTGAAACCTTAAGGGGTAGAAATGCACGTTTAATATGAAAACGTAATGACAAACGGAGAGGTCAACCTAAATATTCCTAATGTACTACATCTGGTGAGAATAATTCCCAACTGCATGCGTGACATTTATAACATAATGCCAGGAAAATTGTCTAAAAAGGTCGGTACAAGGGTCAAACCTTATAGTAATAGTTACAGTGCTGTTATAGCGCAGTGCAGCACACGTGCGATTACCATCTCCTTTGGTATGTTTACACAATTGAAGTAGAAGGTTTTTTTATAATAATAATAATAATAATAATAATAATAATAATAATAATAATAATAATAATAATAATAATAATACATAACTATTCTTCCAATTAATAATCCAGTAAGCAAGAAGTTATAGAAAGGCCGCATTTGTAAGAATGACTTTAAGAAGATGGTAGAAATGACAGAGAAACACAAAACAGTTTTTAGCGGTCAAACTAAAACGCGCTGTGCTTCAAAATGTTTGAGGAGTTATTAGTTTAACTTGATTCCGAAATCTTTAAATACCTCTACCTCCCTCTGGTGGTCAATGCTATAGTTACAACTTAAAATGGCATTCAACTAGTTTTATGGTTGGGTTAGTACAAAGCTATACACACACGCACAATATAATAAAAACTGTTTTGTATTTGCTGTGTAGAATTTGATCAGCAAGTTTTAATTTGAGTTTGCGGTAAACAGAGTTGTATATGGCTTAATATAGGGTTAACAGCAGCACTGCGTTATAAAGCTGTCCAGAACGTGGGGTTTTAAAGCATTTTCAAGAGCTACACTTCTATCATTTAAACATTTCTACAAGGCAATAAAACTATATGAGCACAAGGAACTGCAGTGCTGTTCTTACGGTGTCGGGCTGGCATTTAGCTTTGGTCTACTGTAGACTTTCTATAAAAGTGCCTTCATTTAACTCAAGTACTATACACAGCACATTAAGTGATTAAACATGAATGTATATACTCAAAACAGTTCATACTAATGCTGGGAACACATTTGCGTCTAAAACGGGTTTAAAATGTCTTGCATACGCTTTCTGTTTAATTCATAACCATTTGATTTTACAGTGTGTCGTTCAGAGGACATTTCGAATGTTTGAAAACATGTTTGGATGAGAAAACAGGCCACTAATACAATACCGCAATTTAAAAGTAGTACCTGTGGCATACATTTACTGTATGATGTGCGTTTAACTTTCACAGATAGACTACAGTTACGGTCCAATCCAAGCTTTTGTAATGTTTAAGCACTGTTGCATGAATACAAGTAAAATACAATGCAATGTCGTTATTTACACAACTTTTACTCGTGAGTTACTAAAAGTCATGAGTATGTTGTATAGATTTATTTAGCCGTGTAGGGTACATTTGAAAGAATATTTGAACTGTGTTTAATAACCAGAGGTCCCTAGGGGGTGATATAGATATAATAATAAAAACATCACGTACATTACTGTAGACTTCAAGAATGATCGCAACAAGCCCAAGAAGAGACGCTGGAAGTGAAACGTGGGTGTTTATATTGTAACACAGATTAAGACAATGAAAAGTAACCCATTTATTTTATTTTAAGCATACAAAACATGGGCCAGCGCGGTAACAATTGCCGGATTTCTGTGAATCAAATCGTTGCATATTTCTCTGTGTCTATCAGATGTTTAATAAACATCGGTGACCCCAGTCCACTATCAATGGATTCGGGGTGAAGTGGGCACTGTGCGAGTGGAAATGGTTGCGATTAAATGTAAAACATTGACAAGAATGTCAGGAATTTAATTGTGTATAACACTGGGAAACCGGCAACCTGAACCTGACTTTAAACGAGACGCGTTTTCTCTATCTATTCGATTTAATTGTGCAAAACCACATTTAGGCTAAATCTGACTTTGAAATTACCATACAGTCTATCAAAAAATATAACAGAAGATACCCCTCAGCGAAGCACATACTCGGTAACCACGCTGGTAGTAATCAGATTGTTAAGAACCATAAATAAGAGGAGTGCTCCACATAGCATAACACGCGGCGATGCTTTCTTTTCTGGACTTTGTTCAAAGCATGAAGCATTGAATTATTTTTACATACAATTACATAATTGTTTACACATTATTTTCACATACAATTCTCCATTTATACACAGCTGGGTTTTTACTGGCGCAATCGAGGTAAAGTACTCAAGGGTACAGCAGCAGTCTGGGATTGAACCCCCGACCCTCCGGTCAAGAGTCCAGAGCCCTAACCACTACTCCACACTGCTGCCCGATTCATTATTTTTTAAACACGCGGTATGTCCTTATCTTATATATGAAACACCCCCTGGGTGGTATAATAAGAGATGCGTGAGCGTAGAAAAAAGTTATAATAGTCCTACTCGAAATAACGCCTAAAGAATTGCCCGTTGCATCTCGTATCTCCCGAACACTGGGAGACGCTCTCTATGCAGGAGTATTGTCAAGCCCGTTCTCCTATCACACACCTGTGGTCCTTTCACACTGTGTTGAACACAGAGAAATATTCCAAACACGCGCACTGTTCCACAGCCTCGACAACCTGCACGGCTCCACACCTGTTTCTTTTCAGCCCAGAGAAAAAGCAGGGAGGTAAGAGTTGCATCTTGTGTTTTACACATTCTGAGGGTAGACTGCAGTATGTGTGCGCACATATTCACGTGAATGATCTCTGTACTTTCCGGGGAAATTAGAGTTATAACTCACCTTAAAAAAATGGTTTTCCACAGTATTTTTTGCATAGCATGTGTGCAGTGTTATCCTGCTTCTTTAGTTATACAATGCAGTGTACCCTGGTTTGCCATGTTACCCTAGTAGGCCAAGACTGTTGTTTTTTCTGCTGCATGGTTGGCCACATGAGTTCAGGTAGGCGATTCTCTAGGCAGTCTCTGCGCGCCGGGAACGTTTTTGCTGCTCAGAAGAATGTGTTCCAGAGGACATTACCTGCGTGAAGAATACGCCACCGAGAACATTGAGTAACACGCGCATAACCACAAAATGGATAAATACCTTCATTTTGACAGAGGTCAATACAGTTGTCATAACGATAACATTTAACTTACCGTAAGGTATGCAACTTATCGTTCAGTGAAATCACAATTCAAACAACTTTCACACACACACACACACACACACACACACACACACACACACACACACACACACACACACACACACACACACACACACACACACGTGGATACAGCACATTACCGGTTAAATATGTCCTGCAGAATATGTAGGCATTATTATATGTATCAGATTCACCGTGTATTATTTTCACCGGGAGAGCTAGATTGAAACCAGTTACTTATGTTGTCCAGGGAGGTCTCAGAACTTGCATTTTAGCACACTAAAACGTCCATGTAATGCATGCTTTTAATATATTATATATATATATATATATATATATATATATATAAATTCCATAAATGGATGACAATATAAATAATTTACAACAAATGTGATTATTTTTCACTTGATATCTCAAGGGCTTTCAGCTTTAAGGACATTGTATTTTCACAACTAACATATTACAAATATTTTAGTTGTTTTGACGTTGCATCCCGTCGTTTTATCTATCTATCTATATATAGCGTCCATTTTCCCGACCCTGCTACAGTCACGGGATTTGACTGTTGTCGATGGTTTCAGCTTCGTTTTAACATGAAAGGCGATGAGGTAAAGGGATCGTGCACAAGATACTGTTCTGCAGGACACTGAGCCCTGAGTGTAAAGGACATTCTAAGCCAGGACTTGAACTCCGCATTGAAGTCTAAGAATATTTAAGGGGTCTGGCTTTAAAAATACATCCTGTAACGCGACACAGCAGGTGGAATATCCTGTTTGTTTTATACCAGAAAAAATGCATTGAGGTTTTTTTTTTTTTTCCCATCTTTTTATGAATTCTAAAATGTATGCACGGCTTTGTGATCAAAGATTGATTGTTTCTCTCTTTTTATGATTTTGCTTTGATTAATTAAAGCTTTATATTTTACACTCTCGATTCAGTTAAACATGTTCCAGGTTATCGATTTATATTCTGTAATTATTAATAATCAAACAATCTTGTACTGCGAATATTTACAACCCATTAAAAACTTTTTTGATTTTGAGTAATGATTTAGTTAGTTTGGTAACACTTGTGTTTTTGTTGTTGTGCGTAAACTACATTGTCAAGCGAAAAATCTACACGAATGTGTCGAATGTGTTCTTTTTTTTTTTTTTTTTTTTTTACAGTGCAGTTAATATAAGATTTTACAACGAGGTCACATGTCGCATTTCTTTGAAATAAAATGAACAATTATATTCAAAGTGCGCAGCTAGGAAAACATTTTTGAAAATCTGTCAAATAAATTGCAAACATCTATCTATCTATCTATCTATCTATCTATCTATATATATATATATATATATATATATATATATATATATATATATATATATATATATACACTTGCTTTTAAGATGGATTTGTGTTCATTTGTTGAAAAACAACAATAAGAAAAAAACATACAAACAGATAACCAGAACATAAGGTTCTTAAGCCTCCCTCATTATCACCATTTGAAATAAAAAGTTTTACGCTGTGTTTCATTACAAGTGAAGAGTAGAAGCTAACAATAAGGATGCATAACATACAGTACTGGCATGACAGTAAAAGCTCAACAGTATTTAACAGTAAGTAAGTTCAGTACTTGCATCACGGCCCAGTAGCAACGCGAAAGAAGATCACTGATTGGCTGGAGAGGATGACAAGGCATACCAATCCCCCACTAGCAAAAGACAACGTGAGAGTGACGTCTCCTTTTCTGTTTCAGTTTATTTTTCAGCATTATTTTGCAACAAAATTACATATAAATAATAGAAACATTGTAGTCACATTAAAAGTCGCGGCAACTATAACAAGTTGTGGTCTGTGTTAAAAGTTGCAGTTTCTGCAACAAATTCACGGCCCTCGATTTTCTTCCAGCCTATATATATATATATATATATATATATATATATATATATATATATATATATATATATATATATATATATAATTTACATCTGAGATCTGAATTTCTTTGGGTTAATCTGAACCAGAATCATACAATCAGAATCATGCTAAATAAACAATTAATAATCATAAAGTAACCAAGCTATAATCTGCTTTTTCAAACACCCGCATGTGTATTGCTAAAAAAAAAAGAAAAAAAAGAAAAAAAGCACACAGAATTACAATTCAAGAGCATTACTTATTGATTCACTGATTTTCAACAGAAGCATCTGTATATTGTTTTCAAATACATTTTTAGTCCCTATGTTATCATTAACTCAACATAGCTGACACTTCATTTCACATGTGTTTTTGCATTATGAATGTCTGCATTACCACATGCCTCAAATGGGCCAGATTTCTGCATTGTAAAAGAGTTTTACTGACGTGCATCATTCGCTTCCCAGTCCTTTATGTCAAAGCGGCTTAGCTCTGGCACGTTGTTTGTTTATTTTCACCTTAATGTTGAACTGATTCATATTGTTAGCTCCAATGTTTTGTAAATAGGAGAGAGGTGTTTGCGGCAGATTTGATGCAATCAGTTTAGCAAATAGAACTATGAATTGCTACTAACTGATATCCGACCATTTCTATTTACATTATTATATGGTTCCACAGAAAGCCTATTGGTTCTATATAGAACGCCTAGTGCACTAATGAACTGCATAGAACACTTAGACAATTCTGCTATTTGTTCTATATAGAACGCCTAGTGCACTAATGAACTGCATAGAACACTTAAACAATTCTGCTATTGGTTCTATATAGAACGCCTAGTGCACTAATGAACTGCATAGAACACTTAGACAATTCTGCTATTGGTTCTATATAGAACGCCTAGTGCACTAGAACTGCATAGAACACTTAGACAACTTAGGCAGTGGAGAGTGCGCCTTCTTAAAAAAACAGGGAACAACAACGCGTGATCAGCAAAGGGGGATCTTTTTTGTACACGCAGAATGAAAGTTGGGTGCACAGAGCAAGTGGGGTATTTTGAAGTACAGGCAGGTATGGAGACCATGTGAAGTGTAGAGTTGGGAGCCCTTATAGTACAGGCATAACAGGACAAGGGCGGGAGACAAAAATATCGAAACTGGCAACAAATATTGAAAGAAAATACGAGGGTGAATTGCCAATTACAACAAAAATATAACCTAGATATCTCATAATCACACATATTACTATGTTAGATGTTAGACCAGGGTTTTGATACATCGTTTGCAAATGTGTCGTCTTTCTTTGCTTGGATCAAGTTGGGCTTATAATAGGACTTGAAACAAGATCGTATTGTTTTACTAAACCACACAGACTAAATACAATGGATGGGAATACACATAGAAAGCGTGGTCTATAAAACCCGATACTGTGAGTCAACAACAGAGCTTAGTCTGAGCGCCATAGGGCAACATGCCTATAACAGCCACATTTATTTTGTGTAGGTGTATGTTATACAATTCTTAATCATTTAGGCATTATTATTATTATTATTATTATTATTATTATTATTATTATTATTATTATTATTATTATTATTATTATTATTATTATGTCAGTGGTTTCCCAAACCCTGCCTTTTTCCAGTGATATCTGTTCTACTTCTCTGTATATACGAATGCAGAAATTCTTGACGGTGTTAAACAGACAGGAGGTCTTCATGATATCATGCCCATGCATTGTTCTAAAAGCACCCCCGGGGCTGGCCTTAGTCTGTGTGGGGCCCTAGACGGGGGCCTTAGCCCCCCCCCCCCCAAAAAAAAAAAATCCCAATTAAAAAAAGAAAAAACACATTATATCAATAAACGGTTGGCTACCGCTCACCACTGCATGTGTGCTGTCACTTAAGCGAAATAAAAAACTGTTTGCAAACGTTATCCTTTTTATATAAATCTAAAATTATATTTGACCGGTCTGCTTCTCATATCCACGTGTAACATTGGTAAGCAGAAATCAATATTTTGGAGATTATTATTGTGAAGAGTCTGAAGAGTCTGAATCGGATTAATTTGCTTTTTTTATTTGGCGGTTTGTCTGCTCCTTGTTGTCGTTTGACTTGAATTTCTTTATATTTTTTATTTTCCTTTTATAATGGCCCGACTCGTACTTGCGAGGAGCCGACATAACAGTGGCGAGACTGTTTCGACTCAGAAGACGTCATACAATTATGACGCGCGCGGGGCTCCCCTTAGGTGTGGGCCCCTAGGCCGCCGCCTTTCCCTCAGACCGGCCCTGAGCACCCCAATGTAAACAATTCCAACAGCAATAGAAAAGCAACAGAAAAGAGACAAGCTCATTCGGACCCAGCTGTCATCCCGCGTTTTCTTTGTTATATTTTTGTAGAGTTTCGGACCTCTATGAGGAATATCTTGTATGGCTAAGGAGTAAAAACCAATAGTAAACAAATTTGCCTACAACAAAAACGAGTCTATTTAAAATGTCAGGGTCTCTTTAAGACGTTAAAAAAAAAAAAAAAATAGCGCGTTAATTGTCAGGAACTCAATGGCTTACACGAGTTTGGAAATATTCAATTAACCATGATAATAATAATAATAATAATAATAATAATAATAATAATAATAATAATAATAATAATAATAATAATAATAATAATATGCAATTTGTCTATAGTTCAATATTACAATTTACATTTATTTCATTTCAACATGGTAATGGAATTGGTAGGCCCATAATGCCGCATAACGTCATTTAGCAATGTCTTTTACACTCTTCGGCAGCGAAGGCTCGTATACAAACGCAATCATTCTTCGTGTAGAATACACATATTGGATACAATTCATAGTTTCAAACATGCCCATGTCAGTGACCCGTCTAGGCCTTTTTGTTTTGTACAGTAACGCTGTCTGCTATGGTAACAAAGCGGGTACTGAAGCATTGGTAATAGACCTCGAACTGGTTTTGGATAAGCTAACGTTTAAAACAGTGATACAATATTAACTGTGGAAGTAAAAAAAAAAAAAAAGTATTAAAAAATGAGGATAGTGGGCCTACTGAAAGAAATGTATCTGATAAGCGTGTAGGTATTTTGCGTTGTCGTCTAAATACTGCATAGGCCGTTGAGTGAGTGAAAACAAATCTATATAACAATATGATTAGAGTGCACCTATACTGTTATTCATCGAATTACGTACTTATATGGATACACATCTAGTAGGCTAATATAGGTAAGAAAAGCGCTTCCATATAACCCGTTATCCGTGTGGTTCCTCAAATGAATGTGGTGCATTGAGCATTGTAATCGACAAAATTTTATTTTACAACTGTCCAAAATCTCCTCAACCACATGAGAACCGGACGTTTGGTATAAACACATAACTGATATGAAAACGATTCGTTTCGCACATAAAAGTATTTCAATTAAAACACCGCCTTTACCATTTCGGTAATTAATTTTTTATGTCATTTTTAGACAGTTTGTGTAAACCCTTTGCAGTTCGGTAAGTTGCATTGCAAATATGCATTCTAGAATAGATACATAGAGAACGTAACATGGTACAGTTGTACACACATTGACTAAAAGGGTACTGTTGCGTTACAAATGTTGACTCGGTTAACCTGTTTGACATATTGCGGTTACCTCAACTCTACGACCATAATAATGTTATTACCTATACATAATTAAATACAACATAATAACAGCAACAACATGGAAACAGTTTTCCCTTCTCAGGCTGTGTATTGTACCCCACGGTGCAGCAGGGCGGTCGACAGAGCAAACACTTATCATTTTGCTTGATAACGTCCCATTGAATCGACTAATTCTAATCAGATGGGATGGCTTATCGAACAGCTTCTTTAATTCTGTTTGTAAAAGCGTAATCGGTTCCTCTTTTACTTTACGAAAAGCCCTATTTAGGGTCTACAGAACCAAATTAAACCACACACGAGTCTAACACTTAATTGACTGCATGGGAAATAACTAAAGTTTTTGACACTATATAAGCCTGTGGTTCTAAAAACTGATTGCCGGTGGAGTATTACAAAAAAGAAAGGGCTTGAAATGACATCAATAATAACCCCACAGGCTAGGTTTAAATTAGGTTAGGTAACCCTTAAACAGTAATTGAATTTATAACGCCCACAACTTGATTTTATTACAGTAAATTCATTAATATCAATAAGCACCGATAGCGTTTTATTAATATCAATTTGAAAACAAAGGCCTTAACTTTTTTCATTCCCGTTTGTAATAAACTATATAATATAATATAATATATATTTCACTATTGCCTTCTTAAAAACATCGGGGAGTAAAACTGCGGAAAATGGTTTAGGAATGCAAGCTATATCTTTTTTTTAATAACAGTTCATTTCAATACAGTGTAAGCATATGGATTTATTAAGTGTAGATATAAAATGTGACTACAGTATTAGCAATTAGCAGTAAAATGCAAAACACAGCCCCCCCTCCCAAAACAGGTCGTATTATTATTATTATTATTATTATTATTATTATTATTATTATTATTATTATTATTATTATTATTATTATAGCTAAAGATACAGCTTCAATAAATAACTTCCATTACATCAGAATTCAAGGACATTCTTAATTCCACAATGTAAATGTAAAACAGGACTAGGTATTTATTCCGATTATTTTATTTCGACTGAACGTCAATAATAACACACATATGCCTTATATTGAACATTTCTAACCTTTAATAACTATGCATTTTATAGAATCAGATCTAAACAAGAAAGCGCTCGAACTCTGCTTTTTTTTAAGCCTACCTAAGATTCAGTATCATCTATTATATATATATATATATATATATATATATATATATATATATATATATATATATATATATATATATATATAGGTAACAAATGCTGGCAATAAATCTGCTATAAAAATGAACGATAAACATAAAAATGCAAAGAAATACATGTTTATTAGGTCATTCGCTATAAGAAATACACAACAAAAGTGCTCGTTTACTTTTCTTTTTTTTTTTTTTTTTTTTTTTTGTAGATTGGTCCCAACATTGTATGAGACAGTATTTTATATTTCGACAATTTGAAAGCAAATTGAAACTGGCCCTGAAATATCGTCAGTATGGTTCTATAACAAACGTTTTTTTTCTTTTTAAAAATACAAATACTGTATATATAAGTCAGAGGACAAACACAATTCAAAGCTCCACATGGGGGCAAGAGACTAACATACAGGCCAATGTGAAACTTTCTTAATACATGTACTGTGCATCAAAAATCTCACAAATCCACTTGTCCATAGTAATTAATGTCCGTAAGTTGGCGACGTGGCGAGTTTTAGCTGCAGAAACGTTCATAGGGTTTTGTACAGATCTGTAAAATGTCTACAATACATTCACTCAGTATAATACCTGTTGGAACAATTCTTCCTTGTCACAAAAAAGGCTAAATCCATGACTGAAAACAACCCGAACGACGCCCTTTGTTTCTAAGAAAAAGCGTCAATGTCATCTACCCTGTTAAATATTCTACGTTGCTCATGTACATATACAAGACTTACATTAAATGATCCATTGCATCATTTATACAAAAACATCAATCACGGCAGTAGGTTTTAATTAACGTACTACCACCCTTATGGAAATGGACGACCAACATTCTCAGATCTATCACATTAAAAAAAAAAAAAAAAAAAAGTCTTAGAATCCTAAACAGTCGGGGCAATAACAAACACAGGCTTCCAGAAGCTGTTTCTAGCTTTTTAAGTAGAGAATGTCTCGTCACTTACACTGCCTTGAATCAAACAGGGCGCAGGATTCCCAGTGCAAGAAACTTTGGCACAGACATTATTTGTAACCCATCATCACCGTTTTGAATATGTTTTCGCTGGTTATTTTTGTGGCGGTTGTCGTCGCTGTTTGGGTAGTTCTTAGAAAGTTGATATCCAGTAATTTAAATGTCTATTCTTGTATGCAACGCGCTGTGTTTGCTCTCGTGGTCCCAGTATGAACAGTGCATCATGGAGAGCTCCGCTGGTTGACGGGAGCAAGCAAACTGAAGACCGGCTCCGTTTGTTGAGGAGGCCGGAGGAGGTGCAGCGGTAGCCGGGCTTAGCTGCTGAGGGTGGTGAGGATGGGGGTGGTGGTGGTGGCTCATCCCGTTGTAGGAATTCACCATGCTGGGTAAAGTCATGCTTTGGACTCTAGAATAAGGATTGTACGAGGTGGGCGATGACAGTCCTTTCATATTAACTGGGCTGACATTGCCACTTGCCATCTGGCAAGACGTGTAAGACATTGGAGTGGGAGGCTGGGTCAGCGACCAAGAGTTGTTCATGAAGCTGGATTGCAAGTATTTTGGGGGAGAAAGATAACCATAGCCGTCACCGCCGAACAGAGTCTTCCCCGGCTGGAAGTGAGTCGGAGGGGGTCTGAAAGGCCTCTTCATCCTCCGTCTTCTCCTGTAGTTGCCCTTCTCAAACATGTCTTCACATGCGGGGTCCAGAGTCCAGTAGTTACCCTTCCTTTCCCCACCGCCTTCCCTCGGCACCTTAATGAAACACTCGTTCAAGCTCAGGTTGTGGCGGATGCTGTTTTGCCAGCCTTTCTTGTTCTTCTCGTAGAAAGGGAACTTACTGATGATGTACTGGTAGATGCCGGACAAAGTAAGCCTCTTTTCGGTGCTCTCTCTGATAGCCATAGCGATGAGAGCAACATAAGAGTATGGAGGTTTTTGGGACGGGTCCGACTTCTCAGAACTTTTATCTGGACCCGGTTCCTCTTTGGGTCGCTCTTTCTCCATGGAGGTGTTGGTGTCATGGACCATCAAAGCCATTGCGTCATCTTCAGGATCTTGGTAAGTGGCCATCATCACAAAAAAATAACAACGCTAATAATAATAATAATAATAATAATAATAATAATAATAATAATAATAATAATAAGCTTCAGTCACTATCGCTGCTCAGTTCCGTACCAGTGTTTGTATTCGTGCCCAGCTCCAGATTGACTGCAGTGCAATGTCCGCTAATGTCTTAGTACCGAAGTTGCTGTCCTTGTGAATAATAATGATGATAATAATAATAATATCAATAACAATAATAACAATAAAAACTTCTGTCCAAATCATGCGACGGCCTGGCAGCCCGAGTTCTTACACGAGAATGTTTCTATAACAGGCACAGCCCAGGTTGTGAGTATCTTCCTCTTTCAGATCAACCTTTTCTTCCTTCCAGAGCAGAAAGGCACCTCCGCTGCGCGTCTCATGTATCCCCGGATGATGCAGTCCTTTCTGATTTGTATGCCTCTGATCTTGTTCCGCCTCCTTCCCTATCTCGCTTTGCCTATAGCTGATCGTCCAGCGACATCTGAAGTTATACTGAAAGTCAATTTCGATACTCAACACTTCTGTTTGTATAATGGCCATTTCCCTACTTACTAAGTTCCCAAATATATATTTGCACACGATGTCAGCAAAAATAAATAAACAAACAAATAAATAAATAATAGAACTGTAGGAACTATTGACTTGCAATGCACTGCTATTACTTTTTATATAAAATACAATTGCAGATGTGCGCACATCTGCAATTTTTTACAACTGCGAGCTACGAGTGTTGTGACAGGGTACAGCCTTAAATAGCACTTTTTAAAGCAGCACTAATTATTGTTGTCTTTAGGACTGCTTATTTATTGAACTGTAACATTGCACAATTCATCATTCTCATAAATGCGGTAAAACGATACGCTTTCCTACTTGTATAGTAACTATATGCAGCGATTTAAACGTGGTTTGTGCTTTGAAGATCAGTCGTACATAAGAAATTGTTTAATTGGAAAGGGAATTATATTTTCTATGTATTGCTTCTATATCGTTATATTTTTTGGGCAGTTTGGAAAATGACTAAATGCAAATTACATTTCATGAAAGTTAACCTTTATGTCAAAATATGCATACATTTAATCTGCCTAAACAGGTTGTTTAAAACACATAACATCTCGTTGTTTGCAGTGTAATTAATGTGACTTGTGCATTTACTTTCCTGCAGCCCGAATGCCCCAGATCACTTAATTGCTCCGGTTTGAGGGCTATAGATTTCTCTGACCACCCATGCTGGTTCTGCTGGCTCTTCCTGGAAGATATTTTCCTACCCGGAGATCGTGCAGGTGTAACAGCATTGTTATGTGTGTCAACACCTCCTCCAGATTCCAGATTCTTCACTTTTCAACCCCAGAGCTCGGAGAAAGCGCGCGGCTCTCAAAGCGACACTGCTGGGAAAGAAGCGACAACTGGCCCAGGTATTCCAAGATTACATCTTTCAATGCACTGCAAATATTGTATGGGCAAAGACTGCAATACAGGAAACCAGGAAATAATTCATTCTACAAGCTAAAATGATCATTTCCATGTTTTCATATTAATGTCAGTCTTGTATTTTGGAATGAAATCAGCAAGATTGGATGAAAAGAAAACTTATTATGGTAATAATATCAATTGTTATTAACCGTATGAATGCTAATTTTTATGATCAAATCAAACACAAACATGCAATATATTATATATTTTTATAACGTGTGTGGAGTTGAAAATAGTAGCCTACTTGTTCAATGCTTTGAAAATTTGACACAAAAAATGGTTTAAGTGACAAAGGCATTATTTTCAAGCGAGACAAATTAATATAGATGTGTACACTTTTGACATTTTTAAACACACGCAGTAGTTTGGTATCATACATCAGTTTGAGATGTATTTTGCTCCTTCATAAATTCTTAAAATGCACCTATTGTTTAATATATATATATATATATATATATATATATATATATATATATATATATATATATATATATATATATATATATATATATTTGTTTTAAATTATTTGCAACCCATGATCTATGCATTTATAAATTATGCAATTATGTATAGTTGGTTCTCAGTAACCTACCCTGTACAAGCATATTAATAATTAATGATAAATCCTTTGCAAAGGATTGTTCGGGGTTTGACTGAGAAAATACAGAAAGGTTTTACCAAAACTATAATTTCTAAAAATGCGTAGAAAATATATTTGGTTTGTAGTGTACATGTTGCTGCACGTGTTATTTCGGCAGTTAAAACTGTACCTGGTGAACACACTCTATTCTAGTTCCCGGTCGAGATAATTGTGTTGAAGAGTCATATTATTGTTACTTTGTTTCATAAGAACACTCATCCAGCACTTCTGACGCTGAATAGAATGTTTGACAGTGTTTTCATTATTGGCTTTTTAGCAGGATGAACTACTGTTAAGGAACGTGTATCCTTAAATGAGATGTGTTTAATTAGCTTGCTTCTCACTGGTTAATGTGTGTACTTTATGATAATATATTTCATGGTTTTATACACTAAACGGTTTATTATTTGCAGGTGGAAATCACTAAATAAACTTTAAAAGAAAATGTGAAAAAAGGGTCATAAATCAACAATGGATGATGGCCACTATAAAGCAATATATTACCCAGTGTATGTAATAATCTAAAATATAAATTACTTAAGAATAGCCTTCTCTCTAATTCAAAACAAGACATATTGCATACAGTATACCATTGCTTCATTTGCAAAAAAATCAATTGAAAAGCTCTATCTATCTCTATCTTAGGGACTAAGTGGATCTGTTCTTGATTGAGCATGCGGCGTCACAATGGACCGCTGGTGTAAACAAACACGTTAGGAATGTGGAAAAACCCTCTCAGCTCAAGTGTGAGCCCCGAATGCGGCTGTGCGTGCAACACAAAGGAATGTGGTTTGCTAGTGTTTGCTTTTATTTTTCGATATGTGAAACTTGTAAAATGCACCTTTACTGTAAAGCCCTGCGCATCTTTAATCAAGTGTATTAATATAATTTAAAAAGTTATCAAACTTCCTTTTTTATTTTTTATTTTATTTATTTATTTATTTATTTTTTTGGAGTACAGACATGGGACATAATTATCTTAAATTGTGAAAACTGCTCAGAGCAGAAACATTTTGTTGAACAATATGTAGCTACGTTTTACTTATTGGAGTATTAAACCCGTCCTGTGGGATGTCAGTGTTTTCGCTTATCCTTAATGTGGAAGAAAACAATTACAATTAAAAAAACAAACAAAAACAACACCATGGCTAATTATACAGGGTTGAAACATTCAATTAAAAAGCTGGATCCCAAACAAGCTGATTATTAAAACAGGCCTCATACATCGGCAAACTAGTGAGACAGTTTGCAAAGAATTAACGAAGTTAACAGCTAAAAGATATCTATCTATCTATCTATCTATCTATATATATATATATATATATATATATATATATATATATATATATATATAAGGCTAAAGTGCAACTATAATTGACTTATGAATGTACACTGGCACATTAAAACGATGTATATTATGGTGTACTAATATATATATATATATATATATATATATATATATATATATATATATATATATATATATATATATAGGTGGTGGACAGAAAAATGGAAACACCAATGTAAAGTCACTTAACAGGGGGTTGGGCCACTATTGTATCGTGCTCTGTGGAGTTCTCGGCGGACCGTTTTTGATGAAACTGGCTGCTCGCGCCCCAGGTTAAAATTTGCAGTCAATTGATCTGCAGTTGCTCGCCTGTTTTGCCTTGCACTTCGAATTAATGCACGGATATCACGATCCTGGAGTATGTGCTTCCGCCCACTGTTGCCCTTTGCTGAGGATGTCTTTCCCTCGGAGTTCCATGCCGACATCACCTTAGACACCGTTGCTCGTGAAACATCAGCAAGTTGAGCTGTCTTGCTCACTGAAGCTCCTGCCAAGCGCGCCCCAACAACCACCCCTCTTTCAGTCACTGAGGTCTCCTCGTGCAGCCATGCTAGCCATAATTATAGACAACGAGGGCTGTCTAGCATTTTTATACATGACCCTAAGCATGCTGGGATGTTATTTGCTTAATTAACGCAAGCCCTTGCTTTCAATATACTTGGTGTCCCATTAAACTTGGTGACCCAGGTGTTTCCATTTTTTTGTCCACTATCTGTGTGTGTGTATATATACACACACACACACACACACACACACACACACACACACACACACACACTGTTGTATGAAAGGCGCTATATATCTATCATTAATGTGAGAGCAGCAGTCTAAAATATATTGGTAGAATACCACGGTGTACAAAAAAACCCTATGCCGCAATGTCCCTTTAAAAACAAATAAGCCTTTTGAATTGATGGAGTTCGTTTCAGAAATCTCGGGATTATTTCTGCCATGTATTTTATTTTGTACAGGTATTGTAGCACAGTCGTGTGTGATTATATTTGTTAACCCCCCCCCCCCCCCCCCAAAAAAAAATAAAAATAAAATAAAATAAAATAAATAAATAAATAACATAGTCTTCGTGAAAAAGAATAACTAGCTGAACAGTCCAACGCGTTACAAACACAATATTAAAGACAACCAGCTAACTAATCAAATGAAGCAGGCTGGAATTCCTTAGAGCATAATATTGGAGATATCAATTGGAATTTTATCAACGAGGGTGCCAAGCAAACCGGCAAGGTTCCAGGGCTATTAATAACTCAACTATTAAGAATTCCCTGCCCTGCTCGAAAATAAGACCACGGGCTCGTTTATATATTACCAATGTCGTATCAGGCTAGGACGCGGGGGGCACAATATCCGATAGAAGTAGTGTTTCTATATAACGTTGCTCACACTACAGTATTACCTGTAGTATTTCACCGACACCAATTTACTTGCTGTATAAATATGACAGGAAGACCACAGTCATTTCCCTCCTTGAACTTTGAGAGACATGGCTGCTCTCATTTATGCTGTGTATTTAGACAGACTGAGACAATCACAGCGACAGAGGGGATCGGAACATGTGTGCGCAGTATCTGTGACATGGTTTGTTATTATTATGTATTGACACTGTTATTATTATAAATAACTAGTCTATTGCTATTTTGTAATGTTTACCATTTAGTGATACTGTAGACTTCTTTCGATTTTAACCGACATGCAAAGCGCTTTGAGATGCTGTGGTACGAAAGGCGCTCTATAAATAAATAACATTGAAAATGTAAATCGATCAAGAAATGATAGCGATCCTCTCTGCCTGTTTGATCCCATGTTCTGGCCGGCTAGCAGCATTTATTTTACTTGCAATTGCAGTCCTTTTGATCCTCTTTGAGGAAAACGCTGCACGACTGTTCATTTAAAACAATGAAACAGACTTATTAATGTGTACTTCTTCTACAGCTCTGCCAGAATGATGTTTTCTTTGTGTTGCTGTTTCGGCAGATGCCTTTGCTGATTTTCCTGTCCGGGTTGTCTCCTAACACAACCCACAATTCCCCTTAATAATTAGGCTCATTATATTTTGTTTTTTGAATGTATCACATGTGTTCTAACATATTTAATAATTATTTAGTTTAAATATTAAATTAGACTTGTTAAATAACTCTTTATTAGTAACACAATGTTGTGTTTATGGTGCAGTTCCGAACGTGTACATTACATGGGAATATACAGTAAAAAGAATTACATATACAGCATACATTAGATAGAAATGGGTTGTTAGGTCACTTAAACCTATAGTTTATGTCTCCTACTAATGATGACGCAAATATGATTTCCAAGACCATTCAAAATACATTCCTTGTGTTGCGTGGTTCATGTATTTTCAGACACGGCTAGCCTACCTGTCGTACTGAAACACTACACCATTCGACTGGAATATAGAAACAGGTGATACCTGTTCGAAAGATCTATCGTATTTGAACTTATGATCTCTCAATATAGAACCGAGCCCCAGAACATACATTTCGATTACAACGCTAGAGCGTGTCATAGGCATTATTATTATTATTATTATTATTATTATTATTATTATTGACTCACTATAGGTTTGAAAATGACCTGCATCGCACAATTTAATTATCGATTCCACCCAAAACGCTCTTGTTCTTACCTACAATTCTGTTACACGCCAGCGGCTTCAATCTTGACAACTGACTCGATATATATATATATATATATATATATATACATTATGTATTTATTTATTTTTGTCTGTCTTGTTTCTGCAGGCTATTGGTATTTAATATAGATGTATGCGGTATTAAACTTGAATAGGATATACTACTACTAATGTCTAAATGCAAACATAAATAAATAAATAAATAAATAAATAAATAAAGACTAAGAAAGAAATAAGGGACATGATCTACTTTTTCTTGAAAATGTGAACAGCCACGATGTATTTTGAAAGTAGGTTTAAGCCCCTCTGTGTATTTCCTGACTCTGTTTGAAACACGGATGTTTATCCTTCAGCGTTGGGCTGGATTGCAGATGAGCCGGTGTTTCAGTTCACTGCAGTGTTTCAATTTGAAAGCAGATGCTGCAGACAGAGCCGCGAGTCTGACGAGTAATTCAAACGCGTAAACCCATGGGCTGGCTACCTTAACCTTCATCACTTCAAAATGTTTAGCGCAGCGCATCCTTTTAAAACTCTAGCCCATTACTAAGTAGGCATATAGGAACAGTCAAACATGAAGGCTACCTGTACCGCGGTTCTTGCACACCGGCTGCAAAGGAGAATATTGTGAGGATATAAAATACTTTACATGAGATTGACAGTGCATTTAACCGAAAAGCATTATATTACGTTAAAATACCGAATATTGTGTTTTTAAATTGTGGCTCCACCTTACTTTGCTGAACGTTTGCACTAAAACAAAACAAAACAAAAAAAAAAAACCCCGAAAAACTGGAATTTAGCAACATGCAGTACTCTCTTGGAAACGGGATTATTTAAATGAGGAATAGCATGCCAATGTTAGAGAGCAGGCACCTGCTGCCAGTCAAACATGGCAAAGTGGTTAAAAGGGGGTATCAAATATTCTTAGGCGGTGGTACAATGCATATATGATCCTGACCATATTGTTTGCAATAAATACGGGGTTAGCTTTCTGATAGAACATATTTTATATTTTGTAATTGTATCTACACCTCAATATACAACATAAACAACAAGGGTTCCAATAAAACCCCAAAACAACCGTATTTTATTTCTAGAATGCCCAGTCGCCCTGTTTTCAAGTTTAGCAATACCTGTAGGTGATAGGAAGAGGCCTACTTTATGCAGAACTTTCCCTTCACATTGTAGCTTCACAAAAAACATTACAGTCCTTGCTGGTATTATTATTATTATTATTATTATTATTATTATTATTATTATTATTATTATTACTGCAGTCAATAAACTTGTATCATGGATGTGACCATGCACAATTTGAACCCAAGACACTTCTGTGTGTATGTCAGAATTTCAAATACAGATGCCTTTTTTAATATATAAAACCACTGGACTAAATGGAACCGAGGGTTGTTTTGAGAGTGCAGATCAATGTCATCCGTTAACACGTCTTTGATTAGAGGCAGATGGGTTCTCAATAAAAACCATTCGCTAATAAGACGGGGTGGTGTACTAATCTGGGTTCGCAGCACAACTGAGAGGATCCTGTGTTAATCCTAGACTAAACATGCATGGACAACATTGTTATACACTGTCTCTGGTTTCAGTTGCCTTACCCTTGTGCTTTAGGGGAAGGGTTACAATGTAGCTCATTTTCTGTATGAATACAAAGTACGAAAAGGGTTAAAAGTGTGAAAAGGATACTATATAAAGGATTTTGTTAAGTAGCATCTGACCCAAATATACTGCTACAGGGATCCAAGTTCAATAATATAAGAACGGCTGGGGACAGGTAATGCCTGCCATGTGAATTGCATGCATAATCTCTTCTGCAGGGGTCTGAATTAAATTAAAGTTTACGGAACCACCATGGATATATTTGAAAAATATTTGTGCTAGACAGCACTGCAGTCTACAGTTTGTATATGGTATGAATGTACCATGTTATCTAGCTTTGGCACAACATGCATCCTAATCAGACTGGCAGGGTTAGTGGTATGCACTTGGTAACGCCTTTTCAGAAATCCCCCTTGATAAACGATTTTTGAATTAGTCATATTGTACCAGACTGGGGGCTCATTCTATATCACAGCCCAGAAGGATCTATCAGAACAGCACCCCCCACCCCTTTCATGTAGATCCATACATGTAAGAAAGAGAAAAGAATACCCTCAGCCCTCATGGACTAAATCAAAAACATCTTGTGTTCCCCTGGAACAAACAGGACTGTAAAAAGAAACGTACCCCCCCCCCCCCCATTAGATAAGCCACATTCACAGGAAGCTACAACAGCACACCTCAGCTTAAGGGAGGTGAATGTGTGTATATGTGTGTATATGTGTGTGTGTGTGCGAGTGTGTGAGCGCGTGCGTGTGTGTGCGTGAATGTGTGCATGTGCGTGTGTGCGAGTGAGTGTGTGTGTGTGTGAGTGTGTGTGCGAGAGTGTGTGTGACTGTGCATGTGTGTGTGTTTGCAAGTGTGTGTGTGTGCAAGTGTGTGTGTGTGTGTGCAAGTGTGTGTGTGTATGTGTGTGTGTGTGCAAGTGTGTGTGTGCGCGAGTGTGTGTGTGTCAGTGTGTGTGTGTGTATGTGTGTGTTTGTGTGCGAGTGTGTGTCTAAGTGTGTGTGTCTTAGTGTGTGTGTCAGTGTGTATGTGTGTGTGTTTGTGTCAGTGTGTGTGCGAGAATGTGTGTGTATGTGTGTGTATGTGTCAGTGTGTGTGTGTCAGTGTGTGTGTGTGTGTGTGTGAGTGTGTGTGTGTCAGTGTGTGTGTGTCAGTGTGTGTGTGTGTGCTTCCTCACTTTGTATACCCTGCATTCCCAATGACAGATCATTGTCTAAAATGAATAGGACCAATACCCAATACCCGATACCCGATACCCAATAACCAAATACCCAATACCCAATACCCAATACCCGATACCCGATACCCGATACCCGATACCCGATACCCAATAACCAATACCTGATACCCAATACCCGATACCCAATACCCAGTACCCAATACCCGATAGCCAATATCCAGTACCCAATACCCAATACCAAGTACCCAATGCCCGGTACCCGGTACCCGATAGCCAATACCCAGTACCCAATACCAAGTACCTTAGTACCCAGTACCCAGTACCCAGTACCCGATACCCAATACCCCCTTGCATTATACTACCTCTCTGTAAACACAGCAGAGTATTGTTGTATGGAACGAGCAGCATGCTTATCTTTCTTGTCACTAAGAGGAAGTCTATGGGAAGCAGTATGCCATTCTCTCAAACTGTCCCCTGTCACATAATTAGAATTCATTTCTGAACCAGAGGAGCTTTGGACCTAAAAAGCAAGTCTAATTAGATGACAATAGCCTATTATAAAACGTATTGGTTTTCCTCTCTACAGTTTCTAAGCACAATAAGTATTCCTCAGTGTAAAACAATATATGATCTAACTCTTTTGATTAAGACAGCACAGTGTGATTCGTTTGCTCTCTGCTGCGTGATGAATACTGAGGGGGTTTCTGCCAAAAAGTCATTCTTTGAGGTTTGAATCGAAGCCAGTCCTGAATGCTTCACAGAAGCTGTATTGAACATAAAATCCTATAATTGAATTTAGTCTTTTGTGCTACAGAGACTTGGATACATCAAACCAGCTTTCATTTGGTGGCAGTGTCAACAGATATTATACAGAAAACAGAACCAATAAGAGTAGTTTGACACATTATGAAACATTAATAGCTTTAGGGCGAGCTTCTCAAAGCTCCTTTCCAGAAATCTTCGACATTTTTATTTAGGGTCTTTTAAGTAGTTGTTTCTTTTTGTTCATTTGAGAATCGACATTTTCCTGGGAGAAAATAATTATGACGATTTGGAGTAAATAGCCTTTGAGAATCTATCTCTTAAGTACGATTCGCACGGGACTGAAAAACGGGGTGTCCTCAGAGTTGATCAAAAGCAGACGAGGTCCTGCACCCTCCCTGACGTAGAGACCTATACGGTCGTGTCTTCATTTTCTTCTTTTCTGAATTACTTGTCGAACAAATGTTTGTACTCTTGCTGATTCACACCCAAAAAAGCTTTCGAATGCGTCGCTGAAAGTAGCATCCAGTTTTAAAGTGTTGAGGCGAATAACCCGGGAATACTGATATTAATTCAAACATAACACTGACATGGTGGATAAGCACGCGACTTAAAATACACACAAGCAGTGAGTTTGAAATTTAACAGTTCGTCTTGATGCCCTGTAAAACAAGTGGGAGACCGCTGGACAAATTATCTGGGGTAAAAAAACGAAATGGACGATTCGCACGGGACTAAGTTTCATTGATGTCAATACAAATTCCAGAGCCAATTGAAATCTGGTGATTTTTAGTCCCGTGCGAATAGTCTGCTTTCAGGGAAAAGGACAAATCAGGGTTTGCACGGCAAAACTTTATATGCTCGATATATTCTACACGCGCTCATTATGATGCACTCGGCCACAGCAAGGCAATAGAGTGACTGTCCTTAAAGGGATGGGAGGATGTTTTAGTATATACACTTAGCCTACTCCAGCCCAGTGTCTCTCTGTGTGTCAGTTCCATTTGATGGTGGTGGTACGAGTGGACCACAGGACGCGTGGGACTGAGGTTAGACCAAACTCTTATTTGGGACAAGTGCCAGCTCTGGGCTCATGTTTCTGGAAATGAAAGACAGGGCTTTCACCTCACCAGCCAGTCTCTCATCGTAGGTCTTTGAGTGACGGAGAGACTTCCCACTTCATAGAACAACACAGATCAGTTTAACACGCTCATACTGGTTGTATTATACGCAGCTGCTATTGTATCTATTTCTTTTTTCTTTAAATAACAATACCTGATTGATCATGCAAGAGGTTTATTCTTTTACAATGATTTACACCCTCACCAAAAAACAAACAAACAAAAAAAACATCCTCTACAATAATTGTTGCGGGATGAGCATGCAATAGGCCTATATATCTTTATTGTATACAGTTTGTTGCGTACATTCGGATTTTCCCAAACTGCTTTTTCCCTAGCTATTGTAAGAGTAGTGCCATTCTTTCTAAAGTGTCTTATTATTTTCGCTTCTACGTGTGAAAGTCTACATGGTCTTTTCCTCTGTTTTTCGTTGTCAGGTGTCAGCTGATTTACAAGCAATAGCTGGTTTTTTATTTTATTTATTTACTCTCAATCAGCTGGCTCACTGTTGTAACACTGTTATACTCACCAAGTTAAAAAGTCAAATACAGTCATAACCATGCGTTCAGAATAATATCAAGTGTGTTTGTGTGTGATAAAGAAGCCACTGCATTAACTAACCATTACCACAAAGTAAACACAGTATCTAAGGGTTTGTAAGCTTTTAGAATGTCCAATAAAATGACCAAAATATTGTCTGTCTTGTACTAGTCCATATCTTACTGATAAATCTTGCTAATTGCATTCCTTATCCAGATTCAGAATGTACATCACGCTACTGTATCAGCAATAACACGGTCTATCTCAGTGCTTGGGGCTATCAGACAGAAACCCCAGTAATAATGTTACACTTGTGCAAAACAAGCTGCTAAATGCTTCTGAAGAGCCAGGTTTATATTTACTGACGGTTGCTTAGAGATTAATGTCAGCAAGGTTTTTTAATTGTGCTTTCAACACAAGCAGTAGCCTTTCACTTGGGTATGTGCCTTGGAAAAGCTTTGATGCAGGGTTTCATGCCAGCATATATATCAATAATAGACACTTATAGAGAGAGAGAGAGAGAGAGAGAGAGAGAGAGAGAGAGAGAGAGAGAGAGAGAGAGAGAGAGAGAGAGAGAGAGATTATGTTTGTTTAGATTTTTGTTTTAAATTATGTCTCCAGGTGATGACTTTTGGCCATAGTTGTACTTTGCAATGCTGACATTATTTAAATAAGTCTGTGATCATTCACTGAGTTCCTGGTTTAAAACTGAAATGTCTGTAGTGTAAACTGTAGCTCTATCAGAGGAACAATAATCTGCATGATATTAAAAAACAAACAAATCTACAGTATTAACAACGTTTACTGGTATGTTCTATATATTGAAAGTAGTGTAACTTTTCTAATTTTGATGCATGAGCATTTGCTATAAGTTCTGTCATGTAATGGCACCAGTGCTCTGTCCTTACTTGCTTTTAACTGATCCTGTGGCTTTACTAGCTCTACCTTGTTTCCCAGCCCCCAGTAGACTTGTTATCCATGGATCTCTGTGCCTCGCTTGTAGAAATGATGACAGCGTGTTGCTTTAAGAGTGCTTTTGCACCTGCACTGCGCTGTAACGAATCCGACTGACCTCTTGTTAACAGCTACTTTCCTCCAGATACCAGCCTTATTTCCTCCAGGATTCCTGTCTGAAGTTGGCTTCTTGTGTAACAGAAACTGAAAGAAAAAAAAGGTGCAAAGTTATGGCATAAAACCTTAATTAATTAAAAAAAACAAAACAACAACAACAACAAAAAAAACACAAGGTTGTTTACAGTGTGTCTATCTCTTCTGGGTTTTTACATTTTTGTAAGTATTTGTGGATGTAACCACCAAACTGCTTCAGCTAAAAGCTTAAAATGTTCAGATTGCAGACAAAACAAGGTTATGTATTCAGAATGCGGGTAACTTTAGGGAACCCCTCTGTATAATTTGTCAATAACTTCTCTGCAGCTTTTAGAAGCGTTCTAGTTCAGACATACTAAAAGAAATGTAATGCATTCAATGGCAAACCTTTCGACTCAAGGTCATTTTCAATGTCTGATAGAAGACTTTGAAAAGTTCTTTCAGTTAAAAAATGTTTGTCATTAAATTTATTTAATCTCGTTTGGTGTTTTTACAGTTATGGACAAGCATTGTAGTTCGCTTTTTAAAATAACCAAACCATTTAAATATATACATGTTTACAATCAAAGGCCGTGAATGGAACTACCATAGAATTCCTTTTTATTTTTTAGTTGATAAACCCAGCTGTCGTGAAAGACGCAGGTGGGACAGCAGCACTTACAGAAGCCAGCTGTCAATCAGCGAACAAGGTTCAAGAGGAGCAGGTGCGGGTTAGCCCAGCTCTCCCCATGGTGCTGCCAACAAGCCTGGCTTCTCAGGGACCACCCGCTAGCAGGGTGACACAGCCGTTTAGCCACCAGATTCATTTCATTCGGGGACCTCTCTGCTGAGCTTACACATTCAGTGGGCCCTAATCTCTCATGCCTGTGATGTGCTCCTGATGCAGACCAGCTGACATCACCAGACATGTCAGACTGTAAGGAAAAGAAACCCAGGAACTAATCACAGCTAAATCAATTTGTGTAAAAATGCAACTGTATCAGGCAGTGTTGTCTTCCTCAGTATATATCTGTAAATTAAAACAGAAATTTAACAATGCAAAAAAAATAAAAATAAATAAATAATAAAAAATAAACAAAACTTTTTGTTACAGTTACGGCTGTAGTTTTTGTAATTGTATAGTTTATTTTGACATTGTTGGAGTCCAAGAATAATGAGACAAAAAATCTACACCCCAGACCCAAAAGCACAAGTACTGTAAGAAATGAAGGGCTTTCAGAAGACAATTGTATTTACAGAAGTACATGACTTGTTTTACTTGACATAAGAAAATAACTAAAGAAAGAAAAGAAAAAGAACGTTTAGAATTTGCTTCCTGTGAATTGAAGCCAATGAGAATTTTTTTATTGCAGTGTATCATTTACTTTTTTTCATGTTATTTCATCTCCCTTACATTTAAAGCAAAAACAGCAAAATGAATCATGAGCTTCAATAAATACTTTATTATAAAACGACAGAAAGCATTCCACACCGCCCTGCTAAGAGTATGCGTTGTGTTTTAATTGTATAGATGCTGATGGTTTTAAATTACTCAGACCACTCTGGGTCCAGCTGCCCTGGCTTTCTCTACTGTTTCAGGCAGAGACCCAAATTATCATCACCTAATCAGTGTTATACAAGGAAAGCATTCCCCGCGGGGCAGAGCGCTGAACAATGCAGCAGTGACACAACTGTGTGAAGTGATTCACTGCCATCCAACTGCTTTAGAAACTTGTTGAGACATTACACAGCACTTTGAGTAAAGGAAGTGAATATTTACTAATGTTATATTGAAGTAATGTAAAACTTTATTTTTTAAGTATTCTTTGTATACAATAATAATAATACTTATAATAATAAAAATAATAATAATAATAACTTTAAACTATTTTAGTGCCTTTCACACCTAGATGTCTCAAGGCGCTGTACAAAACAATCAAACAGAAATCGACATTAAAAAATACAATGAATAACAATAACACACACACACATACAGTTAAGCCTTCTGGTACTAAGTAGATTTAAAAATATATTTTTAAACACCTAGATACAATTGCAATGGATGTATGTATGGGTACATAATAAGGCACAATGAGGTATAGGATAGTTCTTAAACACATTTGTTTTATTTATTTATTTATTTATTTATTTATTTATTTATTTATTTATTGTACCAGTACCCAACCCTCCTCCCCCATAAAAACATACAGAACATTGTAGTGGAATCATTTCTTGCCTCCTTTTTTGTGTCTCAAATCAAAGGAATGATGTGAAGATTGACTTGTTTGCTCTGCTGAATGCTGGGATTGAAACCAGGCTTCTTCTCTGCAAGACCTCCCCCTGGCTCCAGGGCTCCTGCATCCCAGGAGCGGATCAGAGCGCTTCCTGTGGTCCATCGCTCCCCAAGGGAAGGGATTAGGATTAGGTACCCAGCGCTAGCCGATGTCCTGTTTTTCTTTCTCTCCTGCAGTCTTCCTGAGAAAATAAACTATGCACAGCCCTGCGCTCTCTCCAATTCTTAATTCACCTAATTAACTTAATTCACTCAATTGGTCAAAATGTGTTAATTGAGTGCATTGGGGAAATTATGTTAATTTAAAAGTTAAGATAGAAGAAATATATCAATATATTATATGTTAAAACTGTATCTACAAACAAGCTTTTCTTGTAATTTTTCCATACTATGTTAATGAAATGCGAACTATTAAAAAAAAGGCAAATCATGTTGATACTATTAATACAAATAAAGTATACTATAATATAGTTTGATATACTGTAAACGTTAACACTTTTAAACAACTTTAATGGAGTATTTAATCACAAAGATCAATAATGAAGGATTTTTAAAGACCATTTAACTGTGAACATGATAAGGTTCATCACAACATCAGCGCACTGTAGTCAGTTCAGAACCCCACAGGAGAAGATTTGATTTGTATCCTTGAAATAAATTGACCCTGGACTGTATGCAGTGGAGCTTATCCCTGACACTGAAGGGTCAGAATTGTTAGTGTGATTAACATTGCCTTGAGAGAGGCACGGGCAGGTCATATCGCCACGGGAGAGCCCTGCCCAGCTTCCCTCAGGCCCCTGCTACTGAGGAGTTCCGAAGACCACAAAGGAAAGACCACGAAAGACCACAGATTCAAAGTCCTGGCCAAGGCAAAATCCAATGTGCTCTTAATCAAAGAAAATAAAAACAAGGTTTATTAAAATGCCAAGTTAATAGCACGTTTCAAAATAACACAAAGGCAGACTGTGGGACTGGGGGCTCCATAGCTCAACACTTATCGAGTTAGACGCTGAAATTCAGAAAATCCTTAATGCCTGAGCAAAGAAAACAAGCAAGCTCCCAGGGACTTGTGCTGAGCACGCCATGCCGATTGTTTCAATTCCGATGACTGATCCTGAAATTTAAACATTTATTTAGATACAAAATAAATGAAATGCTGATGTTGATGTTTCATTTTGATAGAACTCTCTTTCGAGCAACCAAAACAAATGGATGGATTAGGAAGATCAACAGAGGCCTAATTGGAGGCAGCGCATGTTGACTGTGGAAACACTGTAGATTACCATGCACTTGCAAACTCCAAGCTGGTGTTTTTGTTAAGCCTCTAATGTTTCATTTGAAGAAAGAATTTAATTTGTATAGTTTATTTAGTAATTCATTTTTTGATCCTTCGCAGACTGAAAGAAGGTAGAAAAACATCATTATCTTCGCCGAGGAAATATAATTTTCCATGTAAGCAACTTAACATTTTTTATTTAGCTTTGGCAAATTCTTGCAAAGCTGCTTAATACATATTTTGCTTTAGCATGGCCTCAATTAAAATTAGACTGTTTTATCAGCACAGATTTTCCTTAGAATACATTCAACTTTGTTAAACACACATCAAACATGTGCGATTGTACAACTTTGCTATTTTAGATATTTTTATATTATTTGACATTAAGGCACGTGCAGATCTAGAATTCTACAAACTGAAGTGATACAAACACATGTATTGAGAAGACCACAGTAAACCACAGTTACACAGATTTGTTGATACTGCCATCTTGTGGCAATACAAATATATTAATCTAATTATTGTTTAATCATTTCAAACATATTTTTAACGTGATTCCTTGCATGGGTTGCTGGAATTATACAGAGACAATGCACGATGTTTAACCTCTTGATTCGCATTGCTTGTCTGCGCACAATCAAAACTATTTGACAGATAAACAAAATAGAAGTGTTTCCCAAGACGTATGCATTACATATGTGAGAACCGTTTGTAATACAAAATATCTTTCCCTGAATCGTATGAAACACGTTCTGAAGACACACACTTTATTAGCCCAAACCGATCACATACCAGAACTGAAAAGTGAATTCTACCCATCTTTAGCCCAGTTGAACGAGCGGTTCTTGAAATACAGCTATAATGTAAATGACATACATACAGATACAGGCACCCCCACTATAATCCTGTCATTGTTTTATGGAATTGTATCCCAGTGGCAGGATTATAGCTGGGTTGCCTATACTGCAATGTATGTTTATCTGTACATCTATATCAGAGCTTTAGTTTCTCGCACTGTTCATGTAATTAGGGTTACAGATTTGCAGTGAAAAACTGGGGCGTTCTTTTTTCTCTTAAATTCACTGAAGCCGTACCAACTCCGAAGCCATTAAAATAACAATATTTAGCACAATAATAGTACAAAATAAATAAAAGATCGGGTGTATTTATTGGAGATAATAACAATGAATTATTTTCTTTATATTGTCATATCAAAACATGTTAAATGTACAAAAAGCCAGATTAAATAGAATCAGCTACCAGTATTACCATTTAAACGTGATAAACACATAATCAGAATGATTAAACAAATAACCCATAAGATTGTTTATTTTATTTTTGAATGACGCTAACACAACCAAATACATTACTCTGCTATTATCTTGAGCACACGATGCAGTTTGTAACCTACTTAAAAAAATAAAAAAATAAATAAAAAGTACTGTTTCTGACCGGGACAAAGGCTGTTTTTGCTCTACTTGTTGCCCCAGAATATGAACAAAATTACTATGTTTACTTCCGAGTGCTGTTAGTTTTTTAGACCTATAGTTCGTTTCGATTGTGAAGCATCCCATGGTTGTTATCACAGGCTACCATTCTACCAAATAATAAAGTGGAATAGTTGTACGCTTTTGTTTTAGAATATTTCAGTTTACAAAAGCTCCCTTATTTTGAAAACTCAATGTTGACAGGTATGAAATACCTTTCACAGTCAGCGTTGCAAGCTGCAGGAGTGATGGTTACCATGGCGATCACCCCTCTGTCGTCCTAAGTCACGTGAGCGGGACCTGAGTGACTTCGAGTTCTGAAACATAAACTTCAATAATAACCGAACAGCAAGAAGAAGCCGGGAGGCGGGAAAGGACGTAAAATACAAAGACAAAATAATGTAGCCTAAACAATCGTTTTGATAAGTCGAAATATAAGTATCTTGACAAAATGTTTTGCCGGTACACAGTACCGGGCCGTACCTGCTTACTTTTCACCTCTGCGTTACGCACAGAAGGTTGTTGTGTATTCCGTAGTGACACCGGTGTGGCATATTATTCCTATCTCTCTTGTGCTTGGTAGATTAAAATGTGATTCAATTTTGTAAGGAGGGCAGCAAATCTTATTGGAATTAACAATGAATACCAGTTGCGCTCAAAACATCTTTAATGAGATCTTAATTATTGGCACACCCCTTTCCTCATTGTTTTCCATGCTCTGTTTACCGCACAGCCTTTCATTTCAGCTGCCTGGCATCTAATTCATCACTGACAGCTTCCAAAGCATACAGGCAGTGCAGGGGGAACACCTCGAACAGGTGTGAACAATGAGAGCCAAGAGCAGGTCAGCGCTGAAATGCTCAGGTGGCCTCCCATTGCAAAGGCAGCAGTCAAGCGATTTGATAATGAATTGATCTGTCATGCGAAGCCATTCTCCTGTGCGCGCCGGCCTCTTAGGTTCAACGTCAAACAAAACGTGGCAGCGGATAAAGCCTGATGGTGGCTAATCTCCGGATATGGTGAACAATGCACATCTTACAGACGCATGCACAAAAGTCCTGGGTGCTGGAGGAAAAAAAAAAAACATAATTCCTAGCTCAGGGTAGAATGAAGCGCCCTCATTACTGTACTGTGGATTCCTCAAGCCTTTTCCACACATAATAAATGCCAGCTTTCTCCTTCTGCAGTCAGCCGTATCATTTTGGAGAAAACAAAAAGATCGTTTACCAGCATATGACAGGTACAGTATTACAAAAAGACCTACTTCCTGTGTAAAACAATCACAATTATCCAGTCACATTAATATGCATAACACCATCAATTATGTACATCGGTAGAAAAGCGATACAAAAGAAAGAAAGAAAAATCTGTGTCAAAACATGGCATTCCTGTCAGGACAGACTATTTTACCTGCCGTCAACAGTATCGCTTTTAAAATAAACTGAATATTTTTTGTGCAGGCATTATAAATGCTAAATGACAGTATAAAATACATTCAAACGGGTTATATATGCTTTACAATGTTTTACACTTGAGCCTGGATTGCAGCTTGATAACAAGGTGCCAAAATATCTCCTTTGAAGACAGACTTTTAATTTCTATCACAGGTTAAGTACAATAACAAATTCAACACATGGATGTATTTAGCAGTTTTTAAAAAAGTTTGAATAAAAGGAGGCTGAGGTAAATACTTCTGCAATATCAAAATTCAATTTGAATTCCTCTTATGCATATAAAATAAAGAAAAACGTAAATAAAATAAAATACATTCTTGTTTTGTTTAGCTGCAAACCAGAAAATAACCTTACAATATTTACTCGAAGGTTTATTTTTAAAAAGTACCATAACAAAACAAACAAGAACTGTTATCAAGATAAGTTTTTGGCAGTGTTTTCATTAAGTAATTGCACACAGTTATCACTGGGTTTGTTTTTTGGTACTTTTTTTTTTTTTTTAAAGGTGCTATAAGGATACAGCACCCTCATTAAATAGTTAGCTGTAATACCGCAGATAGTTGCAGTTCATTAATTGCAAAGGTAGCATTTGACACTCATTCGGTAATGAAGAGGTTGAAACCAGGTGATGTCACAAAAGCATTTAAGAAATTGTGCCGCTTGCAAAATATGCACCACACTTTTTTTTTTTTTTAAATAGCTGATTCACAGAGAGCCAGCGTGTAACAAGAAGCCAGCCTATGTTTATTTCTGTTTCTTTGTTTTAGACTAGTTGCCAAATTAACATTCTTCCAGCTAGTTTGGGCTACCTGATTCTGTGGGTGTGGACTGTTCTCTAGTAAATTCCTCTTTGCTGCCATTTGTCAGCAGCACACCTAGAGGCATTTTAAAAAATAAAAATAATGATAAAACACTTTATATCTACAATACTGGTTGCACAGTTTTTTTTTAGTTACAAGCCATTATTTCTTGCCGTTATGTACATACTGTATACTGCACACACATAGGTATTCAATAAGCATTCACCTGATAGATTAGTAAACCCGCTGTCGGGTAATTCTGTGCTTGAGTTTGGTCTCCAGTTCAGAAAGGTTTTTCTGTTCCTCACAAGCTGTAAAAACTTATTGAGGAACAGAAACTGCTTCCTACTCGAAGAATCCGGAAACTGTAATGTGGTGGAAAAATAAACTATGGAGGCCTTGTTTGAGAGTTACTGTTTGCATTGCGGATAGCCACTGAACTGCTTTTACAATATACAGGGATGTGTACTCTATACAGTGCAGGGCAATCTGAGTTATTGATCTGTCATAACGGTTTAATTCACCTCAGCTGTGACTGTTTGACATTCCTCTTCTGTGCATTTCAACAACATTTTCATACAGTCATGATTAATTGCTTAGTTTTTCAAAACATCTAGGTTTTACAAGAAAAAAAAAAAGTGTTTAGCCTTATTGCTTATAAGTTATGTTTGATGACGGGTGTCCTTTGAGTTCATTGTAATTCCTGAATGTTAAGTGCCACACTACTAGGTAGCAGATAGGAAAGCAGTGTTTGGTGCTTTTTACATCAAACACACCCCAGCGGAGACACACTCTAGAGGCCCTGCATGGAACCTGAGCTGCACCCTGGTCATCTTTCTGTTATGTCTAGTTTGCATGCAAACCACACTAGTTGGCATAGCAGCACCCACTTCAACCAGCCTTCCAATCTGCAGCATTTGTTAACTACATAACCGAGCAGTTTTGAGTCAAGAATCTGTGGCTTTTTTAAAATAGAAAAATGCATAAAGAAAGCACACATTTGTGTCAGAATTTAGTATTTTCAAATGTGTGGGAAATAAAGGTGATTTAAACATCACTATAATAACATTTAAAAAAAAAAAAAAATCCACTTATGGTGTTTTTTTCTGCCTTTCCTACATGATGTAATAGTATAATTATGTGAAGTGAGGAATATTATTATTATTGTTGTTGTATTTAAATATATCTATCTATCTATCTATCTATCTATCTATCTATCTATCTATCTATCTATCTATATATATATATATATATATATATATATACACACACACACATCATGTCTCTGCTCTAGTAATGACCATATTTTTGCAGGAAAGGCAGTGAATCTTGTAATGAGACATTTGATCTTTGCAACATTTCATGATCATCTGAAGCGCTGTCTATTCCAGATTAACAACAGAGGAAAAGGGAGGAAAAGGGAGAACCAGTGATGATATTGATCAGAAAAATAATTTAAAAACGTTAATTAGCACTCTAACTAGCCTAGTGCATAGCATCACCTTCTCAGTATTGGAGAGACAGACAGATATATTAGAAACAGACATTTGCTTTGCCATTAAATTGTTTAGATTATATTTAGCCTTGTGTTACTATAAACAGCCTCTGGAAGTCCCTTTTAAGTGCAGAATAAGAGTGAATGAATTAAAAGTGCTTCACTCTAGTGCAGTCTTCAGGAAGCGTCTCTCAGCCGAGCAATGGGAAGAAGGGCCGCTGGTTTGCACGAAAACATCTCTGATTAAAATACGAGAGCTCCCTCTCTCACTTCCTGTTCCCAACTTCCCACAGTCATCGCTCACAAGGAACTCACGAAAGCACATCAACACCTCTTTATTGAGCCTAACAGGAATTACTGCTCGCTGTTTTTTTTGTATTTGTTTGTTTTCCTTTACCTGGTTTGTTGTGTAACTGTTGATCAGGCACAGAGCGTACTATACCATGTTCCCAGCAACTCTGTAATTACAACCACTGCATTGTGGCACTCAGTATAGCAATTACATTTGGTTTGTACCAGCTATAAAGTAATTACTTATTACCCAATAACTGAATTGCTATAATATTTAGTCAAAGTCCAGACAGATTCAGCCAAGTCAAGTCAAGCCTGCAGTGTTGTTAAATTTTTAGTATATTTAACCACACTTTATTATTATTATTATTATTATTTATTTCTTAGCAGACACCCTTATCCAGGGCGACTTACAATCGCAAGCAAATACAAATACATTCAAGTGTTACAATATAAGTCATACAATAAGAACAAGAAATACAATAATTCTCAAGTGTGACAAACCACAATTCAATAATACAGCAGATAATAGTGAAAGTTACATCAGGATTTCTGTAGGAATGTTTTATTTCTGTAGGAATGTTTTATATTTTAATGGGGGGGGGGGGGGGGGGGCTGTGCTTCGCATAATACATAGTACTAATTGGGGTGTTTGGAAAAAGAAAATTAAATCTAACCCCAAACCTAACCCTAAACACCAACCCTAACCCCAACCCCAACAACAACCCCAACCCTAAACCCCAAACCCAATTTCAACCCCAACACTAAACCGCAAACTCTGAACCCCAACCCCAAAACCCAATCTCAACCCCAACCCCAATCTCAACCCCAATCTCAAGCCCAGCCCCAACCCTAAACCCAATCTCAACCCCAACCCTAAACCCCAACCCAAACCCAATTTCAACCCCAACCCCAAACCCAATCTCTACCCCAACCCCAGTCTCAACCCCAAACCCAATCTCAACCCCAACCCTAGCCCCCAGTAGTTATTTCTTAACCCTAACCCTAACTCTAACTCAAACCCCAGCCCTATCTCTAATAGTTGATCTGTAACATCATGTTCATTTACAACTAATTGCAGGTTTATAAAGTGTTTAACAAACCAATTAGCCCATATTTATTCATGAGATATTCAACACGTATTGGTCAGGAAAATTCATGGTTAATATATGCCTCATAGTAGATCCTTAGCATTTTTTTTACCAATGTTTTTAGGTTATGGATGTTATCTGCCGTTTATATTGTTAAAACAGGTCCTGGAAAGTGTTAATGACAGAGCAGCATTTTCCCCAGTGTATATCAATACACATGGAAACAGTATAGAATATTGAAACAACGGGAAGTGTTTAAGGCTGTAATTCTGCCTTAGGGACATGGCACAAGCATATAAAGCACTCAGACAAGAGGCTGTATTTGAATGATCTAACCCGTGGCAGATCTAAAACAATAGGACTCCAACAGACAACAATAGTATGCAAAACGCCCTTATTTGAATGATTTTTAAGGGCAACTTCTTAAAACATACTTTCAAAAGTTTATGAATTACATTATTATGACCATTGCCAATTAACTCAATGTGTCCCACAGCATTACTATTAGCTTCAATGAATTTGCAATTAAAGGAACTTAATTAATGTGATATTATGAGGTTGTGTGATACCGACCCATACGAGTACATTTTTACACCTTTCACCCAAAGTGCATCCACGCATTCTGATAGCACTACAACACTAGTCCAAAAGAAACACTTTGTGGGGGCTCTAGAATACACACAGCTGTTTTCAAAGGAGCAGTGAAAGGACAGCGGTTTAAACCAGAATTTTGGGGTACTTTTAGGGAAGGATGTGGCCACACTTTTGAATACACTGTAAAGTTGCTATAAATGAAAAATAAATGAAAATATTCAACTTGCAAATCGAATTTAGTTGTTAAATTTTCTCCATCTGCCCCTGCTTCCTGCTCCCCCTATGTAAAGTTACAGAAAGTCCTAAAAGTCTGGTATTTCGAAATCAATTGTATAGCTTAATGGGGCAGGATATACTGTACATTTGGCTTGAATTTTTTATCTAATACCTGATTTCATATTGCAGCTTATGAATACATACATCACATTCTATACAAAATCTCATTAAAGCATTTCAGGTATATGCTCTTCTTGCTGAAACGATTACATTTCATGAATGGAAATGGAATATTATGTCAAGTGCATCTTATGGTATCGCTGCACACTGTTTCGCTCCTTTTTGTTATGATAGATTAAGGGTTTATTGTTGAGTGTTCCACCTTGAAAATGGGCTTCGCTCTTCGCAAGTGGCTACTCGACAGGGACATTGAAAAGCAGGAATTTTTTTTGCATGGTTTTATTTTATTCCCATAGTGTGTGCTCTTATATTCCGCGAAACGGAACTCTATGTTCTAAAAAAGGCATTTCTTCAAGGATGCAAGTTACTAAATGGCCTGCCTTGCCAGTGTAGATCTCTATCAGTCAAAAGCACAGGGCTGCCTCCATAACCAGCATTCTAGTGTACGACGTATTTCTCACATGATCAGTGTCATCCAATGGGGGGCTGACTGGGCGTGGGAGTGCGGTTCTATTTCCCCAATATGGCACCCTGTCCACAAGCCTCTTCACCTAATAGTGTTGTGCTCCCCACGTTACAAAACTAGGTGGAATAGTCAATATTAAATCATTACACACATATCCATTCAAACTGCATCTGGGCGGCTCCACCTATTTCAAACTCTTACTGAGCCCAGTCTGAGATGTCAGTAGGACAAAAATTAAATCCTTCATATCTGAACTGATTTCAACAGCCAAGCATCGCTGAACTGATTGTTATGAAAACAAAATAAAACCCTTCAGCTTTAAGACTTGCAACCCCAAAGCCGCGCAGTAAATGCTGTGATAAGTCAGCAGCGGTTATGATTATGTCTAGCATATGCAGACAAATGAAACGCAGAGACTTATATCACCAATTCAGAAACTATTGATGTTCACAGTGTTCTGTATATTTAAAAAAAACAAAAACAAATTTAGCACATTAGGTCGTACTTGCCGTTCTTGTTTTATTGCTTCTCAAGTCCTTGCAGGAACAAGGTTCCCATAGTCGTGGTATCAGATGTTGACACACAAGTACACTTGTAATGAAAATATTGACATTCTTCAACACTGACATGCGCTGTCTAGCTCTGATCCTATTTTCACCCATTTATGCCAACAGCTTCTGTGCGAGTTTCCACATTTCATAGTGCTGTACAGTAACAGGTGCAGCAAACATGAACCCATTTTTAATGTGCTGTGTGAATGCTGACTGGCTTCAACAACTTCATGAACTCACTTTCAAAGTATAATGGGTGAAGAATAAGGGATGTAAAATCTATCACTTACATGAATGGCGATATTTAAGGACTGATTTTGAAACCCCAGAACTTCAAGAATAAGACATGCATATTATTTCCATGCAGTTTATCCCAATTTGTGTTTGTGTGGTTTCCTGGATCTTCGGGAGTCCACTGGTCATTGGCTCTCATACCATACAGCTCTGCTGTGCAAGGTATGGTTCTCAGTTGAAAAGGGGTCATCTCAATTGCTCTCAATGAACTCTGTGATATCTTCAATACAAACCCATAAATACCATTAATACCATTAAGAAAACAAACTCCTGTAGTGGTCCTTTGATATTCCTTTTTCTTAGCTGGCCTCTTCCCAGTGCTCCAATGAGCACCCATGAGGAAATGCACAGATTGATTTTTTGTATTCATTTCATTTCCTATGAGTCTTTTGAAACCGGCGTCCCGTCTCTCAAGGCCCTTGTGGAGAACATGGGGTGGCTGAGCCCTTGGCAGGCAATAACAGGAAGGGGAGGTGAGGCAGACACTTAATTGGGCCTTTTACGCTGTGCCAATGTGGTCAGCATGCCACAGATAAGCCTTCTCTGCCATTGAAACCCTGACTGCCCCTTTCCTCTCTTTCATTCCAAGTATTCTCTGAAAGGAATCGTGTCAAATGAGATTCCTGCCCAACGCCCACATATAATGACCTTTTTACACGATTCCTTCAGGAAGACTGGATTTAGCAGCATTCTCTTACATCCCATCCCCATTACCGTGAGACCCCATTCCACACACTGTTCATCACCTGCTTATATTCTTAGAAGGGGCAGGATGCTACCTCTGAAACTGACAAAGCTTTTTAATGGGAAAGAGTTATGCAAATTCAAAAGGTGGCAACCATTGCATTTCAAAAGCCAGAAGTAAGCACGGAATCCTTTGAGTTTACCTTTATCTATTATTATTATTATTATTATTATTATTATTATTATTATTATTATTATTATTATTATTATTATTATTATTATTATTAAAAATGCTTGTATAAAGATTGTATTTTGTTTAAAGATGTAAGGACTAGTATAGTGTACTGTATATATAATGACCTACAGTCCTAATGTTTTTCAAAGGTTAAATAAACTACTTTTTAACATTATATGCAAGAGTCATTATATAAATATACTGTATTTCCTAGCAGATTCTAAATTACCTTTGGATTCTAATCAACATTTTCAAGCACAAAAAAGTAATTGCTTATATTTCAAGGTCAGCTTCATAAACCCTCCTTATAGACAGAATGCGATAAGCAAGATGGCATTTCCAAAAAGTTAATAATGTAATAAGGACAGCTCTATACTTTAATCCTTAACGATATCAAATGCTATGCCTTGGAGCCATGTTGGAGCCAATTAGTGATATTAAAAAAGAACTGCACTCAGCATGCACAGATCCCTGATCAGTTCAAGCCTTGTACTTTTGCATGGCTGACACTTTATACCCTGCAGCAAAAGTAGATACGCCAACTTCAAGGGCTCATTTGTTGTTTGTGGATTTTTAATACATTTGTGATTGTCTGGCTTTGGGCTTGAGTCCTAACAGACCACTGTAGGAAATGTTTTAATAAGAAGGATTGCACATTGGCATATTTCATGCTAGACAGCTGCAAAGTATCTCCTGGTTCAATATGCCATTTTGGCACTATGTGAGAGCTGTATAATGTGAAACATGAAGTGTTTTTTAACATATTCCACATTCTTACTCCTTCCGGCTATTGGACTAAAGGTCCACATTTCTTCTTACAGACAGCCCTTTCTACTTGCTGATAGTCTCGTCTTTTCCCGATATGTGGGTCCCAGAAAATTCTTAAGGAGGCATGAATACATGTCCTTGGGGCTATTAACAGACAAAACACATACCAGAGAAAATCCGGCATTTAAATAACTTTGCCCTGATTTAATTCTTTTTAATTAAAAAAGTAATCAGAAAAGTTTTAATGAAGCAGCAAGTACTGGGAAGTATGGCATATTCATTATTATTATTATTATTATTATTATTATTATTATTATTATTATTATTATTATTATTATTATTATTATTAGTAGTAGTAGTAGTAGTAGTAGTAGTAGTCGTAGTAGTATCCTATACATTGTTGACTTTCACAGATTTGAAGTCAGAACTGATACATTTATATAGCTATTTTCAGGCAGCTATGGCTCAACATTACTGAACACAGTTAACAGAGACACTCCTATGAAAAAAGGTGTACCTAATATTTGGTTTTTAAAGGAAAAAATATAAAATAACAAATGTATGTTTCAGGCTTATAGTTTTGTAATAAATTAATATTCACTCTGGGTAAGCTTGGCCCTGGAGCAAACTTTTATCTTGACCTTTCAGTGCAAGACTCAGTAAATAATTTTGAAAAGCGTTATTTCCAAATAAAAAGTGTTTTGACATGCCGGATATGTTCATGATCACTATATCTTTTGCATCTGAATCTCTTTATAAAGCCATTATGGCACACGTCTGAGATTTCTTATTTTCATTGACCCCAATCTGTGTCTTTTTTGTTTTTAAAACATTTATCTCAGAATTTAAACTTGCTAAATGAATTCATACAAAGCCTCTGTTTCCTATTGTGTCCCCTCCGACCAGCTGTGTATTATTCTTTGTGCCCATTTGAAACAGATCCCTTAAACATCAAAACAAAATAGCAGTCAGTTCTGCTCCCATCAGTTTGACAATCCCTCCTCCCACCTGCAGGTCACTGGTTCAGAGGTGAGCGGGTCAAGCTAGTCAGCTCTTCAACGCTAAGTCTGCCGTGCTTTGGGTTTTGATACTTCTCCTAGGCAGTCTCTAGGTTTGCCTGACACAGGTGCACATCCTTATTGTCTCTAATTGATACACGGGGGTCTTAAAGGTGTGTTTTTTAGTTTTGTCAAGTTGTCGTCAAGTGATATTCTTTTGATGTTGACTTCTGCACTTCCATATTGTCTTCCTGTTCTTTTTTTAAAAACTCAGATTAAAACTGAAATTCCCTGGCTCATGCCCAGGTGTGAAACTAGTTTCCTTGAGGGTGTCTACAAAAATGTTTTGGGGCGAAAGAAAGAAAGAAAGAAAGAAAGAAAGAAAGAAAGAAAGAAAGAAAGAGGAGATCACATATTGTCTTTTGTCAGTCAGTATTCAATAAGCATGGCAAAATAATGTTCATGATGAATTCCGTGCTGATGAAGGGCTTAGTACGGGTACATGTGGAATGTGTCTTAATGACTTCCTTTTTATGAACTTGACAGAGATCCTGAATGAACTGCGTACTCATTCACAAAACCAAATGTTTAGAAAGGTTAGAAACATGGTAACTCTTAAACTTATTCTAAAAGAATGCCAGATTTAATCTTTAAACAAATTAAATAAATGAAACTCTGCTGCTCAGCACTGCCCTCAGCAGTATTATATAAATACCCCTCAAATACACTACAACATGGCTAATTTCCCATTGACCAGTTTCAAAACCAGGCACATATCTCAGTGTCTCTTTCATTTCTTCATCTTTATGAAACTGTTCTAGACTGCTGTTGGTGTCTCTAACAAAATTCAAGAAAAGCTTCAGGAAAAGGTTTTGTGAATAGGGGCAGATTAATCAATATTGTTGTAATCAAATATGATTTGATATATACCTGCAAGTGTGTGTCTGAATACAACATGGGACACGACTGTATGATGGCTTGTATTTCAGATAATAGCATGTATTTGAAATGGGAACATTTTAATACAGATTATTAACCCAGGTTGCAAATAAAAACTGAAAATGGAAATAGTGCATACAGAGTAAGTATGAATGAGAACATACTTTGCATTTTCATAATGAATAGGGTCTCGCAGATTTCTTCAGGTGCCATTGCATGCACTGAATTTTGCCAGCCTTCAATACAGCAGCTATAAGTAAAGTTGCTGGCTTCATAAATCCCCTGAAGATCTTTACACCTGGCTCTGTCAGCTGATTTGACACTCACCACACAAAAAAGAGGCTCCTCCAGAAGTCATGCAGTGACTTGCCCAGACCTGACCCTGTTCTCTAAAGACACGCTAAGTAATATCAACGCCTGACTCTCTGCACCCACATTTTGATGGAGACTTAACATGCAGCTTAGCACTGCTGACTCAATGTGCATTATTCACAGGTCAGGAGCCTGAATCCAGTCTACGCTTTATAATGGGAGAGAGCAAACTGTGTTAGCCTTTCCTTTAGCTGAAGGTGGCTACAGCTCTTCATCCCAAATGCCAACACCTAGCCTAGTTTCGTGTCCAGTCTTTTCACGCAGAGTAAAACTGTCAGAAACTAAACAGACAAGACGTTTTGGCTAGTGCCTTCTTCGGTGTGCTACTTTAACACTCATAGTCATACCTTTTAAATCTGATTGACCATTTAGAAGTTTGGGATTATGGAGGAAAAAAGTATATTTTTTGTATGTTCTTTGTAAATCATATTCGTGCACGCCAAATCTAGACCAGGCACCATACCCATTATCATTTGATGCTTTTTTTTTTTTTTTTTTGGAAGTGGCACTGGGATAAGCATCATCACATCCTTTCCTGTGACATAAACAGGATGCATCATGTAGAAGAAGAGGGTGAAGTTCTGGGGTTGAGATGACAGTCGCTATTTTTATAATCCACTCCTCACTGTGGCCCTCTCAAAAGGACCTTATCCACAAACCCCAGGGTGTGTTTAACCAGCTAGCTTGCAAATGTATAGGGTTGTCATTGATACCATCAGTGCAAGCACATGTCGTGCTGAGTTATCGAGTCTAGCTAGTAAGTGACTTTTACATGTGACAAAGAACTTACAAATCAATGGTAGCTGGTCTGAGCAAGAGCCAGTGGCTCTTATTACAATCCCAGCCCATCAGAGACTTTAAATGTGCTTTTTTAGGTTTTTAAAAAAAGCGAGCTATGAAGTACTTGCATCAAAGCCTTCAATTGCTTCTTTCTTTATTTGTTTCTTTAAAATAACACATCTCATTTAAAGAGGTGCCGTCTCAATGGAGGCAGAACAGTAATTCACAGGAAGACAGTTCGGACGTATTCTTACGAACTTACCCTTCAACTATGCAATTAATCTCTCTTAGAAAGCAGCTGCATGGCTGGCTGAAGCTGCAGGACAGAAATGACATCAACACTACCACTGTACTTTTCACCTGGCTAGCTGACACCAAACTGAATACAACACACAAGTTCAAATCAGTCTCCTTTGAATTATAAGAAGTATATATATATATATATATATATATATATATATATATATATATATATAGCCTATACAGACGTGCTCAAATTTGTTGGTACCACAGCAACAATATTATTATTCAAAAAAGTTATGTTTTTAATGTTCTTAATTATACATACAGTACAGTTTTCCTAGCGTTAAATAATTTCCAGTATATATTCTGTAAATCTGCATACTTTAAATAAAGCTTTAAAGAAAAGGAAAGAATGTATCCCATTGCAGACACTTCAGAAATCATACAAAAATAAAAGTGTTCAGCCTACGTGTACCATTTCCCGCTGAACATATACAGTATGCCATACAGCGCATTAGAGGCATGGTTAGCGCTTCATAAATCAGAGTCCTACATTCAGTCAGCATCCCCTAAGGGGGGTTACATTGAAGGCTAGCTAACACTTTCAAATCACCCGGAGACGACCATCCGCTTACCAGCTTTATACAAGTCATCGTCATGTTTTTCTGTTCTTTAAGAAATGAAAATGGCTATAAAGTGAAATTTACAATGGTGCTAATCAGTGGAGATGACTTTATCACAAACAACCTGACAAAAACAAGCATTGAATACGTGGAAGAAGAGTTCACACACAACCGTTTTATGTGGAAATGTAGCATTAGGTATTGCATGGATTACAACTGCGTACATTAAAACATTGCATTTGAGAAATACTGTCTACTGTATGATGCATAAAGAACACAATGTAAAAACGACAAGTTTAAGAACTGTAAACAGATTACCGTGTTCTGCTGCACTGTGCTACCCTACTTCATTTTATACTCCACAGCCATGTACTTCTGTATTACCTGGCTAATAATGATATCAGAGTGTGACAATAACCAAAGTGATATTATCAGGTGCTTCTCCCCACTGACTCCCAACGTACTGATCATAGGAGGAGTGTGACATTAACAGGAGTGATTGTAAGAGAGTTTGACTGTGATTGAAGGAAGACTTTATGAATATATCTCGCAATGCTGTCTTGCGGTGTGATTAAGAAACACTCAAAAGAAACTCAATAAATTCAATGACAAACGTCTCGATTGGAAGTCTTTTTCTGTGTGGAAAACAAAACAAAACAAAACAAAACAAAACAAAAACCCTTCCAGGCTCTCACACCTCCCAGGAGTGTCCATTAAGAACCGTATACCCAGGTGTTGCTGAGCTTCTGCTGATGAACGGAGAGGAATGAGTGGAATTCTCCAGCACAGCTCCCACAGCTGCCACTGCCTTTTGTTTCACCAGATCCTTATTCTCACATTGCTGCAGCTAGGTCCCATTTCTGAAGCAATGACAGACGGCTCTCAAAACCTGACCACCTGGACTGTCAACAGGGAAAGCACAACGCGTCCCGCACCAGACGGGAACTGGACAAAGAAAGAGACGCACTTTAAACGTTACAATTATTGGGGTTTGCCGGAGAGGTTTCGGTTACTGTTCCCTTTACGAGTTAACGTCAACACGCCTTCACTCAACGCTGATTATTACTGTATACACTTGTCACTTACAAACATGTCTCAGAGAAGAAAAACAATTTGTAAACTACTTTAGTTTGGAATAACAAGCTTTCATCTACTGTAAACAAGGAGCCAAAGTGTGATACAATCTGCCATTTTATTCCCCATACACAAACATAATTACAGTCATTACAGTTGTGGCTCAGTACGATGTATGTATGTGTGCATGTCAAAAGAAAAAACACATCTGTCAGAAAACTATATCATTAAAACACAGGTTGGTTTATACTAGGGATTAAACAGCAGTGTGTGATTATGTAATTTAACTGAGCACAACATAACAGATACAATGCACTCGATCATAAAGTAAACCCAAAGAAATGGAACTCCTGAATGCAGGCTGAACATAATAAAAGCGTTTAAGAAAAGGAGCTAAGAATAACGATTATATAACAGGTGTTTTAGTTTTCCTCTTTGAAGGTCCTGGATTATAATAAGAAATTCAGTTAAGTGCTGCTTTCACTCTGAGCCTGGCTTTAACTGTGTAAGCCATTCACAAAGCAACATGCTGCTGTTTCTATGTTGTTTATTCATCCCAGTGAACTAATTCCATAAGAAAACACAAAGGGCAATATCTTTCAAACAGCTGGTCTGTGTCTTGCTTTCACTACAGGCCTGTGCCTTTTAGATATCCCAGGTGGAATTCATGGTAAAACGTTCTAGTTTGCAAGACAAAAAATGCTGTGTGATTAAAAACCCCATGAGACCGAAGACCTACGTCAAACAAGACAGACTACTCGGTGCAAAGACATGAATTTCATCTGAGCCGATAACAGACGCAGGGTTTATGCTTCGGGACTGCTACAGGTTTCACTTGCACTGAATCCTACTTGGTACTAGTTACTATACATTCTCATATTCTTTTGTTATAGCTAATTATGTCTGTACAACTTGCAGGGATTTATCTCCAGCTGCTCCAGTGCTGAAGACGTTAACAGCACATTAAGAAGAGGTCAAGGCCAGGCTGGCTCTGGAGAATTGTTCTCTAGCTCATTTAACTCCTGCAAATGAGATTAACCAACAGTGGACTGGATTTCTGCTCTGTTTCAGGTCTGGCCAGCATTAACTAGGAGGTTTTGGAACATCCAAATCCCCATATGCATCGAACACTGATCCTGCTTTTGCAAAAAAGAGGCAGTGAAGAGGTGTATTGTAAAGCCCCTGACAACCACTCCCTGCTCAACCCCTAGAGAAGCAATCCGCTGACCAGTGAGTCAACATGTTATCCTCCTATTACTGACTGCTGCAGGACACTATCCACCTGGAAGCAGAGCACAGGGAGTATATCAACCACACCAGCCAATTATCTACCCATAACACCCCTTCTGAGGGGCCTGTTGCTATTATGAAGTATGCATACATCTCTGGCCAAATGTTTTGGATCACCCTATAGAATTTTCCTTCATAAAGTTGAATGAAACCTGCTGAATAATGCCTACGTTAACATATTGAATTACATACCACTTTGCAGTTTTCCATATACTTAATGATAAAAACTGACAAAAATTGAAAATGTGACATTTTGAAACCGAACATGAAATACTGTACTACTAATATGGCTTCTAGTAGATTTTTGCGATATCATTTTCTAGTTTCTTTGATTAAATGATGTTAAATAAAATATCTAAATTCTATTCAATCCTAAAATTCTAGGTGGTGCAAAACTTTTGGCCATAGGTGTAGATGACACTTTGAAAAATAAAATCTATAAAGACTTCTCGTTTGGTACTTGACTACTGGTATTACTTCAAAGACATATAAGAGATGTAAATCATGGTGCACACTGAGTAACACTGTTATAGAACAAATAATAATGAGATTATTTTTTTATAGATTTCTTTTTTTTTAGTTGAAACACTGGCAAAGGTTATGCGTGTCTCTCTGTGCCATTTCTTTCACTTGGAAAGAACACATCATCAATCCAAACGTCTTTTTTGACACTGACCTGTAATACAAATGAATTGAAGTGGAGCAGCATGTAAATACAACACATTGGTATGGAGTGTGTGCTTTAATGGAACTCTTGTGCAAGAGCACATTTTTAATAGAGCATTACAGTTTGAGCAGGCAGATAAAAAGGATGAATCATGTCTGAAGAATCAGCATTATCTGTGGCTATTATTGGAAATGCTGTGAATCGCTTAAGTTGGAAATTATGCATAAAGGTGCAAAACATCCCCCCTGATAGATTCAGACATGATAAACAAAAATGACCTACCACCAGCATACAATTTACCAAATAAAATAAAATAAATGCAATGCTGCAGTCTCAATTTTAATCTTACCCTCAAATGATAATGGTTTGCTATATTTGTTTTGTTTTGGTTCTGGCACCCTGATTGCATGATGACTCTTGTTAAAATATGTTCGGGGTACTTCCAGCAAAATAGCTACCATGTGGCTATATTAAAATTCCAGCATCCTTCTTCTTATTGTGTGTGTTTTCTGTGTTGTGGATCAAGGCGTGGATTCCATGGAAAAGTAAAACAATGTGTACATTGCTATTTAATCAAACTTTGAAACCTACGAGGATATGCCTTGAACACACAACATTATAGGCAAAAGTGGGGAAAAAAAGTTGTGCTACCATTCAACAAGCTCTAAAACAAAACAAAACAAAACAAAACAAAACAAAACAAAACAAAACAAAACAAAACAAAAGTATCTACCACACCTCTGGAAAAATGTCATTGAATATTGGCATAGAATTGGGATCTACAAAAGTTTTGAATCAATGAATGAATCTTTGTAGCGTATTGATGCGATTCCAAAAACACCATTGCCAAAGAAAAGACAAATATTTGCAAAACAGAAAAAAAAGATTTTAAAAATCATATCCATATGGTTCTTTTTTCCTTTCTTTCTTTCTTTCTTTCTTTCTTTGACATCTGGGTTTACAAAATAGCTCTTGTCAAGCCGTGGCTTCAAGCAGACCTGTGCCTGTGGCATTTAAGCAAAGTTCTCAACTTTAACCTCCCGTGTGACTGTGACAGCATTGGACTACTACTTCCTCATCAGCTCCATATGTTCCTCTCCTATACTGGGACACACTGTCGTCAAATTATTTGGAAACAGGTTTTCTCGACATGCTTTTATTAAGAGCAAAGATCCAGCTTTTGTTTTTTGGGCTTCTCTGTTGGTCCAATAAAAAAACAAATCCAGGTGCATTTGTGATTATTGAACTAACACACCAGGAGATCTGAAACTGGGAGTGTTGGGGAGCTTGTGGGGTGAGACAGCACAGAAAAGTTTCTGCACAAAACTGATGCACAGACTGTGGATAACTGTGCAACTCAGGCATGCAGCACTTACCATAGCACTGATTCCAAAATGAGTCAAACTGGACAGGAGCCAGTCTGGCCTGAGTCACTGAATGTAAGTTAAAGCTCTCTGAATCTAAACGGTTTCTTCAGCTGATGCATGCATAAAGATTATTCGATCTGAAATAATGAAAAAGTGAGGGGGGACATGTCCCCTGTGTAAATTACGCCTATGGTCTAATGTCTTGAAACTTGGGATACATGTCTTAAGAAGTAAAAAAAAAAATAAGAAAAAGGTGAAATGGATGCCAAAATGAATTCCACTTATTCCAACAATTCTGTTCTTTTAGATGTATTTGTGCATGTATGTTGCATGCATGTCACTCTACGATTGTTTAAAACTGGGTTGACTTTTTTGTTTTATAGCATAAGATTTCCTTACTTGGGGGGGGGGGTCACAAAAACTCCACCGCCACCCCCACAAGTAGTCTTTATTTCATTTTATTTTACTTATTTTGTTTGTGGGGTCACATTGTGCGTGCGTGCGTGCGTGCGTGCGTGTGTGTGTGTGTGTGTGTTTTATTTATCCTGGAGTAATACTCCTGATTTAATTCTACACTTTAGTTGTTATTCTATGTAAAATATATTTATATTTTAAATTATAGCTATAAAATATGTTAATGTACAGTAGCCTGTTTAAAAATTAAGAAAACCCCTTAACCCCAAATGTCAGAGCTAATCAGGCGGCGGTCAACTATAACCCCCGGGGGCAGCTCAACACCACCCCCATCTGTCACTGTGAACCCTTTACCCACAGCCCCAGATAGCAGTTACTTCACTATTAAAACCAGACGGTGTGTACCTGAACTATGTGTTACACTTCTCGATCTGGGAGCACACAGCACTTAATGCTTTGCACACTCTGGGATTGTGCACTCAGTTGGAACTTCCTGCAGATCATTTTTCGGCATCAGATCTTGTTTAGTGATTGGGGCTGGATGACTCTGGTGATCGCACTTGACAGTCCGTTTCAAAAAGCATACCAGCTCAAACGTCTCTTGGATTTTATTCAGAACAGCTTGCTCAGCACAGAGAACTGAAGGCTGATATCCATGATAAATCTAGCTGCGTATAAAAAAACAAAAAAACAACATCACAAGCTTCCACTATCATACAGCTTACATACGTTTCTATTAAAGTGACATTTCCCCTCTGTGGGATGTAAGTTCACGTTTATTGGCAATAAAAACGCAAGCGGACATGCTTCCTTTGAATTAGGTCTGCTTTTTAGTTCAAGGAATTTAAATAAACAAATGTGCAACTTGCATTTTACTATTGTATAACTCAAACTTAAATTTGAAGCTGATCATTTTAACTCAAAACTTGCATCACGTTTCTTTTGGATAACACTTTGTATAGTCATTGAAGGACTACATTAAAAAAAATATCTGTAACTATGAAGTCTACATTTGGGAATGGATTCCCAAAGATTTCTTAAGATTTCTTTGACATGTTTACCATTTTGCACTGGGGGGGGGGGAACAATCCCCACATATAGAAACTAAAATAAAGACCAGTAATTAAAATCTGAAGTGAAGGTATCATCTGAGTGCTTTGTTTTGCAGTGAAAGGCTAAATCAATTACTGGTAGTGTAAATATTAGACCCAAAAAACAATGCTAACCCATGGCAAAAAAGGCAAATTTACTGTAACAAAGACAAACAGCTTCCAAGCTTCGGAACTTGCCAAACTTGAGGGACAGCCTTGCTCTCTCTGTGCAGTGATTGCAGGGCAGATTGCATTACCAAGGGCCTGCCGGTACCGTCTGAGAGGGAGAGATGGCGGTCTGCTGATAGAGCTATACAAGTGCAAAGAAAAACAGATTTTATTACTCAGCCTCACAAGAGGAAATTTAAATATAACTTTGCAGCCCGTACAGAGCCTGACTCACGGACTGCTATGGGTATGAAATAATTCAAACGCTCTGAATCTGATTTCTTAACACAATGAACATACTGATTGAGATCCTGTGTGTTTTATTTATTGCAGATGTGTGTGTTTGTGTCAGTCTCACAGCTGTGAGAACAGGTATTAAAAGCTGGATTGAAGCAGCTAGTCTAAAATAGAAATATATGGAATGGGCTTATTAAAAAAAAAAAAAAAAGTTAAAAGTGAGGGGAATATTAAATTGGATAATGGAGCAAGGCAAATTGCAATTCAGGTAGAAGGTTCCTAAGCAAGGACCTTTTTAATGGAGCCACACAGTACACAAACACCACAGAATCTCCCGATCATGCTGGTATTCCTTGGAAGTCTCCCCTTCCAATTACTGGCTAGACAACCCTGCTTGGTTTCTGAGATCTAATGAGATCACAATCACAGGTGAACTTGCTGCTGCAGTTTACTTTACAGTCTTATAAACACACCCTAAATATTTTCATTGCCAGATAAATAAATAAAAGAATATATAAATTACCTGCATTCAATAATGATAATAACAAAACATTCATCTGCATTGCAATTTTGAATTGTAGTTTTGTTTTGTTTTTATAGAAATCTGTATCATGATTACGACTCACCTTTGGGAAAATATACTGCAGTACATAAAAAAAAGGCTTTCCAAAAGACAAAAGCTTCTGTTTCTAGAAAATATGCCTGACAGCTTTTGGGAAAACAGGAAGCAGAGAGAGATGTGATGTTAAAGATAAGAGTGTGAAGGAAAAGCAATGAAGACGTGGTTCAGTGATAGGACTTTCTCAGCCATGCTGGTATTCGTGAGAGCAACTTGGTCGTCGAAGTGCATTAGTCAAAGGCGGATCATCGAGGCATCTCACTAAGGAGCCAAATAAAGAAGAAATGAACTGAGTAGACATGCTCTGAGGTAATCTGTTACTGTATACACTAGTTCAGACCATTCATGCAACTGCAGCTGCAGTGTCCCTGTCTGCTCGTTCACTTTAAGAAAGATTAAATGCATGACTAATGCAGACAGTCCCGTAAGCTCTTGTGTATATCCCCTTTAGTCACTGTGTGCACAATGGCACCATGCTGTTGAGCTTCCTATCTATGTATCTATTTTATAATGCATACATGTGATGGCAGGGCAACTTCTCAAACTCCATAGAGTTCACCCAAACTGTTTTAAAATTTCAAAAAATGTAAAATTAGTGATTTAGTGATGAAAGGGATATATTTACAAAGCTTTAACATGGCAGTACACTGGTGCACTAATGCTTTATGAATACAGCCCTGCAGAGTGTGAGGGTGAAGGCTATAATTCCATTAAATGGTCATTAATATTGTTACTTGCTTTGATTTGCACGCAGTGTTACAGTAGAGACATGGCGACGGTCCCAAGCTTTAAGCTTCTCTTAACAGGACCACACTTCCTCTCAGGGGATTGTTTTGAGTGTTTCGACAGTTCAGCTACACAGGTGTGAACGTTGACAATGAAGAATTCAAGACCTGTGTACTTAAAGCCATGAAGTGTGAACTGAGTGTCATATTTTACCTGTCAGACCAGCTGTCATCGCAGCCAGTGCCTTCCACCACTCTCAGAATGCACAAGAAAATAAGAAAAAAAAAGCTAATCAGCAGATACAAAATATATTATTTTATAAAATATATATATTATTAGCTTATAATAATTACATCCAGGGCAAAACCTGGGTTCTAAGGAACACGGTAATTCAAATTAATAAAAAAAAAGCTTTCTGAACAAATTGTGACATGTCGCCATGTCGGCAAGGTAACACTTTACATTAAGTCTCTAATTACTGTGTATTTAGGGCAGCAGTGTGGAGTAGTGGTTAGTGCTCTGGACTCTTGACCAGAGGGTCGTGGGTTCAATTCCAGGAGGGGGACACTGCTGCTGTACCCTTGAGCGAGGTACTTTACCTAGATTGCTCCAGTAAAAACCCAACTATATAAATGGGTAATTGTATGTAAAAAATAATGTAATTGTATGTAAAAATAATGTGATATCTTGTAACAATTGTAAGTCGCTCTGGATAAGGGCATCTGCTAAGAAATAAATAATAATAATTTACATAGTAGTTACTTAGTAAATACATGTGTGCTTACACATCATTACAATGTTATTATGCATAGCTACAATGTACTTAATGTGTACAAAATGAATTCTGTCTAGCGGAAACATTTCATATACAAACGAGCTACGCTTTTAAGACAATGGTATCTTTTTCATTCTATCTTTATAATAAGTTATGAAAACATAAACCAATCCAACTGCACACTTTTATTTTATTATTTTTCACCTGTAGTCCTTGCAGTGCCTGTCAACATCCACTATGTAAAGGTCTATGGCAGTAACAGGCAGACCCTTATAAATTCAAAGGATATCAAGGCCCATATGAATTAACACATGCTTCCTGATTATTGATAGACTCAAGACCTGATAGCCATCTTATAAACTACAGTATTTGGATAAACTTCGAGCAGTGCGGTATAACGCGGATTCAGAGATGACATGAGAAGGAAAATGTAAATATTTATAGGAGCTAACGCATGTGTTTATGTTAAGTGTTGCAACTGTTTGCTTAAAGCCTTTGTTGAATGTGTAAACTTGGCTACCAGATAACGACCTGTGGAACAATATTTAATGTTGCTGCCATGCGCCTGTCACTCATTTGCAACATTTAAGAGCAAAAGCATTTATTCCTCATCTTGCTCTTTATCTGGTATCTCTAGTGTACCATTCCACAACAAATACTTAAGCAGCAAAAAAACAAAAATAACAGTAATGAAGGCCGTGCGCCAGGCTCAACACTACGTGGGCACATACAAAACTGAGCTGGAGATTATGTGAGCGACAACACAACTACTCACGCCAAGGCCTCTGCCAGTGCTTCTGCCTGGACCCTGCTGAACCTTGACCTTTCAACCCTTTAAGGTAAAAGGGACAGATGCGTCCCACAAATAAAAATGATGCAAACGGTCTTATTTTTGCAATGAGGTGCACCCAACAGGGTTCACCATATGTATTATATCATATATACATACATATTGTAATAATATCTGTGTTAGCATGTCATTAACTTGGTAGATTTATATTTGGTTGGATTTAATTAAAAGAATTACACACTAATTGCATTTAGACATGGCCTTTATAGTTACAGTGTAATTATCAGTAACCTAAATGAAAGTTTTTAGAAGTCGTTAATAGCCCAGTATTGGTAATAAAGGACACCACACAATGATCACTTTTCTTGCAAAGCTCTGAAGCTAAACGGTGGAGAATCATCCCAGAACTGTACAGGCCCTGTACTAGTAGCAGGTAATTACCTCTACTTCTATATTTGTTTAAGTTTGACACTAATATATTGTGAATGTGAATTAGGTTTGTTCCCCTGGGTATCAAAATTTTCAAAACAGGCCCCAGCTGTATAAAGCAGTGATCTGTGTTTGAAATTTTTAAAGCTTGATAACATTTCTTCCCCAATTTGAACTGAGAAGTTCCCCCAGGACCTTATATATTTATTCTCCGATCATCAAATGATTGGCTCTAAACTAAAAAAAAAAAAATCAAAAAAAAAAAATCAGGCTTTCCAAAGTTTTATTTAAAGTAAGTAAAAAAAAAATGTAATCACTTAAAAATCACTTACTGCTGTACATCAAACTTGATTTTATTGTTAATAAGCTCTTCATCAACAAAGAGAAGACAATCCTTCTGTCAGTAGCTGTATCACTATTGGTCTGCAAGGAAGAAAATTCAACACTTTGTTACACGTTCATGTGTTTAATAAGTTGAAGGCAAAAGATTATTGTAAATAGCGTTGAAAAAATAATACAGTATTGTATTTCTACTTGCACAGCATGGAACTGCCCGGGCTTAATGTCTTAAGTATATTGCCAGACTTTTCCATACAGTTTGTGAGCCTTGTGCAATGGGACCAGGGGAACCACCCACTTGTAAATATGCAGGAGAGTTTGAGTTTGAGTGATGTCACCAGAGAGAAAGGGATGAGCTGGGTCAAGCCATGGATGTGACAATAGGGTTGGCCACGTCTGTACTGATCCATATCTCCTATCTATTGTACTACTATTGGTACACACAGAGAAAACCACAAGTTAACTGTAATCGAAATGACACCACCTTCGCTATTCAAACCCAATGCAAAAGCCACCACCACTTCATGGAATGAGCATTTATTGAATCTGAAGCAATAGCCATCACATATAGATGGAGCTCAAAAGTCACACAAGGGTCCCGTAAAATATCCATAACCTGAAACCTTACCTGATGAAATCTTACACCCTGCAACAGGGAAATAAATGTGTTTGTGATTATATCCATACCCCACCCTAATCTTCAGCAGTGCCTAAATAGAATCATACTGTGCCAATGCCTATGATATATAGTGAATATTATATTGTGGGCAGAATATGAGGATGTACCCTATACAGAAACTAATAGGGCAATTGTTAATTGGAATGCCGAAACAAGTCTAGTCTCAGAACTCGACAACAGACATGGCTTGAGAGATTTGTCAGTTCAAGCTATGCAACAAAAGGCAGTGTGGTCTATTGATCTAAACAGCTGACTGATTGGTGGGTCCTGATTGGCTGGGGGGGTGGGGGTGCCCGGGGAACGCAGAAGCGCCAGCGTTTGAGACTATGCCACCCAGGCATACAGACGGGCGCTGAGCGAAAGCTTGATGTGTTTATATCGAGGAGGAGAGCATTCGCTCTGCAGGATAACTACTATGGAACCCTTCAACTGCAAGACGGTACCTGTGAAGGCTCTGCCCAGCCAGGACTGGCAGGAAGACCTCGAGTCGTGGGAGGCCAGGACGTCGGGAGCAACAGCAGTGGGTTAGTTTAGAGGATTCGATCCCAAGCTAAGTATAGAGAGGGTTTCGTAGTGTAGTAAGCTCCTGGAGCGGGACGTCTTGGGACATAATTTTGCAGTTTTCCCATGTTTTTTCTATGGTTATGCTATGCATTTACCATAATTTACCATGGTTTGCCATGGTATTTTTTTAATATGCTTTACCATACCTCTCTGGGCTTTACAATGCTTATGTATGCTTTACCATGCTTTCACTATGCTTTATTACACTTTGTTGTGCTTTTACTATGGGAAACTTTTATAAGGGTGTACTTACTTTCAAAGACAAACATACACTACAGAGATGCACAAAGTCTTATTGATTTTAGATCACGTGAATAAACTAAACTAAACTAAACGTAAGTATTTCCACAAATGTACACGAATGATTGTGCAGATTACCTACATTTAATATGTATTCATGAATTGGTGGTCAGGTATGTGAATTAGCAACTTTAAAACCGAATATATCTCATATATTATTTTTATAAGTGAAAGAGCTGAATCTGGTGTTCATTCGGCTCCATAGCCTTCTTTAAAAGGACTTGGGTCTCACACTATTTTAAAAGCAGTCTTGTATTATGCTTCATTATGTTAGTAAGTCCATGGATTTACTAGGTTGTTAAGTTTTTAAAGGTATCGTAATAAAATGTTACACTTCATTTAATCCTGTGTAATTGAATACCCGTCTCCTTGATCTTGCTCTCTGATATCCTCAAAGCATTTGAATAGTTCAGCCCTGCTGTTATTTGTTCAGTATGTAGTACAAATTTTTCTGTGTAGAGATGCAGGGATCATTGCCTCGAACTATACCCAACCTCCTTAACTTATGGAGTTCGTTACTGTGCTAGAAAGTTCAAACCTGCCAGACTTAATAATTCTGCAAGAACCTTCAGTAGAAAATCGCTTCAAGCAATCATACTGAAAGCCAGCACCTCACCCCTTGTTTAAAGTTATGATCCTTATCATAATTAATTCAATAAAGGAGTAATGTGTTGCAAACTAAGACATTCACAAAACCATCAGATCTTGATGGGTATAAACTTTCAACCAGAGACAATCTCACTGTGTGCAGCAGTCTTCAGCTGAAAAGTAATAAAGAACAGGCTCTGAAGTAAAGTGATAGGTATGTCTGAACCCATGCAAATAAGAGGGCTTAATCAAATTTGTTTTCAGGTTTAAATAGATACTTGCACATTGGTTTTAATAACCCAATACGAATATAAATGTGAAAGCTAAGCCTATGTACACATGACGGGATTGCTTTCTAATTTGGTAAACTACTGTAATGAATAGTCTCTGTGGCTTTAACACACACTTCTTATTTTACGGACCATTACATGTTTTTGCATGACAGAAAATGCTCTAAAATGAAGCACTGTATATATTGTCTACTGAGAAAATAGAAAAGCGTGTACATTTCCTCGAGAGGGCATGGAGCTGTGCTTTTGTACTGTAAGAAAAGTGCATTGTGTAAATAATATAAGTAGGGATCTCCCTGAATCAGTATAGCAGGGCACTGTACTTGACTACATTGTAAACACACAGCAAAGTGATGTAAAGCACAATACAGGCATTGTTTAAAGCAAAGTTAAACGATGCAAACTATGATGAATACTGGTAAAAAAAAAAAACCCAAAAACTGTGCAGTACATATATATGTATATATATATATAAGCATGGGGAAAACATCACTCAGTTCAACAGAAACTAACAAAACAATATTCACAATACTTGATTTATTAGTGTCATTTAGTTTTGTTATATTCTCATTTTTTGTAGAAAACAATTGAAGAAAAAAACAGACAAACAGAAGCTGTTGTTTCTCATTGGCTGCCTGTAAAACAGCTTCTTATAAGACAAATAAGTGAATGAAGGCACACTCTGTATGGGGAGTGGGTTATCCCTGCCAGAGTAGTGTGGCCTGGACCCTGGAGGTGCCTAAGGATTTCCATGTAATTCATACAGGATAATGTGTTTTTGTAGTCTCGGCAGGACAAATGCTCATATACCCTATAAAGTTCACATAAAACAGTTTTACACATTTCTAAATAATGATATAAAAACAGTGGGACCGAGGTTATTATAAAGTGACCGCAGAGGTGTTATGCAATGCCACCTGTAATAGATGACCGCTTCAATTCAGAATCAAGGGTGATAATCTGCAACAGCCTGTAACGGTACAAAGATCGTGTCTGTGGTGGGGTGTGTAGGAATTGGGTCAGAAATTTCAAACCCCAGCCCCAGAAAAACACTTACCGTTCACTCTTCTCGTTGCTAACAGTCACTGTAAAACCACTTAGGAAAAACTCAATGGGCTGTGGCGAGTGACACCTGTCATTTGTGATGATTAGGCATTTCCTGATTTAGCTCCATTGCCTTCAAGGTGCAGTAGTTTCAATAAACAGTATAGATGAACAGGATTTCCCTTCTCGATATGCTCTACAGTAAAATGATTGTTCTTTAGTTGGTTATAGTGACTTTACATACATGCATACAGAACTTCTGAAGGTCTGCTTGAAAAAATGATATGAAAAGTATTCAAAGCTCTTATAAAATGGTTAGTTAGGGGTATATCATGCAAAACAATATACGCATTAAGTACATTGTAACTATGCATAATAACATTGCAATTATGTGTAAGTACACATGTATTTAGTAAATAACTACTATGTAAATATATTGTAGAGGCACTTAATGAAACGTGTTACTGAGTTTTTATAGTTTTTATATAGTTCTAAATCAGAATTATGATTTTTTAGCATACTGTTTTTAAGCATACAAGACTATTTTAAATATTATGAGTAACAAAATCTGACATAATCATTGTATCCATATTCCTAATATCAACTAAGTAAAACAAAATCCTGCATATTTTCCCTTAATTCTGTGAAGTGAACTTTCAGATGAAACATATTTTTAACCCAACATATTCAAAGGCCATATCATAATGAGTACTGGATCAGGCCTTCTCCCCAGATCTGAGTACTAGGCCTCCAGGCAATGTATCAGTCGCCCCTGTAAAGTGTGTGTTGCCGTACACATCCACTAATCCTCTTCAAAGGGGTTCAAAAACAACTACTCTTCCTTGGAAGGAAGTCAAACAATAGCCAAGAACAAAAGAGCCCAGAGCTGGAGGTCACCTGAGGGGACAGGAAATAAAACAATTGATCCTTCCGTCGTCATGAGAACGGGGCCTAATCGGTGAGGTGACAGCACCGCTGCCAAACACACGACAGTGAGTAGGAAGTGAGCGTGGCTTCAGGTGAAACACAGGAAGAACAAAGGGAAAAGTTAAGGAAACAGAAAGCAGAAAGTCGCTCATTAATAATACTTTCTTTTCCCTCTGCCCGCCGATGTCATTTGTTCACTAAGTGACAGAGGAGGGAGCAGATAGAGCGCATGTTATTCATTGTTGTAAATTTAAATGCGAGAGCAGAATGAGGCTATTGACTGATTAGAATTTAGAATATACGTAACTCCTCTTACTGAAGACAGGCTTCGGAATTGTAAATTTGGAGTTCAAAGGTGTAGAACTCTGGTCCTCAATGTTTTTGTGGCCATGGGCACAGGTGTGAATTTCTTGGAAAGGCAAGGGCATGATTATTTTTCTATCTGGACGCGTAACTACAACTACTTTGTATAAAATGTAACTTAGAATTGTATAAAGAATACAGTTATTCCTTGGCACAAAATCAGGGCTTGTGAGCACAGAGTGGTAGATTTTAGTTCTAAGATTACTGCATCAGTATTGTGGCATTGTACATTACGTCAGCTGCCATTGTGAGTACAACACTAAAATTTGCCCACTGGTACAGATTGATAACCACTGCTGTAGATCAATGGCAAAAGCAAAGAAATAAAAAACGGAATCTAATTGAATTCCTATAGTGATGGCATTCCAATGCATTTTGCCAACATTTTTTTTTTGTATGAAATAATCACATTTCAAGTGCAGTAATCATTTTCCTAATACTTCACGACATACAATGAAATCACTGTGCAGCATTAATACTCCAATAGAAAATATGGTAAAGTAAAACAAATATGTATAGTACAATAATAAAGCTCCGGTAACAGTGGGTCAGCAATGCTACAGCAGGGAATGCTTTTCAAGGCACTTAAGCCAGGATGTTTGACCAACACTTGCACCCGCCCCCCATGAATCCCCCTCCGACTGATTCAATTGGCTCAAGATGACACTAATAATTGGCTCAAGATGCAGCCCGAGCAGACCCAATGATCCATATCTAACTTGCTCGCTGGTCCTGTCCCTTCGAGTTCTGGGTTAGATTTTGCAAGGTTTACCTTGGCTCTGTCACAAGCATTTTAATACAATCCCCCAGAAACATCACAACGGTGACATCATGAGATCGAAGAAAAGGTTACATTTTTCACAGATGTCTGGACAAATATCAGCTTTTTTTTTTTTTTTTTTTTGACGGAATTAAAATCTGTATTTATTGTACGAAAAACCCTCGTCACCCCACACAGGATCAAAGGCTAGGAAATCTGCGGGGTTAATAATGGAGAAAAATAAAAACCAAGTGTAAAATAATCCAATCCCATGAAAACAAATACAGAATGATGGCTGTGATTGGAGATAATCACAGGAATAAAATATAAAGCAGTACACAGCATCGGCCTTCATCCTAAAAACGTATACAGAGATATAGAAACGTATGGACAGATTGTATTACATTACAATCTTTATACTGAATACACAAAAACACTAATATTTCAGCCTATTTTTTTGTCTGTGTGTTATTAGCACAGCGCATCTTTAACCCTAATAAAACATCACATTTAGTATATAAAATATTGATACGTATCATCGCAATGATAAGAAACCGTCAATAACAGGTAACATACGAAATACTGAAGTTTAAATCTAGAATCAAACCCTTATCAGGTACATCATCAGCAACAGCTCCAAAGCCGGGACTGTTTTCCTAGCTGATGCATTTCACTCTACATGCATTATCTAATACCCCGTGTCAGTGCTGCTGATCCCTTTCCTCTGGACAGGCCCTGGAAACATACCCTGTCATCTCCGATTGTACTGACAGTGTGTGGATCGGATCTCTTTGTCACTAAGGTTACTAATCAAATTTCCATCTAGTGTGCTCATGCAGGATTTCCTGATCAAACACTCCAGCATGGCCCTGCTGTACCCCCATTAGCTAACATGTTTTATATGTGATGGGGTCACCAGAAGTATAATTCCCTGAAAGAAACCCTATACCTGCCTTTTGAGTTGTTAGGGTTAGACTGCGAAACCGGCTGTCTTTCATTCACTTCTACTTGCCTTCTACAAAAGCAGGCCTCTTACCAAGACTATATATATATATATATATATATATATATATATATATATATATATATAAAATCCCAGTGAAGAAGTCTACTATACTACAGTTTTACTTTTTTATGTATAAATATGGGTGCAATTTATACCAAGGCTGCTAGTGTGCTGCTGCATGACTAATGTAACTGCTGAAATCTCTCCTGGTGCATGGGGGTGGGGGGGGGGGGTGGGGTTAAATTAAAATATACAGCACTCCCGCTTTTCCCTGTTCCCTTCATTGGCATCTAAGATTTAGCAGAAGCTCTTTTGCTAATGCAGTGCCGTGTTTAGCGGTGCTCCACTATCTAGAAGTTTGATTAAATAGAGAATCAAGGCTATCAAGTGGATCAGGAACCACTGCCATAATTAAAGACGGAATCCCCTCCCAGAGTAAAGAATGTTTATATGCTGTCCGTTCCGTTTGGATTGTTCGTGTTTATTCCACTCCAACTCTGCTTTTGTTTTTTAAATAAAACTTTATGGGCAATTGAATCCAGAAAATATAGTGGAGTCTTGTTCTATTTGTTCTACCTTACAAGCATTCACATCCAATGGCGGTGGCTGGTCCAGTACTGTAGGATGGGATTCTTACCAGATGACTTTTCTACTAGCAGTCATGAATGCTATCAGAACTGGATTGTCTATTATACCATGGCTAATGCTGTCCACTTGTTCTGAGTTCTTCCTGCCAATGCAGGTCTTTGTTCTATCACTGGCTGCTACAGATCTATGGGACTCCTGAGGTGAGAAGAACATGACACTAACCATAGATGACAATGCACCTAATGCATGCATTCTCTATTCAGGTTAGAAGCAAGATCAAATGTAAACGCTTTACCTGCACGTCCACTACAGAGAGAACAGACACGGTCTAACCTTGTCACCTTTAACAAAAACTAAGCCTGATCTCTCATTATGAGTTGGAAGAGAAACACTGAACATCCTCCTGTTGTTTACAGCAACGCAAACCCTCCCTCAGCCAGTACAATCAGCATACCTCCAGGGCTTGCTACTGATCCCTCCTGGCACCCCCACATCCCCACTGTACTCAATCTCAAATCTCAAGCCTTTTCAGTGTTGTTCCCATCAGTCCCTGCCTTGATCTATGGAACTGTCAGGAGCGGCTTCTCTTTTCCCATCACAGCACAATGGACGACACACCAACTGGTTAAACAAAAACCTCAAACATACATATGTAAACTACTGTGGCTAGTTTCTGCACCCACAAAGATAAGTGATGCTTGTATCAGCCGCACTCTCCACCAGACAGCCTCCTGCTTCTGGTTACTTCTGCTTCTCTCAACTACTGAGAGAGTCACCCCCATGTTAATCTGAACTACCTGTGTGTGAAGGTGTTCACAGACAAATCAGTTGGAATGTCAGCTGGGAGCTGACCAATCAGCATTGCTCTCAGCTGACATTATGCACGTGGACATTAACAGTCTTTTAAGTATCCAAGGCATAAAGTGAACCCTTTCCTGGAACACACACATTTCACAACACTATTGAGTATTAAAACAATAAACCCATTTAAATATGAAAACATAATACTATTATGGATGTAGTTGGTGGAATTATGCACATTTCTACTGTACAATATGGAAGTGAAAACAGGGACCTGCACAAAATAAGTTATAAATAACCCTATTTACAAGCGAGGGGTCACAGTGTACACCACATTGCTCGCTGCAGTGTTCCAGTCACAGTATACATCACATTGCTCACTGCAGTGTTCCAGTCACAGTGTACACCACATTGCTCGCTGCAGTGTTCCAGTCACAGTATACATCACATTGCTCGCTGCAGTGTTCCAGTCACAGTATACATCGCATTGCTCGCTGCAGTGTTCCATTCACAGTATACATCGCATTGCTCGCTGCAGTGTTCCAGTCACAGTATACATCGCACTGCTCACTGCAGTGTTCCAGTCACAGTATACATCGCATTGCTCGCTGCAGTGTTCCAGTCACAGTATACATCGCATTGCTCGCTGCAGTGTTCCAGTCATGTTCGGTTTTCACTACAGTACAATTCCTTCGCTTACCAGTTTGTTTACATTACCCAAGGTAGTTTTATCTCTCGGCACAAACGCTTCCTCTCTCTCTGCTGCTACAACCTGCAGCAGCAGGGGGTTATGAATGCCATATGTAACCTCTGTTTTATCTCAGGGAAGAAAAACTGTCAAAATTTAAACAATCTGTGGTCTTTTTGTACCCTGATAACGTTTTACAAGAAACACCTATAAAGCTAATATTTTCAACATGGGCTTGCGAGGCTACACCCTCCTTAAATATATAAAAAAGGAAAAGAAAAAAGGTAGTACTATACGGGGCATTGGACAGTTAACTCCACTTAGTTCACTGCATTAATACGCCTCTGTGCTACTGGGGCAGGTTCAGCAGTGTTACAGCATTCGAAAGGGGCTGGCACAGAGTTTACTGCAGTAAAGGAACATGAGACGGCCCATCTAAGCTCATCAGCTTCTTAGTAGCTGATTGATGTCAAAACTCTGTAAAGTTGAGACTTAAAGGATCCAAGTGATTCTGTCCCAACAACATGGCTAGGTAACCTATTCCAAAGAACACAGAAGCATGGTAATTTTAATGCAGTAAACTTTTATATAAGGGTTTCTTAAGCATTTTGTAGAGTATAGTATTATTATCTGGAAATGTAATCAGCTAAGGGTGCTTACAAAAACTACGCCTCTATTCAAAGGCTTCCTACCTCCCGTAAATACTAATTTGCCTGACACCAGAGAGTCTGTTGGTCTCTGTTATCAATCCAGTACATCAGCCCAACTGTCCCTATTTGAATTAATGCTAATTCAGCCCACTGCAATCCTGACCAATAGAGCAAGATATACAAGAAGGATGCCACAAAGGAATCTATGGCTTACAGAGGTGTAAAGGTTAGCCACTGGAATAAAGGGGCGATTTGTTGTTCAGGATTCCAGATTTTCAGGGATTGGGACGGTTCTGGTCAGAGGATTTTGTTTTGAAATTGAAGATCACAGCCCTGAGAGTCTGAGAGATTAGAAGGCACATGGTGCTTCCTGGTTTAGATAAAAGTCAGCAGTTAGCCCCTCCAGGTGCCTGCTACTTTTTGATGCGATCTGTGAACTTAACAGTATGAACAAGGATGCTGCACTCCACTCATTATTGCACACGTCTAAAGATGGGCTTGACCTACTTTTTTCATCTTTTATTTGTTTCTGTCAGTAAAATAAGGCAACAGGAATTCAATTCCCAAACAAGGGGTTCACAAAGCTCTACTGAGAAAATAGTATAAACAAGCATTAATCCCTGACACATTACCTGCTGGATAATAACATATTTCATTACAATTTTGATGGAGAAGTATAATTCAGAGAAGGACTTTCCCTGAATTTCCACGTGTATAACATGCACTTGTGTATAACTTGCATTCTTTCCCTGAATTTCCATGTGTACAACATGCACTTGTGTATAACTTGCATTCTTTTTCATCAATCTTGTGCTCCAATCCTGGCCCTGGAGGGCTGGTGTCCCTCCTGGTTTTTGTTCCAACTGTACCCTAAATTACTTAATTGGACCAATTAAGTGCTTATTAGAAGCTTAATTGGTCCAATTAATTAATTTAGTGCACAGTTAAAGCAAAAACCAGGAGAGACACGGGCCCTCTAGGACCAGGATTGGTGACCCCTGATTTAATACATTCTTTAAAATTCTCTTTGGCAAAGCGGGCATGTGTGTATAATGCACATATATACTGCACTGCCATTGCATCAACGAATTACTTGTACGAAACACAGCCAGAAAAGGGGAAGAATGGGGAAGCTATAAAAAGTTGCATGTTATATACTCAAAGCAACAGTAAAGCCTTCATTCCAGATTCTATTGGAGACATGAAATTCCTATTTCTTTCTTTCTTTCTTTCTTTCTTTCTTTCTTTCTTTCTTTCCAATGCTGAATCCTGCATGGTAATGTTCCAGTCGGGAGAGGCTGGTCCTCCAATACAGTTCTCTGTGTTCTGCACATCCGTCAGTGTTTCTACTCTTGCAAAGTTGTTTATTCTCCCTGTGCAGATTATAAGGACTAAGCATGTTGATCCTCTTGCTGAAAAGTTATTTCACCATTCCAGTTGCACCTCGCTGTTATACCTACTGACTCACTGTAACAGGGCAAGCAGCCCTGTACAGTATTTGTTTGTTTTATTTTAGAACGGGGTCCCCTCCGCCCGTGTTATTTTGTGTTTGTTTGTTTGTGTGTATTTATTGTGTTTTAGGACGGCGAAGCGCCGTCCGTTTCATGTACTGTTTTGAGACTGGCGAAAAAGCCGGTCTTTTATATTGTGTAGTAGGTGGGGATCGGGTTAAAACCCCTTCCCTAAATACCCTTGTGGGAATGTGGCTGGAGCCTTAAGGTAATTATTGTATCAACTTAGGTAATTAAGGTTCCAGCCACAGACTATAAAAGACGCTCTCCAGGTTCATTAGGGAGAGCGTTAGAGGAGAGACGTAAGTCTGACTAAAAATAGAAGGAACGATTGCTACTTACTGTGAACCCTGAAGGTACTCGTATCCGTGATTTTGTGTCTATTTGTTTGGCCAACGTGCCCTTTTGTTTGATGTAAAGTGTTTTGTTTATTATATTTGATTTATTATTAAAACCCGAGCGCAAACGCGTCTCGTTTCCCCTACCTACCTTTGCTGCCTTTGTTTTGTGTTGCTTCTTCCTGGTCTGTGACATCAGCACTGCAACCACTCTGCCACACTCACCCAGCACATTTATGACTGATGCTTTTAAAAGAAACAATTCAATGGCAAACTTTTGACTTGAAGACATCGAGAAAGACTTTTAAGGTCCAGGAAACATTCATTGAATTATTTCCCTCTTTAAAAACTCCCTAAATTTTACACACTACAAGTTTTTTTTTTAAATACTATTTTGTTTTTACACTGAGCTTGTTAAAATACACATATTAGATTGCACAATTCACATTTTATAGAACTAGAGTCTTCCATCCAAAAATGGTAATTTGAGAACAAAGGAGAAATTTCAGGGGAAAGCAGCAAAAGTTAAGTAAATGCAGCTGATATTGCATCATACTTCAAACCTTCTTCAAATGAACAGTATGTCAAGGGGCAGCCAACAGAGAAACTTGTCCTTTCAGATAAAGAACAAATCTGGCATCTTGTCAGTTAATTCTACAATCTGAAAACATCATTTAGACAGGGGGTGAGAAAGAGGGAGAGAGAGGGGGGTGTGTTGTAGACAGACAGACAGAGGTCGACAGACAGACAGACAGACAGGCAGACAGACAGACAGGCAGGCCAACAAGGTCATTCACAAAGCAGGAGAAACAAAGTGGAACAATTATCCAGAACATTCTGCTTCCTCATTTAAAGACTTTTTTCTCTTTTAAAAAAGAAAACTTAAGCAGAGACCCTGCTTCATCTCAAACGCTGCTCCCAGACAGCGTCTGTTGACAGCTATATGAAAGCAGCACAGTGGTGTTTACAGGCCACGTTGAAGAGGTGCGACAAGTCGTAATTATGGGTTCAGTATGTGGAAACATCATCATGGGTCACAGCAGGCTATGTTAAAAGTGGTCGACAAGGGCCGGGAAGGGGGGGATTGCAGTACGTGGATAGAGAAGAATGTTTACCATTCCTATAGCAAACTGTTCAGATGGACAGATAGTGAAACAGACGATGGGCTACAGATAAGCAGAAATGAAATGTCTTGACTGAGACAAGAAAATCCCACATATGATCAGGCCCTTTTCAGACAGCTTTATCTCAGGGCTTATTTCAAGATTGATTATTATTATTATTATTATTATTATTATTATTATTATTATTATTATTATTATTATTATTATTATTATTATTATTATTATTATTTTAACTCTGATGGATTAAATCAAGTTTGATTTGCTTGTAATGGTTCACAATAGTCTAAATTAGAAAGAAAATCAAGGTCTATTTTAATGATTTGAACAGTGACGGGTGGAAATATTGTATCAATACACCTGGGGAATTATAGACCGACTTTCACAACATTCAATAAAATACAGTGAAGTGATGTATGTGAAAAATCGGGTTTAAATACACGTAGGGGGCAGTATTAGGATCTACCACCGTTTAACAAAGCAGAACCCCGTTATATCTCACGAACACTGATATCGGGACACTTTTCTTTTGGTTTAGGAGGAGTACCAGTTTAGAACCTGAGAAAACCTTGGAACTGCGCTGCAGCGAGCATTCTATCTGTAAAACACCTGGCAGGCTGGTAAGACGAGTTGTTTAAACATTCCTTGAACAGAATATTTCGGCAGATCAATTAAAAATAATCACATGGGAAGGTTTGGCCAGTGTTATTGGTTTCTTGGCCCCGGTGTAATAGCTAGAGGTCAGGAATGTGCACACACTGTATTTTGGCAGTTGGGACTGGCACAAGGATTCTCTATTCATAAAACAGCCTCACTCTGATGTCATCAGTGAACAATTAATAAAAGTGCAACAAAAGCCCCGACATGAAACAAGCTCCAATCTACCCACGTGCATAACAACTCGGCACTAATTGTGTAACTGCTAATTATTTCAATATACTTTCAATATTATTTCAATATACTTTTGCCTCAGTTTGGGTGCATACAGAGATTACATAAGATTATGTTAGCGTGAGGCCTTCAGATTTTGGGAATGTATCATTTGTTGATTTAGGAACGGTAATGAACTTTTGTAACAAGTAATCATCAGATATCACTCACAGGCACCACGAACTTGTCATGTTTGAGTGTTAGGAACAAGGCCACATTTATAAAGCCTATTAATTCACTAAATAGCGATGCTTACCTCTCTATAATAATTTTTTTTTTTTTTTTTTAAAACTGCGCTGGATTATTTAAAATAGTAATATAAATGCACATACAAAAAGAAAAGCCATCCCTAAACCACGATATGCTAATAGTTTTTCAAAGATCGAAGATAGAGATGCACTTTTGAACAGGTACAGGCATTGCATGTTTTAGCTTTTCGTTTGTTCTTCTACCGTAGCAACAATATTTATCTGCTTGACTTTGGGAGATATTTTGAAAGTGTTTACTCCATTTATGTCCTATTATTTTTAAACACCAGGTTAATGTAATAAAAAGTAACAATTTAAAGGTTATTGTAAGGGACATTGGATTATATAATTTAGTTTTATATATATATATATATATATATATATATATATATATATATATATATATATATATATATATATATAAAACCAATAAGATTCTCTTTTCTGAGTTTTTCAGGAAATGGAGTAAAAGAAAAAAAAACTACTTTTAAAATATGACTCTTTTGTATATGAGAATGCAACAGTCAACACACTTTGTAAAATCCTGGGCTGTAAGCAAAGGCTCTTGACATAATTAGAAAGTAATCATCACAGTATTGTAGAAGAAACTGAATCACTAAACAGAGTATTTCTGAAGTTTGATTCGAGCTGATCGGTTTACTTGAGCAACAGTTCCAAGACATAAAGAAACAACGGACAATATCCATTTGTTTTTAAAAGGGTAACATTTAAAAAAAGAATATTTGTAATTGTGCTCTACATTTCTTTTGAACAGTACCAAGAGATTTGAAAAAAGGATTACTGTTAGTGTTACCTGCATGGTTTATTCCTGTACAGATGTACATATAATAATGCACATGTAAACTAACCCACATTTCTAAAATGCATGTCAGTATGAGATTTCATGAGGGCGCCTTGTTCTAGTGCACTAAAGCAGCTGTGCCTCTCTTCATTCATTACTACACTACAGTAAGTGCTACAGAAGTCAGTCCCACTGCAGTCATGCACTGGGACGTTTAAATCGCCCTCTGCTGGTCAAATGTAGAACTGAGTAATACAATTTTAAAAGGAACTTTGACAAGAGTTTAAATGACTGTGCAATAAACATCAACTAATATATCCGTACTGCCACATTTTAAAACATATATTAAAAAGACTGCAGGAATGACATTAAAAAAAAAAATAGTAATAATAATAATAATAATAATAATAATAATAATAATAATAATGTAGATGACAAGATCCTTAAAAAGCACTTGGAGTAGTAGGTGGAGCAGTCCCCATGATGGTAGTACTTACAGTATGTAAAGGACAGCTACTGTAAGTCTTTGATTGTGACTACTGGCTTCAGCAGTACATTATTATAGAGGCTGAATTACTAGGGAGGATGTTTATGTAATAAAACTCTGCTGAAAGTTTGCTCCCTAATCAGCCACTCAAAATAAGACAATGACAATGCTGTTTCATCCGTGGCATGGAAACCTTTAGATCTTAACAGCATGCTATTAACCACATCCATAATCTCACAGCTTTGCTTTCATGGCTTTCATTGCAACACCCAAGTTAAAGAGTGAAGCACCAATGTTTATAGTAAAGGGAGAAAACAAACTACTATTAAATGTAAAAGTGTTCTGCCGCTCAAGATACACTTTTGACTAGTGAGCTTCGATGCACATTTCAGCAATGTGGTCCACTTTCAAACAGCTCTTCTTAATTATGGGATTTATCCCACAACCAGTACAATAGGAATTTTTTTACCAGGCACAAGCCTCTTGAAAGTCGTGAATAAAAATGAGTGATGCGGGGTGGGGGCTGTTAGATAGTGAAGACATCTTCAACCAATACAAGATATTTAACAGATTCTCTTTTCAAGGCAGTTTTCAATTTCCTCGTGGCATGGGTAGATCTGTGTTTACTGGGAGATCCGGCTGTGTGCTACAGCAGTTGTAATGTGCTGCAGACATTGTGTGTGCGCTGTGTCAACCACTGTGGAAAATTTAATTCAGCCCCACTGCCAGATTCCACCTTGAACTTTCAGAAAACAAGCTGACAGAGTCTCACAATGACATCTGCTTTAGCTCAGTTTCCCAGCGCCATGGAGTAACTGACCTAAGATCCTTTCGGAGGTGTCTATTTATGTAATACGAATCACATAAATAGTAATATATGTAATATATTACTATTTTATGTAATATATGTAATATTAAATATTAATCAATAATACTGCTTTAAGTAGATAACCCCAATGGAAAATTGGAACAAGAATGGCCCTGTGGAGCTTGGAATCAGAACCCCTTCCTAGGTGTTGGAAGTAGTTTTCAGTCTTGCAATGCACCCTTGTTACTTCAGTGTTATCCAGAAAATCAGCTAACCAGATTCTAGCCCCCATTAGTCTATTGACTTGACTGGGCTTATTACCAGCTAGTGAGGGGAATTTATATTTAAACAAACCAAACCACCCTGCTTTCAGATGCCTCCTTGGTGTCTCAGACAATGTTGTACAGGTTTACTTGTATTCAGGGGGCAGCAGTGTGGAGTAGTGGTTAGGGCTCTGGACTCTTGTGAGGGCAGCAGTGTGGAGTAGTGGTTAGGGCTCTGGACTCTTGACCGGAGGGTCATGGGTTCAATCCCCAGTGGGGGACACTGCTGTTGTACCCTTGAGCAAGGTACTTTACCTAGATTGCTCCAGTAAAAACCCAACTGTATAAATGGGTAATTGTATGTAAAAAATAATAATAATGTGATATCTTGTAACAATTGTAAGTCGCACTGGATAAGGGCGTCTGCTAAGAAATAAATAATAATAATAATAATTCATGGCTTCAGCTGTCATAGACCCTGAAAGAATCCAAAGCTGAAGAAGAAGCTGGATATTTCACCAGCGCTGAAACATTGGGAATCTGTGCTGAAGCTTATCATCTGTTTCCACAAACCTAATTTAAAAATGAAAATCAGAACGTTCTTCATCTGAGATAATGTGTTCTGCTCCTGTTTTGATAACACCACGTTTCTTGTGGGTTCACATGGGACTCTGGTGTGAACCTCATCGAGACCATCTGACCTGCCCCAGCTGCCTCTCCGCTATCCCGCCGAGAGAGATACCGTTCAGTATACAACATCCCAGTGGCGCTCAGCTATTGGCTAAGCAGCTCGCTTGTTTTGGTACTGGCAACGGTTATCGCCAGTGATAGTGCCTTTTTCTCACCAGAAAAGTTGCTTTATCAGAAATGAATGCATCATGTTCTACAGACAAAGCTATTGGGTTGAGTTAATCAGGAGTGCTTCCTCTCTCCTCGTACACTCACATCGCTACTAATAATTCCATGGTAATCGCCGCTGCACAGTGGACACAATGTTCCTTGTTATAGGTCAAATACTTCAGGAATTTGAGGCATAAAAATGTGTTTGTGTCTAAGATATTAATGCCTGGCCATAAGAAGTGTAAGTAAAAAGGCATGGTGTTAAGCTACAGTAAATTCTTTGCATGCAATAAAATATAAACACACTCATTATTATCTAAGACTAACTCATTTCATTGTGAGCCTAAGCTAGATCTAGGGCTCTAGAACTGAGTAGTGTCTTAAAACCCACTGTGTTGACGACACCCTTGTCTGATACCTTTGAAAGAATCTGAAACTTTTCCGTAAAGGAAAAGTCTGATTTATAAAGAGCACTGCACCTATTTGGTACAAATGTCTTGGTTTCTACAATGAAAGTTTGTAGAAATAGAGTAAGCTTTAGACCTTGTAAGTCCATGACAGCTTTGTCTTTCTTGGTTTATTGCTTGACTTCCAGCCTCTATTGCTTTGGGTAGCAAGGGTGAGATTTAGGAATATTCTGCATGTATTTCATTTGGGGGTGGGGGGAACACACAGAATTGCTCATTTAGAAATAAAATTTGTATCAAAATGTATTGTATCTTTTAGAAACCATTCTCACCATCTTTATGTCTCCCGTTTGGCATACCAGAACTATAGCGATTCATTATGCATGCTGATTATGTTTCACAGCTGCATCTGTAGTACAGCATAACAAGGCAGATCACTAAAATTAGCAGAACTTTCATCAACAAACCAATTTGCTGGTTCAAAACAGGGCTGGGCAGCAGCATGGCTATCAGCCTCATGAAAACAGGGATTTCCTCTGAGAAAAGTTCCTGTGAGAGTCTTCGCATTCCCATCCCTGCCAATTTCTAGTCACCGTTTTATTTTTCTGTTTTATTTGTTACAACACAAACAAATGGTTTACACATAAAAACATAATATTATATTATATTATACCAGATATGTAACCCTCGTGTCAGAAATCATGGGTAGCTGTCATGCTTCATAATGCAGCTTAAGATACTCTACCATTTGAGGCAGACTCCGAGCAAGCCTGAGCAAGGTAGATAAAAACATCTTTAATAAACTCACTGTTTGCCAGTGCAGAAACAGTAAGAGCTGGTGATTACAAACACATATCATGCAGACTCAGAGGACAGAAAGTATTCCCTGCATTTGTTAAGCCACTGGCATGCAATCTAAAAATAAATGACAAAGTGAAGAAATTGAACTAAATTTGCACTTGCATTACATGTAATAGAATATCGCATGAAGTTAAAACAGAAATGGGAGGAACCTAAACCTGTACATTGCAGTTTTTTTTCTTTCTTTTTTTTTTTTTTAAGTTTGTGAGCATGAATGTTAACGCTGCCATAAGCGTGGTTCTGAAGTTGCAGGAAGAGAATGCTGAGACGAACACCTTAACCCACACGGAGCACCTCGTCCTTTCCTTTACTAGCCTGCCAACTTGTGTCCTTTTTCTTTGCTTTTAATCTGTGAGATTGCATGAAAAAGTGGGAGACAAGGCTACAGGTTTTATTAAAGGCTTGAAACAGGGCAGTACTCAGCTGGGTAGGGTTTAAGAGCATGTCACGGTGCCCTTTATTGAAACGACTCTGTTTCCAAGCCGTTATAACCTTCCTGCTGATTGAACTACAGTACTGCACTGCACCTGGGCAATCAGGCTGCCGCTAAAGTGAATTGACATAATTAGAAAGTGTTTGTTTGAATCTCGAAATCACATATAAAAAAATAAATTGTATTTTTTTTTGTTACTTGCATAATCTATCAATGGGAATAGAAAAAGGAAAACAATTTGTTTTCTCAGTGTTGGGTTATCATGATGAATATATGAATATGCAGAATGCATTAATAACTAAATGTGTATTTCATTTGTTTTAAGTATCAGTTAAGCAGGATATGTTATTTTGTATTTTAATATACCGTAATGTGCACATCTATTAGAACACCCCATTGCTTGTGTAGCTTGGATTTGTTTTGGACATGAAATCAAACCACCGGAAAATTGTCAAAATAGACAAATGAGTGATTGTCTAATTGAACTGATGACTTCAATAGGCCACAGTAAGAGAAAAGGAACACAGAGCCACATGTGATCAAATGCATGAGACCTGTAGCTGTTTAAAGAGGAAGCAGTTGGGTTCTGAAATAGCCAGCGTCACCCGTCCCCACATGCTGCTATGACTGTTTAAATAACGTACCTGCAATTTTTCTTTTCATTGTTAGCATCCTGACAACTTTTTACACTTTTTTAAAGTTATTTTTTATTACTGTAACAAAACAGTACACAAAAAATACAATCTAACATATACAATCCAGTGGGATAGTAAGTACAGTTACATTCCAAATATTATTATTATTATTATTATTATTATTATTATTATTATTATTATTATTAATCTAAAACAAAAAAGAACCAAGGGGAAATGACAGTAATAAACTTAACATATGTATAGAAAATACCTTTCTTACTCATTATACAAAAATACCCATTATAATAATTATGCAGAGAAGTATTTTTGAAACATCCTTATTGTCCTGGCTCCTTGTGTATTCATAGAATTTCTAATTGTTCCTAACAAATGTGTTAACTCTCTTTAAATAGTTGATTTTAGATGTAGTTTCTCGAAAATTTGCATTTATATATATATGATACTTTCCAGATAATATGAAGTAATTTCAAATACAATTTACCTCACTGTTCAATGATTTACTAAAGTATCCAATTATATCCTTTATCTCCAATATAAACCTCTCCCTTACATTCCTATAAAAAAACATCAAAACATCGGTCCAAAATACTTTAACCATGTCACAGTAAAAAAATGAATGTGTGGTTTCTGGATGCCTCTTACAAAAGCAACATAAAACATCTATATCTCTCTTATACCTACGCATTGTTACATTAGATGGATAATAGCGATGTAATATTTTGTAATGGACTTCTTTCATTTTAAAAGGTAACATGCATTTCTGAGGACAAAGCCAGACCATTTTCCAATGAATTGAACACCCTTTTTACACTTATATCTTTAAGTTCTGTTTCAAAGCTCTTTTCAAAATGGCCGCTCTAGTGCACTGTGGTTTGAGATCTGTCTTCTAAATCACTGCAGGAAAAGAGAAATAAATAAATAAATAAATAAAAACAAGTGCTCTGTCTTTTCCGTTCCGTACCACATCATGGATCGTTATTGCTGTGTTACCTGTTTGAAAATGTGGGCAATAATCCTGACACTATCAGTGCACTAGAGTGGCCATTTTGAAAGAAGTGTACAAAGTTGTCAGGGTGTTAACAATGAAAACAGAAATGACAGGTACGTTATTTAAACAGTTCTGGCAGCATATGGGGATGGGTGACGCTAGATTTTTCAGAACCCCGCTACTTACTCTTTAAGATGCCTAATTAAAGCACAAAGTGATTTCTATATCACTGACAGCAAATTGAACTTCTCACACCCACTGGTTTCCATGCTGGTGGATATATAAAGGATATACATGACACAACATGAGGTGTTCTAATACGTGTATTTATTTAGCAACACGCACTATTACAAACTAAACAAAGTAAAAGTCATTAGCTGCTCCATCTCCCCAGACGAGTCCTTGTAATGTATTAGAATATATTTAGAAAGTTTGAGCTGACGGAACAACTACAGTAAAGCTGATGACAGACATAAAACAACCTGGAAACATGGAGATTTACAAAAGCTCCCAAACAAGCGTAACGGCCGACATTGCTGAGAGAACTTGAGAGGGCATGTTTGTCTTGATTACTGTTACACGTCCACACACAAGAGTACGTCCACAAACTCTCAATAACTCCAGGCTTTTGTATGCAATACACCATATTGGCTAACACAGTAGGAGACTCTTAAGTATAGTTCTATGCACAGGGGTAAAGTGATTAGATTAACAGAACACATATACGTATAACTGTTTCCTACTTTATGGGAACTTAGAACCATATTCATTCATAATAGTTTACCTTTGAAAGGTATATTGGTGTGAAAGTGCAGTAAAGTGTCATAAAAGAATAGTAAAAACACAGTAAACGGCATGCCAGTATGGTCAATCGCTCATACATTTGGTAAGGCGCGGTACATATAAATTAATAGTATAGACTTGGAAAACATATGACAAGCTGCTCATTTATGGTATATTGGTGTACAAGTGTTTATTTATATGGTAGTGTGTACTTTTATTTTTTTCTTGGGTAGGAAAGCATTTTGTCATAATGGAGGTTTTGTACTAAACTGACAGAATAGGTAGCAATATTGAATACACTGCAACACATTTCTAAAAATGCCTATTATCCCCAAAGAAGTGTTACAGTAACTGTGTCCTTAGAATGTATTTTATTAACCTTGATTGACAAACAACTACAGTGTATTAGTAACTAAGGGAGGAATCTAACAACTACAAATCCTTATCTTTCATTGAACTAAGTCCATTCTTTATTAAGACATGGGCGAAAGTCATTAATACATATGTCATTTAATCTCTGACACAGTACACAGTACAGAAATGAGAGGAATTAAAGGGTAAAGAGTGACATTCTAACAGTCTCTGTTGTATCAATTAGGTAAGAAAACTGGGCAGAAAACAGTGACCATCTTAATGATCTGCAGACAGTAGTGCGGTGTAAAGCTCCAGATGCATGCAGCTGTTAAAAGTTCAAATTGTAGGGCTCCCGAGTGTCGCATCCAGTAAAAGCACTCGCTAGAGTGCAGGATGCGCTCTATATCCTGGACGTCGCCGGTTCGAGTCCAGGCTATTCCACAGCCGACCGTGGACGGGAGCTCCCAGGGGGCGGCGCTCAATTGGCCGAGCGTCATCCGGGGGGAGGGAGGGTTAGGTCGGCCAGGGTGTCCTCGGCTCACCGCGCACCAGCGACCCCTGTAGTCTGGCCGGGCAACTGCGGGCTTGCCTGTAAGCTGCCCAGAGCTGCGTTGTCCTCCGACGCTGTAGCTCTGAGGCGGCTGCACGGTGAGTCTGCAGAGTGTAAAGAAGCGGGCGGCTGACGGCACACGCTTCGGAGGACAGCGTGTGTTCATCTTCGCCCCTCCCGAGTCAGCGCAGGGGTGGTAGCGGTGAGCTGAGCCTAAAAATAATTGGGCATTTCAAATTGGGGAGAAAATAATAAAAACTAATTGGCAACGACTAAATTTAAAAAATAAATAAATAAAAAAGTTCAAATTGTTAATCCCTGGCAATGCTGTTAAGTAGACTGTTTCTTGTGGAGTCTCTTAAAACCATGGAATTTGAACTACTGCTTTAAACTAATCTTGGTTCATTTCAAGACAGATGTTGCCCCCCCCCCCCCAAATTACTTTATGACCTATACTGAGATGTCATTTTCACTGCAAAACATGTCACAGCGTTATAGATTGGTGCGCATACCACGCTTGATCTTATAAAAGTTTACCACGATATTGTTGATGTTTATGCTTTTCCCATAGCTATGCTATGTGTTTACCATAGTTAACCCTGGTTTGCCATGCTTTCACTATGCTTTATTACACTTTGCTATGCTTTTACTGTGGGAAACCTTTACAATGGGATAACCCACACCCATGGGATAATCAGTACCCTGCAGCTGGATATGGAGGGGAGTTCACATAGCTGACAACAAATAATGCTGGTAAATAGTAAGACTTGCATTTTCTTTACCTGTTGACAGTGAAGGACCAATGTGTTCTTAACTTCCCCCTACTAGCATAGACCAGAGCTCTCTAGAAGAGCTGTACCTAAAATAAAATGTGAAGGAACTCTATATCGGTTGTATGTTTTTCTTTAAGCCACTGACACAATGCAGGTAGGTGGGAAAGGCCCGTCTCCTCATGCCATTTGTAATAGTCACTTAACTTTCCATCAACCCACAATTGAAAAGTAGGCTGTCATTGCATCTATGGGGGTTGGAAAAGCAGCTCACACTATAAAACTGCAGGTCACAAATGAAGTGCTGCACATCAAAGAAATAGCAGTCTCGCTCTCAACTGTCCATGGTTGGGTTTATTTTATTAGTTTTTAAATCAGGATCCTCCCTATGAAAAGTTTCCCCCAATTGTAACCCACAAAGACACACATTACAGCTCCAACAAGTTAAACAGGCATGCCAATTAATACTTACTGAGAGAAAAAAAAAGCATTTCCCTGTTGTGGGAAGATCACTTCATATAAAATATACCTTTTATTACCTTCTTGGGTTTCTTCTGCCAAGAAACCCAACAGTACAAGGGAGCAAGCATTACCTTCAGAAATGACAAAAAAGCTCTAACAATAATAATAATAATAATAATAATAATAATAATAATAATAATAATAATAATAATTTCAGTAGACTAATCATACCGCTTTCATGTTCCACTTGTTTATCCAAATCCCAATAATCTATAAAACAATTCATCAAAACCTCCAGACTAATCATCCAAACAAACCTTTTGATGTCAATTAAATGAAATGCAGCCTCAAATATCAGAACCCACTGATTGGTTTCCAGCCAGAGGACTCTGTAAAATGGATAGGCATCTACACCAAGAGTCTGGTGCTAGGTGAGATCTGAGAAAACATCACTGTGAATTGGTCAGAGAGGACGGGTTGCTGTAAGAGTTAATGTAAAGTGCACCAACCGCTAGGGATTAAGGTGAACTACAGGCAGTAGAAGCCACGATGAGGCTGGGATAATGATAACATCCTTCCGAGCTCTTCTCTCAAGTAAAAGCTGCAAATGTAAGTGCTCTGTGGAAGCAGCTGAGTGAGAAACACCTGCTGAAATGATCTCGGTATAGTCCTAAGCTTTTGACCTTAGACCCAAGACTGTGTGCATGGACCCCAGACAATGTGCTAGTATTACATGTTTTAATTGGGGTCGTTTTTTTATTTTATTTTTGTACTAAATGCGATATTGCTGGTTAAACAACAGGATTACGTTTTGGGGAATAAAATCCTTCCATAAATAGATCAATAAAAATCACATTGGCCTGTTGTTTTTCTCTTCTTCCTGGTGTAATTGGATGTAATCTGTACTCTCTCACGCACTCCGTTAGTTCAGTAGATTAAGCCTGCATTACAGAACCTCTGCTTTACTCTCTCACGCACTCTGTTAGTTCAGTAGATTAAGCCTGCAGTACAGAACCTCTGCTTTACTCTCTCACGCACTCCGTTAGTTCAGTAGATTAAGCCTGCAGTACAGAACCTCTGCTTTACTCTCTCACGCACTCTGTTAGTTCAGTAGATTAAGGCTGCAGTACAGAACCTCTGGCTATCAGAGAATCCAGGAACATTATGTATTGTACTTGATTCTCACACTAAGCAGTCCAGAGCTACATTGTCCCAAGGACTCGTACACAGCATTTGATAAGGCCAATCATTTCATTTAATGTACAAGGAGGCACTTCCCATGATGCTGTTTTCATGTTCCTCCTGCCAGGTTGTTGTTAAGGAGGCAGTGTTTCTTACAGGCAGGGATAAGACTGGATACTGTTCCCAGCTCATCCAGCTCTAAGACCAAGTGGGAAAAAAGTCTCATTTGAGGTAATGATCGTGCTCATTTATTACATTAGAGGAAAACAGAGTTATTAGTTAAATACATTAATTGTGTAAATTCTAATGATGTCTTCAGGTCATTACCTTTAGTACCGGTGGCAGAGAATATTTGTTCCCCCCAGGAACAAATATTCTTTCTCCTTAGGATCCGATATTTGGGAATGTTGCTTCCCTGTCCGAATATTTGTACCCTTAGTTTTTTGTAACAAAGTAATCATATAAGTCTATATCCATGCATTTTCAACTAAAACCTTCATTTTAAGACCACTTTACCCTAACCCGAACCCTAATGTTGTACCATCCAGTCCCCTCTGACAGGTCCAGTCTCACCTGCAATAATACATGACAAGCAAACACTGCTCACGTTTATTAGCATCATACATGCAGTATTTACATAAAAATAGGATAAATAACAAACATGCATGTAGGGTGGAACAAATGTTCGCTGGTGGGAACAAATATTCGCTCCCCTGGGGATAAAATAATTGCCAAATATTTGTTCCTCGGTAAACAAATATTTGGGGGAACCAATATTCATTTACACTGGCAAATATGGCTATTCATTTCTTAAAAATAATATATTACATTCAAAACATTAATAGTGCAGGTAACCAATTTATCCTATCACTTCCATCAAACATTTGACATGTTAAATTATCCTTGAAGAGTTTTTCAGCACTACAGATTCCAATAGGCAGTGGGTTGGATTATAGCTGCTTTGTGACCTGCTAACTCTCCTGAGATCCTTGACTTGAATTGGTGTCTGTCTGTGTGTGGCTGCATTTTTGTTTGGGTGATTTTTGTTTTCATACCTTGTTGGGTGAAGGTCAGCTGTCACTCTCAACAGTATCATTTGCTACACAGATATAACATATGCCTTAGCATAGGACCCCAGTTTCATCAACTGGAATGGTGGTCTAGACCAGTGGTTCTCAATCCTGGCCCTCGGGGACCCCTGTGTCTGCTGGTTTTCATTCCAACTGAGCTCTCAGTTACTTAACTAGACCCTTAATTGAACTGATCATTTGCTTAATTAGACATTTTTATTGTTTTCAGCTCTTAAACAATTGCAGATTTGAAGTTAGCTGTAACATTTTATAAGTAACTTGAACTCTGCAACTCTGCTCGAGAAAGGTATAGTGGTGACGATGCATCAATAATGAATGCAGATTATTCATATTATTGTTACAGTATTATGATGGCATAACTAATCTATATGCTTGTAAGGTTGGCTACGTTTCTTTATTGATACTATCTGTCAAAATATAATCTTAAAGATGTACAGTGACAGTGAAAAATGCTTAAGTTTCAAGGAGTGCTTGTGATTATGAATGGAAGAGAGGAGAGTTGGCCCCATTGTGTTGGAATGATTGACCATTTTTGTAGCCATCACTTGTACACTGTATACAGCACACTGTGCCTTTATTCTTGCTGTTTCTGTCCATTTCTACAGAGAAACGCGAATATACGGGCACTGGCCAAGCTTGATAAGAAAATACTGTAGAACAGTATGGTTTCTGAATAAAAAATATATTTAGGAAGATAAGCAGCGCCATCTTGTGGATTACACTGGTTTTTAGTAACAACCTGGACTAGTTTATCCTGGTCACGATATTACATTTACTTTACTGTATTAGTATCGTGTGCTACAATTCACAGCAACGCTATACGCATTCACTCACTGGTTAGAGGAAATTAAAGTGTTAAAAACGAATAACCTATTGTTTATTATGTTTAACCTATATGACAATATAATGCGACTGTATTTGAAATATAGAAGAACACTTAAACGGCTTTACTCTGGTATGTATCGTATTTCAAATGGAATAAATGACTCTTACCTTTCCAACAGTACACCGCTCCCCAAGGCAATGAAAAGTAAAAACAAAAGAAAAACTCAATTTCCCAGAGTGCACTTTCCCCATTCCGGGGTGGGTTTCAGGAAGGTCAATCTGGTAGAGCAGTTACTGCAAACATGGCAGCTTTCAGAATAACAAGGCGTTTAATTAGAGACGTGGAACTGAAATCAACCGTGTTGTTTAGATGTGCAAGGAGGACGCTTTGCAGCGAGTCTGCTAATAGCAGTGAGTCATATTAAAAAGCAATGTCATTACGCACTGTAGTTTAATTATGCGTATCCTCCTCTTTTTGGTCTACCTTTCCATTTTAACACAATTTATAACACAATTGTCAAGCATAGTACTTACAGTAGCTGTGTTGTGCATTACATGTAGTCATTTGTTTAATGTACAGTGTGTTATTGTTAATAATAATAATAATAATAATAATAATAATAATAATAATAATAGCAGACAACACGATGACGCTGCTGGTGATGTACCTTCACTGATATTCACTGAGTGCCACTGTGAACTCAGACTTTTGTTAATCACCCAACTGCATTTGAAATAAAGAAAAGTTAGTCCTGCCCTCTTATTATATAGGCAAGTTAACCGTCACAATAACCCTGTCAGATAGAATGTCTGAGACTCTGTCAGCTGGGTCCATTGTGAGAAAATGTCAGCGCATCCTGTTGAAACCGAGATCACAAAGCGACTGGAAGAGTTTTGTTTAGGTTGATGTTACTGATTGTTATGACTGATTGGATGTCCTTTGTAAAAGTATTCTGTGTACATGTTTAACTTTGGGTTCAGGTCCCACAGATGGCAGAAGTCCCCAGTTTTCAGACGAGGAGGTTCAGAATATTTTGACCAAAATCACAGGGCTGGACCTGCAGAAAGCATTCCGACCCGTTAAACAGGAGCTGAAGCCGCCAACCTACAGACTGATGACAGACGCGCAGCTTGCACAGGTACTGGGAGGCTCTGCCTTAAGCTTTCATTCCATTTTTATATCCTTGTTTGGGAGGCGAAATATACACAGAGTATGTGCCTTAGCAACATACATTATACGATAATTCAAAACTACCACATGCGTCTCCTTCATTTCAATGTAGTGCAGTCATACATCTTAACGTGTCCTCAGTTAGTCCTCAGATTTTTAGATTTCAAACCTAATTTCCTGCATGTTTTTTCCCTCTCCGCTTTCAGGCTACACAGAAAGCAATGCAAATTGCTAAAGAAAGGCTAAAAATGCCACCAGTTCTTCCAGAACGAAAACCGATTGATGACGTTTTAGCGGAAGATAAGTTCCTGGAGGGATTGGAGACAGTGAAATACGTGTTTACTGACATTACCTACAACATCCCACACAGAGTGAGTGTAATATACTGACCCACACAGCAGACCGCTGGTTTGGAACACATATTGTTATTAATAACCTTTTTACTTGCATTTAGAAACGTGGTGCATTTCTTGGTCTTCTGTAACTGGCTCCAAACGTAATTATTCAGTTATGGTTTATAGGACTGCACTTTACGCTGTAGTGTTTTTCTGTTGTCAGACAGTATTAAAAAGCGCTGCCTGTTTTCTTTTGTTTTTTTGCAGGAGCGTTTCATTGTGATCCGGGAACCTGGCGGCACTCTGCGCAAGGCGACCTGGGAAGAAAGGGACCGGATGGTGCAGCTCTACTTCCCCCGGGAAGGCAGGAGGCTCACACCTCCACCAGTCTTCAAAGAGGAAAACCTAATGGTAAAGAACAGCTTCTGCAACTCCCTTTGTTGCGTTTGCTTACAATGTTTCACCTGTATCTAAACAGCTTTGCATGTTCCAATTCTCCAGGTTGTGTTCCTCCAAGACCGTCATGAGGACATCCTTGACCTCTGCCTTGTCCAGTTTGAACCGGATTCACCAGACTACAGAAGAGTGAGTGCAGTGCCATCTTTATAGTAAAACCTAATCGCTGTCACCTGAACTGAATTCTAGAGAATGACAGAGGCAAGATTCTATGACCCCTGATTTCTGTCTGACGGTATTAAAAGCCATGTTGTTGTTATCGTTATTATTTAAATAAAAAATCGGTAAACAACCTGCAATGTTTAGGTCACACATGGATGTTGATGTGTGCAAACCAATGGTCATTTTGAGAAATAGTATCCATAAAACTCAATCCTAAATGTTGTATTTCCAAGGAAAATGTGTTTTTGATTTCTTTTTGCACCAGGTCCACAATCTGACATATGAAGACATTGGTAAACATGGAAAGTATGACCTCCTGCGTTCAACAAGGCACTTTGGTGGAATGGTCTGGTACTTGGTGAATGGAAAGAAAATAGACGGCTTACTGATCGATATGATCCAGAGAGACCTGTAAGTCTACTGTAAATAAATGAAGACTGTATTTATACAGCTTGGAGCGATGATCTTGCACTTGGCTTGAACCTCAAAAACATTATTTCAATTCTGACTCAGTTTAAATATCACTTTTTTGTTGTTGTTGTTACAGAATACAAGATACTGCAAGTGTTATTCATCTGTACCACATGCTGCATCCTCGAGGTTCATCTGCAAAGGAAGCTGGTGAACAGCAAGCCCAAGGGATTGATTTGGTAAAGGTAAGCAAATCTTGCACCAGCATCGCCTCTATATTTCGTAGAGTTAATCTGCACTTTTCTAGTACAGGGTCACTTGCCCATCCACTGCCTAGAATCATCATTTCAACCCCAGCAAGGCGAAGAAAATAATTCAGGTTCCATCAGACATTCTAGGACCTGAAGGGTTAATTGTCGTTTTTTTTTAGAACGATTTATTTTTAATTGTAGCAGAATTTGTTACCAAGTTTGATTTTATATTCTACTCCTGGCTCCGGTAGCCAGCTTTACCATAGATGTCATGCAAAGGGCACTTCAGAACCAATTAGCAACAAACATGATCTCAAGTGAAGGGGGCCATTTTAGAGAATGAGTCTCTACACACTGACAAGCTGTTTCCCTCAATCTGGCTGAAGCGTAGGACTTCACAAGAGCCTAGTAGATCAGTTTAGTCATGGATAATGTTGCAGTGTGAGTCGATGTAGTAATGCCCCCACCAATAATAGTGAAACAGCAGATTTCCAAAATATTTAATACAATGAAAGTAGATAAGTAGGCCAGTATGCTTTCCAATGGTTTTGTCCTTCATTTTAAAGTGTCTGTTTAGAAAAATGGTCATGTATAAGAGGCATTAAACCAGAACATCTGGATTAAGTTAAATATATTCTTGTGTTGATCCAGATTTGTGTTTATACAATTGTGCTCTTACTGATCCACCTGTGAAGTCAATAAAACAGTATTTCCTCTTTCTAAGATTTTTGCCAGGACAGAATCTCAAAAGGCTGGATATGTTGAACTTGCACTCCAAGCTTATCAGGAAACATCAACCGAACGCTCTGCACAATCATCCTCACCTTGAACTGACAAATGCAGAATCTGATAATCTGATCTGTGGTTTTCAAGAATTGTCCTTCACCCCTGTACGAGCCATTCTGTGCTTAATGTGCAACCAATTACTTTTTAGAAGGACTTGTACAGGTTTGTTACATAAGTCAAAAGGTTATTTCCATTGTTAATGTTTTAATAAAATACTGTCCATACATTGTTTCAAATGAATTGATGTACATACAAGTCTTTAGTGTTACTTCATGCTGTCATTTATTTCTTATTGGCAACTGACATACCTGGAACTTGCCTTTATAAATATGTATTTTCATATTTATTAAACTCACTTTAACACCTGACCTATCATATTTTCAAGCTTGATATGTATTTGTCTTCCTCAGTAATGCTTGCAGGAGGAGCAATACCAGAGCCATTTTAAAATGATAGGTACAGAAACCTCTACGTATCATTAAAATGGTGAAAGCCATGGGTACCGAAATTTGACAGAGGTATTCAGGGAAAAGAATGAACAAGAACATATGAATTGAGAAATATTTATTATGAGTTAATACAGCACAAGAATGATTATATGAGGTAATCAAACAAGAGCACACTTGTATTCCCTAATATGCAACAGATGCTTTGCAGTTGCTTGTGCCACACAGAGTCTTTGTATAAAGTAGAACATTCTTTAGTCACCAGCTACTGCAATATTAAAACTGCCTACAGTGCTATTTTTTTGCTATCTTTTTCCTTCTCTTTCAGCAAGTACATAACATGAAAATGAAAACAATACAATGAGTTTGGTCACTTAAATAATAATGCTATGTTAAATTTAGTCATCTAAGAAATCATCATCCAGGTTTACGTCTGTTGTGTCAATGTCTTCCAGATCCAAGTTATCCAAATCTTCTTCAAATTCTTCATTCAAAGTCTGAAATTAAAAACATATACATACACACCATGTGTCAAGCTTTGGGAGGATATACAGAGTATAAACTAAAACAAAAACCTTCCTTCAGACATGCCAGAATTCTGAAGGACAACTGCTAAATGTTCCTCTAAATGTTATGCAAGAAGGGCTAGCAGCACCGAAAATATCCCTGAAGGAAATAGCAGAAGTACATAGACGTTCATATGTATGTCATTTTACAAATACCTAGTTGTTCATATCTGCATTTGCCATAACTCAATCCCTCTGGAAGGAAGCGTTGTACACTGCTTGATGTCTTCTTACAGCTTCAAAACTAGATGTGGCCAATAAGCTAAAATCAGACTCGCTCTAATAACACCTTCAATTACTACCACCAGCCACACCTGACAGTGTTACACATCTGACTCAAACAACAATTATTTACGATTAAAATTTAGACCCCCAAAAGAGACATTTCCCGAGTTATATACAAGGACCCTTCCCCCCAATATTGATACCTTTTCAGGTTTGTCTGGAGTGGGTTCTGTGGGAGTTGGTGCGGGGTTGGGTTCGGGTGCAGAGGCTTGCATCACGAACGACGGTTCTGGGAACGCTGCTGCTTCAGTCATTTCTTCTTTCGGAACAGTCTCCTTAAAAGCAAAACAAAAGCCAAAGCAATTCTACACATGAGGATTTGTTTCTTTCCTGCTACTAATTACCTACACAGATTTCCTTATTTTTCTATACAGTATGTAGTATTTTTTATAATACTGATATTTACAAATAAATACAAATAAAACTGAAGTGCTTTTGGAGGTAGAAATGTACCCAACATCTTAAATGGACCAGTGACATAGAATTGTACTGTACAATAAAGATGAGGAAAAACAAATTTCAAGACCAAATAAAAAAAAAAAAAAAAGTACCTGTGACAGAACTGCTCCTTTTGGCTCATAACCTTTAGCTTCTTCCAATACATTTCTCTCTTCGTTCATCTAGGGAAAAAAAAAGTTACAAAAACAGGTTATCACACCATCATTTCAAATCCAGACAGAACATGTTGAAACACAGATCAAACGTGTATTTACAGTGACTAGTGGGTACTCCGCAGCTGGTCTCAACTTTCCAAGACTAGTTTCCTTAATGAATTGTTCCGCCACAAATGCTTCTTTCAACCCTGGAAACAGGTTTCCATATTCGGTGGGATCAGCTAAAGACTCTGCAGCTTTCTGGTTCACTTTGGAAAGACTCTCTCGCCACAGTTTTACAACCCTAAAGGAAAAATAAAATAAAGAAAAAATGCCAAATATGACCTGGGACCTTCCAGTACCAAATCTCAGTCGTGGAGATTGAACCTCAAAATCTAAAAGATCATCTGTGTATTTTATCATCTGTTAACATCCCACGATTTTTTAAAGAGGAAATACCTTGACACCTGACTTGGAAGGTAGGTACGAGCGAGAAAGGCAGCTTCAGGAAGACGTCCTGTCCGAATCAACAGTTCCAGACAGTGGTCGAGTCTGAAACACATTTAGAATTCAAGAAGCCTTAAGGATATGACCCGGTAAATTCAGCATTTTGATCCTGTCAGCTTTCACAAGGAGTTAATGGGGGGGGGGGGAATAAAAAAAATTAAGAATCATCACCAAGCCTGTTAACTAGAATTAATTATAACTAGGGCTTGAAGTTTTTGGATTTAACCGATAACTGAAAAAACACCCCCGAAGACCTATTTAGAAGATTATTATTTATTTTTTTTAAAACAATAAAACATGGGCTTGGCAACAAAGAAAACGGCTTTCAGAAGGCAGGCAGTGTGCAAAGACATGGCAACTGACCAATTCTGTACATTAAGTATACGCGTAATTTGCGTCAATTGCTTAGCAACAGGCTTAGCGACCACGAATCCACCCAAACAAACCAGCAACATGGTGTCGCCAGTTAGTTTCTTGGCATTAGTTTTATTCAGTGATGAACCGAAAAGTTATTGTAAATAAAACTGCTGTACAGGTTATGCTTCTACTAATGTTTATTAAAGTTTTTCTTGTGTACAACGGCTGCCTAATTATTATTACTATTATAATTAACATCATTATTATAGCTAAATATCACCTTAAATCAGAGTACCATGATGAAGGTTTAATTGTAGCAAAACATTTAAATTACTTATTGTATGCTGAATTTAATTACTACAGTACAACAGTCATATGATGGGGTGGTCAGAGAAAAAAAAAAACACACACATTAACTGTGTCTGTAGTGTGATAGATACAGGGGGGGGTGGGGGGGTGGTAAGGGGTGCACACTGAAATCTGTTACTTCTCTCAATTCGCAGATTCAAAATGCATGTAGGAATTGTACATTGTCAGAATCCTAATGTGGACATCCTCACTTCAAAACAGTTAGTTAACGTTTGCATATGTATTATAGAAACTTAAAATTGATGTGCTTGAGTGGTGTTTATTTAATTACCGAAAATAACCGATTTTGCCAAAGAAAAACTGATCCCCCCCACCCAACTTAACAAAAAATAAATCCTGAAAAAATCAAGCCCTAATTATAACTTGCGTACCTATTCTAAAACAGATATTACTACCTACACAAAACGCATTCAAAACAAGCATGACCATGACGTACCAATCTGCATAATCAACTTTGCTGACAGTAACTGAATCTGACAAACAGTTCTGTATTATTGAATACGATGCATTAATTCAGACATAACCAGTATTTCAAACTTACTTTCCCTGCAAGAAGTAGGTCATAAAAGCAACGTTATTCTTGCCGTCCTTTTCAGCCGCCTCAGCAAGTTTGTTGACCATGGTGGCATTACCAGAGGCAGTGGCCAGCAACAGAAGTCCACCGTAGTCCTGTGCGTGGTGAAGGCATTCCTGGGCAAGGCCAAACTGACACTTACTGATGGCAAGCTCAGCTAGCTGCTTCCACTTCTGCTCCGACTATTGAGGGGGAAAAAAAAAGAATAAAAAATAAATCTAAAAACATATAAAATGTACTGTTAATTAAAATGATTTAATAGTGAGGTAGTGGGAGTATTGGATTGAATTTATGGGGACTATTTTTCAAATGGGAAAACAACATTATTCTTCCCTGTACCAAAGACATTACAATCTTATGAAGCTTCTGTTTGTATTTCATTACAAGCACGATTTCCAGGGTGCAAATTTAAAGAAACATCAATGTTTGAAATAGGAGGCTGTGCGGTCCAGTGGTTAAAGAAAAGGGCTTGTAAGCAGGAGGTCCCCGGTTCAAATCCCACCTCAGCCACTGACTCGCTGTGTGACCCTGAGCAAATCACTTAACCTCCTTGTGCTCTGTCTTTCAGGTGAGACGTAATTGTAAGTGACTCTGCAGCTGATGTATAGTTCACACACCCATTGTCTGCAAGTCGCCTTGGATAAAGGCGTCTGCTAAATATACAAATAATGTTTGCAGTAAGTATATTTGCAAGTTGTTGTTTAGCTCTGTCAAATAAATATCCTACCTCTGCTTCGACTGCCAGCTGATATGCGATCTTCAGCTCCCCAAGCTGCAGAGCCAGTTCAAAGCGATGCTCTGGATCTGAAGATACTGCAAGGGCTTGCGGTTTGAAACCCTGTTTAAATATAGAAGAAAAGAAAGAAATTGAAAGCCGGTATTATTACCATGGGTAAATGCAAATTATGATCTATTCATTCACAAATAATATAAAATTAAAGGAATTAAAAAGTGACCATTAAATAATATTAACTCTTTCAGGAAGGATAATCCTAAAACAGATGAAATAGTTTAAAGTATCTTTCCAACCTGTTTTTCTAGAAAGTGTGCCACTCTGGTTCTCTGTTCTTTCGGAATTGTAGGAAGAACCTTATCTGCCATACCAAAGTCTCTCCTCATCACTGCAGTCTGGTATTCCAGCACAGAGACCAGCAGGGAATAACTGACAATGTTCAACTCTTTATCACCCAGGTACAGCCGGTTATCTTTGGGGATATAACCCAAAAGATACATAGTTCTAGAAAAAAAATGAATAATTACTATGACAGTTCGTATAAAGAAATATGTTGCAAAACACTGATGTGAATAATATTTCTTCACAACACAACAGCTAGGTACTAAAAAAACAAAAACTTCCATACTTTATATTTATCATTACATTTATTATACTGATAGATATGAAGAACTAAAAAGCCTTTACATTTTTCAACAAGGCTGTTTTTATACAGTTAAAATCAGTAGCCCCTAAACCAATGCACTGTAAATTTCTACCTGTCCAAGTGAGCAATGGTAACAATTTCTCCGCCAACAAAGTAATTCAGCCTGTTTACAGAGCTGGTGTAGATGAAGCAATCTCCGACCCACAACCCTGTCTTGACTATTTCCTGGATTTCTCCCTGAACCTGCAGAAAACACAAAGCATTTCTGGATGAGGTTATCTGCAAAGGTCAAACAAACAGATCATGTTCAAGGCCCATGTATAAATAAACTACCTCAAAGGCATCCTCAATGCCGTCTTCAGTTATGCCCTCATTTGATTCCTGCGCTGCTGCCACCTTCTCTCCCAGGTATTTCAGAATGAAAAATGACTCCTCAGTAGCAATGCAGACCAGCTCCCCAGAGTCGGACCAGAAAATCTGAACGTTAAATAGAGAGAAAAATAAGACCAAATATTAACAAAGGTAGCTAGAAGACAAGCATCAGAAGACCAACACAACAGCTTTGAACATAAGGTGGTCTTTGTTTTGTTGAATACAATATCTAATTTGTACCAGAACTGTAATACCAAAACATTACAGACTAAATTATTCATGCAACTGGAGTAGTCTTATTTGATATTTTAAAGATGTTTTTTTGAAAAAGGCAATCAAAAAGTCTTAATACCTGTCAAATCCATAAACTAGTAATTGCTTTTGTAAAACTGTCAGCACCCAAGCAACAGCAATAAATGACTTAATTAGTTGATTATTATGTAACTTACATGTTTAGGCTGGATTTCAATTCGGCGGATCAGTTCTGTGTTATCCCAATCATAAAATGCCAAACCATTAACAGATCTGACTCCCAACAAGAACCCGCCATAGATACCTATGAGGGAAAAATAAGGAAAATAATTGGTTATAGTGCTTTTTAGTAGTACATAAATATATAGAAATAATTTTAAAAATTTTATATATATATATATATATATATATATATATATATATATATATATATATATATATATATATATACACACACACACACATACATACATACATACACACACACACACACTACCGGTCAAAAGTTTTCCAATTTTTATTGAAATTTACGCAGTTTAATGTCTCAATGTACTCTGAAATTAAAGCATAGAACAAATAAACAATTGGAGATAAAAAAGAAATTTGTTTAGCATAACTTAATCTAAATTTTTTACTCAAAGTAGCCACCTTTTGCAGATATAACAGCCGAACACACTCGTGGCATTCTTTCTACAATGGAAATTAAATATTGTTTGGAAAGTTATTCCCAACACTTGCAGAAGTTCCCACAAATGTGTTGCACTTGTAGGTTGCTTTGCTTTCACCCTTCTGTCCAGTTCATCCCAAACCAGCTCGATGGGGTTTAAGTCTGGAGACTGTGCTGGCCATTCCATGATTTGAAGCCTACCGTCTTGTTCTTTTCTTCTAAGGTAGTTCTGACATAGCCTGGAGGTATGTTTTGGGTCATTATCTTGCTGTAGGATGAACCCCTGACCAACTAGGCATATACCAGAGGGTATTGCATGGCGCTGCAAAATGCTGTGGTAGCAGTTTTGGTTCAGGGTGCCATTCACTTTGTGTAAGTCGCCGACTCTGGATCCAGCAAAAGAGCCCCAGACCATCACGCTTCCTCCTCCATGTTTGACAGTTGGTGTCACACACCGAGGAACCATCCTTTCGCCTACTCGACGGCGTACAAAAACCCTGCGTGATGAACCGAAGATTTAAAATTTTGATTCATCGGTCCATAAGACCTTCTTCCAGTCTTCAGTAGTCCACTGGCGGTGCTTCATGGCCCAGGCAAGCCTCTTTCTTATTTTGCCATCTTAGCAATGGCTTTCTTACTGCCACTCAACCTGTCAAACCTGCAGCTCGAAGTCTTCTCTTCACACTTGCTTACTTCGACCAGTGTTAAGCTGTGCTTGAAGCTGTTGTCCTGTGAGCCGCCTATCACGCAAGCTGTTGACTCTCAGAAACTTGTCTTCTGATTCTGTTGTGGCTTTGGGTCTGCCAGGCCTCTTCCTGTCAGAGTTTCCTCCAGTTTCCAAGTGCCTTTTGATGGTGTAGGAAACTGTACTCACTGACACCTTGGCTTTCTTTGCAATTCCTCTAAAGGAAAGACCTACACTTTTAAGGGTTATAATGGTCTGTCTGTCTTCCTTTGTTAATTGCCTTTTTCTTGCCATTATGAGAGCAATATACTACTTCCTGCAGTACAATACTGTCCAAATAATGCTTAAGAGGGTGTAGTAACACAGTCTGTTCCAACACTGCTTTTATACAGACAGAGGGTTTGTAAGTAAATCAACAAAAGTTGGGACACCTGTAGGAATTGTTAGCATCAACTTTCAATTTACTTCCATTGCTGCAGAACAGCTGTAAGTTGTTAACCCATTACTTGTTCCCTGAAAAAGGCCTTTTTGTATAACACTGAAATGTACATTATTTTTCAGTTTTTGGTAACCTAAACTTTTTTTTTTTTAACCTCCGGCAGTTTACCGCTTACCTTTGTACCAGGTTATTCACTGGACTTGAACTGCTTAAATTTCAATAAAAACTGGAAAAATTGGGGTGTTTAAAACTTTTGACCGGTAGTGTATATATATATATATATAACCTTACCTTCTGCACCAAAATCTGGTTTGAAAGACTTCTTTTCTTTGAAGTTTTTAAAGATCTTCACAACGCTGCTGCTTTCCCTAATTGCATACCTGTAAACACGCAAAACATCAGTCATTATGCTGTATTTTAAACAAGTTTAATTCAAACATTTGTTAAATCAGTATCTACTTAACACACTTACTCAGAGGAATCATGTGCCCAGACAAACTCCTGTGCAGACCCGAAGCTCTTGTTTCTCAATGCCATGGCAGTATAGATGATGTATTCCCCATCTCCACATACCACAACAAATCTAATTGAAAAAAATATATATATTATTAAAATAATAAAAATAATAAAATAATAATATTATATATATATATATATATATATATATATATATATATATATATATAAAAGGATTCAAATATACACAAACGAAATACAGAATGTACACTGGTATGAAAATTAAAACATGAAGAGTATATTTAAGTGCAGCCTTTGCTCATTTGATTTTTTTTCTCAGCTTAGAACATTAGGACAAAAAGACAGATACTGGATCACAATTCCTAAACCGCTCTCCTATGCATAAAAACCTTACATGCACATTATTGACAGATGAATTCAACAAAAACATTGCTCGAACAGAGTAAGAGTTTCTTTACCTGCCATTGGGGTTGTGCTGGATCGTCTGTGGGTAGATCTCGCAGCTTCCCATGTCTTTCACAGCCAAAGGCAGCCGCTCTCCATCCTTAATTTCAGTATCACCCATGGCTTTCAGATTAGCCTGCTGGACCTCGGAGTGTTTAGCCCAAATGATCTTTCCATTAGCATCCATGGACATAGCAGGCTCCTCACGACCAAGCTGCACATATTAAAAAACAAATAAAAAAAACAAAAGGAAAGCATTTAATGAAATGCACTAGACACCAAATACAGAAGTATACTTCAGAACCACTTTGCAGTTAAACAAATGAGGGAGAAAGTTAGATAAGAAAAAGAAAAATGAGTACCTTAATGATAATGCTGCCTTCATCGTACCCCAGTGCCACGTTGTTGGAGCCCCGTAGGCTGGCCACACACCACACTCTCTCCATGCCATAGTTCAGCGTGCTCTCCAGGCGGTATGTGCTTGAATGCCAGATACGAACAGTGCCTGTGAAGAAACACAAATCAAACATCAATAAATAATAAAATAAAACAAATGGGGGACAGCATCAGCCCTGCAACCAATATGACAGAATTTAGATTCACTCTACAAACAGCCCTTAAGCGTCCCCATGCAAAAAAAGTTGCACAGTTCAGCAAAGTAATTTCTTTTAAAACCCTGCTTCCAACCCAAAACCCAGCAAATAACACTGTTTAAAACCATAATGTGATAGAATATTTTAGAGTTAGATAACATACCGTCTTCTGAGCCGGTGATGATGATGGGGAGCTCAGGATGAAAGCTGACACATGATACGTTCTGAGCATGTCCTTCTAACGTTTGCACACAGGTCTTGTTCTGTAAACCCAGTAAAGCAGTGTTGTAACTGTTATGTTCACTCCTTATCGTAACTTTATACTTTCCCTCAACTCCACTGACACAGATATGGTTTCCAAAGGAAACACATGTAGTTATTATCTTTACAATTACATAAATCCTAGATCCATCTGATAAGATCCAAATGCAAATACATGTTTTTTTACCTGGTAGTCCCAAATTTTCACTAATCGATCATCAGCTCCTGAAATGAGGTAAGGTTTGTCACCTCCACTGTAATAATCAATGCAGTTCACTCCCTTTTCATGGCCCTCTAATGTGAAGTTTGGAGAGGATGAGCCAAGTTGCCACACCTTTATTTATATATAAAAAAAAAAAGTTAAATGGTAATACATATAATGTAAATAAAAAAGAAACAAATAAAAAGCAAAGAAACAAAATGTTCTTGTAGGTGGTATGGATGGTTACCTTAATTGTTCTGTCCAGAGAGGCACTGGCAAACTGGTTGTTGTCTTTGGGGTTGATGACAATTTGCATAACATAATGTGTATGGCCCTCAAACACTTGGCTACAGGTCCATTTTTTCTCCCAGTCCCAAAGCTTGATAAGCATGTCATCTGTCAAGAAACAAGCCACCAAGCTGATAAACGTATAGTTTTTTTTAGCATTGTAAATTATTAAAAAAAAAAATTAATTGGTATGCTAAATTGTGATGCTTTAAATCTTACCACTGCTGGTCAGAATGTATGGCTGTGTGGGATGCACCGCTATGCATCGGATATAATCGGAGTGTGCTTCGAACATGTGAACTCTCTCCAAGGTGTTGTAGTTGAAAACTCGAATCTGCATGTCATCCTGTTTGGGAGGGGGAAAAAAAAAATTACAACATTGCACTTAAGCTTATTACTCTAAATATATAGAAAATAGGAGGCACTTTTTTACACAGAGAATTGAGGGTCTGGAACCAACTCCCCAGTAATGTTGTTGAAGCTGACACCCTGGGATCCTTCAAGAAGCTGCTTGATGAGATTCTGGGATCAATAAGCTACTAACAACCAAACGAGCAAGATGGGCTGAATGGCCTCCTCTCGTTTGTAAACTTTCTTATGTATATTATATATATATATATATATATATATATATATATATATATATATATATATATATATACACACACACACACACACATTTTTTTTATTATTGACGTCCAAGGCATGCAGTGTGCAAATTAAAAAAAAAATCAGTTCTGGATCTTTTTTTAAATTTATTGCCAAAGATAAGGAACCATTAAAAGAATGCAAACGAACACTCACCGCTCCAGTGATGACCCAATTCTTTCTGGCAACAAATTTGGAGGCTCTTACTGGCAAATCACACACTTCAAACGTCTTCACGAGAGTCTAAAGATAGAGGCAGATACATGTCAAACAACATTTCTGCAAAAACAAGTCGTTTCAACGTCATACGTTCCTTGCAATTATGCATTTTTACAGGGTCACAATCTTAAAGTCAGACAAGCGAAGGCTGACTGAGTAAAGCATAATCAACATCAACAGGTACTGTTGTACTGCAGAGTGAGTCTAAATATCACAGCAGGTGATGGGTCTAGGAGAGGCATTCAAGACAGGTTACAAATTGCACATCATTTCAGTCAAGTCAGTACCTGGCTTTCATGGTTCCATACACAGACACTGCCATTATAAAGACTGGCTAACATCCAGGGCTCTGTTGGGTGCAGGTCCACGCTCTTCACTCGGTCAGACCGAGCTGTGAGCTTCCGCTTAATATCTAGTCTCAGAGGCTGAGGAGATACAAGATGGAGGAGCATTACAGTAGGAGCATTTTTAAAACTAGTAATAGTTGTGCAAACCAGTACCTAGGCTGGGGTAACAGTAAAGACATCCTTACAATGCTGTTCAAACAACATTTAATTATAAAACATTCATACTCTGGTGTACACAGCATAGACAGTACTCTGCCTTTAGAACTTTCACAGGTGTTCAATTAAACTGCTGATACAAACTATACCAGCAAATGTGATTACTCTGAAAAGATGCTCGTGAAAACATGATAAATAGGTGTAAAAGCTCTTCCACATTTCACGATGGCTAGCACCATTGTAACTATTTAAAAAGGCGAACTCACATCTACCGATATGAAAGCTTGGATTGTGTATTGTGTTTTTGTATATTGTTTTTTCACATTCAAATTTGTGTGAATATATTGGTACCGGGTACCGCAGACAATTACATGAAAATCCAACTCCCGTTCAAAAATATGTAAACCTCTCTCTCGAGTAAAGGTAAATAACGTATATATTAAACCAGCTGTACAGTTCAATAATCAAGAAAACCCTATCTAGACGATTCCATGCTTAACTAAAGTTCAGTGCTTACACTCCTCAGAACTGCCTGTACGTGTGGGTTAATTACACTATACAGTAGCATGTACATTTTCAACGTTGAGAGTGAATATCAACAAATACAGAAATGCGTTTAACTATTTTACAAAAAAGCGACTTTTTATTAATTTAGTTGAACCGACTAACGCTTTACAACAAATCTGAATATCTTCAACTTTTTTTTTTTTTTTTTTCATTTTAAAAGCTTTGTTTATTATTATTCGAGGTGGGGCCTGCAACTGAAACTCATTCCTAGAACATTAATAATGTTCTTCCGTACACGTTTTCTAAATTACATCTTAAAATATTCCACGCTCAGTACAAGTAATTCTGTAATAACACTGTGTTTGTTGTCTCTTACCATATTTACGGTGTCCCAAACTGGCGTTTCAATGTAATAACAAAGTCAGACACTCAGAAGCTGTGACAGACTTACTGACGTGGAACTCCCTTCATCTCAACACCACAACACCGCGAGAGCTACAGTAAACGCCGCGAGAACTCGTACAGCTGAGGGCTCAACAAGTACACTGCTGACACGCCCCGTTAGGGCACCACGTAGGCGGTTTTGCAGAGGAGATTGCTATGGCGTGAAATAGCTATCAAAAATCCGTGCGCGCAGAAACGCAGTTTGCAAACTGGTTTATGCACTTTATGCAGAATATATAGGTGTAGGTATATGTGAGGGTTCCCCAGACAACAATGTATTATATGTTATTGTAGATACAAATTGTATGAATCCTCTAAAGTCTTACTTCTTATCTCATATTGTATTCTAGTAGTATTTGCACTTACTGTAAACTACACTGTATTGAAATATTGTTTTTGCCTGAACACCTGTACCTTGGATAAAGGCTTCTGTCAAATAAACCCTTGACAAAGTTATATTACACATACGATATAAATTATAATAAATACAATTTAAATGCAAACTAATGTTTTTTTTTTTTTTCAACAGATTTAATTTAACTTGGAAAGAACAAAGAAGAACATTTCTTGAGCTGTGGTTTTACACAATGAACATGACAGCAGCGGTCAGTCTTCTCGAGAAATCCATTACTCCACTGTAAGAAACCAGTGACAAGAAAATACACACGTGGCTAACTGCATTTCCTCACGTTCCATTGGACCATTTTACTCTACACATCAAATCATATTGCAGCAGCAGTGACGAAACAATACGCTACTCCAATATGACTGGATATGACATTTGTCAATAAACATATGAGCGCGGGCCACTCGCACCCTGTCTTTAGCGGCTGCTGACCCACATTGGCCCCTACTTGCAGGAAGCACTATATATATATATGTTAACCCAAGGGTTTTGCATTGTGTTTGGGGAGTATGTACATGCTGTTGTTTGAACTCACCCCTTAGTCTACTTAGTCATACACAGGACGGTTATATAGTCCTTATCCTACAATACACTGCTGTAGAACAATGCCATTCCTCTGCTGCTAAGCCCTTGAGACGAATGATGAGCAGCTAAAGCAATAACATTTAAAGGGTAGGCGCTTTATGATGCCTGTTAGTATTCCTAGAACCATTTCTCTGGGGTGAATCGTGTTTTTTTCTCTGAAACAGCAGTGTTGTGGATGTACATGCATGCAAACGCCAAAGCAGGATTTGTTTTGGCCTGTTTCTGCAAACTGCATCACGCCTCAGTTCACTTATAGAGGCAGTCCAAATCTGCAGATACCGGAATTCCTCGAGAATCGCAGAATTTGCAGGCTCCCGCGGGATTCGCAGTCTTCCACAGATTCAGGATATTCTGCAGCTACATCGTCATCAGAGATCTCATAAACAGACTGCTAAACTGACCTGAGATATATAACTTTGTAGTCTGGTTCTAGTTTAGTTAAATTAGATGGTTTGTCTCCTCCAAAAAGTAGGAGTTCATTAAAGACTGGAGTTAAGACTTTGGAAATGTGGCCCAATGAGAAGTCTCCTGTAATGTGATGTTTTTGTTTTGTCAGTTTCTAAAGATTTTACTGACAAAAACGTTTGCTATAGTAATTGGAAGCACTTAACTCATAAATTATCTGATATGATTATGTTTACTTGATTTACATATTTATAAGCCATTATTAATACAAATAGTAAACACATAAGATGCTCCGTAGAACACTCTGCAGATGCTAATATCTACTTAAAATCTTGTTTTTTGCATATTTTCTAATAGATTTGGACTGCCTCTAACTACAGTATAGCCAAGATAAAACTTCAGAGAAACCTTGGAACCTGTGATTGATTGTTTTCGAAGCTATGGATAAAACTATAGCCAGAATTATTTTGGCCAAAGTGACACAGCAACTTTTGCCCAACAGATGGCGCTGACACACAGGCACATCTTACAAGAGCAGTGTCAGCATTAGCCCTATAGGATTGGCAGGTAAATCTTTTTCATATCTCTCCTAGGGCAGTAGACACACTGAAGTTTTATTTAAATTACTAGTGCCCTTTTATCACACAAACATTAGAGTAAGAGATTAAAATCATGCTACTTTCAAAGTACGAGTATTATTCGTCTCAAAGGTTAAAGTATTGCATTATAATTATAATTTTAGGTGAAAGGTGTGTTGTTTTGTGGCTCAGATGGAAAATAGAATCTGTGTACTCATACAACCAAACTGTGGGTGTATTTACTAAGAGGATCCGGTCCAATTCCCTTCAATTATACAAAAGAATAAAAGCTTTTTTTTATTATTATTTACTGTCTTACAGTAATAGATGACTATGAATGTCACATACATTGTATTAGACTTTAATACATGTTTTATAGAAAACATATGCATCATACATATACAGAAAACCGTTCTGCTTAATTTTTCTTCTTAAAAACCTGATGGCAGACCTGGTCTTCACATGTAATCTCCTGCAAATAAAACATATAATAAAGAAATTAATGCATAACAAGGGGTATATATATATATATATATATATATATATATATATATATATATATATATATATATCACATTTCAAAGATAGGGAGATATTCAAAAGTTAATTTCAAGTAATGTATTTCTATGTGGCTATTGAAAGCTGTTTAATGATAAATTCATATAAATATAAAGTTTGTGCAAGATTCTCAAAGCTGTAATAACTCCAGGTCATCATTAGCACAATCTGGCATTACATTTAGTGGCTTGTGAGTAGTCTGAATTTGTTTCATACTCCTTCGAATAGTTTTTTATTTTTATTTTTAATGATTTGGAGTAGATAGGTTTGAGAATCCAACACTTTGCATCATACAGACTTCAATGGTTGTAGTGATTTATTGCTTAAAAGATTTGCATATCCAGGTGGTTCTTTCATAATGAAATGAGTGGAGTAATTCTCACCAGGTGCAGTTTGTCTCCTTCAATCCAGTGTTTCCAGCCTCGGTTCTGCTTCTCTCCTTTCTGAACACAAACCAGCTTGTCACCGTCCCACGTCACCAGTGTCTGGGGAGAGAAACCCAGTAAGAAACCCAGTCACGTACTGTAGACAGGCCTTTCAGCCTTCTTCATTGAAGTGTATCTTGTGTTTTTGGTGCATGGCAGTGTGTGTGTGGTGGGTTTTGTCACATTTCTGTGTCAGAACCCCTGAAACCTACCCTTGGAGGAACACCCTTTTTTGATGTATGAGGCAGCAGGTCATGCACATCAAATCTTTGACCTCTCTTTCTCAAATTGTGGACCAGCTTGAGAGCACCAAGCCTTGTTGTGCTTGTGGTCGGATTGAGGCCCCCAGGTGGAATGGCTTGTGCACCCTTAGATTACGCCTGTTCAGTCTCCTTTTTAAATCTGAATTGGACCATTCATACATCGGATTGACATCTGGATCAGACCTACCCAGACACTCTGGTTTCTCCCTTTCCTGATAACTGTTACCAAGGAAACCGAGGAAGCAGGAGACAAACAGACATGAGAGTTTACTATGATGTCTTTAACCAATCAGTTATCATTGAAATGCATAATGGTTGTGTACCTTGACCACTCTGTTGTCCAGCCCCTTGGTGTGCTCCTCAAACTCTTCCCCGACTGTATAGTTCAACTCGTAGTTTCTGAAGGTGCTCAGGGTTTTTGTTTCAAACTTGTCGCCATTCTGGGAGAGCACTTTAGTTTGAGTCAGGTGCTGAGCGATCTTGCGTGTAGCAAAGTCTATACCTGAATCAGAAAACAGCACCTGTCAGGAAGGGAGGTCATCTCCAGTCTCCACCTTGACCACATACTCAAACCATTAAGCTGGCAATCAACATTTTGGGAATTGCAGAATTCCAATTTCAAATCCTTAACATGCGTTACAAAATTTCATTAGCATTATAATTACAAATAAAATGGTGAGAATTAATGTGGGTGTCCATGAAATAAAAATGATCCTGTTAAAGAAAACAAATGAGCATTTTTCACTCTGCTGATAGAACGACTTGACAGATCTTCTCAGTGACGAGAGTTGCAAGCATCATACACATTTCTTGGAGGAATAAAAATCAGCAGAAATCCATACTTATTTCACACATTTCCTTATGAAAACTATTTGTTTGGTCAAGGTTAAACAGCATGGACAGATTTTCAATAAACGAATGAAGCAGAGCTAATGCACTGTGTTATTTATTACAGAGGGGCAGCAGCTTACCGAGAGCTTTCATATAGCCTTCGAAGTTTTCATTGCTTTCCATCTCCCACGTTCCATTGTAGTCAACAGGCATTTTCACAGACGAGTTCAGACAGCTGGAGAAACTAGCTTGTCTGCAGCAGATCCTATGAGCCTTTTTATGGGACGCCAACATCCACGGTATTAGTACAAAGTTCACAAGATAAAACTTTTATCTGCTAGCAAGGGTCAGTAGGACAACAAGAAATATAATACCTTTGAAAGCATAGTAATGCATAAAGAAGGAGGGGGGGGGGGCTGTCATCTCATTACAGTTACATCTAGCTAGTGTACTGTCAAACATATTTGTCTTCTGTGAAAGATAACCTGTTTAAGTAAGCCTGTGGGTACCTTAAAAAGCCAAGGTCCTTTAATTTCCCAAGTTTAGTTAAAGGTATGTGTGCTACTTAACAAGCCACCAGCTATCATATAAATCTACTATATAAACCCCCGTTCCTCTGAGATCAATTATTGTGGTAATAACAACACATGAAATAATCAGGTTGCACTCTAGTAAAATGATCAGCAACAACGAGCCTTGCTCTTTTGCATTGTGATGAAGACGCTTGCTTGCGATACACGAAGCCGCTCGTTGCACCCAGCCTCCGTCCTGTTACATATACACATATGTATATATATACATTACAATAAAACAATATGCAATCCAATTTAGTGCTTTTACTTTGTTGCCATATCATGCACACTGACTTGCAGGGGTTTAAATATAATAAAGGTATTTGCTGTCACCACCTTTAGGAGAAACTGATATTTGTCCAGTTAGCAATCAGTACATTTGCTTTTTATGCTAACTAAGACAGGGCAGCAGTGTGGAGTAGTGGTTAGGGCTCTGGACTGTTGACCGGGGGGTCGTGGGTTCAACCCCAGGTGGAGGACACTGCTGCTGTACCCTTGAGCAAGGTACTTTACCTAGATTGCTCCAGTAAAAAAACAACTGTATGAATGGGTAATTGTAAGTAAAAATAATGTGATATCTTGTAACAATTGTAAGTCGCCCTGGATAAGGGCGTCTGCTAAGAAATAAAATAATAAAAAAAAGATAATTCTATATCATATCTAATGTCTAAAAATACAAAGGCTTGGTTTGCTGAGCCTTTGCATCAGAGCAAAGTTTGCATCACAAAAAGAAAACCCAACTAATACATTACAGCACAAACCTAGTGAGAAATGATGTTGGTGCTTGCAGGAGTTCTTCAATAAGAAACCCTGTTTTTTGTCACTAGCTCTGTAGTAAGTAAGGGTTGCATTTCTTTTTTTTCCTTACTCTAGTGTACTGTAATAAATCCCGTAGATAACCATTTCATTTTTATGCTTTGTTGGGAAAATGTTGATTCAGAGAAAAAAGAAACACGACTTTGTAATCACTTCATAAAATGCCACGAAGGCAGTCGTCCCGCTCCCCTTGCATTACAGTTTCATTGTGTAATAGGAAAGGGTAAAGGTGAAAGCACTGCGTGGCTTTGAACCTTACCAAAGATCACAGAGATTTATTACCGCTATCTAGAATCTCCAGAGTTCATTCTTTAACCTCAAAATCTAATGAGACCAGATGCTAAAACTTTGTCTGAGAATCATAGTACAGGACAATTACCCCATGATGAGAAAACCCCATCAGGTTTTCCCCATGAGGCCAGAATCAAGCAGTCTTGTTTGGATGGAGGTCTTGCTGAGTCTGTGAGCTCCTGGCTGAACTTCTCTATCGGCCTTGCTGTCTTCTTCCTGTCTCTAAAGTGTTTTGATGTCCAGACACAGTCTGGGCCCAAATCAATTACCCCTTTTAAAATAAAATGTGTTTCTGGGGAATTATATATACAATGAATCATCAATGATGCAAGAATTGATTCAATATATACAGTAGTGTGCACATTTATCAGAACACCCCATTACTCCTGTTATTTTGATTTGTTGTGCATATGACATCAAACCACTGTAACAGAATATCTTGGAAAATTGTCAAAATAGGCAAATTAGTGATTGTCTAATTTAATAGATGACTTTACTAGGCTACACGTGCAATTCATTTAAAATAATAAGAGAGAAAAGAACACAGCCACTAATGGTAAAATGCAGTAGACTTGTTTAAGATGCCTAATTAAATCACAAAGTGTTCCAACATTTTCACAGACTACGTATCGAAAGGATATAAGTGACACATCTTGAGGTGTTCTAATACATTTTTACACTATTGTAGTGGAATTTCACTAATGAAGTCTTAATAAACTCCCTTGATTTCTGTGAATACTCATTAGCAAGGATTAACAAAATCACCCCAGCTTTCGAAGCTGTTGAAATATAGATGCTATTGAAACCACTGCATAATACAGAATAGTATCTACAGTACTGTATATAATGTAAGTTGGACACTTTAATGGCACACATGTTTTAAACACTCTGCCCACCTTCATTCAAAGCCTACACAGTCTGGCTGGTTTTGGTTCCTTTTATTCAGAAATTGTGCACAGTTGTGTAACAAATTCAGAAAAAGAGGTCGGTTACAACTGAAGTTATTGTGGATAGTGCTTGTGAAGCTAATGTCACTGGACCTTTACACTACTGTACCAGAAAATGAAACAGATTGCAGTTTTTCCTTGATCAGTATATTAGTTGGAATAAGCAACTAAATAGAGGCACTGTTGAATATGGAGAAAGGTCCATTTCCGACAGTACAGTCTTTAAGAAACTGAAACCATGTCATTTTTCCTTGTCTGATCTCGAAGATACATGTTTTGCTGGAATCGTCGAATTTGCCTCCGTGTTCTTGCAGTTATCTCCATGTTTTCTCCAGTTTTGTACAAAGTCTCATTGCTGCACCTTCTTGAAGACTTGTTTGCATACTACTCCATTAACCCTTATTTCCTAAATGGACAGAAAAGGAATTGGGTGATTCGTTATTATGTATTGTGCTTAATACACAAATAATGATTATATAGATTCATGCACAAATACAATATGTAATGAGTGAAGCAATAAAACACCATCTTATTTACAGAGAACAAAAAAAACAGGCAGAAAAAATATATATATATTATATTTATATATATGGTATATACTTTTGGCTCTACCAATATGGATGGCCTGTATATAAAGTAAAACAGTTGTGCATTTCAGTAATATTCAATGCAATACATAATATATAAAATCCACATTATGTATAATGTAAGCTTTTGCTTTGTTTGTGCTTTTAGGCCCTTTTACCAACAATTTTGTAAAACTTAACTTAGTTTAAAATACACCCCTAAGGTTAATCATGATACATTTGCAGAGTTTGATCATTGTGTGAAACAAGTGTGTTTAATACAGAAAGTGTATTTAGAAGACAGACACATCCTTCAGGGCTGCATACATTGGATTACAATGTGTACTCTTCAAATAGAAAATGTGTGTTCCTAATTCTGAACATTTTGTGGTCCTAAGTTTGTAGGAGTAATCAATGTTACAATGACCTTCTGTTTTGAAAAAATAAATAAAAATGCCGTCCATATATATTATTGACGGATCTACACTATTAAGATTGCACTTCAGACAGCATGTTCCATAAAAATGATTACTGAATCCCATACACATGATGCATTAGTTATTAATAATGCAGCACTTAGACAGTTTATAAATCATGTATGGCCTTTTTGTTCTGCATGTATATAGCCCCTTTTTTCACATAACCTCATACCTCAAATCAAATTTTTCTATTCCTGGCTGATTAACTGCAAAGGTGAAAACCATTCCTTACCAATACATTATTAATGGACTACGATACAATCTGGGTGCCGTTCATTTAAATCAGTTTAATATATACATGTGTTAAAATATTGCCATTAAATGAACACAGGACTTTCAGGAATAGGTAGGTGTTACTGTTAAAGTCAGAAATTGGTTCAATTTAAGATCCATCCCAAAATGAGTTACTGGTAGTATTATCCAGACAAATTCTAATGGCGAATTCTAGCGATAACAGGGTATTCCTGATACCTTAAACAACATCATAATATGATTCTGTGTATGTATATACAGAGAGACAAACATATGTAGAAAACAGAAAGTACTGATTAGAGGAGAAACCTCAAAATGGAGCGAGGTAACCAGTGGTGTACCACAGGGATCAGTATTAGGTCTTCTGCTATTCCTAATCTACATTAATGATTTAGAATCTAGTTTAGTAAGCAAACTTGTTAAATTTGCAGATGACACAAAAATAGGAGGAGTGGCAAACACTGTTGCAGCAGCAAAGGTCATTCAAAATGATCTAGACAGCATTCAGAACTGGGCAGACACATGGCAAATGCCATTTAATAGAGAAAAGTGTAAAGTGTTGCATGCAGGCAATAAAAATGTGCATTATAAATATCATATGGGAGATACTGAAATTGAAGAAGGGAACTATGAAAAAGACCTAGGAGTTTATGTTGACTCAGAAATGTCTTCATCTAGGCAATGTGGGGAATCTATAAAAAAAAGGCCAACAAGATGCTCGGATATATTGTGAGAAGTGTTGAATTTAAATCAAGGGAAGTAATGTTAAAACTTTACAATGCATTAGTAAGACCTCACCTAGAATATTGTGTTCAGTTCTGGTCACCTCGTTACAAAAAGGATATTGGTCCTCTAGAAAGAGTGCAAAGAAGAGCAACCAGAATTATCCCAGGTTTAAAAAGGCATGTCGTATGCAGACAGGCTAAAAGAATTGAATCTATTCAGTCTTGAACAAAGAAGACTACACGGTGATCTGATTCAAACATTCAAAATCCGAAAAAGTATAGACAATGTCGACCCAGGGGACTTTTTTGACCTGAAAAAAGAAACAAGGACCAGGGGTCACAAATGGAGATTAGATAAAGGGGCATTCAGAACAGAAAATAGGAGGCACTTTTTTTTTTTACACAGAGAATTGTGAGGGTCTGGAACCAACTCCCCAGTAATGTTGTTCCTTCAAGAAACTGCTTGATAAGATTCTGGGATCAATAAGCTACTAACAACCAAACGAGCAAGATGGGCTGAATGGCCCCCTCTCGTTTGTAAACTTTATGTTCTTACGATATAGAGTCGTGTGTAAATGTATTAGAACACCCCATTGCTTCTGTAGTTTTGATTTGTTGTGCGAATGAAATCAAATCACTATAATTTAAAATCTCGCAAAAATGGTCAAACTAGGCAAATTAATGATTGTCATTTAATTGATGACTTCAATAAGCCACACATGCAATTAATTTAAAATAGTAAGAGAAAAGGAACACAGACCAAATTGGGAGAAATGTTGTCAGTAGTTTATAGAATAAAACAAAAATGTTCATTTTACCCAAACACATACCTATAAATAGTAAAACCAGAGAAACTGATAATTTTGCAGTGGTCTCAATTTTTTCCAGAGCTGTATACATATATATATATATATATATATATATATATATATATATATAATATATATATATATATATATATTATACACACACACACACATACACACACACATTATAAATAAATGCGAGAGAGAGAGAGAGAGAGAGACTCTACCAGGTGCATTTCATCTCCATCCACCCACTGAGTCCAGCCTCTTCCTGGTTTCTCTCCTTTCTGCACACACACAAGCTTCTCTCCTTCCCAGGTCACTGTGGTCTGAAACAAAATCCACACTGTTTTAATCTGCTTGCAGTTACTCCTAACAATTCTTCACAGACAGTGAAAGGCAGGCCTCCCTTCTCTTTGCAATACACAGTCACGGAACTGGCTAACTGGGCTCACTTGCACTGTATATTAATAGACAATCTGTGTGCTTATTTACTGCTAGTAACTGGCTTTCTAATGTATTCATACTTTATCAATGGTAGTGTGTGTGTGTGTATATATATGCACTATTTTCTTTACAAAACAAATGCCCGAAAGCACTGTACCTGAAAATAGACTAGTCATTAACATGATCTATTCTACACAAGGAATAGCATCCATGTGTAATATATTCTTGTTAATTCAATGTGCTGTTATGCACTAAACTCATAATAGCTTTCTGCTTAGTGTCATGCAATAACTTGAATAAAGTTATTTATTGCTTATCATTGGCGCCAGCTAAAGTTTTGACCAAGAATTTAGTGAAAGATTGAGTTTTTTTGTTTTTATTAACTATCAATTAGGTACAGCTAGAGGGCAGCAGAGACCTGATCAACTGAAACCAAGCGTAAAGGATGCCCAAAAATTTCTCTTCTGGTGCTTCAAAAGGAGGTGATCATTTCAAAATGGCTGAGAGAATTTAAAAGACCTGCCGGCACAGTTTCTGCAGTCAATGGTGATCGTCACCTGGCTGTGCTTGTGTAGGTTGCATTATTTGGTTACCTGCCACAAATCAGACTGACCAAATCACCACAAGCCTCATGCAGAGTGACTGATAATTTAGGGCAGACTGACAGAGAGCACTAAATATCACTGTGGCTGCATGACGTTCTCTTATCATTCTACCAGTGTCAGCAGAACTGAAAAGCTTGAATTAGCAACTGTGGTTTTTACTGCCTGTTATCTTCAAATCTTTGAGGCTTCCTGCCAATACCAACTACCGGGAATTCAGCAGTTTAAAACCTGCAATATTTGCTTTCCAATCAGCGCCAAAAAGTTACCCTCTAACCCTTGCCTCAGTCCCACATTAACCTGAACACTGCAGACTGAATTTTGTGAAATAAAAACACACAGCATCCATATACATTGTACACCTCGTTTACCACAGTATTTTTACACATTTACCATGTTTTTCCCATGATTGTACCAATTTATTCATTCATCATAGTTTACCCCGGTTTGCCATGTTTTTTAACATACCGTGCGATTTAATTGTACTTTCTTACACTTTGCTATGCTTTCACTATTAGAAACTGTTATAAGGGGCTGTATGTGTACATCATTTCGTTTTTTTTAAGTAACGGTATTCATGATTTTATAAATACTCCAATGCACTATGATAAAGGTACAGTATAGTGAAAGCCTGAAACACTGACATTACAAATGAACCACGGTAAAGTATTAGCGCTAGTGCATTCTGACACATTCAATGGAATACATACAGTTAAGAAAAAAACTTCTGTACCGATGCTCAACGTAAGTGTGAATATTTGTATTAGACTTCCAAAATGACCCAACAGCAGCCGTGCACTTTGACCTCCTGACGGTGTTGTAAGCGGCCCCTTCTAATTCTTACCATGCATTTGCGATCATCCACCCCCGACAAATCCTCTTCGAACTCCTTACCGACTTCGAAATCCATGACATAATTTTTAAAGGTGCTGAGAGTTTTAATGATCATGTGATCTCCATTCTGAATGACGTCTTTATCGGGTTTCAGCAAGGTAACGACTTTCCGAATTGCAACATTCAAGTCTGCAACAATCAAAGAGATTTAAAATGAATTCGTAAGTAAATCCCTTGCAAACTGAAGATTCGTAACTACAGCAGGAGGATCACAAGACAATCATGTGCATTTAGGACATCCTGCGCTGTAAGGGGTGCACACGTTTTATTTGATTTTGTATACAATAGTTTTCATTTGTTTTCTTAAGGTTAGTCGTTTCCCAAGCGGACTTTGTTGTTCACACTTAACACCAAACGTACCGAACCGTCTTGTTTTTTTGTTTTTTTTTAAAAAAAGGACCCAGTGTGAACACAGCCTTATATGACACATTCAGATGAATTTATGCACTGATCGAGAAATCTGACAATAAGGGAACTGCATTAAGCTGTGGAATGGCAATTAAAAGACAATGGGAAGGGAAATAATACTCTTCCTAATTGGCTGGCTGATTGGTTAACTGATTGATTGGAATCACCTGCAGAACACAGCTGCATAAAAGTCAGGGGTTTTTTTTGCAATGGTTGTATATTTGGTATTTCAGTAAGTGCAAGAAAAAAAAATATCTTTGCAACAAATCCAGCTACAGTACTTGTGTGACTGATTACCCCGCCATTGCATGAAATAATCATAATAGCAGCAACAAAATGTAATTACAAAATATAGACATTCTTACCCAATGCTTTCAAGTACTCCTCAAAGTTGTCATTACTGAGCATCTTCCAATATCCATTGAAATCTGTAGGCATTTTCCAAAAGTAAAAGCAAAACTAGCGGAGATGAATATCTTTTCCTTGCTGTCAGTAAAGAGAGCACTGTGAGAGTTAGGATCTCAATCAACAAGCCTGGTCTTGCCAAGTCTGTTTATCGCCACAGTCTGCACAATGGGAGCTCTATAACAAGATTATGTGTTGTTCTAAACACACATGCACACACAGCACCAAGGTGAACCCTCCTGATCAGTATTACAAGTGTAGCAAGCCAGATAAACCTCCTGCTTAAAAGGGATCTTCCTCCCCTCATGTTCCCCATAGCTTTCTTTCAGGGTCCTAGTTTCTATATTCTCACTCCCTTATAAATCAGCTCTCTGTTAGCACTGAACAGCATGGCCTGGTCTTATGACTGTGTCAAGGATGCTATCTCACTCACAATAAGGTTTATCAGTGTCAGACAGCTGTAATATTAAACCAGTGTTTCATGTGTGATTTGATAGTTTTGAGCAGAACTGGGTAATTGATATTACCTTGATGCTGTGAATGAATTAGTAGAGTGCTTTTCTATGATTATTTATATTGATCTGCTATATATATATTTTTCAATTGAATGTACAGTAATTTGTTGTCATTCTATATGCTGCAACCCCCTTTTTATTTGCATGCCATTAACTTAAGCTAATTGTGCATTGTCCATCGCTGATTTTGATGGCTTCTAATCATGCAATGCTCTGTATCCTACACTATACATTTGCCATCACCAAACTGTATTCCACCGAATTCTCGAGGTTCTTGAAAATGGCTATAACGAAAGTCCACTCATACAACAGGGTTTACAGTTTTGTCCAATGTAGGCGTTACCTGGTTAAAAAAAAAAAAAAAGTGCTTTGGATTTGGATACCAACAATTTTGTTTTACGCTACTTTAGAATTGCTTAAAATAAGTGTCTATTTAACAAGAGAAAGGGAGTCAAAAATGTAAAAACAGCAACTGATTTTCCAAACACATAAACCAAACAGAACAGTCCTCCAAGTAGTGCACTGAAAGCACAGAGCCCTGCTGTCATGACAAAAGAATGTGCCACAACTACATACAATTTTCTTCGAATTGAGAAGAAAGCTTTTTTTTTTATTATTGGCTATTCATTTGTATTGCTTTGTGCAGATTTGTAGAGATGATTAATGCTGTTTGAAGCTGACATCTTGTTATACCTGTTTTCAACAATAGTTATCTGCTGTATTATTGAATTGTATTTTGTCACACTTGTACTTGCTTGAACCAAAGTCACTGTATTTATCTTGCTCTTAATTGTATTATTACTTGTACTGTAACACTTGAAATGTATTTGCTTACCATTGTAAGTCACCTTGGATAAGGGCGTCTGCTAATAAATAAATAATAATAATAACAATAGGCCCTTTTGATAATGATGTGACTTAAGCCAAATCTAATACTAGTTTATTTTTTACAGTTAATTTCTCAAAGCTTTTAAATATTTAAATGTGGCGTCTTGCGAGACAAATCAGATGTAGACACAAGGTGTCTATACACGATGAAAAAGCTACTTTGGGTACCCAATAGTATAAAAAGGACTTTCTACATTACAACATAAAAAGGCAACAAATCAAATCAATCTTTGTATAAAATCCATAAAGTGCAGATATAAATGCAGAGATGTTGAAAAGATGCCGACTCTATAAGCTTGAACTGTGCATGATCTTAACATTTCACTTTTGCTATCGTGCACTGTTACGCCCAGCTCTCCTGGGGCCACCACTGAAAGACTGCAATAATGTACAGTTGGTACAGCTTGTCAAGTCTGGATGGGTAAATGGGGGACAGCCGAATGAGAGAGCCTCCTTGGTGGCTGACCATCTGAAATACCCAGGCATAGTAGTTCTTTACCATTCATTCAGAGTTTAACATTGACTCAAGTCTGTCTAGATGTATTTCCTGCTGGCCATTACAATGCAGACAAAGCCCCTAACTCGACATCAATCTGTATGGTGGTATTCATGTTATTTTACATATGGAGGCTGTTGCATGAAAAAGATATTTAGAAACAACTGTAGAAAACCACCTGAAATCAAACCAGACAGTGAACAAAAGCAGAAAGGTTTCACACGACACACACTTTCGAAAGAGGTGTGTTTATTTCAGGATGAAGCGCTTCGTAGCAATGTCAGGAGCCAGCTTCTAGCACTGAACAGTAAGATATATAATCACAGAGCGATGACATGAATGAATGTCTTTACAAGAAGCGAGGGGAGTTAAACTGGAATTAGGAATGATCTATGTTATTGGATTACATATATATATATATATATAAAAAAAAATCAATTCGTAATGCATTACATACAAATTCATATAAAACTATATTCTAACTCTACAGCCACTTATTGTAAAGTGTCCATATAAAAATACACTTTTTGATGTAGCCTGTGCAGCATCTTTGCTGTATTACCAACATTACAAAAGGGAAATTCAATCCACAGTTGGTGTTTACCAGACAGCAGGTGACACCTGAAGACTATTTGATTGAAGAACAGCTTCCGTACACACAGGCCAGAGCACCTTACACAGACACAGAACAGCCAAGAATGACTCCAATCAAGGGACAAAACATTTGTATTGTTTAATGAATAGCAGAAGTAGATTAAATCTAACAGCGTACATTTAATACAGCATGTTTTTCATTTTGCCCTGTATTAACCGCTTGTAACCACCCATAAAAAAGGCACTACATTAATAAAAAAAAAACGACTGCTTCTGATGACATTTTGTTTTCCGTCTGTGAATAAACCCGTACCCTTTCTTTCGGGGAGAGTGAAGTCCTCCTCATTCACTCATTCAGTGTTTGTTTTTAGGGGCTGCAGGATGTCACCTGCATTCTGCAGCTCGCTCTCCGCAGTGTACAAGTCATGCTGTTTAATGTACTCGATGACAGAGTCTGGGAGCAGGTACCTGACACTCTGTCCCCGGCGTAAAGCCCGCCGGATTTCGGTGGCGCTGATTTCGTTCTGGATCCACTCCCTTACCAAGTGGATATTGTGCCGGTGTCTGGTGAGGGTGTCCGACTCGTGTATGAACCTGTGCGTGTCTGTCAAGCCGCGACTGACACACACCAGGCCAAACTTGCCGACCACTTCCACAATGTGCTCTTCCCTCCACAGCTTAGGAATTTTGAATGTCTCCAGGAAATCGGCCCCACAGAGCAATTTCAGCTGCGGTGATCCTAAAGAAAAACAAATAATAAAGGAAGGTTTCTATTTTCAGCTATGCAGTCTTTATAACCATAATGAGACATTCAATAACTTAGCCTTGCTCCTTGGGTTTTTTTTATTTTTATAATTAACAAAAACTCAGGACTTTAAATAATGCAAGGAAAGAAGATGGGATTACATAAATACTTGCACAGTCCTCGTTCACAGTCAGCTTTAAACCTGCAATTTCCTGATTTATATTTTCGTAGATTTTCTCTTTCTCGTGTTAAATAATTAACCTCTCTTAATGCTTTTCATGAATAATTGCCTTTTACTATCCATTTAAGTTGCCAGAAAGAGTTTCCATTTCACTGAATGCTTCGACTGCCTCTGGAGATGGATGCAGCAGCTTTCCTCACATTTACATATTTGGCCAATTCATGTCAGTTCTGCCCATCTACACATCAGAATGAGACCTGATGAAGTGCAAGCAGGGGCAGGCATGTGCTGTAAAAAAACACCTCCCAGCACATAAAGTGCCTTGCAAGTGAAAGTTATGTTGCCAGGAATAGTGCTGAGATGGAGCATTGTATTCACAGTCCACCCCTGTGTCTTCAACATAGCTCTCAAACATGTCTCTTAGTACAGCTGGTACACCATAGTGTAACCATTAACCTGTCCCCTTGCAACACTGCCTCTAGTGGATGTGAGAAATACATCAATAAGAAATACTGCATTGAACAAAGGAGGTATTTCTCACATCCACTTGGAGGCAGATTAAAACCGGTCTCTGTAAGCATGCAGCATACCTGGATATGAGTTCATGTCCTGCTTGTCCTGTCCTGTCTTGTTCACACGTGTATCTTGCACACTTCCCTTTAGGTGATCAGGATTGAGCAGTCTGTTATAATGGTGTCTACAGTATAATGGGAGGGGGGTTTAAAAAAAAAAAAAAAAAAGAAAAAGAAAAAAGGCTACTGTTTGAAATTATCCTCTCAGATGTAGAAGGTTTAGTCTGACTTTCAATTACTCAAGAACAATGTGCTTTTGGGCTGCAGCAAAGCAAGACAAGAGGCCACTTCATGTTTTAATCAGTTGTTTGTGAAATGCAGCTTAAAGGGAAAAGCAGCTTAAAGGGTATTTACATTAGTGGCAAGGAGCATTTTGTAACATGTGACAAGTGCTTGGAGCCAAGGACTCTCCCATTCTCTCTCAAGTGCAAATTCCAAGAAAAGGGGCTTTTGAACCTGTCGTCTCCATGCTACTGTAAACAACGTACTTGAAATTAAGAATGTAGAAAAAGAAAACCTGCATTGCCAGACCAACTGCTACAGTAGCTACATATTATTTCATGTCCATGGTAAGACATCACTGACATTACAGTAAGTCTTTACTGTATGGAGGCTGTGTGGTCCAGTGGTTAAAGAAAAGGGCTTGTAACCAGGAGGTCCCCGGTTCAAATCCCACCTCAGCCACTGACTCATTGTGTGACCCTGAGCAAGTCACTTAACCTCCTTGTGCTCAGTCTTTCGGGTGAGACGTAATTGTAAGTGACTCTGCAGCTGATGCATAGTTCACACACCTTAGTCTCTGTAAGTCGCCTTGGATAAAGGCGTCTGCTAAAAACAAACAAACAAACAAAAAAAAAAAAAAAAAAAAAAAAAAACCTTCGACATGGGGTACAGTTTACGAAGCAGTACTGAAAACACACGAGCAAGCAAAAATATGAACAATGCATGACCTAGATTTTTAGACACCCGCTCAAGACTGTGAAATGGTATTTTTGGCATCAATCCTTGCTGTACAGCTATAATTTATTAATGCACTCTTCCACTTACTCTAAACTTTGCTCAGATTATGGTTGACCTTATTTTATAGTACAGTAATTAAATATTAGTGTATATACGGAAGGTGCTGTCAGCAGAAAATGAAAAAAGTGTTTAAGAACTGCCACTTCCCACACCGGTGAAATGTTTCTGTTTTGAACACAAAACCTACAGTACACTGAATACATAAACCTCCTGCAGAAGTCTTCTACTGTGGGGTACCCCGTTCCAGTAAATTAACGTTGAAAAGGAGGGAAAAGCATTTCTTCTGCACCCTTTTTGAAATTATGTTACATGAACAAACCCAAACCATGCTCATAATGTTCATTTCATTTTGCCACAGAACACAGTACAGGTTCAACACAGGTTCAATCTCTTTGCACAATAGAGAACAGGCAGTATTGAAGCTTGCCAATCTAGCGTTCTTGAGCAAAACAAACGTTTTTATCATGCAGACCAATGGCACTAAGGACTTAAGTACAGTATCTGCACTCCGATACCTGCGATCAATGTGTAGGTCACCTGTATGAACATAATATATGCTTACAGGCACTTACTCCTATATATTTTCAATGCAACAATTAAAAGCTTTGTAGCACACTGCAGAAATGTCTTCTGAGAGCTGAATAATTACTCTAGCCCTTGCTAGAGATAACAAATTGCATGCTGTTTCCCAAAAAGACGAGAGGTGTTACTCAACATGCAAGTCCGTTGAAAAGGCCATGACCGACCTGTTAATGCCATTTGTATCTGTCTATAATCAATTCAAATATTGCTAACTACAATACAATTAGCAGGAAAAAAATCTTGGGTAAGAAAGCAAAAGATTACAATGAAGGTTTTCATTGAAAAGTCAACATATTCATTCAATTACTGTTCTTATTCTAATCTCCAACCACAAAAAATGTATTGTACTCCCGAGAACCCGATACCTGCCAGCCAATTACATCTTCACTAATACCCACAGGCCAAGCTCCTGTTACCTCACTGGAATTAACACAACTTCCTCCAGCAAAGTAAAAACGATAATGAATCTGCAGAACCAAATCATTCCAATATTGGAACAAAGAACTGGAATGGAGGGGCGGGCTTTACCCATTCCTGCTTGCAATGATACTGGAATTGTTCTGGGGGGGGGACATGAGAGGCAGCCAGAAAGAAAGCCTGTATTTATATAAAAACACGTTCCACTGTTGGACTGTCTTTACCTCAGTACCTCGACTGTCTCGCTCCAGTGCTGTTGTTTGCTCTCCCAGGGGTCCACTCCGATCCAGTTAGAAGTCTCCAGAGCCAGACGACTCATGGCAACACGGTGTGTTGCCGAGACCAGGCCTTTCTTGCCATATTCATCACTGACAGGGGAAACGATGCCCTCAATGACTTTATATCGTCCTTGAAGAACAAACAGACACAGCCTTACAAAAACATAACGTGATAGAGTCAATTACTGCTTAGAGAACCCTGGGGACTGAGAAAGTGCTGGGAAAAATGTTTTAAATAACTAAAATATATATATGTATTTTTTTTTTTAAAGATGCCTACAAGATTAACTTACACCTGATCATTTGTTTTAGAGGAAGATTATGTATTTACAGGATGACATGCTGGCAACATATTTACAAATATTACATTCAGGCAAGAGAGAGAAACTCAAAGCCTCAGATGCCCTGGGGCTTACAGTAAATACAATCCTGTTCTGTATGCATACCAGTCAGGATGTCAGCTTATTATTACTTGATTTAGTACCCTAATTAAGACTGACGTAAACCCCCTTGTTGAAAGGCCAGTGTATTAGCACATGATACCATGCTGTAATACTGTCCTCCAGAGCTCCCTGTTCATTCACTGAAGCACATAAAGCCTTTTACAAGACTCTCTCTCTCTCCCCTGCTTATATGAATATTTCTTCTTGTGTACCCCTGGCAATGCAGATTTAGTGAGAGGATTCACTGTATGCTGGAGGATTAAGCAAGTCCTAGGCGTTTATTATACCACGACAACGGTCCATCAAAATGTATAAGTTGGAAAAAAAAATAAAAGCAAAAAGAAAAGCAAATCAATTGTGGTACAGTACCAGTGTTGCATTCATTACATAGTAACAGAAAGTAATTTGGCTTTAAAGAATAAGAAATATAATTCCTTCATTTAATATTTGATGGGTTTATGACAAATGCAGCAAATTGCCTAATACCGTATGGAAACACTGAACACAACTTTCACAACTGATTTGAAAGCTAGTTTCCAAAACAAAACACAGCACTTTTACCTCATCTATGTTTCCTCTGCCTTTATCAGTGGAAAAGGGATGCAGACTGAGATAAGAACACACAATCCTCAAGCTGCTTTCAGAATAAACCCTGTGTTACACAGGGGAAAAAGAAAAATCCTGAATGACAAAACGCAAATGCGCACACGTACATACATACTGGAGAAAATAAGCCTTCCAATCTGTGAAGGACCACACTCTGGGATTAGCCACGCACGAGGCAAACCCAGAGTCTCCAGCATAATCTCATGGAATAAAAGTTTTAAGGCTTTATCGGCCAGAACAGAAATGCTTTTCTTCTAAAACCACTAAATAGACACAATACATTCTTTGCTACGGTCAATTTAAAGCTCTGTAATGGGAAAAAAAATAAAATCGCCATAATCTACAGTTTTGAACCAAAGGCACATCACAGTGCAGGCTCCCTGCTACAATGTGTGCATGCAATCTTTTAAACAGACTGCAAACCAGGAGTCATACCATTGTTTATCAATACATAGATTTTCAGAGACGTTGCCATTAAATACATGTGCAATAAATGTGAAAGCCACACTGTAATTCAGTGTACTCAGACAAGGGCTACAGTATATTGGAAGCAGGCCAGGAACGGCAGTGTTTCACCCCTGTGCAGGGTCATGGTTCCTTTGATCGCTACAAAGCATATATGAACGTAACTGTTTAACCTACTCAATGAATCCCCCCCCCCCCCCCATATTAAAAAAAAACTAAAATGCTGCATAGTTCAGGTAGTGGGGTTTATTCAATTGATCTGAACAAAGACAGTATTTAAGTCCTCCAACATTGCTGTCAATTGAACAGACCCCAGGATGACACCAGCAAAGCCACAAGCTTGTGATCACAACGTGAACAAAAAAATAAAAAGCAGCACAAAGGTACTACAGGCTAACCTCAGCAGGTTCTTCAGGAGCAGGAATACTGAATATTCCACCATAATGATAACCAATGGCAACATATCCTTTTTTTTAATCCCACTGTTGTGAGTAGCATGCTTTATCAAATGAAATGTACTGTCACACATGTTTCAATCCACACAGATATCTATATTTACATTTGAATCTATGCTTATGATGTCTCACTGAGTTCAAACCTAATCTAAAACACACATTTATAAATTCCATGTAAACGAACAGAAATAGATACATTATGAGCTTGTTATTTGACTTCATTACTGCAATAGGATCACATCCTGCAGATCCTAGTATACAAAGCCTTTCACGTACCTGCAGGTGCTAGCAAAGTATAGAGGCTGTATTACTGTTCAAAAATAAGGATGGTGTGTGAAGGTCTGGCTTCTAGTGTAAAGTACCCCAGATTACATTTCTTGAACCTTGATAATATTCATATGGTTTCTAATGGCTTAAAACTAAATGATCACAAGGAGGTTTGTATACAGTACTTTGTTCTTATCATTGATCACAATTTACCATGGATTTATCAATGAACACAGAATGTAACTGTCTTTACTAATGTCAACCATCACATGAGCTCACATATGCGCTCCACTGCGAAACACGGCATGACAGTTATACAGGCATGTGTCAGTTTAGCATGCTCATGAACTTGACACAATAGTTTTTATCTTCAATTCAAGAAAACGTGCGAGGATCTGTTCCGCCAAGTCTAACAAAACAGAATATTTTACATTTTATTTCACTATAATAAAATGGTAAAAATCAAACAATGTTACACTGTGTTTGCTTGTTCCAGTTCATGCTAGTCCTGTCCCAAATGCAGAATCTTCCAAAAACTACTTTACTGCGTTTAAAGTTTTGCATCACCTAGAATTTTAGGATTGGGACACAATTTTAAAAAACCAAAAAAAAAAAAAATAATGAACATAATTTGGATCTTTTATTTAACATCATCAAAGAAACTACAAAATGATATTCCAAAAGTCTGCAGGAAGCCATAATAGTAGTACAGTTTTTCATGTTAGATTTCAAAATGCCACATTGGTCAGTTGTTCGTTAAGTCTATGGAAAACTACAAAGCGGTATGTAATTTAATATGTTAACGTAACATTATTCAGCAGGTTTCATTTGACATTATGAAGCAAAATGAGTTAATTCCATAGGGTGATGGAAAACCTTTAGCTGTAGCTGTACATTGAAAATGACCTCTTTTTGGTTTTGGTTTTTAAAAAAGCGCTACATTTTTTTTACAGTTTAATCTTGCTTGCAAGCTCACGGATTAATAGCCGAGTATGAATCTTTAATCCATCATCAGGCCTGAGAAACAACACTAAAATGAACATTGAAGTTAATGGACTGGTACAGTATAGAGAGAATAATACAGGATGACACAGATGCAAATAACACTTCCACAGGCATAGCTATATAAGAAAATGTAGGTTACATCCATCTCTGTGAACATGGTTCCTACAGTTCAGAGACCCAGTTATTTACTTCACAGTGTACAATACCTGTCAGCATGGTGCTATATGTTATGCTTCATTAGAATCCTTTTCAAGTAATTTGCATATTAAAAACTGACATTTACAATTAGCTAAAGCTAAGTAATTTGGCCCTGCACAGTTAAATAGACTCGATCCCCAATCAGAGGCAATCTGTGGGGTATTTGTTTTATTTTCAATTCAAAAGTCAGCATGGTACTGTATGTTCATATGTTTTATCAGATTTTTTTTTTTTTCAGGCTAATTGAAGACTCTGCAAACTCAGTCAAATTCTAAAACGGATTGTAGTAAATAAACAAAAACCATCGTCATGCAAATTGTTCTTTAAATCTGTGGGTACAAACACTAAACACAAACAGAAATAAACTTTTTTTCAAACTATTTTTAGTTGAAAGCACTACACTTCACATTAGAAAATGCAGATGAAACACTGCAGGCTAAGCGTGGCTGTTTGCACAGAAATTAATGTGAAACAGAAAAATATAAATGTAGATTAGGATGCAATTCAGTTCTCACATGTGATGGTATTAAATGGATTATGAAGTGCAAATATTGTATTAAAAAAAAAACTGAAAAACTGCTTTATAATACAAGAGTTGTTATCTTGTAGTAGCAGATGCAATATGCTTAATCAGTGCTTTGGAAGCAGATGGTACATTGAGTGGAAAGCGCTGTTTCTACTTCAAATGCAATGCAATGCATTTTCCAGGCTGGGAAACATACGATTGCTTCTCAACCCAAAGGCAGATTCCACTGAGAAATCTGCGCCACCTGCTTGAGAAATGACATGCAATTACCCGAGGCACTTTTCCGACCAGCTCAAAACAGACCCTTTATTTGTGTGCTTTAAACTCAAAGAGGTGAAAGACCTAGCAAGCAACGCAGTATGCAGAACTGAATAGCAAATACAGCACGCCCATTCATAACATTGGGTCAGCAACCGTCCTATGCTGGTCAAACCAAATTATCAGGTATTATCAATCCTAAAGTAAGTTGTCTTGTATTAAAATGAGTTCCCCATTACATTAACATAACAGCCATTAGATAGTTTAGGTAATTTGACAAACGTAACCGCTACCTTTCATAATTTAAGCTAAAACACCTCAAATGACCTACTGCAGTACAGGAGCTGGCAGTAACAACCTGTTTGATGCAGATGGTCCCTCGCTAATTCAAACAAGCGCATGTGCTGGTGGGTAATGGGGTTGAAGGAGCCACATGCAAGCAGAACTAGGGGAATCCTCCCGACCATTTCCAAACAGCGCTAAAAGCCGTCCTCCTCACTTCATGTTTTGCTGTAAAAAATGTAAAAAAAAAAAATTAAAGCAATGCAAACACAGGTATGCATCATTGAGAACTTTCACTAAAGGCTGCCACCGCTGAGGGAACCAGACAAACCACAGGGTAACAGCTTGATTACTAGAATATAAGGAAATGTATGAACGAGGGGGCATTCCGCCCAGCCATGCTTGTCTGATTCCTTGTAGCTGATTAATCGCAAAGCTGATTCTGCCTAGGCAACATAACTGCTAATCCATCCCATGTGAACTCTGCAGGACCCTGGTCGTTCCTTCAGGGATCATTATTATTATTATTTATTTCTTAGCAGACGCCCTTATCCAGGGCGACTTACAATCGTAAGCAAATACATTTCAAGTGTTACAGTACAAGTAATAATACAATAAGAGCAAGATAAATACAATGACATTGGTTCAAGCAAGTACAAGTGTGACAAAATACAATTCAATAATACAGCAGATAACAGTGACAGTTACATCAAGATAGGATTAAATACAAAATACTACAGATTAAACACTTTACAGTACTCTGCAGTACAGGATTAAATGGGTAAATCTGTTCATTTTGTTCATAGACATACACAAAACACATACTTTTATGCAAGATAGCCAAGTGCAAACTTCCCGTGAACAAAATGTCTCTGTGGGGATAATAATATTCTGCAACCGAATGATCAAACTGTTCTCTCTTTTTTCAGTCAAGCCGTTGTTGTGTGCGCTCTCTTGATGGATATCCCGCAGTTGTTGCTAGGTATGTGCAACCATAAGCGCAGATCGAGTGCTATGTCACATTCTCTGACTCTGCAACAGGCAGCGGCGGCAATGTTCTAGATCTCGTTGGAATCACAAACTATGCAACCAAATCTGCACATCCTGCAGACATGTGTGTTATGTTTAAAACGAAACTAAGTTTGCCCTGTTATTACTGGTTCGATATTGTCAGATACTTATGCGTGTGTTGCTTTAATAATGGATTACTTTGACTGTGCCACAAACGAATACTTTAGCAGCAGGCTTCAACTTAGTTATGGAACTCCGAATGCTTAATTCAGAGCGAACGTTTTCCATTGAACCTCCTTAATCTAGCGATCCTGAAAATCCATATATTAATAAAAAAAACAGTAATTATAAAAACAGTCCCTGTTAACAAATGACCTTAATCTCAGTTCGTATACCTTTCACCCAAATGCTTTGTAATACCGAGTAGTTTGGTTAACTGAGTAACTACGAATGACGCATGATGAACTCATAACATAAGTTATACGATAACTATTTATAAACAGTATATAACATTGCCATTTATTGTACTATTATTAGAGATAACAATCAAAACCACTCATATGATTACCTTTCTCTTACCAATGTATACAAGGTGTGCAACACGAGTTTCACTCCCCCAGAGCAAATGCCGTATTCTATGTGTCCTGATGAGAACCGTACGTCGTGTACAGAGACCTCTGCTGGTTGCATTGAAAACACTTTGTACCAGTCTTTTACTTCCCAAGTTCCTAATTTTTTTACTGCCTGAAAGTAGACAGGACATGGGAGTTGTTTATAGTTTTCGTCAAGTAGACAAAGTTTCAACGTCCCTCCTGTTTGGCTAGCGAGGAACTCCCTTGCTAGTGCCACGGAGGTATAGCGTGGTGCCTTTGCTGTGATGCTGCGGATGACTTGAAACAGATTTGAGCTCGTAGCTGTGAGAAGACCCAGCGGGGTACAGTGTTCAAGACAGTGGTAAAGCTGAAACATGCGCCAGCATGCTTCCAAACCCCATATCTTACTACGAGCCCACAGCCTATGAAAGATGTATAGCCTGCACTGAAGACCAGGGCTTATATTGGATTGATGTACAACAACAGTAAGGGAATACTGAGGCAAAATCACTGCTTTAAGTAACTGTACCTGCTAAGGTGCTGCTGAGTTTTATGATTTATTATGTTTTCTTTTTTACGCCTTAGTTATGGTGTTGCGTTGCGATCCTCTCGCCAGGTCGTCTTTGTTAATGAGAATGTATTCTCAGTTGTCTCAGTGAGACTCTCATCTGGATAAATAACAGTTTTAATTGACTGATTGACCATGGTTAAAAAAAATAAGAAAAGGATGGTAAATCAATTGTATAACCCTTATTAACAGTCCGAGCCTTGTCGAGAGTTCATTATCCAGTGTGGTTGTTTGTAATTGATTTTCTTGCTCTGTGTACCAGTGTGCTCAACATGATTTTTGAAGAATTGGTACAGCAATGCTGTCTGTTAAGTAGGCGATGCATACCATTGTGATTGATAGGGTTTTAATTATTTTAATACCTTAACAATAGCCTCAACCCTAATGATAACGTTATTATTGGAAAACGGAGACAATTACAGATAATTACTTTATTATTCCTGTTAATGATTGACTGTTAAATATAAAGCAGACTACTTTATTTGATTTTTTACTGACTAAACCTTTGCTTGAGTGAAAACATTGAACATTAAAACAGGAAAAAACAGCAGGTAGTAAAAAAAGAAAATAAATACATTACAGTATTGTGCTAATCACATAAGCAACCCCAGAAACCTGGATTTCTGAACCGAGTGGTACACTGTCTAACACTTTCAGAGTGCATGAGGTTAGAACTTCATATACAGTACATTCACCAGCCCCATAGTCCCACTGGAACGTCAGAGAGGGCACTAACAAGATCTACAACAGCCACATTTGATGGAAGGCAGTCAAGATGGCACAAGGTTAATGCACGTCACTTAAAAATGTATCATTTTAAAAAACGTACCCTCTCTGATCTCTCTCTCTCCATTCTCACCACCACTTGCACTGAGTGCATTGGTAGCCTGTACATAACAAAGTGTTATTGCTGAAAATGCAGCTAACCTGTCCATGAACTGCTTCAGTGACACGCGACAATGCCCTGCTCCACGAACGCCGGAGAAGTGATGGAAAACTGAAGCACACTCAATGTTAAAATACACAGCAGCTTGGGTGCTACTGTATAAAAATGTTATGATAACCTTTTGTACAGAATAGTGTCATCTCATGGATGTCTTGTAACATTTTGAGCTGAATTGCAGATCACAAATCTGCCAGTTCAGTATATTATGTTGAGTTTAAGGTTTTATATTGTGTCATAAATGTGTAATAACTTCAAAGTTTACCATTGTGTTTTGGTATATGTTCTATTACAGCCTCCTCTGTCCTGTCCTTATGTGAACCGACATGTGTTTTATTCTCCTTGTTGTACTGTGAGATGAAGAGAAGCTGGCATTTGGGTTGTATTCTGCCAGAGGGATATTTGTGAGGCTTGTGCTTTATATTTTTAGGGTTTCTCACTGAAGCTGAACAGAGATCTAAAATATTCGGATCAGCTGGTTAATGTGCAAGGCACACATGCCTTTAACCTCTGGAGGCCTGGGTTTAAATGGTGGGATTAAAAGTCCTAACCGAAAAAAACTTATTAAATAATATTGGGGAGAACACGTGTCTGATTTGAAAATGATCAATTACTAAACCAAGCAGATTTATCCGTGTTGCTGTCAGCCCTTGTTTTGTGTGTCCCTTTGTGGGTTCAGGTAAAGGGCTCATTGATTGTGCACAGCCCTGACTTTAATGGAGAGTTCCTTTCCACCATCAGGGAAACAATCCAAAGTCTCCAAAAATGTATGGCTGAAATAAGCACTCAGAGCAGACAAAAATGCAGCTCTTAGATGACAGAGTAACACCTGAACACACAATTCAGTTATTAATGGAAGCTGTTATCATGGAATAATGTTATTTCTTCTGTTCTCCATAAAATACAGTACAGAGAAGGTACTATTTTAAACCACACCATTAGTCATGTAGACATAGCCAATGCTGAGTTGAATACTGTGCTGTCTGATTTATCTAAATAGAACATGAATAACTTCAGTTAAGAGACTTCTTCTACTTGGCTTCCATTGGTAACTGGTTCCACTCCAAAAAAAAAATCCTAACCCTTTATAAGTACTGATCAATATAATTACTTCAAATCAAGTATCTAGTTCCATTGGAGACCATCCCATAAACCTACTGCCTGTTTCTGCAACTTTAAATACATCAGCTTTTATTACAACCAATTCATCATAACACCAAAACAACTTATTAAACAATCTTTAAACATACTGCAGAACCAAATAAAATACAGTATTCTTTCAAATATACAGTACTGCTTGCTTCATAGAAATAGTTTTAATGCCAAATTACCAAGCTTTCCCATTATCTTTCTTTTGCACTGGCACTCAACAAATTATCTAGTATGTTATACCGGCAGCAGAGGGTATTATAGCGAGATCATTCTGTTTTAAACCACTGGGTGGAGATTTAATTAAATACTGCTTCCTAAACAGAACACTATCCAGAGCTCAGTTTAGTAATACAGTGAACCTCACTATCAACTCACAACCTGATGGCCCCTTCACCTAACAGCATTACTGTCCAGGGGATATAGCAGAGGTGGGCAAACAGAGAGCCGCTTGTCAAAGTTTGATGAAACCTGCTACAGACCACCTTTTATTGAGAGAATCAGAATCTGGTGGCATATGAAGACATCTGTCCGTCCGTCTGTCTGTATATGTTAATGTTTTCCTATGTGAGTACTTTACAGCCATGGTGGGGGTTTTATGACAGCAGTGTGGAGTAGTGGTTAGGGCTCGGGACTCTTGACCAGAGGGTTGTGGGTTCAATCCCTGGTAGGGGATACTGCTGCTGTACCCTTGAGCAAGGTACTTTACCTAGATTGCTCCAGTAAAAACCTGACTGTATAAATGGGTAATTGTATGTAAAAATAATGTGATATCTTGTAACAATTACAAGTCGCCCTGGATAAGGGTGTCTGCTAAGAAATATATATATAATAACAATTATTCAGTAATGCCTTCACATATGTATTATTGTTGTTGTTTTAAACCTCTAGGGATTAAACTGAAGAGGAAACTTCAAGCATCACAAAAGAGACACCTTTTTCCTTTCTGCATTATGTGCTAACTAATAAACTGCAAAAGATGTAAGATGTTTAGAGCAATCAGAAGGAATGCCATTCAGAGGTGACAGCTGTAACCCCTGCAGGGGTTAGTCTTTTATTCTTAGTCAAGGGATTGCACTGTGTTTCTGCAGAGGGCTAAAAGGGGAACGCATCTGCAGAGGAATGTAAGCAAAGATAGCAAACTCAGGTAAGAAATAAGAAAACAACATAGCACTGCTGCTCGTCTCTATGTTTTATTCATGTATCATTTGCAGGCACATGCTATTAGTCAACCATGCACTGGCTGGGTGAAGCAGTTTATTTTAAAATACTGTATCTTGTCTGTATTCTTTCTCTTTTCTTGGTAGTTTTAATGCAAGGCCCCACTAGGATTATTTTTTATGCACCCTACATTAATCAAAGTGACTTGAGAATAAATTTGTACATCAGTGGTTTTACCAAGTATGTTCTTATCACACCAGAGCATATTTCATCATCCCCTTTCTTCAAAACGCTTTATTAAAAAGCAGAGGGCTGGGAATGTCTACCACAGTTGCAGATTACAAGTCAGTCAGTATTTCTTTTGTTCTTATTTTATGTATTTATTTATTTTACAAGGTCAGTCAGGCATGACAAAACAATAGCCATTTTAAATAATGCTACCTTTGAAAGCTTGATATCTTGGGACTAAAGCTCATTTGCTAAGGACACTGTGCGAAGGGTGCATAAATTCATGTTGTATCACTGGGAAACAAAAAATACATTTGGAATCTGGCATGTGGTATTTTCAGCAACTATTGTACATCTTCATAGTATGACCTTTACCAATCTTAAAGAGCGACTGGATATATTTCATACTTGGGGTTAAGAGTTTGTTCCTAGCCTGCTAATTTGTCATTTATATCCTTTATATATCCACCTGCATGAAAACCTCTGGGTGAGAGAATTTTAATTTCTGGTAAGTAATCAGTGATATAGGAAAACTAGGCAGTCATGTGTAAAAATGTTAGACGGCTGTGCATTAATTAGGCATCTTAAACACATTCTAAAAAGTCATGCATTTTACCATTTGTGGCTCTGTGTTCCTTTTCGCTTAATATTTTTAATAATTTGCATGTGCGGCCTATTAAAGTACATTTTTCAAGATTTCCAGTTGTAGTGGTTCCATTTCATCTGCACAACAAATCAAAACAGAAGCATTTTTTAAATCATATGAATAAGGGAAAAAATAAATAAAAGGTAATCTTAGAAAAGGTTATTTTATTTGCACAAATTGGTCAGTTTGGAGATACGGCCAAGGGCAAGTTCACTGAATCACTGAAATCACTACATGGCTGATAGAATAAGGTAAACATGAGAAAAACAGAACGAGACAACGGGAGCTAGACAGTATTCATCACAAGGAACTTTGAAAATGCCAGGCTGTAAAAAGTCATTTTTGTGAGATTTTTGTGCCCTGTCTGCCCCTGACATTTTGATTTGTTTTTGTTTTCAAACAGACTGTTCATGGCAGCAGATTAACCCCTTGAGGTACTCAAGGAATTGAGCGGTTGTTCAAGCACTTAAAATACATTTGAAACTGACTCAAGTATCACGAGGAGGAAACTGACAATTAGGACGTCCAGATTCACCCTGTCGGTACAATTTAAACCCTGCTTTCGTGCACCTTATTGCAAAAAATAAGAACGTTAGCATCTCTTTTATTTGTGGGACACATATGTCCCTTGTACCTTAAAGGGTTAAATTAGTGGGTTTGACAGCATTGAAACACTTCTCTCCCTGAACAAGGGTTAACCTTCTGTGAGAGAGCCAGAGGAAATCAGTCAATACTCAAGACAATTACTGTTTCTATTGCCACTTTAAAATAAGAAGGGGGGGGGGGGGGGGCATTCTCCAGGATCAGGTCCATGGAGACCGACTCTCCGAATGAAGGCTGCTGTCTAACGTGCACATGGCATGTTGTGAAGGTCGTGGCGGTTCTCAATTACACATGGATGCACTGGCTTGCAGAGCGGACGAAGGCTGCTGGATGGACCTACTACCCATTTAGCACATCCCTGCTTGTAAACCTTAAAAGATTGCTTTTTTATATACAGTCTGTCAGTTTCGACTGCAAGAACAACACTTAAGGGCATGTGAACACATGTTCCTGTTTCTCCAACAATACGGTAGCATGATCACACAGCAGTCTTTGATATGTTGTTTGCTGTTGCTGCTAATGGGCTACTAATAAGCTAATGAAAAAAAGATGCTAAGCTCAAGAATAGACATTGTTTTTTTATTGCTGTTGTATTGCATTTTATACAGCATATTACACAATTACAGCCATTTCAGTGTGAGACTAAATTGACATTGCACAGATTGTTAAGATAGAGTACATGTGGGTAAAAGGTCTACAGGTCACCAACTATGCTACCCAGCTCCTGGTCCAGGCCCTGGTACTCTCCCGCCTAGACTACTGCAACTCCCTCCTGGCTGGCCTCCCTGCGTCCGCCACCCGTCCGCTCCAGCTCATCCAGAACTCTGCTGCTCGCCTGGTGTTCTCTCTACCTCGCTTCGCCCACGCTACTCCACTACTCCGCTCGCTCCACTGGCTCCCGATCACCGCTCGCATCCAGTTCAAGACTCTTGTACTAGCCTACAGATGCCTTGATCAGACTGCACCCAGCTACCTCCAGACCCTCATCTCTCCCTACACCCCCACTCGACCTCTCCGCTCCGCCTGCACTAGAAGACTGGCTCTACCTCCGCTACGCTCCCCTGCCTCCCGAGCCCGCTCCTTCTCCACCCTTGCTCCGCAGTGGTGGAACGACCTTCCTACAGATGTCAGGACTGCCCAGTCCCTGACCACATTCCAACGCCTCCTTAAGACTCACCTCTTCAAACAGCACCTGTAGAACTCCTCTGTTGTATCCTGGGACACTATCACCCTTCATTTAAATATGCTTTATTTTGCTCTTATCTGCCCCCTATTTTACTGCATTTAATCCTGTACCTCAGAATATTGTAATCTGCCAAGTGTTTAATCTGTAGTATTTTGTACTTAATCATATCCTGATGTAACTATCACTATTTAATCATATCCTGATGTAACTTTCACTATTATCTGCTGTATTATTGAATTGTGGTTTGTCACACTTGAGAATTATTGTATTTCTTGTTCTTATTGTATGACTTATATTGTAACACTTGAATGTATTTGTATTTGCTTGCGATTGTAAGTCGCCCTGGATAAGGGCGTCTGCTAAGAAATAAATAATAATAATAATAATAATACAGCATTTGATAGTGAATATTTAACTTCTCATCATCGCTACCACCATTAGCTGTGCATGTATTGGTGGCTAATGCTAATATAACAGGCAGTGTTGTGTGGTTAAAAGTTCTATAACCACACCTGAGCCTGGCTCTTTTGCATAGTGGTTAAGATGCTCTCACACAAGACATCCATCCTGTTGCACTACAAACTAAATGACACCAAACCCAATCTTTCAGAACTTATCCAAAGCATTTTCAATACATCTGTGCTTATCCGTTAAACTTGATTATCAGAACAAACTCAGCATCACCAGAGGGGTTTGACATGATATATGAGCATTTATGGTGGGAGATTCAATAGCCTTATTAAGAAGAAGATTAAGGTACTGTCCATAGACAGATGTCAAAATAAAACTAGGCCAATCAGTTACCTCTATACATTTTCAGGCAGCAACATATCCTGGGCCTATTCACATTATCTGAGCTCAGAGTCATTTGCAATTCTCTTTAAGTGCTTTGGCAAAGTCCCAACCAGACAAGCCAATAATATAACTACCATTCTACAGTTATGAAAGCTATGGAAAAAAACAACAACACATGGTCTGAAAAGCCTGTTCAATAATTCACATTTAGCTAATAAATTACACTGGCATGAAATGGGTTTTAAAATGGCTTGGCATTTCTTTGTCCTTTTACTTGATTAATACATAAAGTACACATTGAAAAGGAGAACACTTCTTGCTAGTCTTACCACAACCTTTACAAACAGCACTGAATAGGTGGCCTTATATTTACCTGAGCAGGATTATGATCGTTTGCAAGTGTAAATAGCATTCTGTTGGGTAATAATAATACATTAAGCCACGGTTTCACTAATCCTCAGATAATTAACCGCTGAAATAACACAGTCATTATCCTATCTGTCAGTCTCGGAAACTTGACATAGTATTATTGACATCGTTGTTGCATTACGACAGACTCCAGGAATTCAATTCCAATTATTTTTTGGATGAATTGAGCTGCTTTTTCAATCGAGCAGTTAGTTACTCTTATGTTAGCTACTCTTATGTTTCTAGTACCTTCAAATGTCATTTTAATGATGTATTTCTTTTACTTTTTTTATGGTGTTTGAAATTGTTCTGAGTGGTTCTGGGTTTCTGTTCCATAAAGTCATGTTTCTCTAATCCCTACATTTCTATAGGCAGAGTTGAAAGGTCACACTGTCACATGTTTTGAACAGAAGGAGGACTGCTGATCAGTCCAGGATTCTAGACTCAAAACAAGTTCAAGAGCAGGTAAACACAGATATGCACGATTCTGGAGCAACAGATCCCAGCAAGATCAACTGAAATTTAGAACAACAGAAGCCACAGTCTTGCACAATGGTTTCAAACATGATAACATTGCATTTGAATGGCATCTGAAATCACCATGCTGTCTACTTTGGGCAATTACACATGTTTTTCCTGTTCTATCGCTGGGTACAGTGGCTTACATTAACATTGAACTCAATGCAATATAAATGATGTTCCTCTATTTTCACACTATTGCAGGAATGATAATATGTTTCTTGAAAATGTTACCTTGCGAATGTTGGGGTTTAAAAACAAGCACTAAATATGCAGCATTAAGGAAAACCAAAAGCAATCAAAACTACTAGAAACATAAGAGTAACTAACATAAGAGTAACTACAGATTCTAAATATTCACGTTTATTTTTAAACTTGGAGTACTCATGGTCAAAGTACAGCACTTGAAGATTTATAGTCTATTGTTCTACAGGCAACAACATAGGTATTCCATTAAGCATTAATTTAAGGTAAATGTGTGTCCTGCAGTCATTAAAGGCTAATTACTGTGCATTGCAATTTTCACAGAATTATGTGGCTATAAATAAACAACAGAAGGGTAATTAAATGCAACTAGTTGTTAAAGTGTATCAAACCAAAGCAAAACACACACACACACACACACACACACACACACACACACACACACACACACACACACACACACACACACACATATATATATATAGCTAAAAAAGACCTTAAAATCCGGTATATGATAGATTGACAATAGTGGTGAACATACAGAAAATCAAGAACATTGAATCTGAAGGACAAGATAAAGAGCCACACAGATTTCACTGACAGGTGACAGGCAGCCTAGCACTGATGTCTGTTTCATTAATTTTTTTATGAATCAAAAAATCACGCAGTAAAAACCTTTGCAAAGGAGAAAGGATGCCATTATCATAAAGGAAAAGCACTCAAACAAATTATCTTTTTTTTTTATACAAGGATGACATTAAGTTGATTTGGAATGAGTGTACAGCTGTATTTACCAGTATTCAACTGTGATGCATTAAACACCTGTAACTGTCAACCATTTAATACCATACTGTAGACGTGTTCTTATGCTGATAACATGATGTTAGACTCCTTAGACTTTTTAGAAAGCCAGTTTAGACCTTGTATTGTTTCTGTAGTAATAATAATATCTTTAGTTTTATATAGCACATTTCATAGTGGACCACGTTTTTATTTTCCATTTATTTGTTCAAAACACACTCTGGTTCAATAAAATAAAAAATAAAAAGTTGAAAAATGTCATGTCTGCAAAACAAATGAAATTTTCAGAGCTTAACCCACCATCTACCACCCATATAGTAAACTGCATATAGCAAATCCTCTAAGACTTTCAAATTATAGTGCAATTTTTCTTTAATAAAGCAAGGAAGCCTTAGTTAAATATCAAACACGAAATGTCTATCATGGAATGTATGAGGATCATTCTGAGAAAGCGAGCATCACTTCTACTAATGGGTTGAGAAGCAGGGCTGTTGGATGGTGTCTGAAGTAGAATGTTTCTTGGATAATTCATTACCAACCGTACAGCAATGTGAGACTCAACTGAAACAAAAAAAACTACTCTGTGCTAATGCATCCACACTCATGCCTTGTGGGTTTTAAATAAACTGTCTCCAAGTGGTACAAGGAATGGATCCGGAACCAAAACGCACAAGTTTGGAAATGACTTTATGAAACAGGACCTTAATGTTCAGTTTTGTGGTCCATAGAAAATGATGCAAAGCAGAAGGAGCATGATGTTGTAACCCACTATTACAATGAGTTACATTGAGAATTAAGTTCAGGGAAAATATATGTGAATTCTGGAGATCTCTCTCTAATGCTGCATATACCCTTCTTAAGAAAATGTACTTTACGTTATACAGATGCCTTAATATATTTATACCAGGTTACTTTATTATAAAGAATCACTCAGCAACAACAAATATACTTTATGAAAAATAAAATGTTTATAAAAGTAATAGATATGTAGCAATTAAAATTGTTACAATATTGTTCACAGTAAAAAAAAAAAAAAAAAAAACGTTGGAAATGAAAATATAGAATAAAACAAAATGTTTCTATCAGTTGTGCACAACGACTAAAGTACCTCCGGAGGACTTAAAAATATATATAAAAAAGTCCTTCTGCTGAACTGTACAGTGCCGCTGCAATATTACAAGCAGTCTCGGTAGATGCAATGGATCGAGTCCTCCACTCTTCGTAATCTCCGGTCTCCACGAACTATTCATAAAATATAATAGCAATGCAGGACAGTGAAGATACAGCATATAGAAATTTCAGATGTATTCCACCTAGGACGGTAGCTCTGGCACTCGGTTGCACATTGGAAATTAACATGCAGGCAACTGACTGTGCACGTGTTTATTGCGGGCACAGAAGGAGGGGGGGGGGGGGGGGGGGTGTTAAAGAAACAGACTCACTGATACCCATATTTAGAAACAGGAAGCATGGGGGTTACAATGTGTCGCTAGGACTGGTGGCTTGTCTGGAGTGAGACTTGATACATTATATAAATGCTCCTGTAATGAACTTGCTCTCATGTTCACAGATCAGCCTTCCAGCGCCCTGGCTCACACCTTTGCAGCGGACTTCCTCCAGGGGGGTGATGGTGGCCTACGACTGGCCACCTGTCCTACCTGCTGCCTGTCTGTGTGTTTACCTGTCTGTGTTTTTGTAATCGTACAGCTTTAAGAGGGTTACAGTAGGTGTGGTTTGTGCACTGAGGAACTGAAAGTGTTTAAAACAAAATATGTATTTTATTTATTTATGTAAGTGGCATGATCATGTAATAAATCTCATGCTATTTACAGACAGGGAGAATGCGGCACATCAGGAAAAGCCTTCTTGATTTTTAGTGTCTCGTGATTAAAATAATTGTTTTTATGGATAAAAAGTCTAACCCAATGAGAATTTCACTTCAATGTATTTGGCTATGACATTTGGATCTTTTTTTTTTTATTCACATATTAAGATGCAGAATCAGTAACTATAGCAAATGATGACCTTTTCTTCACCAATCAGCCACAACAGCACCCGTGGGACATCTGTGTTCTGCATGTGAGAATTGAGAGTCTTCATTCAAGAGAGGGTCTTTAAATATATTTGTGACACTCACTCAGTAAGCTGGGAAGTATGTGTTGGCGCCCCAGCACAGTATGGATATTTCTTTCTATTTATGACCCTGACACTGAGAGGGGAAGGACACAGAGTGAACAGCAGAAGAAAGCTACAGTTTCAATGGGCAAATCGCATGATAATATTAAAGCTTTAGTTGGCATTGTTCACATAACTGCTGATGGGCTCTGTTCTTTGTGTTGTATTGATTTTCAAGCAGGACAAACAGAAAACACTACAGTTCTGAGTGCTTCTGTTACTCATTGATTGATATTGCCTTAGCCACTCCGACGCATCTGGCATCCTCTACCGAATGCACTGCACTGCAGGGCGTGGCCACTTCATTAGGAACCAGAAAGACACAGAGTAGGCACAGTGTGAGGTAATGAGCTGTCAGTTGACCTAACAAGGGATAAAAGAAATGATTTATGATAGTCTGAAAGGGACATGATGGCTGGTGACCAATTAGCAGGAGCATCTGTACATCAGACTTCAGCTGTAATGGTGAAATCAAGGACAGCTGTGTCACGCGTCTTTAAAGACTGGATGGATTTTCACCATGAACATAGCATAGGGCTACTTTACACTTCCAGATAAACTGGCAACACCTTTACAGTAAATTAATTACGTGATGAAAAATGGAAGCAACAGCTAAAAACAATTATATATATATATAAGGTTAATCTTAAACAAAAATGAATATATGACATTCATGTTTACTCTTTGTCCCCGGTTTGGATGTAGCCCTTGTGACTAGTTAAACGATCCAAAGGGCTTTACTTTATCCCTCCACCAGCGAATACATTTAATAATAGCAATCTGCAACATAAATCGTAGTGGCTGAAGACTGACATCTGAAAGTCGGACGCTGGTTTCATCTGAACCCGTCAGCGCTAGTTTAGATGTGTTTAAAACTGCTCTCGTATGAATATTAATACCTCTCCTCCCAGTGACGTCACGGTCTAGTCCCGGGGCGCGTTAGTCTGTGCTCCTTGTCCGTTCAGTGATCAGCGCTGAACATTCTGTTCTGTGTGTCTTACGAACAAGTGCATCTTTTTCTTCTCCATTTCGTTATTGTTGCTGCTTGCAAGAAAAAGAAAAAAAACACACACACTCCAAAGCACCACTGGGGTCAGCGTGCCCTCTTCCTCGCCATGGAGAATCTAAGAATATCCTTGATGCTTATCTTGGTAACGATGGGGCTTCGCAACGTCCTTGCAGGCAAAGGTGGGTTAAGAAGCGCTTATTAATGGTATAGCCTTGACTGAGTACCGTAGGAAGCCGGAGCAGCAGCGGCGGTTATGGTGTTATACTGGGAACGAGCGTGACCCGAGTGCTTCGGGAACACAGATAAAAAAAACAGCATATATATTGTCATGCTACGTTTCACACTGTTGCATTGCTGAAGAATTCCAAAAGCGATACAAATGTCAAAATATTTGAGGTGATACTGCACAGACGGTTGTGTTAAAGTTGTCTGTTGTCAAGCCGTTTGAAAACTTTGTAAAGAGTGGAGTGCTGACTCATTTGTGGTTCAATTAATTAAGACAACAACAAAAAACAAACAAACAAACATTGCATGTTAATATGAGACAGCTAGTTTAAAGTATACAGTGAAAAGGATACTTTGTTGATTTTTGCCAGCCTGTAAACCCCTCCTTGTTACTAATATAGCCGAGTTGATTTTTCATTATTGTCAGGCAGGTTGGTCAGTGTTTGGTGAAGTGTTTTGTAACAGGTTATAGAATATCGTCTATTAGTTCTCATCGTTCGTAAATACGGTAATGTACTGCAGATACCACCACTACTTTTCTTGTGTCCCATACAGCAAACTATAGTTTTGGAAGTCTCACGTGAAATGCATGTCGTTTTATCTGGGCTAGCCTATTTCATTGTATTGTACTATATTCCAGTTTCTGAATATGCTCTGAAACTACTGGTGCACGAGTGTAAGTGTTATTATAATCATATAAATATTGCATTTGATGATTCTACCTGAGAGTGCACTTCGCAAATGTATATGAAGCAAACTGCAGCTGTCTAGAGATCGCAATTAAAAGCAACACCTTGACTTGCCCGCTAATTCAATAACGCGTTGTCAATACAATTATAATCGAGGTATGCTTGCTTTTATTTTGTAGATCAAAATTGTGTCTCAAAGATCATACCAATGAAACACAAATAGCTTTTTAGGCAAATAAGATTACTTTAGGCAGGTGAGAGAAAGCTTCAAAGTACACATTATAAAGGAGGCTAGGAAAGAAAAACGAATAACTAAGGTTATAATTATGTCCCATGGGTATCTATAGGCGGCAGACTGGAGATGATGATGGGTAATTATCCGATAATGTGGTTGTAAGACCCTGTGCTTCACAATTACACACACACACACACACACACAGACGTGCCTCACGTACACCATCCATAATGTACAGCACCAATAAATAAAGAAGGGCAATGGACTGCATTTCATTATCGCAATAAAAGAAAAGCAACATTAACAAAACAAAACACACAAAAAAAACAGCAACGGCGCAGCCTGAGGTAAGTGCCTCCACTGCTAAATATTACCGCATTGTTCAGTTTGTTTTCCCTAAAAAATGGCAGTCCGATCTACACACTGCTCCCGTGCACTACAGATCTTATTGCAATCAAGAAACCAGAGTGATGGAGAGCTCGTTTCAGGTGTGCTGGTGAGGCTGAAATTAGTTAAGAGGCGAGCATGGGATCCTATGATCTATTCCGTAGTGTGCTTAAAAAAGAACTTTTAATTGAGTCTTGTTATAATCCAGCAAGGTGCTGTGAGGGTTTTATTTAATTTATGACTATATATATATAGTCATAAATTGTATATGAGTGTGTGTGTATATATATTAGCTCAAAGAGCCAGCTATATATATAAATAAATACCGGTATATGTATTGAAAATAAACATCCTGTCAAAAGAGGAACAGCTGCTATATTGCCTTGTCTTTGCCCTGTTATATTCCCATGTGCCTTAACCCTGTGAGAGCTGCCAACAGCAAGAACCGAGCTGTGTTATAATTGTACAGGTATTGCTATTTTACTCTTTCCCAGAGCTGTCCAATAATGCACTGGACTTCACTTATCTCAACAGAAATGAAGTAAGGTCGCGTCCCAGCATTTTATGCATCTCAGAAAGGGTGTATTGTGAAAAAATACTTATCCCTATAATTAACATATTGTACTGCTATTAGTTACATCTCTACCATATAGAGTGCATGTTTTAGGGTGAATTGCTTATTTGAAACACAGCAATATGGTTCATTTAAGTACGTACAGTATATTCACCTGCATGTGGTTTGAAATTCAGATTTATAAAGCGTTTTTCAGAGCTCTTACATTTCATTACAGGTAGAAAGCAATTTGTATTTCTTTACTGAAATAAAAAATATGTTAACGTCTGCACATAAGAGCAATTGGAGCCTCCAAATCACTCAATATACCTGTAAATGTAACGTCCTACATTTTCAGGCCTTGTTTTTTAATCACTCATATTTCATCTTTGTTTATTCCAATGTTTTTCCATAAACTGCCTTTATGTTATCATGTTATATAAGTAAAATGAATAGTAGTCTGGTTCGAAACAATAAATATTTATGTCTTGGGGCCAAGGCAGCTAAAGAGATTCCCGTCTGGAAACTTCCACTCCTGCTCTCAGTGGTACATGCTGGTAACAAAACCAAAAGCGATAATGGAAAAGACAGACAGAGACCGATCTGCAGTATTTCTCTGTCTTATTATTTAAGAGGGCAGGTGTGAGGAATAACAGATAAATAACAAGCCAAGTGACAAACTATACTTGAATCGCATCGCATACACAATGACAACTCATCCAGAGAAGCAGGACTTTGCTTGAGATAACCCAAAACTCAAATTAAAACCCACAATCTTAAATAAATAAATAAAAATACAAAAATCCCCAGCTTGAATTATGTTAGGCCTTTCAGACAAGAACTGCATTATCCAAGTGGTATATAAATCCTTACAAAGAGAGCTGGCTCACAATGCAGGGTCCGGGTCATTTTATAAAGCAGCACATGGTGTTTTTTTTGTTCGGTCCCTTCTCTTTAGTGCTGGTTTTCACAGAACAGATGGGAGCAGAGCAATCTGAGTGAACAGTGCTGATTCCCCCCTGCCCTATTTTTCTTTACCTCTTTTTTTAAAGAATCTTCGGTGATGGGCAGCTGTAAATCTTAGTGGCTTTGTTCACTGCAGGCGTCCTTAGCAACAGTGTGGATTGAGAAAAGTGCTGCTGAGAAACTGATAGAGGACTGCAGCCTGTCCTTCGCTGTGTACTGTACCGAGAGCCTGCTAAACGAGTGGAGGAGAAAGGCAGATCACCGTTGTGCAAAAGAGTGCGTTCAGCAGGATGTTGATTTTGTTGGAAAACGGAGAAGCAAAGTGAAATAAAAAAAGATAGTGTGTTTCATGCTGCTAAGAAGAAATTATTTTATTTGACCCATTTTGAGGGAAGTGAATCATGTTAAGGACCAATAAACCCATAGATATATGTACTGTCACAAAATCATTTATGTTGACAACCACCACAAAAAAAAAAACCTTTTATAAAAACTATAGATTTTCTTTTGGTAAAAGACTATTGATCTTTTGGACTGAACACTCTCAAACAGATTTAGCAGATATAGCATGCTGGCACCAGCACATCCCTTTCTAAATATAACACTGTATTCAATTGCATTGCGGTTTAGATGAGCGTTTAGGAATCTACAGTGCTGCATTTGAAACATTTTAATATCCTGAAAAAACAACAGTAATGTTGTCAATTCTGATAGAAAAATCTCTCCTTCAAAGCAGAAAAGGGTCATCATGGGTTAGAGGAGGGGGTCCATGAGTTAAGCTAAGATACAGGAGATTAAGATCTGCATACATATTTGCTCTGTTTTTACAACACACTGGTGTTAGGATGGGATGCAAACCAGGGGTTGGTTTGTAAAAGCAAGTGTGAGTGCTGCTAGTGACTGACCCCTACAGGTAAGACAAGGTATTGCAACATAACTGATCCACAAGGGATCCTCTTGTACAGTGGTTAAAGTGTTCTTAAAAATTGCAGATTTATAGAAAACCGTACATTGAATTTTGTTAGATTGTGAAAACCTGGGTATTTCTCTTGTCTATCTACATATACTATAGTATTTTATAGAAGGGGTGAAAACACTATCATTTACAATGGTATGCTATATGGAATACTATAGTTTACTACACTAAACTAATAGTGTTCTGTCCATGAATACAACACTGTATTTGTTATATGGGTAATCTCTTAATTAACTGAGTAATATGTCAAAGAAATGATTCTATAGGCTTGTTTGATTAAGAAATGAATTAATAACACTTGATTAGTCTAGAGTAAAGTGAGACTATTGGTTTCAATGTTGTGGTAACATGAATTTAGAAATGGTCTGATGTGAAGCTTGAGCATATGTATTTTACTGCTTCCATATTAAAAAGCTTTCTGCATTAGTTTGACTACTTACATATCGTTTTGGAATTCTAATAGGACAGCTGTGAAACCTAATTGTGTTCTTCTGCATCAGAGTGATTGGGTTAGGGTTTTTTTTTTAATTTTTAAATTAATTGTTTTAACTTCAAGTTACTTGCCTACAACAAAATAAGCACCAAACTGGAAAACGAAAAAGTATAATTCCACATGTAATGGGCAGTGTTGTGTGATACACTGCTGACATGGATTCTGCCCCCTGTCGGTGAGATGAAATGAGGTTGAAAGCTCTAGAACCATGAAATCAGACTAGCCCGGCTCTTTTGCATTATGGCTAAGACATATGCTTGCGGTTTGCGGGGTCGCCGGTTCGCGCCCAGCCTCTGCCCTGTTACACTTAAATACATTTACAGGAGGATTAATGTTTGTTATATATATGTGTTCTTTTGAATGCTTCGCCTTGGCGTGATGTACAGTATATATTGTGCATTTGTGCTTAGTGGCACAAATACGCTGCTGAGATAGTACATCAAAAGAGTCTCTGGCCTGCTTTCGATAAGCCTCGGCAGTGGCATTTACGACTGGCCAGATTTACAGTCCTGTTTAAGTTACGATCCTTTGTGGAACAGCTATCAGATGTGAGGGCTTGCAGTATTGAAGACCCTGATATTGAACTCCCACTGCCTCTGATTTTCTGTGTGAGTCTTGGATAATGTCGGTTTCACTGCATCTGACTCAAACCTAGCTGACAATGGGTATACTCTGAGCCCTTTCATATGGTATTATGGGATTTATTTAATAACTGAATTAGCCTGTGTATGGTATTTTGATTGTATTATTTTGTCTTAATAAAGGGGCAAGACCTACTACCAATTAAGAATAACCAAAAGCACTAAAATGGAATGCTCTGGTATTTAAAGTTAGTTGGATCAGGATTTCAGTTTACTAGTCCGAGGTTTAAGCACTATGCACTCTGTGAGAAGGCGAAAGTGTTTGAAGTCTGTAGTGAAGGCGAATGCCCAGCCTACAGTTGCTTTTTGTATTGTTTTGTTTAAACCTTTTATTTTGGCCCTTGTGCCTGTTTTATTTGCTCCTGTTTTTGTTTAATTAAACATGCTTAACAGCGCTTTAGACTGCAGCTTCTTGTCTCTGAGTCTCGTTCCTGCCGATAACATCTGGGGTCTGATGCCATGCTGTCACACACTGCCTCCTACAATTGTATTTGAAGTCTTGCATAAATGCCCCAACACCAAAATGAATATAGATGCTGCACACCTACTTTGCACTTCCATTAGCTTCATAGGTATCAGATGTGCAGTTTTGAAAGAAACATGTGTCATAGAAAATATTGTATTTTCATTCTGAAACTTGGTTTTTGGTACTATGTACGCTAGGTTAAATAAAGTTATCCATTTTTTTATACCTACAAGTGTACATTTACACTTCCTGGGTTCTTTCACCTTGATAGTGTTTTCTTGGTCAAAGAATATTGCTGGTTGGTTAATGACAGAACAGAAAGCATTGACCAAGCAAGTACAGCCCCAACTGAAAGCATTGCTTGTGAAGAGAGATTTATTTAACCAAGTGTAATACCATATATCACATTTCAAAATGAAAATACACGTTTACTACACATGTATTCCGTTCAAAATTGGAATGGAGCTTCAGAGCAGGTAAGATTTATGGAACGATTGTGTGAGCTGCCATCACTTTAAGGTTATTCTATTGCAGGTGTTGTAATTCTTCAATGCTCTTCTTTATTTTATGAGTAAAGAAATACATGCAGTCGATCCTGTCTGTAATCTTGTCGAACAGAGAACATTTTGCCTACAGGTCTAGAATGACACAACCAATAAACAAACAGAAAAAACAGGTAGGACATATTTCCATTGAAGTGACAGATGTAGCCTACTGCCTAACAGAGCATACTGGGGAGGAAACTTGAATTCGCTATGCATTTCCCTGTTGTGGTCTTGTTTCTGCTGTGGCTCTAGCCCTGGGCTTGTCACAGTGCTAACTTAATGTGAGGAGTGCTGTAGTCCCGTGGGAGAGTAGAATTTGTGCAGAGAAGGCATTAGGCATAATGTATTCAGTGCATATATAGCCATTTTAATTCAACAGTATAAAAAAAGGTAACCGCTTTCTCTCAGTTTTTTTATCCCCTGCACCGACGTCTAATCATTTTGCAAATATGCTCATTAACATTTAATCCTGACAGATATTACGTCGTAACAGTGCAATCTTGCAGGCATTACACATCAACAAATTGGCCATAAAATTAAAAAGGAATAATAATTCTAGTAGATAACATAATTGTATGCAATCATGAAATATTGCTCGTTGCAGTATACAGTCACAAACTGTTGAATGCCGGCAATTTAATGACATACGGCATTCGCAACTGTTGCATGTTTATTTTATTTATTTCAGCAATCATTGCAAGTAGAAGTGTTTATCATCTTTTCAGAATGCACCATGCATAACAGGAATTTGAAATGACCTTTCTGTCGTATTCTATAAAGGCACCCACCAGTCTTTCTAAGCTTTATTTTATTATTTACTTAATGTCATCTGAATGGAGTATTTATCAACAGTGTCATTATCATCTCACATGTTATGCAGTAAAACCTTTTTTTTTCATACTTGAATGATGAAAAGTCAGCTCATGCCTACGCAATATATATTTTTTGCCCCAGTATTTTTTTTCTTTGGAATCGGAAAATTTAAAATCACTAAACCAAGAGAAAATCTCCTGGTTTGTCTGGAAGAACTGCAAATTGTCTCTTGTGCCGCATTGACCTAACCACCTTCGAATACATATCTTTATAAAAATGTATTTGGATTATTTTCCATCCCTAGAGTTCTTTTATTATGTGTGGTCCTTCCTGGGCTTGAATAATGTGCTACACTGGATTTGTGGTGTTGTTTTTTTTTTTTTTTTTTGATCGGCTGGCATAGTTGTAAAACTTACTTTTTTTTCATGCTACAACTTCACTGCCATTTACATGTTTCCTGGAAAGTGAAGCAGTGGATACGCTTGTTTGTTCTGGTCTCCAACAATATAAAGGGTTTATATAGTATCTTCCATTTGAAAGTTTGTATTCTCCTGGAAGTCATTTAACCCATGTAATGTATGATGCATTGCTAAAGTTGTTTTGTACCATTTTGTACCATTCATTAATAAAACTCTGTCCTTGAGGCGATGAGCTCCAGAGTACAGCTGGGAAGATGGTTATTACAGATTCTTAAGCCTTCATTGGATTTTAAATGCAGTTACTGTATATGAGAACCTCACGGCATATTGTACTGTCCTATTCAAAAGGGCTGTTAGAAGCCTTGCGAAGTAATGAACCGTCGAGAAATTGAATTGCCAATATCCGCTGTGAAATCTGGTCATCTGAATCAGTGGATTAAAGCCTTTACATACTGCTGGCAAACACATAGGATAATTGTTCTAACACTGGCTTGCGTGTACACTGTTTGTTAAAAAAAAAAAAAAAAACAACTATGTATTTAATTTGAAATGGTTGTCCCTGCATATCATTTTCATCATAATTGGAAGGGTTTTGCTGTCTTTAGCCTGTTCTAGGTCATTAGGTTACCAGAGAATTCAGCAAGGCATACCCCATGCTGCATGCTCATTTCGCTGGTATAGTATGGAAGTATTCTGTGATGTACTGATCAGTAAATCACAAGACTCTGCACCCGGTAAGTATAATCTTCTCTAGAGATTCTCCAATTAGGGCGGCTTTAGTTTTGTCCGTCAGCACTGTTATATATCGGGTGTATATATGAAGTCCTCATCAATCCGTGAATCTAATTAGAAGTGCGGGCCCCATTGATGGTACGCCATTGTGAATCAGCACAAACTAAAGCCTTATGTTAGTATTATTAAAAATATATATATACAGTACACACTCGCTATAACCCCCTTCATTAAAATGAACCTTCAGCTATAACAAACCTGGACCCCAAATAGAAAAAACAAAAAAGATAATATAAACACACACTGCCAACATCCCCGTCTGTACACACGGGGTGCCACCTCCTCAGTGAGGTCATCTCTTCTGTCTTAATAAAAAACATGTGCTGTAACTATGCCTCCAAAATGAAAATAATGTTGCAACAAAGCTGGAAACTATATTAATCCTTTGAAAAAAGGAGTAATGCAGGCATATCTCTGTCATGAATATAGGTTGTCAAACAACACTTTTTTGGCTTGTTAAGCAACCATGCGGCAAAGCAAAATTGATTAAAGAAAAAAAAATCTTGAGGAAAAGAACTTTTCATGTCAGGTTGATTTGGAATAAAAGCTCAGTTTGGGATTCTTGCATGTTGGATTAAGATTTGGTGCACTTTGAAACAATTCGTGTCAGATTGATTTTTAATAAATGTTCAGCTTCAATTTGGGATTTGTGCTTTCTGTACTGCTTTTCTTTAACGAACAAGATAAAGTAAAGGCAGAATACTGCATAAGTGAATAGGTACGAATAGGTAAAAGCACCCCCAGATGAGTCCAATTTTCAGCTTTGCCCAACACCTGGTCGTCTAATGGTTAGACGGAGACCTGGAGAGGCCTACAAGCCACAGTGTCTCGCACCCACTGTGAAATGTGGTGGAGGATCGGTGATGTTCTGGGGTGCTTCAGCAAGGCTGGAATCGGGCAGCTTTGGCATGAATCAAGCCAAGGAATTTGGGAGAAATGTTGTCAGAAGTTTATAGAATAAAACAAAATAATTTTTCAGTGGTCTCTTAATGTTTTCCAGAGCTGTATATATATATATATATATATATATATATATATATATATATATATATATATATATATATATATATATATAAACTATCACAGTCCTGGAGGGCCTCTTCACTCCAGGTTTAGGAAGTAAAATGGGAATACTTTAAAGAAGTATACATTTGGGTGGAGTGGAGGTTGAATTAGTTCAGTGAAACGGTTTGCAACATGATTAGAACATAGAGCTGGAGTGCAAGGGTCAACTTGCACTCATGACCTGATCTAGGCCTCCTGAGCCGAAAGGCTTAAACAGCAAGTGATTGAGCCTGACTGTACCCTGATTCCCATTGTCAATCTAAATCAAGATGTTTCTATGTGCAAGGGATTAGCTATTAATGTGTTTGCTTATATAAATGCATAGAGTAGAAAGACCTGCTAAACCACCTGGTTGCTATCCAACCCCTGGTCTGGTTAATCTTCTGTTTGGTTTCAATCAGGATGCGGTTAGTCTAAATGCTTCAGCTGCCAGTAACCAAGACAGCTGTACTAATTGGGGTAACCATTCCATTTCATCTTCCATGCCAGCTGTGTGCCACAGGACACTTGCTAATGCCTTCTGCTTTACCCATTAGCCTCAAGGCTTCCCAAGGTATTATCAGGCAAGCACAACTGGAAAAGTCACTGCTGGCCCATCATACAAGCCCTTTCTACACACCTATATACCTATATGTTTAATCTACAGGTCTGCTGTCCAGTCAACATTACCAAGAAATAGGCATTTTATACTAACACCTTGTTTACTTGTTTGTTTAGCATTTCTTTTGGTCAGGTAGTTTTTTTTTTACACCTAGTGGCATTTCTTAGACCATGTCCTGTGTGCCTGGTTCTTAGATTGTGTTCTTTAGATAAAAAACAAACCAAAAAAACCAAAAAACAGTGATAGCCTTTCACCCTTATTTGTGCTGCAGTGGCCTTTGGCTAAGCTCCTTTTCTCAGAAGCACTAACTGCGTGGGCAGTACTTTATCATTCTGCCAGCTATATCATCCAAGGTCTGAAAAGTGACACAGCAGGTAGATGAGATGTTGCAACACTGTGTAGCTTTTTCTTTCTCCAAACGGAAGGGGGGGGGACGGAAGGGGGTGGAGGGCTGGATAAACCTGTTATAGTTGATCATGGGGGGGGGGGGTCTGAAATTCATCAAAACCTCATGATGTGCACTAATACTGAATACAGTACATCTTCCACTGTGACCCATTCCTTCCCCCACTGACAAGAATCTATTCTATGCCGAATACCTTTGCACCACCCTACCTTATATATTCTGTACTGCTTTTCCTTACCCACATAACCCCTTTTCCACTTGCTATCATTCACGCGCTGTGGGGCTTTTATGCCAGCCCTTCTATTTGTATTCCCTGAATTCATAGCTTTGATATCTCTTGCTTTACTTTTTATACAGCAGCAGTGTCATTGGGTTCCATTGGTTTTGATTGTGTGCTTGTCTACCAAATGAGTTTTTCTTAAGCAGGATGAATACTTCTCTAGCAGTAGCGAATGGTCTTGTGATTTAAGCCACACATGCTCTCCTAGGGTCTGTTTTTATCCTGACTTCATAATTGTGCCTCCATTTCACCGTAAGGCTGGTCTTCCCATCACATTCACTGCTGCAGCAGGTTCAGAAACACTGATCCTCCTATTAGAATTTATTTGATGTTCAATCCCGTTCTCTGCCCACTTGCTTGTTTTCTTTCGTACCACAGTCTTGTTATATTTCCTTTGGGTCGATTAGGTTTTCTTTGCTCCATGGTTTCACAGTGATGTACAATACATTGTTCTCAAGACTGGAAATCAATAGTAGAACCTGAAAGCTTGGATGATACTTCAGTCTGGAGAGCAGGAGCAAAAGCCAGCTAGTAGTTTGGATAATACTGTGCTGAAATAAAAATGCATGAAGAGGGTTTTTTTAAAAAAATTGTATTTATTATTATTTTCTTTTACTTTGGTGTTGTTCATGTGAGTCTATCTATGTCAGAATGCGGCCCATGCTGTGAGTTGTTAAAACGGTCTCTGTGTCCCTTTGCTCTTCTGACAGCTTTTCATGGGATTTACTTTAGTAGCAACTTTCATCCACATACAGATCAACCCCAAAGTGTTCTTGACCGTTCTGCTGTGCACTTAGCAGGTAGTGCTTCTGATGGCCTTTTTGCAGTTCTGTGAATCTGTGCCAATTAACGGAACAACTAAATCAAGAGTAAATGAATTAACAAATTAAATGTAAATCATCAAAAAAAAAAAGTTTGGATATCAAGTGTCATTTCTTTCCTTTACTAAGAACATACGAACATGGTTCCTAGTAGCTGATCGATCTCAAAATGTTTTCAACTTAAAGGATCCCAATAATTCGGTATCAACAACATGGCTAGGAAACCCATTCCATACCCTCCCCACTCTTTGTGTAAGGACTGCCTCCTCCCTTCTGTTCTAAGTCTATCTTCAATGTCCTCAAGTCTTGGGTTAGGTTTACTTTTGTCAAAGATTTTAAAGACTTCTAACAAGCCCCCCCCTCCCCCCCATGTATCTGTGTTTAGGTTAAATACATTCTGTTCCTTCATCCAATCTTACCTGGTCTACCACGTCTCATTCCCAATTTATACTACTTTAAATGGTATACGATATATCTTAAACCTATAAAGTTGTTTCCAGACAATTTCTAGATTGAATGTTGCCTAACATCTGCTAAGTCTCATTCTAGGTTTACAAAGAAGTGAACCGTGTTGTGAAGCTACGTAGTGCCTTGAATCTGTTTTATAGAGCGTACTGAGATTTGAATATATTGATGTGTCATGAATTGCACTGACAGGGCCATTGTCATTTTCAATAACAAACAGCAGCTGTGTACGGGTAAGTGGCACTTTTTAATCCAGGCTTGACATGTTGGCATTAAACCGTGCAAGGAAGCACTCCTATGCGTATGCATTTTGTAATTTAATTATAAGCTGGCAAATATACAGCAAGTATTTTTTCACTTGAAACATCAAGCAAATTAAAAAAACAAAATGAAACTGCATTAAAAAGAAGAGTTCAAATAAAAAAGATGTATTTTGCTTTGATCATGCACTTGACACTTACACTTTGGGAAAATGAGTTTGCTGTGAGGAATTTAATAGAAAAATATTTACAGGCATAAAAATATTCCACTTTTATGTGAAAATATAAGCTGTATTCGTATTTCATAAGAACGTTTACAAACGAGAGGAGGCCATTCGGCCCATCTTTCTCCTTTGGTTGTTAGTAGCTTATTGATCCCAGAACCTCATCAAGCAGCTTCTTGAAGGATCCCAGGGTGTCAGCTTCAACAACATTACTGGGGAGTTGGTTCCAGACTCCCACAATTCTCTGTGTAAAAAAGGTGCCTCCTATTTTCTGATCTGAATGCCCCTTTATCTAATCTCCATTTGTGACCCCTTGTTTCTTTTTTCAGGTCGAAAAAGTCCCTTGGGTCGACATTGTCGCTGCGTAGTCTTCTTTGTTCAAGACTGAATAGATTCAATTCTTTTAGCCTGTCTGCATATGACATGCCTTTTAAACCCGGAATAATTCTGGTCGCTCTTCTTTGCACTCTTTCTAGAGCAGTAATATCCTTTTTGTAGCAAGGTGACCAGAACTGAACACAATATTCTAGGTGAGGTCTTACTAATGCATTGTAAAGATTTAACATTACTTCCCTTGATTTAAATTCAACACTTTTCATTATATATCCGAGCATTTTGTTGGCGTTTTTTTATAGCTTCCCCACAATTTTCTTTGTGTTTCTTGATTAGTTTTCACCAGTAAGTGTTTACCAGTAGTCATGATAACCCAATGTCGACTCCAGCATTCCTTGTGATGTTTTATGACCTACTAAAAGGGTTGAACAGAACTGCAATTTATCAATCGATTATCAGCTAAAAATGATCACAATACTCACTATGGCCATGTTTTAACTCCCATTAATAGTGACAGGCCTTGTACCCCCACTTCTTTATAGACAAATGAGTTGTCTACAGGAAAAGAGTTATTAAATATCTTGTTTTCCGTTAATATAGTTGGTCAAAATGAATTGCTTAATGCATTGTTCATGTACACCCATGTACATGAGAATGTTTCTCTTCCCTCCTTCCTTGTAGGCGGTAATAAGCTGCTTGTTAACAATAATAGATTCAATGGGTGATCAGGTGAATATGCCCCTGATAGAATTATAAAACTGTTCCAGTTTTCTTTATTGTGTTAGAGAGGGTTAAAAAGGCTGCAAAGTCATTTTGCATCATTAAGTTCAGTTGAATGCAAGGCTCTTGCACTGTACGTTATGGGAAAAACTGGTCACGTGGTGCATTTGATTATAAAATGTGAAACAATCTGCAAATCAGGAGTATTTGTGTATTTACTGTATAGGAAAAAAAATGGTGTAAACTATAAATGGAGCAAAAGCTTCGTAGATCTCTCCCTGTGTGCCCCGAATGTATTGTAGATGCAGAACAAGTACATCATTTGTAGTTGCTATGGTACAAAATGGAAAATTACAAATCCTCTTCCCCTGCTTTCCCTAATGATGCGCTTGCATCATAATCACCTGAACCTCATTTTGTTCCTCTGTTCAGGTGATTATGGGAGATCTCTAATGAACAGATGTTTGGTGGATAAATTAAACTTGCATCAGGGTGTATTTGTGATAAGAAGTTCACAACAAAGCAATGCCTGAACCTACTTCATGTTTTTCTTACATTAACATATTGTAAAGACAAGTAATGTCAAAGACGGCCTTTTTAATTTATGGCAAAGCATGGGCAACCAACCGTGGGCTGCTCTTGAAGTGTTTAGACGCCTATGTTTTTTTTTTTTTACACACTTTAGCGTTTATTGCAGAACATTAGCTCTCTGCCACCTACACACAGCTTAATATTAATTAACACAAACGAGTTGAAGCCAGGGTGTCTTACCCATGTTGGTTGTTTGTTTATTTATGTATGTATGTATGTATGTATGTATGTATGTATGTATTTATGTATTTAGCCATTGAGACTGTGGCCTTGTTTAAGGTGGTCCTGGAAAACCATACAAAAGACAATTGCAATGTATAAAAAAAACATTTTTTACAATGTTCAAACAACACAATAAAAACATGTGTGGTTCAGACTTATTCAGCAGCATACAGAGATCTAAGAACAGAATAAATAAGACATGTATCTATTTGTTAATGCAGACTGAAGGAGAAGCACTGGCAGGAGGTTCTAAGAAATTCCGTAGTACGTTCTTGAAAACGCGAGAAGGAAAGATGATCAAATTCTTCATACTATGATGGAAACAATTGCACGACCCACTTTATATTCCAATGGTAAGGTTTTGTATTTGTTTTCAAGCAAAGGTTTATCACTGGGGGAGAGGAAAAGGATGTGGGATGGACGTCAGTCCCAGCAGCATCAGCTGGAACGTTCTGCTCACAACCAGTAAAAGGGTTTCGAAAATAGCCAATGTGTGGATACAGGAGGTCACACCACTAGCTCACTAATGCAAGACATGATCCGGGATGAACGTTTTATGAGTGTAGTGTACTTAAGGCTCAGGAAACCGCTATCAGAGTTTGAATATTGCATACTGCTCAACACCAAAATGCATCTGTTCAGCAAGCAGTGGCAAGATAAGGAAGCTTAATTCGCAAATCTAATCACAGCCCTGCTCCTCTTTGAACTGCCCATCAGTTTTATCTCTCTGTGCGGATGCACCATGCTTGTTGCAGGCTCTGGAAATGGGGGAGCTGTTTGTGTTGTGAGCTGCTTTGCTCATTACTGTTTCCATGCAGACAAAAGTGGCCAGAAAAGCTCATGATTGATCCCCTGAGAAAGCCTAGGATCAGGTGCACACTACACTAATTAGCAGGGGTGTTTTTAACATTGTTTTCCAGTCACTCCATGGCAGCAGCATTGTCTCCATGCAGTGGACATGCACTTTGGTGGTTTGTGCAGGTAGTTGTTTGATGGGAATTTAGCTATTTGCTGTACAAGGTAATGTTTTCTTAATCTGGTAGACAAATAAACTTTGCTGCATGGTCACTGGGTTACTTATCTAATGAATGCAGTACAACTAACTGGATTTGACTACTTGTCAAGTTTATTAGATGTCAGACTAGATGAAACAGTGCCAGTTTGAGTGCTTATATCTTCATCACCACAATGTTGCAGTGAAATCTGATCTGGGGCTGACGCTAATTAATTCCATAAAAGGGGATTGAATTGCTTTGGTTACAGATAAAACATCCATAATACTTTGTAGACAAAATAAAATGTTCTTTACTTCTGTCAAGCAGTCATAAATGCAAATGTGGAGAAGGATTACTGGCAATTTGAAAGAGTTGTATTTGTGACTCCAGTTGGATGAGTTTTTTGAAGAAAAAAAAGATGTCCCTGTTAAGGTCTGAATTTAAATCAAAATGCTTACACTGCAGTGGGGGTAACAGTCTGACTGTGTCATTTAATAACACATCTCTACAGATTTTCATTTAATTCCACCTGCCCAAGCTTTATAACTGCCCTAGAGGCTGCGGATGGTATGAATCACTTTCAGATTGCACCAGTGCTTATATACAAAAAATATCATATAAAAAAAAAATCATGATTGGTTAAAAAAAAGAATTACATTTCTACCACCAGGCAGTTATTGCATAAAGTATAGCATCACCTTGTACTACTAAACAAAAAATGATATTTTAGTTTGACATTGTGTAGACATTACGTAGACAATGCATAGACAAGGTTGTAATCTGACTGTAGTTTGACCTTTTCAAATGCACTTAACAGTTGTTTCTGTTGAAAAAAAAAGATTTTAAAAAAGAAAGCAGAAATCCTTTGCACTTCAAGTTGGAATCAGAATAACCCTCACCCATGCACCCGCATTCATATCCCTTCAGATTCAATCATCTTGTCCCATTTTTCAATTCGATTTCCCCGGAAGAATGACAGCTTGCTTGAGCTGATTGATGGCATGTCATTTGAAACAGACTGATCATTAAACACATGCTGTAGCATCATAAAGCCTCAAGTACAGGGTCTTTTGTAAGCTGTTAAGTATGCAGTGCTCCTTATCAAAGAAAATTACTAGTCGGTAAAATTTCACACTGATAGCACCTGAGAGCTATTTTCATAACACCGTGCGAAAATAGATTGTAGCCGAACGGAATGAAGAATAAACAAAAAGATGTGGAGCTGAGATCAAGGCTGCTGTCATCCTCACATGCTGGAGTAAGAACATTCTCTCAAAGAACTTGATTTAAAAACAGGCTGTGACCTCAGAGACCTGGCCTCTGCTATCTGGCATGTACCACCGTTTGCTGTTGCCATCGGATATATATTTCATACCTTTTCAAAAAGGTTCAGTACTTTATTCCGTTTCATGTATGTTTGGGGATTTTATGAAATGTCTTCTGCAAGTGCATTGTTACGCTGATGTGTGATCTTGGTTATTAGACACATTACCAAGGTGGTCTGCTATTCACTAAAGGGAATACCAAGTCACCCTAAGAATACTGTAACTCCCTGAATGCTTGAGTTCTGTCTCCCTTGATTCAAATGATCTGGATTTCATGCATGTGAATCACTTTTGCAAAGCAAAATGTACTGCAGTGGGAACCCTTGTCGGCCTTTTGGTTCCAGTCACTCATTTGGAGGGAAATTGATGAAGTGCAGCACTACAGGCTCATTTGAAACCCTGCATGCGACTTGCAGCAGAACCTCCTCCGCTACAGAATGACATGTGATTATTAAATAGATAGATACCCTGTGTCAGATCATGATAACCAGATTATTTGATGGAAGGGGTGGTCATCTTAAATCACCTCTGTGACAGCATCTGAGTGCATTGTGTATCTGTGATAGTCAAGACATTGAAATGTGAGGCGGGTCTTAGCAGTTTCTTAAACCGCATACTGCTAAATCTGCTCTGAACCAATCCAACAGTCTTGGGGGGCAACACTTTAGAATAATGGCTGCACATTCCTAATGAATTCCGGCTGAATCCCACAGGAATAACACCTGAATATTTGATGCACTTCCTCTGAGTTCTGAAGTCATTCATTTTGAATTCAGTCCTGTTAATTCATGCAGATTTAATTACCCCGATTCATTCCATGTTCCGTTGTAACAAATGATGTTGATCACATGTTTAAAGCATGCGTTCAGGGGATTGTGAGAAGTGTTAATTCATGCATAAATGCATGCTTATACCTGTGATAAACATAATTTGTTACAAAGCAACCTGGAATGATGACCCCTGTTAAAACAGCAGTAAATGCATGAACAGGCCCCTAGAAAGTTTACCTGCTGCATTACTATAAAGCAAATCATATAAATATACTACGCTTAAATGAAACTGCTTGATTTTGTCACATACAAAAAACGAAATAAAATGCCTATATCTGCATTCGGAAAAACATGAACGATTACAAACCCACATTCGTTAGCCCACTGCCCTATACAAAAAACACCGGCCTCCTGACCAAAACATAAATAACTATCATTGCGCTTAAAAAATCCTTTCTTTTATTTGCAGAACAATAATACCTCCAAACAACGTATATAGTTATTAAAGGAGGCAACCTCAGCAACCTTCCTTAATGGAATATTTGACCAGAAAACAACTGCTGCAGAATAAAGTTGTTCAAAAGGAAAAAAAGTGATAAAATAAGATACATGTGTATAACACGATCTAATACATGACCTGTGAAATGATTAATAAAATTAAACAAAATGTGTAGTTAATTGAAAAATTACCTTGCTTACATTTCAGTTTTACATTAGGATGTGTTTTGTGTGTAAACTAGTGAATAATACAGTGTTCTTTAAATACTGGGATAGCAGCGCTACTGCTTCAGATATTTAATAAATCCCCACAGTTTATATTCTCACTAAATAGTTACATCCATGACTCCATGCACTCAAGTCAAATATCTTTTCAAAACTAAAGAAACTTAGCAAGTAACTGGATAGTTTAGCGAGTTCACACAGGTAGCCATTTACAACAACACGCCTACTCTTAACATCTGACCAATCGCACATGAATTATTTGCATATTAGAGTCCCGAGGTGTGTGTGTGTGTGTGTGGAAAACAGACGTAGTACTGTGTTTGATTTGATAGCGATAAAATTCTGATATACTTACAAACACCTGGATATTGTATTCATCCATTATTATATTAAAGAAAATGTATTTATTGATACATTCTTGCTATATTTATTTACTGCTATATTTTGATCTACCGGTTACAGTGAGGCTGGGGCTGGGTCCCATGCGTTAATCCGCCACTGTTAATAGCCCTCCTGATATGTTCAGAGAAAAGGATAATTAATCATTCTGATTTCAGATCTCTTCATTTACATCAGTGGTAAGATAGGAACCCTGGTGCCAGGGGTTGACAGCTCTGAGCGAAATCTTCCACAGTACGACACCACACCTCCACTCAGTGGGCAGCATTGAAAGCCATTGAATAATAATCAGCTGGCACTTTTGCCACATGGGCACTGACAGAAAAGTGAGAAGACGCGTTGCTGAGGGCACTGTGGGAAGCTGACTTGACAGAACAGTTCGTTGGGGGGGGCGGGGCGGGGGTGAAATGCTGGTTAAAGAAAGGCTTTATTAGCAGGGCTGTTGTTGGGGATAAGTATGTAATTACACTGCTAGGCTAAAGCCCATTTTTCTGCAGGTCATTTTAATTTGAACTGCATTTTGTCTAGTTCTTAAATTTAGTGGTACAAAAAAAAAAACAATCCAGTGTAAAACAAATCCATCCAGCAGAGTAGGCCTTTGAGATTACTACACAACAACTGGAAAACCCCTGGTGGTCAGGGGTTTGGACATGCTGCTGTATGATTTGGACATGTTGCTTTATGATTTGTCCAGTTAGATTGCATTACATTTTTGTTTGATTGCTAATATTTGCAATTGTCCGTACAGACCTGCTGTCCGCCTGTCTGTCTGTACTGTGTGCCACCCTTACATTTTTACATATGTATCTATAACACCATGTATTCAATTGTGAGGAAGCTTGCAGAGGGCATTCTTTATGGAGACAGCCTTTCTTATGCTTGAATGACGTTTTTACAGGGGCATTAGGTGGACGTAGGTCTCTGATTCTGTAGTTATCGAAATTTGTCGATTTGAGGTTACTCGCATACATCTGTGTTTCTTAAAATTTGTATTACTTATTTACTTCCCTGTATGATAATGTTATGAAACAATGTTGCGGCTTCCTAATTCATGTGTTGTACTTCAGAGTTGCAAATATACCAGTAATTATATTGTAAAAAATATATATTAGGAGTTAACAAAATGGATTTAAAACCAAGCAATTCCTTAAGGTCTGCGTCTGCCTTTTGGTCTGATTAATGTATTTCAGCCAGTGTTTTTAATATTCCTCAGGATTTCTGGTAAGAATATAGACATTTCTTCTGCAGTTGTCAGCATTCACAGGCAGCTGTGGTCCGTGACATTTGAAGGAATATTCTCTTTTTGCAATGCCAGCAGGATAAGTCAGGTATCTAGGTGTTTTAGCGTTTTTATTTTCACTGTGTTAATGATTCATATTGAGTCCCATGGGCAGCTTCAATGTAATATAAGTGACTCTGTTAAACCCTCAGGGCTGCTTGCTGTGACATTTGTGTGTGTCCATTTGCATTTTTAATGCTGGCGCAGTGCACCGCAAATCCACTGCGCAGAACTTGAATTAACATTATAATTTAATCAGACCCAAATAAATAATGACAATGCGTTTTAAATGAATGTTTAAAACCTGTTTAATAGCATTACTATTGTGTGTGTGCAAGAGTCTTTAACTGTAGGTCGGTTTCTGGATGATTTCACAAGATACAGACAGATAAATACAGTGGATTCGCCCAATTATAATAATGCCATGACTTGGTGTTTTGAAATATCTATCCCTACCCTGATGTAATTTGCAGTACTATTACCTACTGTACTCTGGTTCCAGCTATCAGTTCACAAACATCCGCTCCCTCCATTCTCCATGCTAGGTTGCTTGGTACAGTACATCTCCTTCAGCTGCTTGACTAAGCATTGCTGCATTGCCTTTGTTAAGCCTTGGCAAGTGGCGCTCCATTGCATACCGTGTGGTTTCCTACAGGGAGCACACCTGTTCCTGTTTTGTATGGGATTTGTTGCATCGCTGGGTCCAATCCATATAAGAACATTAAAAGATGAGTGTGACAGGATAGCGCCATGGCCCAAGATGTTACCGGCAGTAATTAGACTTTAGACTCAGAGACAGAAGCTGCAGTTAAACCACAAAGTGCACATTTATGAAACCGAAAGACACAAAGAAAAAGGCACAAGGGCCAAAACAAAAGGTTTACACCAAACAATACAGTAGAGGCTCGGCATTCGCCTTCACTATAAAATCCACTGCCATGTATACACACCCAGGTCAAAAACCGTCACTTAACTCCCTCCACCAAACAAAGGATTTCTGTCTCTTTTTATACATGTGGCCACTCCCCAGTTAGCTCCAATTACCTAACTGGGGAATGGCTACACCTGTGATTGCTGGCAGGAACAGATGTGCCAACCTTACATTCCTACACACACACTATTTACAGCAGCAGGGCGTGTGCCCTGCCACAGTGAGGAATGATCCTTAGACTGTATCAAGAGTGAAGGCGACATCTGGATGGCTGGGATGCTTGGTCACATTGACAATGCCAAGCTGTATGATTCAATAACCCCCGGCTGCATAATGATATCCTTTCTGGTCGTGCATCTGAACACTGCCCTGTGAATTTGAACTAAATCCAAATCATGCAAAATGTACTTGTTGTCATTGTTGTATTGAAAACAGAGGGTGCAAGGAGACGAGAGAGACTGAGATTGAAGCGGGAATGATGGCAGTTTTAATGGGGTTTGAGTTGCATGAGTGACAAGAAAGAAAGAAAGAAAAAATTTATTACTTTACTACTGTATGTTTCTAAATGAAACTATAAGGGATATGTTTGGAAAGGACTTTATTGTATTGTGGACTGTTACTAATTCAGGGCTTGCACTGAAATTCAAAGGAAACAGTATTAACTTGCTTGAAAAATTGTATTATTTGCTCATAAGTTTACTGAAATAATACCTGTAGGCAGAATGCTGATCCCTGGGATTAATAGCCTGCGTGCTCAGCTCAGTGTTTTGTTAAAAATAAATGTAGAAGCATGATTATGGATTCATTTCAAACACTAAGAAGCTACAGGCTTCTATTGTAGTGTTTAAGGAACCACACTTCTTGGAAAGAATAGAAAACTTACAATTTAGTTTCCACCGCGTTCTCCAGAGGCTGAACAGTGACACTTTTTTTGATTTTTTTTTTTTCAAACTAAATTGACCGGCAAAGGTAGATGAAATGAGAAAAAAATAATAAAAAAAAACTGCTGCTGCCAATATTCTAGAAGGCTGGGTGGGGGGCACAACAGGTCAAACTTAAGAACGTTAAAAACCTAAACATGGTTTTAAAAATAAAAAATTAACATTGCAGTCTTCATTGATGTGATGCATGATTAGCTGTAAGCGCTGGTATCTATGGCCAAGCAAAGTCAGTCCTTGTGCACTGTGTTTTTTTTATTTATTTATTTTTATTAAGAAATAGGGGCTATCTGTGGATTTTAGCTAGGGTAGTATTAGATGTACTACACGCAAACAGCAGAGTTTCAAAACTCGGCATCCACAAGTATGCTGATTGAAAAGAGAATGTATGTATGTATGTATGTATGTATGTATGTATGTATGTGTTCGTTCTGGTGGTACTGGCAACAATGGACTGCTCTGAAGTAACCCACAGGCAGTACAGGAGTGTTTTTGCTTGTTTGTTATTTCACTAGTTCACCTTATCATCGACTTGCACAAAACGTTCTCCTGGATCTGACAGGATGTGCCTGCTTCTGCTGACCTGCCTGTGTTTCACATCAGGAGATCATTCATACCCACACAGCAGAGTCTCTATTCGTGTGACACACAGGAACCAAGCAAATACGAAAAACAGGGTTAAACCAAGAGTCACAACACAAGAGGGTGGGGGATGCCATATATAAACCAAAAAGACAGAGGATTATCAACTCTTAGTTTATTGATGGTTTTATAACATATATTACAAAATGGTTCTCATCAAAATAGGACACAACTGGCCTGTCTTCCTGTTTTTAATGTTTTAATATTTTGTCAATTCAGGTGAATGAAAACATTTAAAAATCCTTTACTGCACAGAGATAAATAGAAACATATAATATAGCTTTAAGTTAATTTAACCTGCTTTTAATGAGAAGGTGTATAAATAATAAATAGAACAATAAAGTGGAATACTACTGTGAGGAAATGTATACAACATTTTATTTGGACGGATGGGCAATGTCAATTATTAATAATTAGTAATCGACATTGCCTGATCTACCTGGTTCATGTTATTTCTGACATTTGCTTGTTTGGTTTTTTGTTAGCTGTGCTCAGATCCTTATGGGAGCACAGTATGGTTGGACGATAATGACATTTTCAGTTATCGATTATAGGGCTCTATTCATCAAAGTGTCGGTGTTTTAGAATTTTTTAAGAAATATTTTAAGAACATTCCACGTTTACAGGGAGCCGATTCACGAATTGTGGATGGAACGCAAAACACTGCAAAACAACATTGAAGAATGAATCAACTGCAAGGATCATCAACACATTAAAGTGTGCTGCAAGGTTACATATATTATAATGATGATGGTCACCGAATTGTAAATATCAAGGTTTTGCTGTTTGACTGTAGCCTCAGGATCATTGTTTGTATAAATGTTTATCTGAATTGCGTAGATGTTATTACTGCTCCTATTTTATGTGTAAATAGTTGCTATTTCTAAATAACTAGCATTTACTCATATGAAACGTGTGTGTTTATAACTACGGTATGCATGCTACGTAAAGTATTTTACCTGCGAAATATAAACATGTCATAATTGCATATTTGTTTATGTAGGTCGTGCCTACTGTTACAGACATCCATAGTTATGTATTATGCATTTTATTTTGTAATACTACAGAATTAGCGTAATGATCATGAACCATGTAATATGCATCCATACAAGTATGGCAAGTTTCATGAGAATATTTGATTTTTTATTTTGATTTATTGCCAAGGTTAGGAAACCTAAGGAAATACCTAGGTGGCAGTAGTTTTAAATATATATTTCATTCTTTTGGAAATCGTAGGTATTATCAATGTTTTTAACATGGGCGTTTTGCCCCATCCAACTCGTGAAACTTTTTGTAACTTGTAAGGTATGAATAGTTGGCAAATTGTCTTTTCATGTCTAAGCATTATTCGACATTACCACGCTCTAATAAATAAAACTGCTAAGCTTTATTTAAACCAATGATTATAGTTTTCAATCTAGATGTTTTCAGGAAAACATTTTTAAGAATACACCTTGGTTAATGAATATTTATCTATATCCATTAACCAAGGTGTATTCAAAAATTGAAAGTTTCTAGAGATATTTATATTTTTGTCGCAGTGGCAAAAATGTTCTGGCTATGCCAGTGCTCCTTACTGATCCCCTCCGGGTCTCCGGAACGATCCAGTAGAACCCCCGTGCCATTTGAACTTTGAAAATGCATGAGTTGTAGCCGTTTGTCTTCAAAATCTCCCCTCAGTTCCTCACACAGGTTGAAAATTGCAGCTGTATCTAGTCTGAATCTTCTTTTTCTGTTTAGAAAAGAACAAATGTTGCATAGCAGCCTCATTTTCTAGGTCATGTGCTGCGAGGGCTACAATTGCAAATGCATATTCACCAAGGAAACTCGTTCCCAGCTTTATCTCAAACTCCAGCCCGATTTTCAGATGCCAGATTTGTCAGTTGTGATTTAGTAATGAAAGGAAACTTTTCTATGTAAATGACTTCTGAAAACTATAACCGAAAGGAAGTGGTAAAATCAAAGAGTCGTTATTAAAAAAAGAAACGGGAGGCATATACTGTAAGCACATAAGAGACTTCAGAAAGAGTTCTGGCTAGCTCCACATTTTTTGTAATATCAAAAGACCTTTCTGCATGTTTGCTTTTTGTAAGCATGCTTTGAGGATTTGCTGAAGGGTTACATTAAGCCCCTTGCCATTTCCCCTGGTGTAGCCTAAAAACCATTGCCATGAAGCTCAGAAAACCTCAGGAAAGATTCAGTCTGTAGCTGCTTTCAAATTAGCAACTCAAATTATATATTGGGGTCCTGGGGCTTCTGCCAGTTTTACATCATTAACTTTTTTTTTTTTTTTAATTTAGTCATTGCCCAATTATTTTTATTATTTTCTCCCAGTTTGATATGTCCCAATTATTTTTAGGCTCAGCTCACCGCTACCCCGTCTGAGCTGACTCGGGAAAATGAACACACGCTGTCCGCTGAAGCGTGTGCCGTCAGCCGACCGCTTTTTTTCACACCGCAGACTCACCATGCAGCCACCCAAGAGCTACAGCGTTGCAGGCGCCCAGCCAGACTACAGGGGTCGCTAGTGCGCGGTGAGCCGAGAACACCCTGGCCAACCTAACCCCCCCCCCCCCGGGTGACGCTCTGCCAATTGTGCGCCGCCTCCTGGGAGCTCCTGTCCACGGTCGGCAGTGGAATAGCCTGCACTCGAACTGGTGACGTCCAGTCTATAGAGTGCATCTTGCACTCCACGTGGAGTGCTTTTACTAGATGCGCCATTCGGGAGCCCCTTTTAACTTATTTTTTCTAAAGCCTTGGCACGGTTGGTCCTGTACAGCTTTGCTCAGTACATATTGTAGCTTTGAATTACGAGCTTGTTGAAGTGGAACACATTGCCGGGCAGATTTTGAGTGGCCCTAGTGCGAGGGTGTCCAAAGTAGGCCGTTCCACTCCTGGTCTTTGTTCCAACCCCCTGTTCTAAATTGTTTTAATGAACCTATGAAACCTCCAACCAGATCCTGAAGTAGTTAATTAGATCGTTTTACCTGTTAAACCTGGAGTGGAATGGCCTAGCAGGAAGGACCGTGATTGGACAACCTCGGTCTAGTGGTTAATAAAATGCCTGAAACGCATTGTTCCATCAGTCCAGTGAGGGTCCTGCAGCATTATTCCATAGGATAGAAGCTGAGCCACCATGTACTCTTAATATGCGTCTGTACCAAGGTAATCACAATTGTTTTACAAGATACAGTTTTTAATATATGTTACTAAAATCTTTAATAAAAAAAAAACAAAAAAAACCCACTTGAAACACAATAGTTTCTAATAAGAATTAACTATTACTTTACTGTTATTACTTTACTATTCTGAAGTGGAATTCTCTTGCAATGTATGACTAATGCAACTTGTATGTTTCCCAAAATGCAAGAATCAAAAGAACCCAAATCCTTTTTTTAAAAAAATTTGCCTGTGTTTCCCTTTATTTATATATATATATACAGTGTGTATATATATATATATATATATATATATATATATATATATATATATATATATATATATATATATATATATATATATATATATATATAAGGCATATTTTGTGCAACCAATATTGTTTCCCCTTCTGCTTTCAATAAGCCATTTAGAAATGAAAGCATGTTTCATGAAGAACTTTCCGAATGAGAGATTGATCACACGGGGAGACGTTTAAGGTCAGCTATTTGATTATTGCTGCAGTAGCTCGCTACCTTCTTGAGTGCTTTGATGCTTATGAATCATGGCCTCATGCTGCAATAATAGATATTGCCCTTGCGCAGGATCAGAAGTGGCTGCTGATCGGGATGTATAGGGTGCCAGGGTAGTGTTTTATTCTGCATGATGCCCTGTCTGTGAAATGTCTGTGTGTTTTAAACCATGTAGGATCTTACCACCTCTTGGCTGTTGATGTAGAGCCTCTATTCTGACTCTACCACGATAAGTTCTTCTTGACAGTTCTCTTATTTTTTTTACATAGTTTTTTCAGGAGACAGCCTTCAGAATGCTGTGGTTCCCATAGGGATGCCTATCAGTGCCTATCAGTACCTAGATTTCTCTGTGCTCTGCAGTTTTGCAAGTTTATCTTTAATTATTACCTCCCATCCCCAACAGCAGTAGCAGATCCTATTTGCATTTAGTTTGCATTTAGTCAGCCAAATGCTAACATAAGAGTTCTAGTTGTCATATTGTGATCTACATGTATCATAACAGACGGCTCAGATCGAGCCACTAGTTTTAATGCATCGTAACTATTTCCAAGTCATGAAATGACATTAATTCAGTATTTTTTTCAGGGCCAGTTTTTACGACTGAATGAGTGAAGAACCTGAACCTTGAGAAAGTGGTTGTCCCATGCAAGTGCATTGATATTTGATTAATGACCTGCCGAAGAGTGGGCTCCATGTTTGCAGAGGCATATAAACACTTTGGGTAACATTTGCCAGGGACGCGGTTAAATGGTTTGAACTGGCGGTCATTCCCATTTAGTATTGGCATACAGTGGTCCGTCCAAAGCGTATTTAGGCACCACAAATTAAAGTTAAAGCCCATCAAAAAGGTTCTGCCTATAGCTGGTAATATAGCAGTGAAATTAGACTCATCTCATCTCTGCAGAGAGTCCGCTAGGTAGGTTTTGTACCTCCTTTTTAACCAAAACTTAGGATGTATGCATTGTGTGAAAGCAACAGTACTACAGTACACATGCAACCCACACAGAAACACACGTCTCTTTACGCTAACTGAATCCTGATTGATTCAGAAAAGATGTACTGTTTTCAGGGTTCAAAATTGAAATGCTGTACCTTCTGTAAATAATAATAATAATAATAATAATAATAATAATAATAATAATAATAATAATAATAATAATATAAACCACTTGTGTTGCTGACAATAAGATGATTAAGAGAACAGAAGCTCTGAATCATTTCTATGAATATTACAAACATGTAACAAGTGCATGAATTAATTATTTCTATAGCCAAATGAAAAATGTATGGAGTAGGAAGATAATGTAATTATTGTTGAAATATGAGTTTTGAGTCTCTGGAGTGTGTATAAAACAGAAACTTGAAAGAAAGCCAGACGTCTGGCAGAGCCTTAGGGCTCATTCATTCCATCTCAATTTGTAAAAAAAAGAAAAGAAAAAAGTGGGCGTTGAGGGTTTGGAAAATATTATTGTGACATGAAATCCTTTGTGGAGTGTACAGTGATCAGGGTGCCAATTTGTAAAATAGAACAACAATTCTGAATTCTGACCCAAAAGGACACTGTACCTTAATTAACCACAGAATTATATATATTTAAAAAAAAAATCTTTAAATTGCAAATTGGCAGCACCTTTTAAAATTCAGTTGTCTGCTCTTCCATTTTTTTCACAGAGGTCACTGTGTCTACTGTAGTGTGACAGGTGGGCCACAAAGATACACTGATCGAAATGTGCTTCTGCTTCATCCATTTTAATCCAGCTGCAAACTCGCCAACAGACAAGTGGTGTGCTCTAATCAGCAGGTGGTCAGGCCAGTCAGGGAGCAGTTAGGACAGGTGACATAAGACAAGCATATTGGATTAATTAGGGATGCAAATAATGAGCTTAGAGCCCTGGGTCGTCTTTAGCAAAGAATTATAACCTGCATCTTAAGAGACCCCTGTGCCTGGCTCTTAACATTCACATGACCCTTCTGTGGCCCCCTGGAATAGGGATCACTGTCATGAATGAGTAGCAGAAAGGCAGTGCTGAGTGCACCACAGGGGGCTGTTACCTTCTTGTCAACTATCTAAACTAGGAGGAATGTGGCACGGAGGATGCAGGAATTGAAGTGAACGATTTATAACTGCGGTATATGAGACGCTTCACAGCTAAAGGCTAGCATCTGAGAGCTGCACTTCTCATCTTGCATTTACCATAAAGAGGTCTCAGCTGATTTATGTTGCTCCACACACACACACACACACAGTATTTTGCAGGGTCGACCCCAGTAAAGAGCTGTAAACTAAATCAAAGAACCTTGTTCACACGAGGGACATCAAAAAAACCATTTAAACGTTTCTGACCTGCAGCAGGAAAACAATTTGAAATGTTCTTCTGCAAATAAGCACACCTACAATTAACATCTCAAGCCCTGGTGGTAGTCATTCAAAGCAGACACCACCACCTGTGCCCTTGTTAATACCCCCCGGTGTAATAAAGTGCTCTGTTGTTAATTGTAAAGCCAATTTGTGGTGTCGCTGTCCTAGTTCAGACATGAAAATATTACTCAAGGTTGGTTAAAAATCCACTTTGTTTAAATAAATTGTCTATCGGTAATGAGGAGGCTGTGTGGTCCAGTGGTTAAAGAAACAGGCTTGTAACCAGGAGGTCCCTGGTTCAAATCCCACCTCAGCCACTGACGCATTGTGTGATCCTTAGCAAGTCACTTAACCTCCTTGTGCTCCGTCTTTCGGGTGAGACGTAATTGTAAGTGACTCTGCAGCTGATGCATAGTTCACACACCCTAGTCTCTGTAAGTCGCCTTGGATAAAGGCGTCTGCTAAATAAATAAATATTATTATTATTATTATTATTATTATTATTATTATTATTATTATTAAGTAAAATTATCATTTTTTTTCCCCAGAGTACAAAGTGGATACAACTATTCCGGAGGCATGTGTCACTAAACAAGTCTTTACATTTCATTTGATCTGTGCATGAGTGCCATTACTGTGCCGGAAACCAAATGTTAGGAACAAGTGTATGCAAGGCAGATAGTGATTCTCAGTATTTTTACTGCACTGTCACTGCTTTGCTCCAGAAGTTGTAATAAATGTATTATTGAAACTCGCTCCCTGGTTTATCGAGCATAATTTTCAAGCTGGCGTTGAAGCGTTTTTTTAAGATCTGGTGATTGTATTACTTGTATTGTAACACTTGAAATGTATTTGCTTATGATTGTAAGTCGCCCTGGATAAGGGCGTCTGCTAAGAAATAAATAATAATAATAATTCTCATCACTCCATTAGGAAACATTGACTGTGCACACCACACGTTCAGTAGCTGGTTTATCTCAGTGGAATGTTTCTGAATATCCTGGGAGGGTAACAGAGCTTTTTCCTTTGAAAATCACAAGTTTATTAGTTATTATACCTCTATGACTTTGTGTAGTGATGTTCTTTAATTTTATATATTGCTGCTTTGCATTTACTTAAGTCTAGTACAAGCACCCTTCATATTTTTCCTAAATAAATTTGCAAGCCAATTCCGTTCAGAAGACTGCTGTCTTTAATTCAGACAGGGTAACCTAAAAAGTGCTGTGCTGTCAGAAGGCATTACAAACTGAAACACTGGTTATGCTGTTTTCTACACAAGATAAAAAGCTAGTTTTATTGCAATTAACAAAAAAAAATAGAGGCTCTGTACAGACACATTTATGAAACAATGCTAATTTACTGGGAACAGAATTAACTTGAACACATTTACATTCCGGGAGATATGTTTTATATATTTTGCTGACATTGGCAATGGATTGCTGAAATCACTGCAGAAACATGCAGCTTTTATTTTGGTGATTAAAAGTGTATTCAGAAGATTAAATGGGAAGTCTTTATCTTCTCATAGTTTTAAGTTACTGGTGTAGAATTCTAAAAATAAAGCTTTGACGCAAGGAAAGATATACCTGTGTTTAATACTAGAAAATGGATTTATGGCTCCTTTGTTAAAGTGAGCACTCATTCAGAGTGAATGATAAACGAGCAGCCTTGTTGAAGCAGTGCACGGCATTGCATTGCAGAGGAGCAGAGAGGAGCATGTTCCTTAAGAGGTCCCTGAATGGCTCCAGGCACAATGAAACACAATGGTTCAAGATTGAGGCGTTACAACGAGGGGCTTTATTAGAGAGCAGAGATACATTCATCCATATCTGCCCGACCACTCCTCCCGTAGCATTTCACTTGCTGCGTGTTGCTGATTAATAAAAGTCTCATTTGAATATATGACACTAACATTACACCTAGTGTGAGAGTGTGGTAGTGTCTATACCCATTTACTTCATTTCCCATTACAAGACACCTTGATTAACACTAACTACTGGCAACATCTAGTTCTGCAGTCAGTCCCAGTGCAAAACCTCTCCCTTTTTATTCACAAAACAATGGCCTATCTTAGTACTGTAAATGGGTCCACTGGGTATACAAATTTCGATATCTTAATATGAAATGCTAACGTTATCTTTTTAGGTAAATCAAAATCAAAACTCACTAACTCTTGTGGTAACATTATCCATACAAAAAAAAAAAATAGAATAGAATAGAAAAATAAGATGCTCTGTCCAAGAGAGGCATTCCTACTATTATGAAATGTTGCAAGCTTTCAGATAGAAATATATGAAATTACATATTATTAATATTTCTATTTAATAATCTAATATGAATTAGATTTTTTCACTTTCTTTGCAGCTTGTTTCAACAAGTATCAGATAAGTCATTGCACATGGGTAGGCATTTCACTAAAATACAGACAGAAGCACTAAGCACTTTCCTTATGGTCATCTTGCATACTTTCTTTTTTTAAATTTTTTTTATTCATTTTTTTTTTTAAATTTAGTCGTCGCCAATTTTTTACCCCAGTTTTCTCCCCAATTTAGTATGCGCCCAATTATTATCTGTATCCTTGGCTCACCGCTTGCAACCCCCCCGCCAACTCGGGAAACGGCGGCTGGAACACGCGTCCTCCGAAACGTGCTCCTGCCAAGCCATCATTTTTTTCACTGCAGATCCACAGCAATGCCACCAGACCTATAGTGCTGGAGGACAACACAGATCTGGCGGCTCCACTGCAGAACCACAGGCGCCCTATCGGCCACAGGGGTCGCTGATGCGCGGTGAGCCGTGGATTCCCCTGCCGACCTAAGCCCTCCCTACCCGGGCAGCGCTCAGCCAATTGTTCGCCCCCCCCTACGAACTCCCGGTCACGGTCGGCTGTGACATAGCCTGGATTCGAACCTGCGATCTCCAGGCTATAGGGCACATCCTTCACTCCGGGCGGGAGCGCCTTTACTGGATGCGCCACTCGGGAGCCCCGACTTACATACTTTCTGTTTAAGAGGCTTCTAACGACCAAAGCCTCTTAAATCTGCTGTCTTTCATTCTCTATACATTATATATATATATATATATATATATATATATATATATATATATATATATATATATATATATATATATATATATATATATATATATATGTGTGTGTGTGTGTATACATATATTTATTTTGTGTTTTCTAAAGTTAATTGTATTTATAGCAAATTAAGCAGCACTCGGGAACCCTTCATGTCATACAAAGAAGCACAGTGTGCAGTGATTGTATAAAAAGGCCTGCTTGAAAGACATTCATCAGTTGGGGCAGTACATCATTGCTATTAGATAACTGCATGACGTTTCTAATACATTTCATATTCTTCTGTTTCCCAACCTCTTAACCTTGAAGAAAGTCTTTTTTTCAGGCATGGTATTGTAATGTTCAGCACACAATCCCTCATTCAGCAAGAAAAATAACTGTGGACACCATAATAAGCTTGCCTGCTGTTTTCAGTTCACATGTTTAGAGCCTTCGTGATAGTGATAAGTAAGAGTCTCTAATCAGTCCCACTGTTTACCAGGTTCCTCCCTTGTTTAATTCTAAACTGAAGCATGATTTATATAATCAACCCGTTCTATACAAGATAAATCAAGTTGGTTTCAGATGAACTGTGATATTGTGTCCTCAGATCAACAATGCATTGAGCTGCCATTTGCAAAGAAAGACAGAAAGCTCCACATTTTGGAGTAGGCATGCTGTGAACCCCGTGATGGATTTGATTGTAAATAATTGAAGGAATGAAAGTTTCCAGTCTGCGTGGTTAATTGTAATCCTGATGCTTGTTAAATTGGACTTTCTGTGACAGATGCAGCTTTTTGTGATGCATTGCATTGTTAAATGGCAGGTAAGTATAATTTTGGAAACCACATGGACTGGAATTGTGCTTTTCAAATGGAAATCGAAAATGGTCCCCTTTCACCCCTGCTGAGAAGTTTAAAAAGAAAATCTTAGTTCTTTCTTATTTTTTTCTTTGCTCTTACCAGTTGGGATGAGTGATTTTAGTTTGGGAATATGACATTCAGCCCTTTGCTGGGTACAAATACTTATGTGACTTTTCATTTATTTTAACAAAGTGCCAGGAGAGTAACCCTCCTCCACTTAATGATTGTCAAGCCAATCATATTGAAACAAAGGTTCATTGTAAAAATTATACTCTTTCTACTTTCACATCAATTTACTGTATAGTCACGTAGCACACTAGGGTCCCTTTCTCTTATATGAACAAGCTATTCGAAGAATTTGTATTGACATTTTTTCACAATTTTCGTGCATGTTTTTATTCCTGGTCGCGTATGCATAAAAAAATCTAAAACATAATGTCCTGTACTTGAAATAAAGTGCTCTGCAGTTTCTTCATAAAATGCGCAATTCTGAATATTACTTTTATTATAGATTGACTGCTACAATAGCGAAGGAAGGTAATTTTTGTGACCGAAGTGGGCTGTGGACAGAGTGGGGCTAGTTTTGGTCTCCGTGTTTTTTGTTTTTTTTTACAGACAGAAATATGACAACCCTACCTATCTGTCCTGTCATAAACCACTGTGTTATGTTGTGCTTTTTATCTCCTTGTTCGGGGACAGAAGCACATTCTGTTTCCTTCACCTCTGTCTAGGGGACAGGCCTCTGAGAGACTGATTGGCAGACGGTGTATTGCAACTCCTCTAGATTATATTTAGCTCTTTTATTAGTTCAGATTTGTCTCATTGCATTTCTTTCGACCTATCCTCTCAACCATCTCACAGGAGCAATACAATTCCTTTGGGGTGTGCCACACAGTACATTGAGCTCACAAAATGTCATCTACCCCAGTGGTTCTCAAACTGTGGTCCGGGGACCTTTGAGGGTCCACAAAGATTGCTAAGGGGGGTGCCAGGAAATTCTGGACACTTCTGTTTTGTAAAACAGCCAGTATATTTAGCGCACAAAAACAAACATTTTTTTACTGTTGTGATGAGAGACAGGTCTTACTTACTTACAGACGATTTGAATAAGACATCTGTTTTTACTGTAGTACAGTCTATCTTTCTAGTTTGCGATCTTCTTCCCTTAGGGAACAAACAGATATTTTTAATATATGGTAGAAAAGTATGATCCTTATATTTTTCATATATAGAAATCGGCCCCTTTTTTTATATATTTAAAATATGTTTTAGTCTGTAATCCATATTTATTTTATATGGATTAGAGACTAATGAATATATATGGTGCACCATATATTTTCAACATATCAAATAAATATATGGATTACAGACTAAAACATATTTTAAATATATCCCATATATTTTAAATATATATAAAAAAGGGGCCAATTTCTATATATGAAAAACACAAGTATCATACTTTTCTACCATGTATTAAAAATATATGGTTTTTTTCCATAAGGGTTATTCCTTAGTTTTTAGTTGGGCATCTAAAAGGGGTCCCTCAAACAAAAGTGTTTGAGAACCTCTGTTCTACCCAACAGTGGTTCTTAAGTTCTTAAATTCACAAGAGGCTGGAATATTTTCATTGCCTTGTTTTAAAAGATGTCTTGCATAAACAAACCAAACTAGAGGTCCACTATAAAGCAGATAGCTTCCCTAATTTGAAGACAGGTGGCTTCATAGTCCACGATTAGCAGAAATCTGTGAATACCTACCTCAAGTAAAGTTGTCTCAAGATAAGTGTCAAACGTAGAGACATAGAGCCGGGATGGGGTATGTTCTACCACTCCCCTGGACGTGTGTCTGTAGCCTTTGTGACTATAAAGAGAAATCAACTGTTCTGTCAATGGACTGGTCTTGAAAATGTCAAAATATTCAAATAACAAAAAAAATGATTTCTTTGATGTTGAAGATTTGACCTTGCTACTCATGATTTAACTTGAAGATCCATGATTAATGGACAAATTTAAGAACTTAAAATATAATAAACAATACATACATACATTTAATGACATGCATTGTTTGAAAAGATAAGCTGTGTAAAAATGTAAGACAATACTGTGCTGCTTGTTTCCTATAGTTCCCCATTTAAAAACGATTCTTGTTCAGACAATGGATTAAAATAGCAGGTAATCTGTACAGAGGATACAAGAGCTGCAGGCGAGTGGTAGATTGTCATGGAAATGTGAGAAATCATTGTTTTCAGCAGGCATTAATTCAGTTTGTATGTTTTTATCTAATATTGTTGCTTTATCCTTGGCAGATGATACGACTTGAAAAGTGTGTCGAAATGTATTCAAATTGTTTTTTTTTATTGTTGTTTAAAAGATGAATTACTCTCCCTGTTCCTCTCGCATACTCTGTCCCCCTCTCATATGTGTACTATGTTGGATAATGTATTTCTTATTTTTAATACTATATATGATTCCCCAATCAGAAGCTCTGCTCCAAACAAATCAAAAGCACAAAATGGATGTTTGTGTGCTTCCACACTCACTCTTTAACTAGCAATGTGTTAGGGTCCAATGTGTTTAAGATTCACGAAACAACAATAACAACATGCATCCTTAGCAACATATTCACTGCAGGGAATTGATCCCCTTTCACTACTGTACTTGAGAATCAACTTTACTTTTGTATGTTGTTTTTCGCAATACTTGTACCTCAATACAGCACCAGTATTATTTGAATTATATATATATATATACTGTATACAGTGTGCAGGAAAACGAGGAGAAGCATTAAATCTATCCCTATCAGAGAGCTTGAACTTGAAACATTTCTGAATGATTGTGTTCAGTGTGGAAAATGAACAAACTCCTTCTTTATCAGGAAAGAGCAGGACTGGTTTTCTTGTTGTTCTCCTTTTTATATCATGCTGTGCATCCGATTCGGATCTTTTCATCTGCCTCATCAAGGCAGACCATTGCTTAATTAACGTTCATTGAAATATTTGTAATTTAAAAGCCATGTAGCTTAGCCTACACATCTTCATCACTGTGGCACAGTATTTACTGAAAGTGCTTTTTCTTGAAAACGAATGGTAAGTCACATGTGCATGGTGCAAGATGAAGACAAAAGCTGCTTTTAGTCATGGTCACATCAAATATCCAGTAGGTTTACCGGCTGTTGCAGAGTAACATCTTAAAGCGTTTAAATGGAGTACAGTCTGTGCCTGTGTGGTTCGACATGACTCTTGTGCTGCCTCCTTGGCTAATGCTTTAAAGCATCAGATCCCATCCATTATCTTGGGGCACTTTCAGGTTATCACACTGAATTAGTGTTAATTTAGAGATCGATCTGCAAAGTATCACAGGCGTAAAAGGGGTCGTAACTTTTAACAGTTTGTCTAACATGACCCTCGAAGGCTTAGCCTTCAACAGCAAAAATATGGTCGTTAACGTCTTTCATGGTTGATTTTAAAAGCAGTTTTCCAAGACCAAAGGCCAGTTTGTTTCAGAGAAGTGGTACTTTAGCTCACAGAGTCTGCTGTCAGGTGCTGTAGGCTGCGTGCATCACTTTCACAACACAGAGAAGAAATCTGGTTGTCTGGATTTGAACCACTTTAAATGACAGGAATGGGTCAGAAGACGTGTGTTGCAGATTTATTTTATTCTCCCCCAGTTATTCTATTTTCCAAGCCACTTTCACACAGCAACAGCCAGATTGCAATTTCAGACACGTCTGTAGAATTAGAAATATAATATACTGCTGTGAGAGCTGAAAATTAAAAGCGACTGGTTTGTAGGTGATTGCATTATCATAATTATAGGGTATCAGTAATTCCATGTAATGAGCTTCTTTACCCACAATGGGGTCCTAATGAATGATAGCAACTGGGAACACCTAAGGCAGCTTCTGGAAATGCATAAAGGGCAATGCTAGAAACAAATTCAGCATTGGTCATTCTCTATTAGTACCACCCGTTGAGGTAATGGATTTTAGCCAGCCCAGGGTCTGAAATAGGACATGAAAAGTAAATGGTGTGAAATAAAAGTCAATACATGGAAACACAGCTTCAATTATCAGACAATCGGAGGGCATTCAGCTGATAAGTTACTCTGAAGAATTTTATCTTAGCATTTATTTGTTAAGTAGCAGGTAGAAAAATCCAATTGAACTAAGTACAATTTCAACAGAGCAGACTTCTTCAAACTGTTTATTCAAAGAACAGATCCTGTGTTGTGATCACCTGAAATAAGCTGTTGCCTGCTTATAGAGCCATGCATGCTCAAGCCCGTTGCTGAGCTGCTAATACACTCTCAATTAGTAACACTACAGAACATTACATTTAGACTGTATAGTGTGGGTGGAATTTACAAGCTACTGTTTAAATGCCTAAGGTATCATCCGCACATTGTTTTCTGAAAACACCTGCTGATGGTGCAACACCAGGAATAACCAACTGCTATGAAATTGTGTTTATCCTTGTTCTTGTTTTAGCTATCGTCCCTGAACATTTTTTTAAATATATATTTTCTTCAACATCAATGCTGATCAAAAAAAAAGTAGTAAAAAAGTGCAAATATTTTAAGAATGGTTATATATTTGCAACACGTTTTAACTACATTTAAATACATACACTGTACATGTATGACAATGCATGGAGAACGTCGTCTTCTTAGGGGGAAGGTGTTGGGCAGTTACAATGGTTTCATGATGATCACTGAATCACTCAGTCTTGTAAGATATTAGAACGGCCTGTGCTGTCATAAATTGCAGTTCCATTCCATTTGCTGAGCTTATTACAGTTAATGCTCGGGGGAGGTGTCTAATCTCATTAGCTGTTCAATAATAGTGATTTCTGCACAGAAGCTGTAATGTAGCTTTCAGTTACTGCGAGATTTACCCACATTGAATTCCTGCATAAAACATGAAGGTTTCTGCTGCATTCACAGCTATGCAAGACCGTTAGTTCATTTAGCAAAGGTAGGATTAACATGTACAGTGGTGTAGTTTATTACAAGATGTTGTGATTGTACCGAACCAAATACTACAGTATATGCAGAGATTAAATAACTTTCTTGACACTAGTTGATAATCGGTGCGATGCCCACTTGAAACACAAGGCATTTTATTTCCTCGTCCGTACTGGGGGAGAAGCAGATCCCCTAGGCCACACTATGACGCTCCTGTCTGCAGCAATGGTGTTTCTTGAGGGGTTTCTACGGGTTCAGCTGCTTTATTCCTCTCAAAAAACGAATCTTTGCTTATTTTGCAGGGGTTGTGAGATAATATTCTTGTGTTGTTGCTGCTCGGAAGAAAGCCATGTTTCCTCAGGTGCGCACCTCTGCGTGAAGAATCGGCTTCTTGCAGTGTGGCAGGAGCCCCATTAGCACTGATTACAAACGGACGTCCCTAATGATACACGTGGAGCCTATTATTCCATCACCCCCCTGCCTGGCCCAGATTAGAACATTTAATGAAAATGGGAAGAATTTTTTTGTTCTTTTTTTCTGGCCTTCACGTTAAAGTGCTCACGTGAGCAATGCTTTCTATTAGGACTCCGGATGATCTATTAGCTGTCCAGTTCTGGCAGGTTGGATTCATTCCCATGATGGTTGGGCACAATGTACAGGCACTATTTTTAGAGCGAGTTGGTTATCCTGAAATTTCTGCACGAATGAAAGCACTGAGAGGTTTGAATGGTTCCTGCTATTACAGGGTCCTTAAATGATCAGAATCTCTGGCTGGCAGTGACATGCCATAGGAGTGAAGTCATAGAAAACACTTGATGGGTTTCTGCAGGTAACACTGAAAGTGTCCCTGCTAAATGCCATTCCCCTAAGAAAATAATAGCATCCACTGATACATGCAAAGCACGTCTAACGCTTGTGGATTTCATTTAGACTCCTGTAACCGAATCAAGAATCTTCTCCTCACCAACTACTACTCTTGAGAATCTCAACTGTTTTAGGGGGTCCAGAGAAGTTTCCTCTATGAAACATTTACTGTGCCCACGTGTACTGAAGCTGTTTCCAGCCTGTGACATTTTATCCAAGAATAAATACAAATACATTTAAAATAAATAAATAAATACAAGTCTACTAAATAAATTATCTGCATCATAAAATTTTAATCCAGTGCACAGTCTTCTTTGGATTTATCACAGCTTCCAGATGATGTGAGACTGGAGATTTTATGTTATTTTATTTATTTATATTTTTTAATGGGTGTCACAATACATACAAGCATAAGTATTGCATGTTGGGAGCTTGGAAAACATGCATGCTATCTGGCTCCACGTAGATAAGGACGTTCAAACAGTGCAAAATGTACAGCACTTAGTTGAGTTTTAAGTTCAGCAATGTAAAACTGCAGCGCATGTTAGAATATGTAGCACAGCTTTGGGTTACTGCAGTTCTTCTACTGGCAGAACTGTCTTCCACATGAAACCGGAGGTGGACAGTAGAAATAGGTTATATATGATCACATACTTTAAAATCATTCTAACAATGAATGCCAAAAGGATGGTGATATAATCAGTTCATTTTCTAAGGCTGACAGACACATCTATTAATAGTCACCCTTAACTTGTATGAATAAATCTTGTCCTAATTCTCCTCGACCTCTCTGCTGCCTTTGACACTGTTGATCACTCTATTCTACTATCATCTCTTGCTGACCTGGGGATCTCTGGCACTGCTCTGGCCTGGTTCTCCTCCTACCTCTCCAACCGCACTTACCAGGTAACCTGGCGTGGAGCAACCTCCACACCTCACCCTCTCTTGACTGGAGTCCCCCAAGGGTCAGTCTTGGGTCCTCTCCTGTTCTCTCTCTACACCCGCTCCCTGGGCCCCCTCATCGCATCCTATGGTTTCTCATACCATTTCTATGCTGATGATGCTCAGATTTTCCTCTCCTTCCCCACCTCTGACTCCACCATCTCCTCCCGTATCTCTACCTGTCTGTCTGCTATTTCCTCCTGGATGCACTCGCATCACCTCAAACTCAACCTCTCTAAATCTGACCTCCTTTTCTTTCCCTCCTCCTCCCCCTCCCCTGATCTCTCTATCTCTGTTCCTCTGGAATCTACCACACTCTCTCCCTCTTCCTCAGCTAAAAACCTTGGAGTCACCCTGGACCCCTGCCTCTCTTATTCCCAGCACATCTCCACTCTGGCACGCACTTGCAGATTCTTCCTGAGCAACATCCGAAGAATCCGACCCTTCCTCACCAACTATGCTACCCAGCTCCTGGTCCAGGCCCTGGTACTCTCCCGCCTAGACTACTGCAACTCCCTCCTGGCTGGCCTCCCTGCGTCCGCCACCCGTCCGCTCCAGCTCATCCAGAACTCTGCTGCTCGCCTGGTGTTCTCTCTACCTCGCTTCGCCCACGCTACTCCACTACTCCGCTCGCTCCACTGGCTCCCGATCACCGCTCGCATCCAGTTCAAGACTCTTGTACTAGCCTACAGATGCCTTGATCAGACTGCACCCAGCTACCTCCAGACCCTCATCTCTCCCTACACCCCCACTCGACCTCTCCGCTCCGCCTGCACTAGAAGACTGGCTCTACCTCCGCTACGCTCCCCTGCCTCCCGAGCCCGCTCCTTCTCCACCCTTGCTCCGCAGTGGTGGAACGACCTTCCTACAGATGTCAGGACTGCCCAGTCCCTGACCACATTCCGGCGCCTCCTTAAGACTCACCTCTTCAAACAGCACCTGTAGAACTCCTCTGTTGTATCCTGGGACACTATCACCCTTCATTTAAATATGCTTTATTTTGCTCTTATCTGCCCCCTATTTTACTGCATTTAATCCTGTACCTCAGAATATTGTAATCTCCCAAGTGTTTAATCTGTAGTATTTTGTACTTAATCATATCCTGATGTAACTATCACTACTTAATCATATCCTGATGTAACTTTCACTATTATCTGCTGTATTATTGAATTGTGGTTTGTCACACTTGAGAATTATTGTATTTCTTGTTCTTATTGTATGACTTATATTGTAACACTTGAATGTATTTGTATTTGCTTGCGATTGTAAGTCGCCCTGGATAAGGGCGTCTGCTAAGAAATAAATAATAATAATAATAATAATAATTAGGGAAAGGGGAGTGAGAATTTCTAACTGTGGCCCCAGTTGTATTTTTCATCTCGGTTATTAATGTATACATTTTAAGCAGAGCTTGAGTCGAGAACCTGCACCTTGTACAGTATGCTCTTGTCTGCCTCCCTGAACCCTGAACCTACTAATAAAGTCATGGCTGCACTGTTTTTGTAAAGGAAGGATATGCGAAAAAGTTTTTTTTAAATAATAAACATTTTTATTGCATTATAGTTATTAAAAAATATTTTATTTTATGTTTATTGCATCATGAGAGAATTCATGTAAAAATCTGGTAAAAAAAGGCTATTATAGCTTACTAAATCACCTGTTCTAGCTATAGCCCCTTAAGCAATTTAGACTCATCATAATGTGACATATATATCACATTCATATTAACCATCAATGTTTTAACGGCCCCTCCCCAGTGGACAGGAGACATTTGAGAATAATGAAAATAAATTGTATTGATAAAGATACATTCAAATTACACCCCAGAAAGAAGATAAGTCCAGTCCCACAATAAGAGAAACAAATTGCTACGGACCAGGATTTTTTAAACATACTGAATATATATTAGGGAATATTTCTCAAGTGGATTTAGTGATCTAACAACTGTTATGTGTTCCATTTCATGGTGATAAAATGGGCCTTTAATATACAATAACAAAACCCCCTGAAGTACTTTGTACTTTATTGTTTTTGACAATGGCACCGACTACATTCTTCATACAGCTGAAAAGCTGTCCAGACTCCTCTCTCCGCAAAGTGCTGCACAGCGCAAACCCGCTTGGTGCGAGACTTCAAGTTCAATATAAGGTGACAAAGATGAGTTGTCTTTTCTGTTTGGCTAAACATTCCTGCAAACCATCATTTTTTATAATTATTATTGACTGTCTCTTATATAATACCCCCCTTGTAAATGTGGCTAAATGATCAGAACCAATGTAATTTGTTTTGAAGTCCTTGATGGACGCTTATTTAAGGACCATGTTAAGGAAATATACATGTAATGAAGGACTTTCCATATTTATAAAACACAGTTGTGATGAGTTGGACTGCGCAGTGGGTTTATGTTGAGAGTATAATGTAATCCATTCATGCATTAAAAATGTGAAAATAATGTTGCACTTCTATTCTGTCCCCATGTATCTAGTAAAGTGTCTTGGAGAGTGCTGCCGGCTGCACTGTTTCCAACAGCTCACAGACTAGTCACTTATTATTTTTTCAATGTGCAGAGGTATTATTATTTTTCATATAAACCATTGTTGGTTTCCCTGAATTGATATTGTATTACAAATATTTGTTTTCTTGTATCGTGTGGATCTTGTTCATTCATAACTGTAACTCTTAATCAAAATATAGTCCGATATATATTTTTTAAATCTACTTGCTTTATAAGTTTTACAAAATCCATCGACATTGAGACGAACCATTTGCCTAATTTTAAAACTTAAGTTTCCTTCTAGTACTAGTGGAGAGTTTTCTTAGTGTTTGTCTGTCTCATCAGCAGCCTAATAAATATTGAGAAAGAAATATTCCTAATGAGCATGTAAAAATGGGCTAAGGATTTGCAAAAACTTAAGGTAGCAAATTACAGGCTGATTGCATTTGTGTCTAATTCTAAGAAAACTGTTTATCTTAGAGCCCTGCTCTCAAAAGACTTTTTGTAAATTGTTTTCCACATGCTGGATGATTTATTGGCTTGCATTTTGGTACTTGTACACGCAGTCTCCAAATGAGGTCTCCTATTGATCTTTATACCCTTGACATTTTGAGGTTTACTCAATGACCTCTGAAACACACAGGAGTCGCTATTGTGTTCCAGCTCCTATTGCATGTTTGTTTTACAATAAGATCAGCTCTTAGTGGTTTCCTATCAATCTGATTTATTTAATCCTAAACTGCAATAGGATGCCCAAGGCAATTTAGGTTAGTGTGATCACCTTGCAGGACTTTGGAAAGGGCAGTGGGGGATTTGGCTAAAATTGATTTGAGAATACAAGCCCATTTGCAGTGATGAAAATGTTAAAGATAATTAGGAAACGTTCTTCGTCCCTAATGCAATGTGCTGCATTTCAACAGCAGCATGCTAACCCATGGATCGGCCCTAATGTCCAGCGTTTTTTTTAAGCAATCGATTTAGCCAGTTGTTCTTTTTTTTTAAATGTATTTATTTATTTATTTATTTATTTATTTATTTATTTATTTATTTTAAAAATTGTCGTTGCCAATTTTTTACCCCGGTTTTCTCCCCAATTTAGTATGCCCAATTATTATCTGTATCCTTGACTTACCGCCCGCAAACCCCCTGCTGACTCGGGAAACAGTGGCTGGAATACGCGTCCTCCGAAACGTGCTCCTGCCAAGCCGTCATTTTTGCCACCAGACCTATAGTGTCGGAGGACAACACAGATCTGGCGGCTCCACTGCAGAACCACAGGCGCCCTATCGGCCACAGGGGTCGCTGATGTGCGGTGAGCCGTGGATTCCCCTGCCGACCTAAGTCCTCCCTCCCCGGGCAGCGCGCAGCCAATTTTGTGTCGCCCCCTAGGAATTCCTGGTCACAGTCGGACTTTCGAACTTTCGATCTCCAGGCTATAGGGCACATGCTGCACTCCGCGCGGAGTGCCTTTACTGGATGCGCCACTCGGGAACCCCTGATTTAGCCAGTTCTAATGCAGTGTGCAGTGTGTGACTACCGTTTCTGGCAATTGGCTGAGCCAATTAGAAACCTGGTTGTTTTTTATTCAAGCCAGTGGGTAATTCTGGAGGTAGGTGGCGAGTGATACCATTTATAATACTTCTGCGTCACTAGTTCAAAAGTTTTTAGTTTTTTTTTTGTGACATTCCATTCTGACTAGCTGGTACTGTGAAGAATTATTTTAGAATATTGATTTATAAAATGAGCCAATCAATGAAGAGGTGGACATCATATCAGATACAGAGCAAAGGATTGCCTTCATTTGTCCCCCAATGTGAAATAATCCTAAAATAACAGCCATGGGTTTTACATTTATTATACCGGATAAGAATTGGGACACATCTTTTGTTAGGGAAAAATGGTAGGCAGCATTGGATTCTCAGGACACTAATAACCATAATGGCTTTTGATACATTTTTCTTTCTGAAACATTAAATGATTTTGTACTGCCTTTGTGGCTCCGATAATGGGTTATAAAGATAAAATGGTTTCATTAATTTAGATTTTACTATTCATGTGACCAGATGTAAAGTGTCTTTGCAAAAATGAAATATATATATATATATATATATATATATATATATATATATATATATATATATATATATATATATATATATATATACTGTACATATGAAGAAATATAATTCAATATGATAATGTGATTATATAGTCAAGCCTCTTCACTTTCTGTATATCATTAAGCTGAAACGATTCAACAGCAGGGATAAAATTCAACAGCATGAATACAAATATAAGGGGCATATTGTGTGCTATTCTCTTGAATAGTATTGTGTATGCCTTCCTACAGTACATGGTTGGATTGAGAAATGACATTATTCATTCTGCAGCATATAATATAAATGTATACCACAACATGTGGGTAATAGATCTCCATGAACGCATTGTTGCTTAAGGTTATTTTATTGCCTGCTGCATTATAATGAGTGACATTGAGATACTGTAGTGTCGCTCAATATACTGTGTTGTATGGCAGAGCTCAGATTTTGTAAGAAGAAATAAGAAAAAAACAAACATCATTCATGCTATTGGGTGTTGTGCTCAGCTGTCATTCTCAACAGTTTGTCATTCTCAACAGACAGTATGATTGTATGTGCACTCCATTCATTGATGGGTTCTTAACTCAAGCTGCAAATTATAACATTTCAAATGAACCTATGTTGTTGTTTTCTTGTATTGATTCGAAATGAAATTTTAATCATTTAGATCAGATTAAATTGTAAAAAAGTTGTTCTCGAGGAAGGTGGGTACCCCGACCCCAGATCCCTGACCCCACCCCCACACGCTCATCCACACTAAATAGTCTGGACCAGCATTTCGGCACCAATGCAGAGGGAGCGAAGTAATGTAGCATTTCTGAGGCAAAGTCGCCCCTGCCAAACAAACAATGGTATTGTACTGTAGTACTTATTTCCATTAAAAAGCCTCAAATGCTACATTATCTTGTGCAAGCAGCGGGGGCTGATAACACACAGACTTGACAATGCCTGTATGAGGCTGAATGTTTGCATACCAATAGCTGATAGAGATTTGCACTTTGTACTGTGACCGGGCTCCGGTTGGCATGTTCTCATTTCTTGCTGCAGATAGTAGACGTCGCTTAATGCTGCAGAGCACAACCAGGAACACCGAAGCTATAAACCTTTGTCTGTTGCAAAGGTATTTCTAAAGCGAAGAGGAATTTACCTCCACATTCAGACTTCATAATAACACTCTCGTGTCATAGCTCCTGGCACTCAATGACAATACAGTGACACACGATAAATGTATTAATGCTTTAAAAACACTTATCAGCATTAATAAAGCATAAAGTAATGTAATTTTGAAAAGGCTACGTTATGTGTCCTGGGTATTCCTATTTATCAATTGAGGTTGTGTGCACGCACTTGACTCAATTATAGTAAAATATCCCCTTACAAGGTTTATGAAAATAATCACGCGTACTTTAAAATAATGCGACAGCCGCATCAACCAGACATTTATCAACTACTAAAAATAAAGTCTTTGTTTTGGAAAATTCTTTATAACGTGTATAGTTCCGGAAACACAGAGCGCTTAATATGCAAATACAGTGAGCTGTGTGTGGGGAGGAATTGAATCTCTCTTGGATAACTGTATGCTCTTGTAGTCTCTCAAGAAAGCTTGTTTGTATTATTAATTCTGTCCTTACAGTCTGAATCTTGTGTAGTCATTAGACTGTGTTTGTTTAGTTCCTAAAATATCTCATTCCTCAGTGTCAAGAGAACCCTCCCGGGTTTTTATTTGTCCTGTTTAATATGCTGTTTTTACTTGGTATATACAGTACCCTGGCGATGCTGTCTGTATGTGTGAATAGAGGAATGCCACGTGCTGTCAGAACATGTCAAGAAGTACAAGTGGATAAACGTATCCATCAATCTGCTGTCTGTTTGGCCCATGTACTGAATATACATTATGGGCTCAAAAGAAATGGTCTCACTTCAAATTCTTTAAACACAGCTCTCTGATAGGCTGAAACAATTATAATGTGCAATAACAATAATAAACCATAGTGAAACAAGCCCCTGCGGTTTTTATGGATTTGTTTTTCATTACACTTTATATACTACGGTACAATAAGCAATTGTGCAAAACCAACCAGAAAACTGCGATGCTCTGCAGACTGTCTCACTCCAGTTACTGCCGGATGAAGGTATTGTCATTACTGTGTGTGTGTGTGTGTGTGTGTGTGTGTGTGTGTGTATGTGTGTGTGTGTGTTTTCCTTCAGTAGCAACATCTTTTCAGACTGTGACCTTTGCAGATTTGATGTGTTGCAACAGATAGCTAATGCCTGTGATTTTGTTTTGCGTTATCAAATGTTCTTCCACTGCTTCTAATTATTAGCCCTTTCTGATAGCCCTGATGGGTTATCCTGGCTTGTGTTCAATAATAATAAGAAGAAGTAGTGCAGGAGTGTGCTCCCTTTTGCAAGGTCACCTTGGCAGGTGGAGTCCAATTTCACGCACCAGGAGCCCATTAACTTCATAAGGATGGGCAAAATTAAAAGAAGTACAAAATAAAGTACAGAGAAGTTACCGGAGGCGGCTGGCTGATGCTTAGGCAGCCCTAGTCATTGTGGGCTGACGGGAGTGATGGAGGAATTGCACATGGTCAGCTGTGAAAGTTGCTGCTGCCAGCTTAAACTTCTGAGCATACAAAACCAGCCGGTCCTGCTTCTTATTCTCCACAAGTCCCATTCTGTTTAAAGAAACAGAACCGGATACAGGTATTTAGATTGTCACGTCATCAGCCCAGTACGGAGTAGCAAACGGACACAATAAAATTATATTTGAATGTAAAGTTGAACACCATTGGGAAACAGTTTTGCTCACCATCCCAGGGTACATCAAACCTTTACAGTAATAAGCTTCACCCTTTCCTTTTTATGATGTTTGTTATTATACAGTGCTTCTTATTGCACTAAATATTGTTTTAAGGTGCTTTTTAGTGGCCTGCCATGGATGTAAGTAACATAGGTGTCTTTATAGAAGTATATAATAGAAGAACTCATATTCAAAGCACTGAATTATTTTTTTTTAATGCACAATATTTGAATAACTGGAATATGAACCTCTCAGAGTGATAGCAAATGTCATACAGCAATAAAAACAGTACTGTAATGTATCCTTAAACACTTAAAACCTATTGAAACAGTAAAGTAGATCAAGATAGCCCACAACATGTAAAAATGCAGTTCATTTATTTGCAGGTTCTGGTGTCGATAGTCTAGCGAATGTATGTGCCCTGTTTTTTAGTGCATGCAATACACAGTGACTGCACTTCCAGCCCTGTTATAAATGAAATTTGCTATTCCCCATTTTAATGTGTCTCATCAAGAATAAATTAGAAGCTATGTAATGTTGAGTGTGGGGGTTTGTACAGCAGCACTTAGTGCACAGTCTATAATTACACGTTTGTGTCTAGCTGCCATCTCACATAGGTTGTGATGTGGAACGTATCATCACAACCGTTAGGGAGAATGGGAGGGACTGGATTACCACCGAAAAGGTTGTTCTTAACATCTGTGTTGCCTCCTCAATGGCAGCACAATTGCTTTTTGAATGCAGTCAAGGCTGAGGAACCTCAACAGAGATGCGATCCCTGATGAAGTTGTAGGTTGGTTTGATTTGTTTATAGACAGAAATATAGATTGACAGTGTAGCTGCTGGGCTGTTGCACTTCAATATACAGTATTCTCTTTGGCTGTTCAGTTTAATGCTTAACACTGCCGTAAAACTGAGGGAACACAAAGCTGCTTTTTCAGGAATAGTGGCTTGAAACCTGGTTCCAAGAGATCGGGAGACTAGTTTGAGACAACTTTTGTGTATCAAACCCCAAGTCTCCCCTGTTGTGCCATGCAGTGGCCTGAAACCTAGTCTCCTGAAACCAAGTTCCAAGCCACAAAGTGGCTTGTGTTCCCTCAGTTTTAGATTAAGCATGAATATGGCATTGGGTTGGTACAATTGTGCCTCACACCCTTTGATTTCAGGCACAATGAGTATGTTATGTTTGTTATTAATTTAACATTTTGATATGAAGTTTTATACAACACTCTCCGAAAAGTATTAGGGTAGGATACCAATTGCTGCATAATCCCATTCCACCAGCACTCGCATTCTCCTTTTAAGGCAGAAAACAAATAGCACAGTCTCTTAGCTTTGGCTCCAACTACAACAATTTACTTGTTCAAGTTGTAGGGCAGTGAATACTTATTTGTTGGGAATAAAAACATATTCCGCATTTATCTGTCAAACTGTCATAAAAATGACAGCCGTACAAATGTCAAAGTAAAGTAGCATATGATCACTCTTGAAATACCACGATATTAGAGAATACTGCAGTCAGTTGTTATATTAAAAAAAGGAAGAAAAAAGAAAAACTGAAATACCTTCTCTAGCTCTGCCCAGTAAGTTAATTTCACGATAGTTAATTTCAAGTAGGATTACTTTTTTCTTCATCTGGTCCCTCCCCGGGCCTCTAATATTGCTTTAGAATTGATCTAAAGTTTGGCCATTAAGGGGCTATGACAACTTTAAATAAATACATTTTACTTTCCACTTGAAAGTGCATAAGGTGTTAAGAACATTAATCAGATCAAAACGGTTACCTTTTGATGTAGCAGTCATCATCCAGATAACAGCTTTCTACTAAATATCTTTAACCTTGCTGCCTCTACGACTAATTGAAAGCTGGGGGGTTTCCCAGCCTATACTTTTTTGTATTAAATTATTTTTGTATTCATTAGGACAAGAAAAATATTGCAGAGCAAAACTATAAATACAATAAAGGAATTCACTCATTTCTTTAATAGATTCTCCAGGAATTATTGTATGCTGATAACTGGTACAGCAAGCAGTATGCTCATTTTATTCTGAGAAAACTATCGCTTAAGGACATCGGTTTTCTGAAAACACCCCCATTGACTGCAACGTTCTGACAACGTTTTGACCATAGTGCACAACAGAACTCAAAGGAGAACAGCTATTCCAACAAAGTACACTATTCATCTGGGTTAGGGTTAGGGCTAGTCATTGGGTAGAAAATAATTGTAAGCACAGTGATGTGTTCCTCTTCTTGTTAAGGTTTTCTAGGGCTCTCGGAATCATGTCTGGGCTCCTCAGTACATTAGATACTCCAGCTGTTAACCTGTTACCCTGGTAATGATCCCTCTGTCTTTACAACCATTGGATGTAACAAATTCCATGTTCTCTCTCTGTGAAGTAAGCTGCCCTTTAACTCTTTTCAAAGGACAGAAGTCATCGTGCTTCTGTTGGTGTGACAGACATCCCTTTTTTTATTTTATTTGTATTTCCTTAGCTGTCATAGTTAACATTTCCTCGTGCTAGTGCATGGTCCCCTCATGGCTCCTGCACAAACTGTTCTAAAGGAAATTCAATTTGTCACACAAGCCTGCAATCTCCACACACTCAGTAACTCTGTGAGTAACTGAGGGTTGACAGAACTAATGTGTTCTTTGACTTGTTTACAACACTGCTATCTGAATAATATTATCTTTACCCTTTTTTTTTGTTTTTTTGTTTTTTTAATATCTTGACAGGGTGAAGATTTAGATATCTTTACCAGGTTATTCCCATTTCAGTTTAAATCATTTTCATATGAGCAGATATCCAACCCCTGTTCATATCAGTATGTAGGCTGTTGCAGCTAATTTCTCTTTGGATGAAAACGAAACTTCTGGTATTGTGTCTGTCGCAAAACCCATTCCATGCATCAAATATGAATTGCATTTGTTGTATTTTAGTCTTTTCTTTTTTTGAAAGCTTTATGAATGTTCAGCGCTGTAATGAGAAATTCACTTCAGCATCTCATTCATCAAACTGCTTCTTTTTTTTCTTCTCTTTAGCAAGCAGAAACCCAATGTAGGCTGAATTTGCTTGGTGGATTCAGTAATAGCAAACAGATTAATCTTGCAGTGTCCATCAAATCTTTTTTTCACTTTTAACACTCAACTCCATTTCCTGCATTTAAATGTGTGTGTGTGTATATGTATATATATATATATATATATATATATATATATATATATATATATATATATATATATTTATATATATATTTTTTTTTTTTTTTGGTTCACAGATGACACATTTGAAACAATTGTTATTTGGGTGGCTTGCTACCCAGTTAGAATTTGACATTTTGATCTTACAAAGAATGGCAACATCACAATATGGATGTCTTATTTGTTAAGATTTTTGAATTACCAAGCTTTCTATTTGTTGTTTGCTCTCAGACACATCATGTAGCAGTAGACCCAAGTACTGTACTTGACAAGCAGACTGCATAATGACCAGCGATTTCCTGGCCTAGCCTCCAGCCCATCATTACAGAACTCCTCAAAACATGTCCTGCTGAGAGTCTGAACTGGGCTGCTAGGATCTGCCCCCATAGCTCCCGCCTGTCTTCATGGGAGCTGGGAGAGTAACAGGTGCTGAATAGCTCAAGGCTGGCCTTTTTAATGCATGTGGGAAGGGATGGGGTAGTAATGACCCTGGTGTTTTGTTTAGTATTGTACTGTAATGGAGTGAATTAAAAAAAAAAAAAACACTGTCCAACCAAAATCAAAACCCCCCTATCCGTACCATATCATGAAGCCAGCCTGCCACATTTTCACAAAAAAAGTCAGTTTGGACATACATGGCCAGGGGAGAGTTTATCAAATCATACAATTAAATACAATTAAAAAATCGTTATAGAACGTCTGGAAAAGAGTAAACCACAATGAAGAAGCTCCCGTATTTGATCTATTAGGATTAACTTTGTGTTTCTGAGATGTCTGGCTTTGATGAGGTTAAAAGCTATAAAAACTGGTAAACATTCTGTATTCTGATCACTAGTTCTTGTCTCTTGCAAGTTCTTAACCTCTTGAATATAGGTGCAGACAAAGCCATTGCTCTACATTAGAGTTTACAGGGCTGTTTCACTTAAAAAAACACACACAAAAAAAACATTTGTTTCTATGCTTAGGTGCCCTGAAAGCAAAGTACAGCATCAGATTCAATTTCAGGCAAGCTGAGGTGTTTCTTAATGCTTCACTTTGAAATGTGTTATTCTAGAGGCAGGGACACTTATTGTTTTGGCTCTTGGGCAGTTCATGGAAAGAAGCTTGAATGCTGAATTTACATCAGATAAAGTAAAAGAACAAAACATCTGTGTGCACTTAAGGACATAAAATTGCCTTAAGGAAAAAAACCTATCAGTTGTGCTGAATATTAACCTAATCGAGGGCAGTTTTAATGTATATTATGTAACATAATGCCCTGTACTTTGTATTTTACCCTGCAGATGGAAGATGTGATTTTTGTTGGCTTTCACACCATCTGGAAATAGTATATAGATTATGAAGCATTGACCAGCACCCCACACACAAATTATATATATATATATATATATATATATATATATATATATATATATATATATATATATATATATATATATATATATATATATCCCCTTTTGAAATAGTCCCCATAGTTTGCTATTGTTATCAGGATCTGGTCGGCCGGTATTTTATTTTACCTTAAGTTTTACCAGATAATCCTAAAAATCTACTTAAAGCCCTGCTAGGGAAACACTGAGCAGGTACGGTACCTAGCTGAAATAGGAGCACTGCTCGTTAAATGTAGTCTATGTTGTTAAAGTGATTACGAGTCACAATCCTCCCTTGCATCAGATAACATGTCACACACAGCGAGCGATTCCATTAGAGCTTTCTCTCTACTCAGCACAGGTAACAATGGACAATACATTGTGCAGAACACATCCTGCTGTTCACAGGCAGGGTTTGGGTGAACTACATTTACACACCAGAGAAGATGCACAAGCTGCCATTCCACTAATCAGCCTTGGAACTTTAGATTAATCAAAGTATCAGTGTTGAGGTGCATGTCTGGCAAGCCATCCAGATGGTAACTTTCCAGAACATTGCCCTGGTACGTTACACACGTCCTGTTAAAATGCTTTACATTACATACGGTTTCAAAGTGGATGCATGCTTCTTGTTCTGCAAACAGAAGAACATCACCAAATCCGCAGAAGGAATATCTAAATTGCAAAAAGTATCGTTAGCCAAAGAATAAAGTTACATTTGACACAATAGTTTCAGTGTAGTGTAAAAGTGTCATAATTCTAGGCATCTGTTTCAAATTGAAAAAGACTACTCCTATAGAACATTTAAAGTTAGTGAAAAGTACGGTATATGACTTTTGCTGAATAAATAATTTAAAAAGGAGCATGTGAAATATGTTGGCAAGGCAGACCATCTACTGTATGAGGTCTTGAAGAACACAGCCTATGATAAGGAAACCTGTTTGTGATTCTGGGTGGTTTTCGGTACAATGTGTTTATTTATACTTCATAATTTGACAGCTATGTTACGTAAATCCTCCCCAGCTGATTTTCCACCCTACCTCCATAAAAGTCAATGTAGCTCTTCCTGTGGGGCCCCCAGCCCAGACTGACAACCCGACCCAGACGGGACAGCAAACACATAAGTATTGTGTGGTGCACTGACAAGGAGGTTGATAGATCTATAACTACTCCTCACATGAGGAGTGTGGTTCCACAGGTCTGTACCCCGCCATCACCCTCACATGACACTTACAAGAGCCTCCAAGCAGAGTGCTTTTCCAGCTGGAACCCCAAAATTGAAGGAATATTTTGAGTATTTTTTTGCAATATGAAGGCATATTATTGCTTAACTTTTATGTGTCTGTATAAAGAATATTTAACGCTAGTATATTATGGACAGTGTGTGTATGATCTTCTCATAAGTGGCCTGTCATTGTGGTTGAAGTTCATCGTATCCTTGGCCTCTATGAAAGACTGTCATTTAATTTCAGTGTTATAGTTGTTTTTTATGAGTTGGACGCCAGGGAACTGGACTTACCAAGTATATCACACAACAGCCAGCAGGTTAACATGGCTGGAATTGGACAAGCAACCCAGAGGTGATAGATTTCATATCTCATTGCAAATCAACTCAGTCTCCCCTAACTATTCTTTATGGTGTTTTTCATCATTCTACCCAAAGCTTTTATGAAAAAAGAAGATATTTCCATTTAGTTCCTGAGACACTGACAACATTGTAAAGGGACAGAGTGCTTGAGTTACTTAAATAACAACTGAGTTAATTGTATCATGGTCTGTGTAAGATTAATATAAACTAGAAGAATGCTAAAAGAAAAATATATATGTGTATGCTATCATTCAGATTGTCATTGAACTGCACTGTCAACAATCTGTGTGCCCTAAATTTAAATGCTGTCTGAAGGACAGCTGACCTGAATCCATTGCAAAGCTTTTTAACAGAACCCAGTAGTGTTTTCGGGGGTGGCCTACTATGTCTAGAAGTTAGAGGTTATAAAGCTGAGCTATTCTTTTTGATTGAATTCTTCCCAACCTCGACAGATTTCAAGACATATTGTTTATGCATGTCACTCAGACCATGCTTCTAAACTAGACCTGGCTTCTACTTTGAGAAACATGTTGCAGAAACATTTTCTCTTTTGGCCAATAGGGAGAGAATATTTGAGCATGTGACTCATTGATCATGTGACTGTGCAAGATGGCAACTCCCACAGAAGACAGTGTGGTTTGGACAGCTCTTTTATAGATATGCTCCCCAATAGACCATTTATATGTCATACATGATCACAGAGGCCATTTCCTCCATTTTTATGACTATCATGTTTTGTTCAAAAACATTTATTTAAAAAACCGAACATGTTTTCTTGTGTATGGTGGGTTAAGAAGCATCTTGTATCATGACCTTCCAGGCAAAGGTAACTGTGTTAATTTGAACTGCAGCACATTTCTGCATGTTATACTAGTAATGGAGCACCCTGTTGCCAACTAATCAACTGTAAGAAAGTTCTAGCGAATATGTACAGTAGTAAAATACTTGTTGAAAATTGAGTCTGAAATTATTGCATTTAATGATTTATTTAGGGGAGCACAAAGCTGAAGCAATAGTGACAAAGCCAGTTGTTAAGGGGATTTTGAGAAGACCTGGGAATAAAAAATATTAAATTTTACCATAAACTGTATGAAGTCAATTAGCATTATCTCTTTTGTTTATTGGAGTCTCAGCCAGTAGAGAAAGCATGAAAACACTCACATAAACACTATATATGGAGGGGAAATGCTAATCAAAATTCTATCTGAACTGCTGTGTTATAAATATTTAATAGGTTTGCAAGTTCACAGTAACATGTGGTAAATGGATGCCACCTCAAGTTCAAAGTGCTGTTAGCATCAAAGGAACTTCAGGGTTAAGCAAATTTCAATTAAAAAGTGTTTCTGAATATGCAAGGAAAAAAAACTGGACTGCTGCGTGACGGACAATTTACTCACTCAACATTTACCCAAGCACGTTTTCTGCCAACACTAAATTAAAACTAATGTTCTGTCCTCAAATTGATTATCTTTGCATACTGGTATAAGTGCTTTAATGGAATTTATTTATATTAGCTGGTAAGGCAGTCTGCTCAAATAAAAATGATGGTGACTTCCAACTTTTATTGAATAAATCCTTGGCCAATCTGAAGCCAATACCAGTATTTATTTTATTTGTATTTTTTAATTTGAAAGGTGGGCGTGGTTACTAATTTAATCTTCTGCATTAGTTTGCCCCTTAACACTACTAGTAATGCATACGGGGAACACTGTAGATTACAGAGCATAGTTAGCCAAGGACTACCAATGGTTCCTGCTCTTACATGGCAACTACTGTGTATTTACTTGAACATGGTCTTCAGAACAAGATCTTGTTACCTGGTGTAATTACATGGCATCGGCATGGGAAAGATTGTTTCCATTGAATTACACATGTATTCCACCAGCAGGTACCATAAAAGAGCCAGAGTCATTGCTTTTTACCCAGTTATTACTGTGTAATTACACAGTTATGAATGCCCCATAATCTAGTTGGTGCTATCAGCAAATCTTTATATGTGAATTTTAATAATAAAATGTAGAGTGCCTTGATATGAGATATACAATGGGGCAAATTATAGTCACAGAAATACAGCAATAGTAGCATATTTTGGCAATGTGCTTACAACTTGCCTGAGACCATTTGCTGCAGGTAATTCATTTACATATAATTATACTGCTTCAATAATTCTGGCATGTAGTCCAGATGAATGCTTTGCAAAGATCAAAAAGGTTACTCAAAAAAAAAATCAGATGATACTATCGGTATATACTGTAAAAGTTGTTTTACGGAAACGTTTGAAGGAAAATTCAGTATTCATCACTAAATTGAAGCTTAAATGTAATTATTTGAGTTCAGTATTCTCTCAAAACAACCATGTGTGAAAATTGGGAAGCAATTATCATTAGCAAATCAAAAGCTTCTGACTCATTAAACTTTGGAACGATTCCTTGTCATGTTGGTTTAAATCTATCCTTTGCAAGATTACCTATCGTCTATGCAAGAGTGCATCTAGACCCTGTCCATCCCAATACAAAGACTAATGGCATACCAAGGATTTCACTGACCAGGGATGCAGTAAATAAACATGGATGAGTCAGTGTCACAGTGCCACTAAAGCCAGGCTCTGCCAAAGCCTGCCGTCCCCTATCGATGGAGAGGCACAGGTAACCATCACAATCTGATAATGAGAGGAGGAGCCAGGAAAGTTTCTTTGTGCAGATATCATGTCACCCCAGTGTCTACTCTGACAAAGGGAAGCAACTCTTCTCGTTAAGTGAAACAGGCTTCATCGTACTCCCACACTCATTCTCGTGTAGAACACAAGCAAGCCCTCACCTTGCTGTTAACGCACATCAGTCTGGAGCTACGGAGACCCTTGTTAGATGACGTGACTAAGGATGATAAACAGCTTGGCAATACCTCTATCTAATTTATTGTGACTTATCCCCAGGAATTCCATCTCCCAGAAAACTTTGCAAGTAACAAGCAGTCATTGTGCTTTCTTAATAGCATTACCTTAGTTATCATGTATTTTATTTCATTTTCAGCCCATAAACCAAGGAATCTATTAAAGGAGGCACTAGAGTATGTTTGCTTTGCTGTAGCATATCAGCCTTTCCAACTCTTTTAATATTTACAAAATATGACGTTGGCCCTTCCTGGTGTGGAAACCCTGTAACTACACTAGCAAGAAACAACTGTGCTATATGTATGAGCTCTTAAATGAACCTGCTGAGTTATTTATTTGAAGTTCTGTGATATGAGCATTTTGTTTTCTTTTTAGGTAGTGAACATGGCCCTCACAGTCTAATGAGGATGCTAGTTTACAACAACGAGAGCGCAGAAACGTAAACAAGCAAATCTAAATGGTCTTGAATAATAGATTTATTAGAGTGCTTTGAACTTTCCCCTTTAAAACAATAGAACCCCAGAGAATACCACATGATAACATACACTATCCTACTGAGACACACAGTTTACTTGTGGTGTGCATATATGCATGTCTTGTGTTTCTCTTAGAGCATTCACTGTGGATTACTAGATTCCTCCTTGAGTTATAATACCAACATTCTTGATAAGAATACTTGTCAGATGAGTCATCAGGTTTTTGTTGTCAAAAGTATTGTTAAACTACTCAAGAATACGATAGATACAGTACAACTCAACAATGTAATAATTCATTCTATTCATAAGTGCATGACTATGTATACGTACTCAAAGGCCCTGGAGGCACATCCAAATGAAATGAGTAGAAAACCTTAAATTCTAAGGACCACATACTCAAGTGTAATATTTTTTTCTAAAGATTAAGGGCTGGTAAGAATCAGGTACCCACTGTATCTTGTGCCCAATTTTCAAATAACCACTCCCATAGTCTCCACTACGGCATCAGTAGCCTCTGCTTGATACAATTAATTACCTATTCCCTAAAATGCACTTGTAATAAAACCTGATATTCTGATAACACAGAAATCGCTGTCAGAATGGGAATGGTTCACTTTTACAAAATCTTTCCAGCTGTTGTTTTTTTTTTTTTAATTCCTCAATAGCATTATTATGATTAAAGAACCCCCAGGGCAAGGTTTTATGCCTGTTTTCAGGAGTGCTTCATTATAGTCTTTGCCACTCCAGGTAATCAGCCCATTTTGTTGGCACTCAGGTATTTGCACTGATCCACAGAGTTGCACGAGGAACTCAGCCTGGCTAACGTGGGGATATCCTTTAATTTGGCACGTAACGAACTGGGTATGGCCTGAGAAAATATTAGATATAAGAAAAGCCTGCACTACTGATCATTAAAAGAAATAAAAGAAATAACATCATTGGGACATGTTGGGCGTTCATTCTTGGAAATAAATTTCTTTTAAAATATGCAGATCAGTAATTCAAAGCGAACCCGCTTGATTCCACCTATTCACTTTTATCTTTGGCCACGTCACATTTGTAGCTTGGCATGCTCAGATTATGGAAGCATGTTCATTTTTTATAGCACTTTGTTAGTGTTGCACTTCATTACACCCCTAACTCTGCAAGTGCCAGCAGCCGAGGTGGATGTAACCGTTTTACAGTATTTACTTTTCATTTCAATCTTTTTTTTCCTCCCTCTCCCCCTCTTGCATTAAACCTGATGGTGAGACCATTTATACAGCACATCATTTCTTCCCCTCCAACAAGAGTTGTTATACTGGTCTCCCTTTTGATTACATTTTGTAACCACAGGCATTTCTCCAGTTCACTGCAAAAGCATAAAACAGAAACCCCAAGAGGCAGAAAGCTGTTTTGCTGCTTTGAAAATGATTCATGCTGTATTTCACAAGAGACCAGGGATAATGACCTACAAAAGGTTATCCGATACCCAGTCCCAAAAAACGTCTTATTCGGTCTTCTTTTAATACTTACTATTGATGCTACAAAAGAGAAGGGGATTAGGTAAAAAACACATTACAGTTTGCCATTGTCTGCATTATACTATAAGGAATTCTAAATATATTTATATACACCTTAAATGCCTGCATGTAATACCAATGGATGATATAACTTTATTAGTAATTCAAAACAACCCTATTTGAATTGGGCCAAAAGAAATTAGAAACTCACAACATGTTTACCTAAAGGAAGATAATTAAAAGCCCAGCAACAGTATGTGATTTTGGAATATGCTGTGCTAACAAGGAAGTAGTTCAGGGAGTTGTCTTGTTCTCTAAGTTGTTGCTATATTGCTTAGCTTTCTAAGACTTGAATAAGCATATATGAATAAGGGGTCTGGTCTCCGAACATGTGTGAACGCTAATCACCAACAACGTTCTTTTATTTACCGATACAAAATAAATGTGTGTGCTTTCTTTAATGAAAAGAAGGCCAACATCGTCACCCACAATGCAACTAGATCTCGGGACCAAAGACCTCTGGAGGTGTCTAAATATTTTATCTAAATTGAAATAAATGATTTCCTGTGTAGAAGCTTTTTTTTACAGAAAAGCCATGTGGAATGATTTATAGACAGTGGAGTGCCTTTTATATTACCTACAGCAGATAAACATGTCCAAAACTCCATCCGCAGTTCAATTAAATGACCAAGAGCTAACAAACTCATTCCTGCCTGGACACTATTGCTGGGTACGAACAGCAGATAAGGGAATACGGTGTAGTGTGTGCCATGACTGACAAGAAGTGACTTCACCAGTGTACACAGAAGAGATCGTTTGATTATACGAAGCAACTAAACATAATACAGAGGTTGGACTAAAACACTGTACCATTGTCTCTAATTACTATGTATTTACATAGTACATACATGTGTACTTACACATAATTACAATGTTATTATGCGTAGTTACAATTTACTTAATGTGTACATCTTTTTGCACTATATATGTAAGTACACAATTGTATCAATAGAGTAAGGTTTAGTGTGGTTAGAGTTATATTTAGAGTTAGAGTTAGGGATAGGGTTATATCATGCAAAAAGAATGTACACATTATAATTATGTGTAAGTACACATGCATTTGCAAAGTAACTACTATGTAAAGCCACAGTAATAACAGACACAATGTAAAATGTTACCAAAAAAATGGAAACACCAGCAATACGCACCATACTGATGTCAATGAGCTGCCCTCACTTCACTGATGTGTTATGCAACTGGTGTCCATGTATTCTAGAATATATTCAAGTTGCTCTGTTGTCAGTCATGATGGACAAGACAGCGGCTCCGACATGATTTTGCTGGAGAGCTAACAGAATGCCCTCGGCTGGCAAGTGCTTTTGTAGTCCAGACTGCATAAATTACTGATACTTCACGAGAAACGCTCTCAAAAAGTCTACGCACGTGGCTGCAGATTTTCACAATCGCCAACTTCCCTGCAGGGATTTGAAGTGGTAATCAATCTCAAATCGTCTCCATAGCTTTGCCACATGGAATCAGTGCTGTCCAGACAGCCCAAGATAGTGGCCTTACACCCCATCGACAGCATTATGAAAGTAAAATGCAAGGATTTTACTGTATGATCACATCATTTTACACAATCATTTACTTTTATAATATGCATCACCCTATTCCTGTTTTTCTACCATCTGGTATGATTAATTTTCTGTTATTAAACGTCTTATAATACTGTTCTTAGATTTGTACCTATTTGTTAATGCAAAGTCGTTGCTCATTGTGAGCACAGATCCATGTGAGCACAGATCCATGTGAGCTATTAATTGAAGGTGAATGAAAACAGATTATGCAGGTACCAGCTACCTTGCTTCCTTATTACTGCAATTTGAATGGGCTAACCACATTATTGCTTTTTATATACTGGACTAGAGCCACGTTCAGGCTTGAACATTGTACGTCTTGCTTAGGAGTTGTCACTAACTAATAAAAAATGTTAAATAAATGTATTTTGGGCCAGATTCACTTTAAATGTATCCATAGAGTCTACACAACATCTTCCAGTCACTCCTAAATAAAATACACTTCCAATTTCTCTTGTACCAGAAGTCAATCTGCATGTGTTCTGGAAGTGTCCAGGTACCCCCTTCTCTATCCCAAAACCGTTTCTGCTTTCCATGACGCATATGCAAGCTGGGCAACATCAGCTTCTATGCTTTCCCTTCTTTGAACAATTTTGCTTCCTATTTCTAGGATATTCGAGAAACAACAAACCAACGAACAAACAGGGTCACAGTCGAAAAATGTTGAACAATACTTTTTATTAATTTTTTCCAATTTTTGGAATGTTCAATTATTCAACCTGGCTCACCACTGCAGCCCCCAAACTAACTCGGGAGAGACGAAGACGAGCACTCGCACCCGTCAGCCGTCGGTTTTTTTCACTCTGCAAGCCCGCCGTGCAGCCATATCCAGAACTTAGTGTTGGAGGACCACGAAGTTCTGAACTCCATACAGGCCGGCCTGCAGGCGCCTCGCCAGCCACAGGGGTCGCTGGTGTGCGGTGAGCCAGGACTCCCCAGCCGACCTAACCCCTACCCCGCCCGGGCAGCACTTGGCCAATTGTGCGCCGCTCCCTGGGAACTCCTTTCCAACGGTCGGCAGTGGCATAGCTTGGATTCGAAGCGGCGATCTCCAAGCTATAGGGTGCATCCTGCACTCCAGGCGGAGTGCCTTTACCGGATATGCCACTCGGGAGCCCCCCCATTTCTGGATTTTCAGCATGAAATAAAAGCTAACCTTGTTCCCGTTTCAGGAAAGCTCACTTAAAAATCCTAACCAGCTGCCATCCATTTCCCATTCTTCAATCCCGCTATTTATGAAACTGCTTATGGTTAAGTGCCATAAATCGGACAGGGCTCAGCATCCACGTGAAGCTGCATTTCACAAACAATCCATCTTAAGAAGAGTACGGTCCTCAGTGTGGATGTCACACTTGCCAGTGCCTGTCGCAGCCCCCCACCATACTGCGGTATTCTAACTGTCACGTCTTCTATCACTGTATGTTACAGACACGTCTGTTCCTGGCCAGGCACGAGCAAACCTGCGCCACATGTTCAAAACTTCTTGCAAAGCTTTTTGCAAAGTTCAGAGAAAACTGTACTCTGATTATTTTGTTTAACTGTTTTCAGATCTATGATTGGTAGGATGTTCTTTTGTGTTACATAATAACGCAGAAGGGAAGAAAATGGACAGAGGCACTTGCAGATGTCCAATGTTATTATGTATACAATAACTGGGCATGATTTATGTTTTTTTTTCACCCTGTAGGGTTAGTGTGCAGTGAGAGAGTCATATTTCCTACCACAGGTTATTAATGGATGCCATTAAAAAAGGTTATCTGAACCCAGACAGCTGTGGTGTGATAATTTGTATTTTAATGGTACAGCATATAAAAAAAGACCATGCCTCCACCCCAGGCGATTTATATCCCCTCTTGTTTAAATTATAAGATGTTTCAATGAATATTTTAGCTGAATGATGGCTTCATACAGACGTAAGGGCTATGTGAGTCCTATGGTAGTAAAGGTGTTACAATTGAGATATTCGAATAAAATGCCTGAAGGTGCCAAGGCAGGCTTTGTTAGACATGTGCTCTATGCAGTCATACCACCTTTGAATCTGATCTTGTCAGTTACCATAAGAAAAGCTGACGGGCCAGTGCCTTCAGTGAATAGGAGACCTGCAAGTCTTTGGAATAGAAAATAGTGTTAATGGCACAACAGAGGGACCATTGCCTTAGGAAAGGTATAGACTGCGTTTTTGAAGGCCCTATCTTTCCGATAAGATATGGTCTCTGTGAGCACATTAAAGATGCTGCTATGTTTAAGAAAAATGAACACCAGAGTATTAACACCAGCCCTGGCTACACACTAATAGAGGAATTAAACATTCTAAAAGAAATGTAGTATAATGACACAAATCTAAGGTACATATTTTGCAGTGAACTTCTCAATATTATTACAGCACCATTCAGACATAACTTAATAAAGCAATCATGCATTATTGAGCTGGGAAATCCAAGCTGAGATGACTGATCTCATTTCCTAAGCAACCCTGCTTGTGTGCAGTTTGAAGGATTTATTGTAAATAACTTTCCAGGCTTTCAGTAAGTGACTGGCAGAACTGCAATTCAAAATCAGGATCACTTGGTGTCAAGCTCTCGTGTTTAAAAAGGGTTGCTTAACCCCTCTTACAGTAGTACATTAATAATAAAGTTTTGCATACTTTACAATCAGATTAAGCTACGACCTACAGTATAGGATAGTACTGCTATTGAGTAAATAGCCAATGTGTTGTAAGCAGTCACCCATTAGATGTGACATCACTTTTTTCTTAAATATAATTTTTAATTTACAGACAAGCCTGTGCAATTCTCTAGTCTGTTTTGAAGCCCCCATAACTAACAGCCAACAGACTTGAGGACACTCAATATTGTGAATTACACACAGACAGTAAGGAAGCAAAGATTTTAGGGTCACCTGGGTTTATTACTTTATCATTCAGCATATTCTTCAGTTTGGTACTTCTGTTTAGGTCCCCTGCCTGAAAGAGATGTGTTGGGGGCTGGCAGGAATAGGGTTAATTTCTGTCCGTGCCAGATACGTATGTGTGGCTGAGTTTGTTCAGGGCAGTTTGTGAGAAGGAAAGAGGCTGTCAGTGTAGTGTGTAAACCTTTTTGTGTGTTTGTTAAAAGAAATGTTTTGTGACTGGTAAATGGCTTAGCTGTCCAGTTTATTAGTTTAAGAACTGTGCAAAGTTTAGTTAGTAGTCCTTGTGAGAGTTTATGTTTTGATTATTTTTCTTGTATTTCTGTAATAAAAAATTAAATGCCTCTCAAGTGCTTTAAAAATTACAATGTGATATCCTACAGTTTTTTTGAATTCATTAGTTATTTATTATGTACCTTGAAAGCATATACTCTGGAACCCTTTTCTCCATCACTACAGTATGAAACACCTTCCCAGAATCCAGTCCATTGTTTGTTCATTGTTTAGAATCCACAGATATGTTCTCAACAGTGATCTGATGTTTATGAACAATGCAGGAAGAATTTAATTGACTAATCTAATTGTATTTTGAATTTCAGTGTTAATATAAACTGCCTGCGTTCATAAATCTGATTGAGAGTTTGGATTATTATGTTATTTTTTTTGGTAGAGTATGTTTGAGATAATATTGGAGCAGGCTATAGGACTGGGTAGAATGTGGGTGAATCTGGAATGCATGGAGTTTTTAAATACAGCAGTTCTTTAAGCCTGCTGAACATTGCAAACAAATGATCCTCTAATAGATACAAAACAACATTACAAGTCCCAAATTTGAATAAATGATGTTGCTTGGTAAGGGGACTGACTCCCCACTGCTGTGCCATTAGAACATGTAATTGGATAAAAGGAAAAGATTAAAGAAAATGCAAAGTGACCCGACAGGGGACTGGTGTTTAATGTATTCGCTGAGACAGTAAGACGCTCTCAGTGGGGATTTGGAGTATTTCCAGGTGGGAGATGAGGCCTGGTCAGATCAGTTTACTTCTCAGACCAAGTCATTTAAGATGACAGTCCCATTCCCTGACAAGTGGGCGATTTAATTGCCACAGCTGGTATACAGTTCAGTGTTTATTAATTGACTCTTTGATTCATGAAAATCAACAATTAGCCTGGAAACCAAAAGCAGTCACCCATTCGTCCCTTTCTCAGTTAGCATTTAGATTCATTTAACTTAATTTTATGATTGTCTTCAGGTTTGCTAGGTGAGGGTCAGGTTATTACATTTATTATCTGCTGCGATGCAAAGCAAGGTGCAGTATACTGTAGTAAAATGATGCTTTCTGTTTTTGCCTGTATCTGAAATACTACAGTACTGTAGGTTGTGTTCTGCCCTCAAATATAGACCCCCCTCCTCTGTTTTATACTTGCAACCAATAGAAGTAGAACCAGTGAAGATGACACTGCCAACTCCTCTGTTCTCTCATCAAGCGAGCCTATATACATCTAGGAGGAATATACCTGAATGCAATATTCCTGAACAGCTAATTAGGATGAGAAAGGGACACATGGGGGACTAAGGGCATTTTTCACAGCAAGGTGATCATTTACTATACCTCCTTGTGTTGAATAAAAAATCCCTGTTTGATCATCAAATTTACACTAGAAGGAGGGCAAAAAACTTGCCAACTTTATACATCTGTAGCAGCGGCACTTTTAAACCTTGGATCCAATTTGTGATGTCCTCAATCCATTTTTTATAGAGATTCTGTTTGCACAGCAAGTTATTAATTGTCTGTTGGTAGCAGTAATACATCCCCCCTCAAGAACATTTACTTTTCATTGTAATAATATATTCACCATCAGCTCTTTGTTGACCTTAGTTATCTAAGTTTAATTTCTTATAGATTTCTTTTTTAATTAAACAATACAATTTTTTTTAGTTACAGTGAAGTGACACATTAGGTTCATGTCTCCTAGATTCATTCTGACATGGGGCATAATAAAGAGATAAGGGGAACAAAAGCAGCTGGTCAGGGATTAATACTAGTGTGGTGTTTGTGTGTAACGTTCTAAATTATCTGTCAAGTTAGATCTGCAAGTGAAACTTTAATTACTGGCAAAATATGCAAGAAATTCTCACTGCGTAGCCATCACAAAGGTAATCTCCAGATTCTCTACACATGCACGGATCTTTTCAGTATGCCTGAGGGTTAAAAGAACTTTATCTACCCTGCCATAAGAAAACATATAATTGCCTTCCTTTGTATCTGATGCCAATTTTGCCATGAATAACCTTTGCTCTCCTCCTCTGATGATATGTAGCTATGGCAATTCAGCTACGGCATCATTAGCAACCTTACAATTGCTTTATAATGCAATGCAAATAATAAACTGAGATCCCCTGTTAAACATATTCACAGTCACCATCCGTTCTTATCAATGGATCCCTCAACTGAAGTGTTACCAAGTGTCAGTTACAGAATGAATTTACTCAAACAAACCATCCCCATTGTTACAATATTAATCAATTTTATATTGTATTAATGTGTTTCTGTTCTTACTAGATTTGAGGTCTCAGGTAAAACTTAAATTATAGCTAAAGCTAGTGTATTTTCAGAGAGTAAATGACCTAAGTCATTAATTATTTCAAATGGACTTTTTCCTAAAGCAGTGCACATACTACAGTAGAGTGGGACACTGTGGTCTGCGAATGACCTTGTCTTTGGGATAAAACCTGATTAAACCAAGATCTTGTCAAGGCTCTTGTCCAGGTCTGATCTCATTTAAATCAAAACAAAGAAGTCTTTCTCACTGGTGCCAGTTCTACAGTGTGTCAGATTAGTTAACAAATTTGAATAGATACGAGTGGCGAGAAATGAGCAGACTTTAAAAACAAAAATGTCAAAAGACTTAACGAACTGTGCCGTTTCATTTAAATGAAAAATCAAATGATCATTTCTTGCAGTCAACTGGAAAATATGCAATTACCATTTGAGCTGTTTTTTTCCCCCTGCTAACTGACACTTTGGAAGCTAATCCATGACATTTGTAATGCTGTTGAACTCAGTCTGAGATGAGAAGGGGGGTCAGCATGAGAAAATGCTGTGATGATGTAAAGTCAAATAGGTTATGATGATTAATAAATCCGTAAAACATACTGTGCATGTTTTTCTCAGGATAAAGAAAAACTTGCCTTGACAAGGTGACGACCAATTTGTTCCTCAGATATCATCCTCTATTTCAGCAATAACTACCATACCAAAAAAAGAGAGACACCAGCTAATGTAATTCTTATCATCCCCACTGTCACTTTCTAAACAGATCTCTGCTGCAATGAGTAGTCAAACAGCTTGACTTACGGTTATTGCTGTAGCTCCCAAACATTTTGAGCGGATTTACATTTTTCATTGTTTAACTTGAATATTTTCAATTAAAGGTCGATTTTTAAATTAGAAGACACGATATAACATAGATTTAGTTGAGCTAACTGTAATTGTGAATATAGGACTGCTGTTACCTTCCAAATGGTTTTAGCATGCTAAAAATTCCCTCTGCTTATTTTGGGAAACTATTCAGTTTTGTAATGAGATCATTATCTGTATTCTCTATTGGCTCAATATTGGGATGTGCCCTCCTTTATTCTGGATTTCATTGACATGCTATCTGTAGATTTGGCTTCTGGAGATAGAGGGGGCTGAAGGATGGAATCCAAAGAAGAATTGTATTGCAGTACAATCCAAGAGTGCCTGACTGGACAGGTAAAAGTGTTCATGAAATGGGTCATTTTAATAAGGTGTTTTGTGAACTAATACCTTACAGAGAACAATGCTGGTGTACAGTATGATTTATCATCCACACTGCAAGAAAACTAAATACAGAAAGCAGTAGTATTAAATCCGGCGTACCACGCTGGCTGTAGTTTCATTGTGGACAATAAAAACCTCTAGAATTAATTTCATGAAGAAAATTAAATGTTTAGTTCCGTGGGGAAAGTGTTCTAGACCCTGCATGTATTATCTGTGTCCTTCAAAAGCGTTTACTTGCTCCCGAGTATGCCTGCTTTTAAAGCAGGAACCGCAGGCTTGTATCAAAGAGAATCTCTCTGCAGCTAACTTTGAAGTAACATGTCATATTTTTACTCAACCTTGTCTGAAATACATTCACTTGCATGGCTCAGTGCTCTGGCCCACTAGACCCGTAGAAGTCTGTACTGTAGAAGTGTCCTTGCAGTATCAATATGAATAGAAACCTTTTAAGCCTTTTTTTTTTTAAAGGAACAAAGAGATGTTTTTATATAAAAGGGTCATGCTGTCATGCTTTAGGAGAAGTGACTGGCCTATTTGAACCACTGACCGTTTCTAGTAAGTATAAACATCTCTGGAATGGGAATTGACTCTCCTGAAGGCTTTTAAGGTTTCTCCACAAACAAGCTCTGGGAACAATTCCCAAGGTAAAAGAAGAAAAAAAAAACATTTTACTATCAATTCAGTTTGCTCACACAATTGAAGATAAAAGAACATTTAAAGTGTACAGCTTCCAAGTTCACACATGCTTTCTTTGCTTTATTTGTGAAGCATCTAATTCATGGTGGTGCTTACAGGCATTAGCAGATCCACGTCTGATGCATCTGTTTGAAAAACAACTTTAAATACAGGCTTCATGTTTTATGGGCTTTCAGGAACGCCTCATTCTAATATCTGTGACACAACCAAAGCTTTGTTCAAAAAAGTTGTCTAAAGGTAAGGATTGGGAATAACCAAAAATGACAGGTATGTGGTCATTATTTGGCTAAGCTATTTTATCAATCCTATGCCTAGTGACTACCGATATGGTCAATTATATCTGGATTAACATGCAGTTGAGCATTGCTCATCCTATATATATATATATATATATATCTGTCATGGAGAGAAAAAAACACTCAACCTGTTCACATTGGGTTTCCTTGCATGCTTTTTATCTCATTTATAGTTTTGATTACAATAGATTTTGCAAATTATTAAATACGTTGCATTTCAAGACAATGCTAAATGGACTCCCTGCTAAGGAATAGATTAACAAAAATTATAATCTAGACTCGCAAACAGCATATGTCCACATATTATCATAGATACCCTGGAATGATTTTTCAGGTTTTTTTTTTTTTTTTTAAAGGAGCCATTTTTGAACGACGAGAAGCAATAGAAACTTCATAACGAATAACAAGATAATTATTTGTAATTGGAAACAGATTGTTTTGTGCAAAGCTTGTATGTTAGACATCTTCAATCATGTACAAAGCTCTGTTTGATTGTTTTCAGGACTGATTTAGAGTGACTTATCTTCAGTGTTCAAATACCACGACCTTTAAAACTACAAGCACATTTCTTGATAACCTAAATCGAGCTTCTGTTAGTTCAGAATATTGATGGGGCACAGTATATGAAGTAACAATTTCGTTTTGTAACAGGGCAGAGGCTGCCCACGACCCGACGATCACACACTCCACAAGAAAGTGCCACAACTCCAGCACAAGCAATTTTAGAGCTTTATTTAACGTCATTTCACTGGGGACAGAATCCAAAAAGCAATGCATCACACAACGCTGCCTGTTATGCAGTAGAAGCCCAACAACAGGAATATTTCTAGGATGACAAACTCACCCAGGTGTTCACATTTGTACCGTATGTTTGCTGGATTCCTTCCTCTTGTCTAAACACTGGGTTGTTAAGGTTGATAATGAACTCCGTCACGTTTAGACCTGCGTGCTTCCTGAGCTGATCGTGAAGTGCACAACAATTTGCTATTTTCTGTGCCTCTGTAGAGGTAGAGGAAAGTTATAGTGCTTATCTCCAGTTATCATCCACACATTCTGGAGTTTTTTATTTTTATTTGTATAGTCATCTGTAATAGATAGGTATTGTTTTCTATCTTTTTTCCTTTACAAGCACCAGGTGAGGTTAAACTCTAAATGGGCTGTATTGCACCTGGGTTTTAGCTCACTTCTGGTTTATTTCTTTAGTTCTGATGCTTTTATATCTCATTATAACAACTCAGCAGCAACCAGGAGTCCCTGGAGTCAAGGAAAGAGAAAGTACTTCTGGATCTTCGACAGCTGGGTTATTATCTGCTTGACCAGTCATCTGTTTGTATTTCAGGACATTCTGCACTGCCGTTCCCTAGATTAATAGGTCACTATGCTAAGCTCTAGAAACTCATAAAATTGTAAAGGACAGATTCCTGGTTTAATTACTTTACAGAGTAGATGTGATTTAAATGTCAGTGTAAAAAATGCCATTATGAGCTCTACTGGAGAATTGGAAGGGTGTCTTGTAGGGACTGCCTAATGATTACAGTTGCTTCTTTTCTGGGTGTAAAATGAGTAGAAGTTCTAAGTTTAGACATTCTAATTAAGTTCAGATGTGGCTGGCTTGTAGTGTTAATGAAAATAGCGTTCCCAGTTACTAAGCTTTTTAAATATAGAGAGTCATGCCTGTCATGCTGAATGTCCTTTCAACCCTGTACCCATCAAAATGGGTGGTCGCATCCACAGTATTAAAACCTCTTTTAATATCCTTATCAAATCTACGTTTGCATTTGCTCCCTCTAATGTAATGTTCAGAAACCTGCTTCTTTTTCTCCCAGTTGTGTCAGGTGAAGAGATAGAGTGGAGATTTTGAGAAGTGCATCTGCAGTCATTTGTGTGAAGTGTGTTTCATTTCATTTTGTACATGCCTGTCTGGTTGGAATCACTCATATGATTCAAATCAACTGGGAAATGGCTTGACTCCTCAGGCATGCTCCACAGCAATGATGAGGACACAGACGCGTGTCTAACCCAATTAAAGACACAGCGCTCTCGGATCAATCCTTTCTCATTTTGTTTTGGGGTGGCGATTAAACAAACAATAGTTAAAAATTAAAGGCTGGCTGTCGGAATACTTAAAAAAAAAAAAAATTGTCAGTCGTCTGCAGTCAGTACAGCCAGACTTCACTGGGTGATGTTTAAGAATTGTTTTATTATTTTGGGATCGGTATTGTATTTGGTTACTGGGCTGTTGTCAGTGTTATTTTGAATTACAAAGGAACAAAACAGCTGTTAATACAGACACAGTACATAGCAAAGCTTGTTTAATTGTCCTGCCTTTTGATGGTAACCTTTATCATGAAAATGTGAGCTGCTTCTTTTGAATGTGCAGAGAATCTGGTAAGAACACCACATTGGATATTACCATTACAGTCTTGGTGTGACTGCACAATTCAGTCACTGGGTAATACTAAGCATCTGATTAAAAGCAAAAGTGAAGAAAATAATGTTAAAGGGAAAGTTATTTTAGCCATAGTGTTAAAACTTTTTGATACATTTCATTAAGTTTTACCACGGCTGTGGAGCTGCCATGTTAAAGCAAGGGAACAGGATGCGTGAGATTATTTGTTTTAAAACGACAGGCAATTAGAGAGGTTAGAATCTGCCAAGGTTTTTTTTTTTTTCTGACAGTTTAAGCATGCACAGTAGCAGTTATTTCCAAATGCAGTGTGTGCAGATCACTACCTGAATAGTTAATAAAAAGAGATAGCAATCTGCAATATTGAAACAGGCTTTGAGTATTGTACCCAGATTTCCAGGCCCATTTATAATGTCACTTTTTCTTTTTAATGTACGTAGACAGTAAACCCCCCACCAACCAAAAAAACAAAAACGTTGCCTATGTCTTTGTACTATGGACAGCACTGCGCTTACAGTATATTCCAAATGCAAACTGTGCAAATGTAAGGACAGTAATGTCCTTTCTGCAATTTGTATGTATGGCTTGCTGGGGGTTTGCAAAGATTTCACCATGCTAGAGATTGCCAAACTGCTTAAGGTTGTAGCAAACAGAAAGTGTTTGTTTTTGTTAGTAAGACCAGGCTTATTAGCAGTTTCACGACAGGATATATAAATATTTTATTTCACATTACACATTTTAAAAGAATTAATTTGAAATGTGTTAAATAAGAATAATTATAGTTTTTGGATGTAAATGTAAAGGTCCATTTTTCTCTTTCCCCTGGGTGTTTGGCACGCACAGCACCATAGAAAGACTAAAATATTTGCATGTCAATTTTTAAAAAGCAATTACTTCCAGTCCTGAAGAAAAGAAGTAAAACATGTTACGTGGGCTTGCAAACTGGTCAATGGTAACGAAGTATCTGCAGACTTAAAATCCACACTACATTTGACCACCTGGTATGCCATTATAAAATGACATAAGTGGAAATGTTTTATTTGTTATCACACAAATAAATATATCTACATTTTTTTTTTAGCGTCAAGTTAAAACCTGTTTAGGTTTTCATTTTCAGAGTCTGTTTCTTACACAGAACATCACGAGAACTGTGATATTTCAACCTATAAAAAAAAAGAGAGCTCTAGGGGAAAAAGAAAATTCTTATTGCTCACCCACTGTTCTTTTCTGTTTGCAGTAAACAAGCACAAGCCTTGGATTGAGACCTCCTACCACGGAGTGATCACTGAAAACAATGACACGGTCCTGCTGGATCCACCTCTGATGGCCCTTGACAAGGATGCTCCAGTTCCGTTTGCAGGTAAGGGCTGGCAGTGACATGAACAAGCTCCCTGCAACAAAGAGAAGCTGTCACTTTGAACTTACTCCCCCTGCTCCCTTAAATAACCCCACAGCAGTTGGGGAATCGACTCATTATAAAGGAAGCCTGTTGTTCAGTGGAGGCCTAGTTTATCGCCTACTTGTCTGTATGTCAAGTTCATGTTTTATCCTCACTTGAAAGTCTCACAGCCCTTTCAATGCAAAGGATTGTTGAGCTAGTGCAGTATCCCCGGGATATATTTCTTGATGGATTTTTAAAGGAAATGTAGAGTGCTGCTAATGAGCTTCAAACCAGCCATGCTTGGGGTACTGTCACCTGACTCGGTTTTAGTGAGCTATTGCTACTTTTCTCGTTATTTCAGCTGGCTTCCTACAACTGGAGGATGCTGTGTGTATTGGGAAAACCAAGCTTTTATTAAATCAAAGTCTTTTAAAATAAGAAGTGGGTTTTATTTCCGGTAATGTTTAAGCAGCCATATGGAATCAGTTCAACTTAATTAACTGAGCATACAGTTGGGTGATAGGCAATTCAGTAATTAGTGGCAGCAGCTTTTACACACAAGTCGTTCAAGGGATGCGGCTTTGCTCGGGTAGCAATTGCACTTTATCAATTTAGCCTGAGGAAAGTGTCTGTTGACAACCATAAATTACATTTTCATTTTACACAGTAAGTATGTTACAAAGTAGAAATATTCATGACCGGACGGGGGTTGAGATTTGAGCAGGGTTTTCAGTGTATTTAGTAAGCACCTGAACTCGCAATGTGAATAATCCTTTCATCATCTAAAGTTGAAAGTTGGAAGAAGCTTGTATTTCACCCTCTGGGTTAGTTTTGAGTGCCGATAAAGGGAAGAAAACATTTTTTAAAATGCCACCGGGCAATCGGAATTGGGTATTAAATCAGGTTGAAGATTTGTTATTTAGGGATTTAAAAAATAAATAATCCAACAATTTCCAGCAGGCATATTGATTAGGGTTCAGACCTGGGAGTGAAGTGTATGGTTGTGCTTTCCTTCCTCAGCGGGCAGTAGGGCATGATGCATTGTGATTAAAGAGAGACCAGCTGTCCTGTGACAAACAGTAATAGTGAATTGTTGGTAGCATAAAATCCTTGAGGAGAGCGACATTCTTTTACAAGTGTGTTGTGGATTTGCAACAGTATTCCTAGCCCTCTATTGATTTTATACTGATAGATAACCATACACTTTAATTCCAGTCCCAGTTTTAGTTTAACTCCATAGCATTTTCGCAGAAGCTGAAAGTATAACACAAGGTAAACTGTAGTAACTGTGCAATCTGTTCAAATAGTTTTACCGTAGTGGTAATGTTGATAAAAATGTACAAGTAGAGATTTGCATGTTCCCCCTTGGTGCTTCTGAATCAAATGTGAGAGAGATGATTCTCTTAATTGGAGTGTTATTGAGAATACTGAGCTGTAGGAAGAGCCTTTTTTTTTTTTTGCTACTCTATCTGGCTGCAGCCATTGATGTCTTTGTATGTGACAGTAGAAGTTAGCCCCGACCAGCTAGTTTTATGAATGTTTTTTTTAAGGAGGAATGAAATATTGTTGACACACAGGTTTATATTTTATTTTTCATAAGCTGCTGTCTGGACAGAAGGATGAATGGGGACTCTGATGGCAGGAGGCCAGTTGCAATGACGTTTTGATTTCTCTTTGGAACAGTCCTTTTCTTCCACATATTATACCTGTGTTAACTTCAGCCTGATCTTCAGAAAAATGTTGAAATGTTGAAGTGGAAAAACGGCCTGTGCATGCTTTGTTAAAGATGCAATCTAGTTTCTGCAGCAATTCCAGTTCCCAATGTTCAATTTTATATTGAACAGTAAACACGTCTTAAGCAAGTGATAGAAAACCACCATGTCCATTTTCAGTCTCAGAGCCAAGTACTGTCAATAGTATCAAGAGATTCTGCAGATAAAGGGCGGTGGACATCCTAAAGGGGGCCTATTCACAAAGTGTAACTCCCGATGCGTTCAACCAATCTGCTCCGATTTTATGACTTAAATACAGATGTGAATATCAAACATTGTCAAAATGACTCAAGCGTTATTCATAAGGTCTAGTGCTCCTGATTTGCCACAAATGAGGAAAAGAAATGTATTTAAAAGATGTTTACAAAGTGATGACAAAGCATATTTGTTTTATTGTGAGTGGTATTGGATAGCTGTGCGTTTTTGAAGTTTGTTTTATTTCTGTTTAGCTCCATTGGGCTAAGCAGTTGTATTAATGAAGTTATGGGACTGCAGTTACAGTGTGTCAGCTTGATTCTGTGGATATAGCATCAGGATTCAGAGTCGGAGTGATATTAATCAACACTGCTCGTGCCTACTTTTCCGTGAAAAAAAAAATAAAAATCTGTGGGTTATTTCCTAAAAGCTGCTGACAGTTTTAAGCAGAACATTAAAATGTCTGTACAAGAAGATGCAATGCCTACAGGGAGTGTGAGCCTCCCGCACGGCTCATCAATTCTGGCCTGCCTGGATGTGGAAAGTGACAAGTACTCATATTTTTTCTTCATACAGTGTATAACGCGTACTTTATAGCTTTAAAAATATTGGAAAGACTTATGTGAGAAGAAGAACAATGTTGCATTGGAGTTTTGTTTATAGGCCTACTGTGTCTTAATCAGGGAATTATTTGGAGTGGCAGAAAAACAACCACTACTGTCTGGTAAACACTGTATCACCCCTTTGGTCGAATTAAATTAAATTAATCACCTCTATGGGGTGCAAGAATTTGCCCTGCCATTATCAAGTATAGCATTATGGAACAATTAAACAGGCAGTGACTGAAAGGGCAAAAGAAAGCTAAGATTGGTGTTCAATTTGATTTATTATTTCATTAGAATAACTACAGGATTATTAGTGATTTTTTTGTAATCAGTGCCCAGGTCCGGACAACAGCAGTCCGAGTTAAAATAAGATTAGTGAAGCTGTGGACACTGTGCTTGGCACCATGCACCTCTCAGACTCTGATCAGTATTACACTTTGGCTTTGTTTCAGTAGCTCTGCAGGCCTGATGTAATTATCTAGTAAAGCTATCCTGGCAGACTGAGTCACTTAGGCCAGGTGCCCTTCCTGCACCCCCATGTATACTCATCCAATTACACCTTTAATGGCACACAGAACATCCAACTGATCCAAACTTACATTTTGCAATGATGCATAAGTGTAACATCGCTGAGAAAATATGTACTGTCTGGTACCATTTAAGGCATTTTAGTTTTATTATTGTATTATACATATATACATATATTTATACATATATAGATAGAGGGCAGAGGACACAGCCATGGACTGCATTGCTTATAATACCTGTACAAGGTAATGGTATGGATTTATTTTCTCAAAGAAGCCATACTGTTATGTTATGCCTGTTGGTTCAAGATGCTGTAATGCTGGCTGAAGAGCTGGTTAAGATGGTTAAAAGTGTGGAGTGGGCAGCAGTTTGGAGTAGTGGTTAGGGCTCTGGACTCTTGACCGGAGGGTTGTGGGTTCAATCCCAGGTGGGGACACTGCTGTTGTACCCTTGAGCAAGGTACTTTACCTAGATTGCTCCAGTAAAAACCCAACTGTATAAATGGGTAATTGTATGTAAAATAATGTGATATCTGTATAATGTAAAATAATGTATAATGTGATATCTTGTAACAATTGTAAGTCGCCCTGGATAAGGGCGTCTGCTAAGAAATAAATAAATAATAATAATAATAATAATAATAATAATTTTAAAAAATCCCTTGAATTTGAGGTTAATTGATGATTGCTGTCTACACTGCTGAATTCATGTAATGGCTGTGAGCCTGTGCACCTGCTTTATATACCTGCTGGGTATCCAGAAAGAAACTATATATATATTTGTTCCAAAATAAATTTTGCTGTAAAATAGTTGTTCTAATTACCAGCTGTCTTGTGAACTGTATTGACACATGTGCTGTTACTGTGCGTTTTGTATGACAGGGTCTTTGGTTAGAATGCAAATCATGCTGGATACATTCAGTATTCAGCAGTGTTAACAATTGCAAAGCCCAATAGAGCACGCTGAAACAAAAACTTGCATTTCTGTTGTTATTCTGGGTACAACTGATAGTGCAGCTTGAATATAACTTGCCAGGATTTTAAAGGGCATGCTCTGCATCAGCTAATCTATCAATTTCTTTTTTCAGAAAGAAAATCATTATTTGTTGTGATAATGAAGTCGATGTGTGATACACATGAGCGGATTTCAGATCCCAAACAGAATGTGACAAACGCAACATTGTTACATTCCGGCTACAGTTGCTTAGCGCAATTGTGCGCAGACTTTTGATATATGCCGCCCCCCTTACTTAGCATACATTTTGTTAAACTTGGCCCACTACAGTTTGCACACCACTGACTTAGCGCACCAAAGGTAATGGGGGGGTCGACATTTTCATTGAATCTGCTGTGTTGTAAAGATCTGGGGCCTGGGAGATCTATTAGGTTTCCAAAACGTGGTTGTGGAATAGGGGGACTTGTTGTACTGAAAATGTATTAGTTTACAATAGTGGGAAATGTTGTGCTTGTGTAAGAGGGCCGAGGCGGGGCGCGAACCGGCGACCCCGTGCATCGCAAGCGACTGTCTTAACCATAATGCTTGTCTGCATTCGTGGTTTTAGAGTTTTTAACCTCATCTCATCTCACCGACAGGGGACAGGACAGAGTCTAAAGGCAGTGTATCACACAACACTGCCTGTTACACTTGCTCAGACGCTAAATGTCTGCCATTGAGCAGGTTTCCTAAGTCTGACCCAAAAACTTGCAAACAGAAACACTAGATGTGAAGCTCCTGTAAACTCTCATACAGTGCCTTCACCAGTCACTAGAATGTATACAATAAAACTAAATAAATAAGTAACACTCCAGGTTCCTGATGCCTCACAGATAATTAGGTTCTACTTGGCATTTATCAAACTTGCATTTCAGGTGGAAAGATGGACGGATAGACAGACTGCCACAGTACTGTAACACTGGGACTTTTTGTAAATGAGTATATAATGCAAATGCAGTCAACAAATCAAACACGTTAGCAAATGATGACTGTGATAGGATAAAAACAGTGCTAATGAGAACTCTCGTTTAACAATGGTCTCCCAAGAAATGTATTTGATGTGAATCTGTGAAGGCTTTAGAGAGAGAATTAGTCAAGTCAGACGCTCCTGTGTGTCAACATGAAACAATAATTGCCAATGGCATCAAAAGTGATTTGCTGAATTGAAATCTCTAACAACTGTACTTGTTCTCCTGCTCAATAAAATGCATGGATTTAAAAAGTCCCCTTTTTGTCTTTTGAATTGACGATAAAATATTTGTTCATCGTGATAGCTGTTAACAGCAGAGGGGATTATCAATCTACAGCTTGAATTGCGTCGCCTCAATAATAATTTATAAGACATTTGGTTGATATCAATTCTTTTTCTGCTAATTAGACTGTCTTTCTACATTTCCAGCTGTTAATGACCGACAATGTGCTGGGAGGGTGGCCAAAGAAAGCAGCTCCTCACACACTCTCCATGTATATTGTTCAGTTTTTAACCTCACCATATCATTGATGTGGTGAACTTACTTTCTAATCACCCTGAATATTATCTACTCTGTGGAGATAAGATGCATGTCCCGCAATCATTTTCAATTATATACCAAAATGTGATTGCTTGGTGCCTGATTCTAGCTTAAGCAATAGGCATGCAAGCCTTCTTCCATTTCAAGATATTTTAATGTTATATAAGATTTTAAAAAGCATATAAACAACAGGTAATTGGAAATTAAGACAAGGGGCTTTCTGGTTTTAATGATTGCAGCTTTTAAGTTAGTATATTAAATTAGTCTTGGTATTTGTGATGTAATTTAGTAAGACAATGCCTAACAAAGGTCTAATCTTTTCCACTTATTGTGTGATTAACCAGGATCAGTTGCTACTACTGTTATTACTTTTAAAAACAATTACCAAAATATAATTGCAAATATAAATGTATTTTTCCAGCTGCAAGACCACCTACCATTGGCACTCATAAACACACACACTCGCACACACACACACATACACACACACACCCAGAGGAGTTGTTGACAGGTAATATATGCATAGAAACAGACCAGATGCATGTCTTTCTTCATGTCAAAGAGGTGTTAAGAAACCTGTGAACATGCATGCTTCTGTATTGTTCTTTTTCCAATATACAAAACTCATCAGAGCACTGCAACTTGCTTGAAGATGCTTCATGTCACCCCAGATAAATCAGCACCTCCCAGGACAGGTGTCTGATCAAGAAAAATGTGAACGAGTCTGTGGCAGAGAGAGACAAGGCAGGCAGCATACTGAAAAAAAACAACAAAATAAGACATGTACATTACACCGTGTAACAATTTTTTTTTTTTTTTTGGTTCCTGGGTAGTAAGTGTTATTTCCTAATGGCTTATGCCTCAAAAGTATAGAAAATGGCTATTATTCCCCACAGACTTTGCTTTTGTGACCAGGACAGTGATATTTTGAAATTTACCTATTTTCCAGAACATTCCAGATAGATTCAGTGCTGAGTAAACTTGGAGTAACTTCTAGAACTTTCCAGTAATATAAATAGTAGTATAAATACAGGGGCCTTAAGCCCACCAGTTCAGTTTAGTTCCAGCTGCCTAAGTGGATACATATCTGCATTTTTCTGAGATGGCATCAAGGTCATAGGAGACTTCAAAATGGTGGCATTCCTGATGGGTCTCCAAGGCGGTTTTACCAAGTTTCCCTGCTATCTTTGCCTTTGGGACAGCAGGGACACCAAGGCGCACTACCACAGGCGGGACTGGCCACAGCGGACCGAGTTCTCTGTGGGGAGGAACAACGTCAAGTGGGAGTCACTGGTGGACCCCCGGAAGGTGCTGATGCCATCACTGCTAGCTCACTAGTAAGGAGAAAGCGGCTTGGAACAGCTTTGTCGCAGTGGTTCGGGGCTTCCTGGGCAATCACAAGGCCGAAAACTATGTGGAGCTGGTTGAGACTCTGGTGAAGAACTACGGCACAATGGGCTGTAGGATGTCCCTCAAAGTCCATATTCTTGATGCTCATCTTGATAAATTCAAGGAGAACATGGGAGCGTACTCGGAGGAGCAAGGCGAGCGCTTCCACCAGGATATACTGGACTTTGAACGCTGCTACCAAGGACAGTATAACGAGAACATGATGGGAGACTACATTTGGGGGCTGATTCATGAAAGTGATTGACAGTATAATCGTAAATCTCAAAAAAACTACTCACTTCTAAATTTTTTGTAGTCATTTTTGTATTACTTTAGTATAAATACATGTTAATTTGGATTCAGATGTTGTTTTTTTCTGACTTTATGTGAACGAAAAGACACAAATTCGCCCGTTTTCTCATTGGAAATAGGTAAATTTCAAAATATCACTGTCCTGGTCACAAAAGCAAAGTTTGTGGGGAATAATAGCCATTTTCTATACTTTTGAGGCATAAGCAATTAGGAAATAACACTTACTACCCAGGAACAAAAATTGTGTTACATAGTGTTATCAGTATACTACACATTCTTAAATTGCATTGTAAATCATTGGGATATTTCATCTCCAAATGTACAGAACTTATGGTATTTCAAATAACCTAATGCAGTCGTACCTGCATATGAGAAATGAGAGTTATCTTAACTAATGAATTCTTAACATTGCATCATTATCTCTTTCTGTGATCAAATCTTGATGGACTTCTTAAATAACGTATGTTTTAACACACCTCGGTGGCCTCGTAGAGCAGGGTCGTGTGTAAAATCTCAGTACATCAGGCACACCTTAGTGCGTCTGTAAAGCTTTCCCGCAGAAAAACGAGTAGACGTGGTATTTTTTTCGTCGGTGTGTTGCAGGGGTGCAGGGTAATGGTTTATTTGATGTTTGAGACAGTTCATCATAGAATTGGTTGCCAGTGGCTCACTCACAAATTTGGGTAAGTCAGTGTAGTCTGATGTGATAGGGAAGCACAACTCCACTGTCCACTTTTTTCATTTATTTACACTGACTCGTCGAACGTCTGCCTATTGCAAGATGAAAAGGACATACTGTATTTAAAAAATAAAGAACAAAGAAAAAGAAAAGCTGCTTCCAGGCTTTATGCTGATTCAGGCACAGAACACAATGATTTATTCATTTTTATATTAAGTTGCCAGAGAGATAGCTCTGCTTGTGATGATAGTAAGTGGCTCAGACCATGGACTGAGAAAAGAGAATGCATTTTTTTGGATCCCTATATTGAGGCCATAACCACTTGTTGGCAGTAAAAAAAAAAAAAAAAAAAAAACAGAAATGGAGGTTGTTACTTTTGCCTTTTATCAGAGGAAAAGGTTTTCTAACCAGAAGGCTGTCATAGCATAATCAGGTATTATTTTTGTCTTCATTGTTTTTGGTTCTTATTCTTTATACATTAAGATAACACAGCTCCTGTCCATGACAACTGGTTAATCATTATCTTGTCATTAAATCTGTAATAAAGTAATCTACGAATGAGTTTTATCTTAGACACAATAGCATTTAGAAGGCATTCATGTGTTGGATAATGAGCGCTCTATTTGAAATCTGACTGTCTGTGACAATCCGTGGGGTTTATTTTAGTTTACTAGAACAATGAAGGATAATGATGATGGGGATTTTGATTAAAGCAATTATCACAAAGTCTGCTAACTAGGTTTCCTAGTTAAAAACCTTGAACAAGGTGAGAACAGAGACGCTACTTCATCTAGGACTGAATTTCCCCTTCGATACCCTTCCAGAAAGTTAATTCTAAAAACAACTGTTCTAGTCAATTACACAGCGTAGGATTGTAATGCATAAAGTCAGTTTAAAATAGATATCATGCTCACATGTGAGTAGTTTTTAATAGACATTTTGCGTTTTATTACTTTGTCGAAAATGGAAAAATACAATGATATCAATTTATCTTGTGTCACAGCTGATAACTCTTACACCCCCTAAGCCTAGTTGCAATATAACATGTTAATCTGGGCTTATTGTGATTTAAGTATTTCAAATAAACAGGGACCTGGATCTGAGATGCCTAAAAAACCTTTTCTGCCTTTGGAAGTAAGTTAATGATGTAGAAAACATAATGAAAAGCTTGAGGGATGGCTTTAATAAGCTAACAGATTTCAAACAAGCAGTGCTGTGTCTACATTTCCATTGTTCCTGTTGGTTCAAAGAACATACTGCACCTTTAGTGAATATCAAATTACCGAAACGAACCAAATCCATTTACAGTCTGAAATAAAGATGTGGCATGCTGGGCTCCAAAGCTTTTCACATTTCATTTGCATCCCCTTTCTTATTCCCATAACCCTGACCACATTAGCTTCTTGAGATGGGCATGATTGGACAGGGCTTTGGGGGCATCTCACTGACGTTATTTATGGTCAAGTTCAGGGGAATTGACATTACCTTCAAAGTGTAGCTCGCTGAGAATCTGATGTGTGCTTCTCATTCTGTTAATGCTCTTGTATATTCACAGGCAAGACTAAAACCCAGTGGTTACCCAGTACTTGCTTCTGAAATGCCTGTTCTGGCTTGATGAACTGTCTTGGGGGGCTTTCCTTACTGTCCTTGCTTTGCCGTATCCCAGCTGTTAACAGAAGGCCGTTGTTGATTTTGTCGCGCAGGGGGCGTCTTGCAGTTTTACTCACCGTATAGTAAGCGAAGCTGAGAATACCCTGCTTGTACCTTATCCAGTTACACACTGTGTTCAGCCCAGAGGCAGTGCTGTGAATCAAAACTCCAACTCAGTGCGGAGCAATTGAGTGTGAAGCCACAAAGACACAGGAAATAATTAATATGTTTGAAACTCTATAGCATAAACAAACACAAATTAAATACGTGCTCCAGTATAATCAATTAAACTGCAATTGAAACCTTGTGAAAAACAGCAGTGTCAACAGTTTTTGTTCATCCTCAATCAACGTGTAAGTAAAAAAATATAATGCAGTATGCTAGTGAACTTTTACTGCTAAACAGAGATTAACATTTGCTGGTCATTTTTTACAAAAACAGAAGTTGTTGGTACAGTAGTTTATAGATTGTGTGTTTTTTTTTTATTTAGGGTATTTTTATGGAGACGTTTGGGGAGGGGTGCCTTTTGAACAGTGCAAGTCTTCTACTCTTTGTCCCTTATAAAAATAAAAAAGCAGAATAGAAATGGAGAATTGTAGTAAAGCCAATATAGCTCTCTGGGTTCCTGTTTATAATTCTGAATTAGCTAAATCAGCTTCTTAAGAAGGCCGACCTCTAGTTTATCAAGGAGTCAGACTTTCAGTTTTCTACACTCTTTTTTTTTAATTGGCCAAGGACGTGTATGTTTTATAATTTGAAGAACACAAGAACACAATATATGTTGATTCTGGATGAATTCTAGTAGCTTCCTGGAGGAATTGTAGTAGCTTCTGTAACCATAGTGATGGGCTTTCCATTAATGATAAGGCTGGCAACCCTGAAGCCTATATTTCTGATAGGTTTGGTGCAGTTTGGTGTTACTTTACTGTTGATGATTTAGTACCCTGCACATGTATTTTTTTGGAGGTAGACTGGTAAATCTTATTAGTGATAGGGCCAGAAATCCACCATGCATCCGTCCCATAAATCACTCCCTGCCAATCCGATTGGACACCCAGTTACCAAGGTCACGAACCTCTGGGTGTACCTGTACGGGACATTCCTTTTGCAGCAGGAGAGGCCAATTCAGTAACTGTCTGTAGTGTCTTTTTGGGGGGCGAATGCAATCCATCAGGAAAATGATTGAAAGGTGGTCTTGGTTAAAGAAACTGGACTAAGAGAAAGCTGTGAAATCAACTAGAACAGTCAGAAACAGGTGCCTCTGCCAGGTACAAACCCTAAAAGGAACGCCATGCAGTATTATTTTTTATTAACATTTGCAGAGGCAAAGCTATTTAAACCACAAGTCCTTTTTCTAGACATGACGTCATAGGATAAAGAATGATATTAAAGCAAAGGGAATTATTAATGGCTATAATCCTAATAAAAGGCTCCCTCAGCAAGCCAGTTCATATCACACATTATTTTTAATATGGTTCTGTAAATATTGGTTGGCAAGGAAAGTCTGTCTGCAGACAGAATATTAAATGTATTACCTGGCATTTTTTACTTTAATATCAATAACAATAACAATAACAATAACAGTCATCATAGGTCGTAATAACTTTGTACATTAACCTGTCCTTGTACGCTGACTTAATTTAAAAGCTTTGATCACATTTTAGATGAATATCTTCCTTAGTACCTTGAACATTTCACTAAATGACCTTTTATATATCTGCATGATCTAAAAGACTCAGACACAAGGCTGTTTAAAATATATATATATATATATATATATATATATATATATATATATATATATATATATATATATATATATATATATACAAAGAAAATACCAAAAAAATTAACGATAACAAAAGTTTATGATAAAGTTTATGGTCAAGTGGTAGGGGTGTTTAGGGTGAATGAAGCATGATGTAAATTACGAGTTGCGCACACAGCACTACCCTGTGTGAGCTCCCTGCAAGAGCTATGCTGTGCGAGCCTTCGTTCTGCGCGATATATTCTTGGGATTGGCTGGTATCCTCTTATTACAATGTAATTATATAGTTACTGTAATCTAAAATGCGTTTATATATGCATCCACTTGGATTCCTATTTGGACAAACTTTTAAAGCCTGTTTTTTTTTTTGTATTGATGTCTTCCAGTCCAAAGCAAACAGCTCATTAGTCGTAAGTGGACCAAGTAATTTGCATTACAGACTTTTTTAATGAAAGTGAACTTTCTTGTCAAGCTCCTTAAACAGTTAATCGAGTATGATGTTTTGATAGTTTCTATTAGTTCTCAATCCATTTGTTCTCTAGGCACTTTCTTTATTTGGAACATTGCTTCTTAATAGCACAGAATGTGCAAGAGACATTATTTATCTGGAGAGCTAAATCATCACCATTGATTCTTTTGTCTTATTATTCGGTTCTCGGCCTTTGTTAACACTGTATGTTTAAGGTGCAGTCCTTTGCTAAAACTTCATCATTATATTTTAAATTGCCATAAAATAAAGTGTAGTATTTCTTTATCAGCCATATGCAGTAAAAGTTTTCAGATTGAATGATGTTTTAGTTTTTTTGTAGAACTTGAGAAGAGGATTTAATTAAGCTCAAGGTTATCCGTAAATTATTTTTTGTTTGTTTCATAAAATGAAGGAACTGCTCTCTTTGTGTTTTTAAAGATTAATTTATAGATCAAAGCAATGTTTAATTTCAAAAGCCTGTAACCCTACTGAGTGAGCTTAAGTAATTGGTTCCTGCCTTTTCCAAGAATCTTATCATGCTGACCAGAGAATAAGAATGGTTACCCTTTTTAGACGTCTTGTTAAATATGTGATGAAAGTTTCTGGAAGGCATGATAGAATTGATTTGGCTTTTAGTAAGCTGGTCAGTCCACATCCTGTTTATTTAGTATGACACAGAGTAGAAGAGACAATACTGTAAAGACATCCTGCTTCCCAACATATTTGGCATTTTAGGAGAGTGACTGTAACACTAACACTACAGACAGTTAAGGATACTAAATTGCAAAGACAGTGCCCATGAGCACAGTAACATTCTATTGGGCTGTGTTAGCATTTGTTAATAAGAGAATAGCATGTTACATCGCAATGAGATTCTCAGGTTGTTTATTCTGCAATACCTGTATGTGCAAAAATTTGAGAAAAAAAATGTTGTTTGCAAAACTACAGAAACAGGCCTTGTTAAATCCAAAAGTAAATTATTTGCATTGATGCCTCATAATAGTTTGCAATGAAGCTATGAAAGGAACTGAGCTTCTCGAAGCCTGAAAGTCACCCTTGTTCAAAGACATGGATAATGACCCAACGTAAAATGGAATTTAGAATAATTGTTGGCCACTGTGTAGGCTAATGATTTGTACTAGATCGGAGCTCATCAAGCAATGAAACCACAGCTTGTTTTTTCCGTTGGTCAGGTAATGTACTATTTGCAGTGCCATCTAGCCACTCACTATTTTGCTGTTAAAGAACTGACCCGATGAACACCACTACTATCATAAACCACAAGCGAAATTTCTTATTTAAAGGTATTGATTTTTATCTGGTATTCATCTGATCAACTATCCCTTTTTTTCAGGTTAGGGTACAATTAACTTTATTTGTGTTTTTTGGCACATGTTTGTGAGCACATGTTCCAAGTAGTGATCCATAAGTACTACACTCTGGGTTAGATTCACTAAGTAGTTCACGGTAAACAGTCATTATTCCAGAAACCCAACCCAACCAGAAATAAAATACTTGCACATTGTTTTGTTTTAAGAATCCTAATGTGTTTTTTTTCAGTTATAAATCATGATAATAACAATTCGGGTAACAAGAGAATTCTGTCAGTGGTATTGTTCTTGCTCACATATAAAAACATTCGCAAGGCAGACTTTTCTTATCACGACTGCCGCCACCTACTTTTCCTTGTTTGCAATGTATTCTGGGGGTGTGAAAAAGAGAAAGGAAGGGCAAGGCTATCCCAGAATAAGACCCTGAAAGAGGAGGAGATGTGCGCATGTACATGAGAAGTTGTGTTGCCTTGAGCTGGGACTGAAGGCTCAGAAGGTTATCTCAACCAATCCAGTTAACTTTATGAAATGCAGGAGTCTGTTATGTGCTGTTCTTTGGTTGCACTGGGCCTTGCTGAAACCCCATCCTCTCCCCAGCTCTGCCCAGCTGTGTAAGGTTATATAGACGTACCCTCCAGAAACAGATCCCAAGCATTCTGTACATTGTACGAAACTGTCCCTGCAGACTCTCGCATTTCTGTGTTTGTTGTACGATTAAACGGCAGACCCCTTAACATCTAAAGGGCCCTTTCAAATTGAATACTGCAAGCTGGAGTCGAGGTATGAACGGGAGTGTTTTGGTTTTCCTGAGCTGTGTATTTGAACATTCTAGTGATGTAACAAAAGGAAGGTTCTTTTAGCAGCTCAAAGAAAACACAAATACTTTATCGCTCAACGCTTGTTGCCAGCATCAATGTGACAAGCATTAATAAATAAGCATACATTCCACTTGACATTCATTGTTATCCACCTTCTTTGTACCCTTAACAGGTAACATAGAGTCAGATAAAGCACACAAACATATACATGCATACATGCATACATACATGCATACATACATACATACACACATACATACATACATACAGTCTTACAAAGGCAGGATGCTAGCCTGATAAATCACAATAATTTAAAGCCACTATCTGCAAGGTAATTATGAACTGTCTGGATGTTTTATTTCTTACTTTTAATTAAGCTGGCCTTTTTATACAACCATCAAGGCTTGGCAATTTATGCTACAAGGGAAATTGTCCTGTTGAAACATAAAGTGCGTCAAGAGTGATTGGTTGAGCTGTATTGTATTATATATGTGCAGGGTTTAATTAAGTCATAAAGGGAGTTCATTCCAATTTGAGTTACTCTATGCCACTTAAACCTCTTCCTGAATTGATATGATGGAAATAGGGAGATACCTGTGGAAACTCATAAATAAAAGTCTGATTTTCTTTTTCAATATGTTGTTTTCTGTTTTTCTTATTCCATAGTATGAGGATACATTCATATTTAGTTTTTCTTTTCCCATACAATGCATCTCCAATGAAAAAAAAATGTTAAAAGAAACAAAAGCAACAGAAGTTTTTCTTTGTATAAAATGCTATGTTTAATCATGATATTGGTAATATTGCAAATAGGTACAGTACAATATTTTATTTAGCACTACTTGTATTTTATTAATGACCATCTACTTCAAAATTGAATTAATATTGAGTCAGTCATGTCTGGCACATAAACTTTAATATCAAAGATGTCATGCCTTTAACAGCCAGCCAATATTTAATTGCCATAATACGATCAATCATAGTGAATAGGAGTGGAGGGTATTGGATATCAAAGCTTCAAACAGTGAGCAATGGAAAATACAAAACTCTAAAAGTGGTGTAAAGATGCAAATCATGGAGGACAGCCTTTGGCTCAAAAACAAACGCAGCATCAAAATAAACACTTCAGGCAATGAGCTTGTGAACAAAACACAACTCTCTTGCAGTTTTTGTTTTAATTCAGAGGCTATCATGCTGAATTTGCTGAGACTGCTGAAGCACTCCTTATCATCACTTTAAAATCACCCCTATGTTAAAACTCTCTGCATATAGAAACAAGAATGCTCTGACACTGACAAGGTGGCTGGGTCTTGATGTTTTGTCAGGAGCTAAAAGACATTCTCTGCAAATTCCATTCCTACCCTGGCTTGAAGCGTTACGTAAACCGTAGCTATCAATAATATTTTAATATGAAACTAGAAAGCTTAGTTAAATATTGTTTTCTCCGGGGATGTTTTTATGATACAGTTTGATAAACTATTCTAGACTGCTGTTGGCTTCTGTAACCATAATAAAACATAAGAAACTGTATTTTATGCATGAAAACGTCGCCCCAGAGTTAGCTTTATTCAGCTCAATGGTGACTTTTTTGGTTGTAAATCTTTCATTTATAAAGGGCATTGAATAAAGCACTGTTTTATTGTATTGCATTGTATTGTATTACAAAGAAAAGAACCTGGCATTTAACAGAGATAACTTTTGTTATATCTGATAGACTGTTTGGTCTGTTTATATGGATAATGCAGTGACCCAAAGAAGATGTTAGTACCTGACAAGCTGGCATTAAAACTCCAGAGCCAGCCGTCTTGAAATCTGACCGGGGATATATTGTACAGTACCTGCATTCTATCTTTGCCAAACAAACAAATTGTACATCAGTCCTAAGAATGTGCACCATTACCATGTACATTACAGAACAACTAATTGTTCTTCTAAACAGTTCATGTTCTGTTTTCAGTGATCAGTGTGGAAATAGGTGGAACTCATACAAATGTTTAATTCTGGCTTCACATGGAGCATGGTCAAGTATGGGACTTCAGAGCATGCTAATGGGATACACGGTGTTGTCAGGATGCATAAGACTCCCAACTCTCCAGGTCTGCTTTTCACCTTGCAGAGTCCCTGAAATAAGGCAGTTAAAGCAGGCACTGTTCTTGGATCTATGAGTCTCCTGATAGATTTCAGATTGTATTATTCATAAAGGTTAGATTAAATTCAGAATCCCCAGTTTACCCCAAAGTGAACATATATAGTAAAGCTGCATTTTCTCTACTGGCACCATGAAAAATGGCTGTATAACATCTCCTATTGTTTAGGATGGTCGTTCCATCTGCCTTGTACAATCTAAACTGCAACCAGACGTTATATTGCTCTACAGATGTCCTTCTCCCCCTTATGCCTCACTTGCAGATCAAGCGCTGATGGGGAGACTGAGTTTGCAAGCTCGCAATACTAACTTTTTGGCTGACAAGAGTCTGAAATTCAGAAGGGTGACAGATGGAAAAGTAGCATGCAAAATATCATTTTAAATGGCATTTGCTGGTGTTACAAAATTAATTGATGGAGTCTTTCCAAACTGACAGCATTAAGCAGCTGAGCTTGGCAGCTCTGTTTATCTACTAGTCCAAATCAAATCAGATATTTTTTTTAATACAGCAATCCACCCCTCTTTGTACACAGCCTCTGAGAAATGGAAAAGAGGCAGTCTGTTTCAATGCACTTCATCCTTTGTTAAACATTCCCAAGAAAAGGGCACTTCTTTCACATGCACATTTCTGTAAAGAGTGAGACAGCAACACCACTCTTTCATTACAAGTGACAGCACAGTGGGTTGAGGGTCTGATTACTAAATTGGGAAAAACACACAAATTGATATCCTAAAAAGAGAGAATGGCAGTTCAAATAAATATATAAACATTCCTTCTGCGCTGGGCATATCACTCAAACCAACATACCAGGAATGACTGATGGATCCCAGAGATACTCTGGTGTCAGATTGCATTTGCTTGTCTGCCATTGTCCTGTTTTAAATTCCATGCAGTTTTCAGGACGTTGCTTGATCATACAGCACACAGGGGCTTCTGATTCATAAGTTTAAGCACCTACCGCAGAGGAATTGTTCTCCGGTACAGCAGCCCTTCTTTGCCCGCTTATCACAAAGCTTTAACTCATGAATTGTTTAAAGATTTTTTTTATTTTTGTTAAGATTAAATAATAGTTTGATTTCCATGAAATGTTTTCAGACTGTTGTTGGAACAGTTTTGTGCATACTGTACATACTGTTGAATGAAACCTGCTGAATAATGTTACGTTAACATATTTAATGTTACGTTAACATATTTTCCATATACTTCACTAAAAACTTTTTTGAATTCTAACATGAAATACTGTACTACTATTGTGACTTCCGGTGGACTTTTGGGATCTCATTTTGTAGTTTCTTTGATTAAATGGTGTTATATAAAATATCTAAATTATGTTCATATAGGTTTACAAAAAAAAAGTAAAAGGCTAGGTAATGCAAAACCTTTGGCCAGAGCTGTATACAGAGAGCAACCCTTGCTGATTTAAGAAAGGCCAAAGTCACTGATACAGTGCTGATTCGTTTGGGGACTAAACACAGTTGCGTATGTAATACTTTTTCATCAACCAGTTTTTTTTTTTTTTTTTTTGCATTGTTTTGGTGGACCACATCACTCTGCAATGGTGTTGTATTGGTGTTGTATCTTCTTGTATAAATCTAAATGTGGATTCTTGGTATATTTAGTGTTTGTAATCTCAAAACCCTTTAAAGGCTTGTGGATTTTTCAATTCATGCAAACGTGTTAACAGAGGGCAGTCTATGACATGTAAATCCAAGAGAAATCAATCAGTGAACAAAATTTTTAAGAATTACACAATGATTGTGTGAGAGCAAAATGAAACAAAACAACTGGATGCTGAAGCTCTTTCTTACATACATGTGACAAGAAAGGGTGTTAAGATCTGTTCTATGGCCAAGAATCAATACATCATAGAAATTTCACAGTATTGCTCAATGGGAAAGCCATGACAAACCACAAAGACATGTATGACCAAGGCAGCACTTCTGTATGGATTATCTTTCCAGTGGCACATCCAATGGCACATCATGGTCTAGGGGGACTTGATTGAAGTCTTTAAGATCTTAAAAGAGGTTTATAAAGGTAACTATATCCAATACTTTAAGGAGCTCTTAACACCTTTTTGCAGAGAGGGTCCTTCATACATTTTAGCTTCAACCTCTTTTATAGCCAATCCAGCTTCTTGGCATTGACCTCTGCCTCAATACGCACCCCAATAAAGACCATTCTTCTGCTGTACAAGGGAGTGCTTTTCTCTGGCATGCTATTTACTGTACCCTGAATATGCCATGAGTATATTTATGGCATTTACAGTAGCTAGTGCAGCATTCTTGTCAGGAGAACGAACGAGTCATAACGAAAATAATCGTCATTTTTAATATAGTGCCTTTCACGTGAATAAAAACATTGACAAATATTAATAAAAGAATGCAAGAAAAGCAACAAAAACAAAAGAAACACATTGCGTAAAGCTCTGTTGCGCTTTGTTGTTGTTGTTATTTGAATTAAGAGATTAGGAAGATGTTATTTTAAATGTTGGGTGATTATGGAAGGAGCTGCTGCTTTTGAACTCTTAATTACAGTGAAATATAGACCAGTGAGTTTGAAATACTGCAGAGTTTAAATGTACTTTGATATTCAATTTTAGATGCACTGCATTTCCTTTCCCAGCTTTATCATTGTATTATATTATTTCTTATTCCTCCAGCTAAAAAACTAAATGCTTACTGAACTTGTGCTCTCTATTTTCTTACATAAAATACCTTTTCATTATGAAGTTGCTAATCCGAGCAACATCCTGTAGATTAGCAGTGTGTGTGTTCCCTCATGTTACCATTGGAAAAAACAGATGGAAAGTGAATGGGCAAGATTACTGTAATCTGAATCTAGTTTGCAATCTATCCTAATCTTGTTTTCAAATTTTATTGTCAAGGTATCTCATCCACTGACCCATGTTTCCGTTTTTTTGTCGCTAGAAGCCTTGATGCAGGTTTGCAATTTATAGCTGGTTAAGTAAATTGCTATTGACTTTTTTTTCTGCTTCCATCTTATTGTTATTTCATGAGGATGTGCTGCTCAAGGGATATATAGATTTAGCTGATTTACTGTATTTTAAAATAATTGAAGCTTAATACCTGGGGCTAATGTTAGGCTTTGGTACGCTATACACGTGGAATACTCTTCATGATCTGCCTCATTGGTGGATATGTACCTTACTTACTGTAATTAACTGAGAAACAGAAGAAACCTACATTGTACACTAAGATGCAGTTGTATTCATTATGGGAAAAGTGTTTTGATCGTTCCTGTTTTTAAGGTCATGGATTTTAATGAAGTGATGTGATTGAATCATTCATTCGCCATGGCAACAGGCTCCTTTTGGCTACGGACCCTTCTGTGATGTTTTTCCAAACTGCACAGTGTTGTGCTGATGCAACATAATAGGGTTTGGACTCCCAATGAAAGTGAATGACAGAGTCTTTCAGCTTATATCATCTTGAATATAGTGTATACTAACTCCAGCGTAAAGCATTGTCTAAATATTTGATGAAGTATCTGAAAGGGCAAGACATCAATACTTATGGACTGCACTGCACATATTTTATGCAGCTCATCATTTTGTACCACTGATGCTTTGGCTAATGCATTTTGATCATTAGGTTCTTTACCCCATAATTACTCCATATCATCATTTGCAATTAAAAAATATTTTTTTAGATGTTTTCAATTCATTTTAGAATCGTAATTGGTAGTTTTATTTCCTTTTAGAACAAAAATTGCACTACTGTCAACTTAAACACCCTTTCTAGATTATATATTTATTCAGTCCAATTATTTCTGAAATAAACAGAACTAATGTGCAAAAACATTAAGAGCTGCTGATTATTATTTGAAATGACCCTTCTACATGTGCTCTTCAATGCACTGACTTCTGGCTTTAGCTAGCTAATTTGTGAAGTAATTGCTGTTAGATAATGTGCTTTTCACTGTAGCTAGCTGTCTGAAATATTGATGCGATTTTAACTTAATACTGTACAGGCACTGAGGTGGCATGGTGCCATTTGACTTGAAAACAACCAAATCTCAAAGACATTATTTTATATAAAATGATTAATACATTTTACAATGCTCTATAGATTGAAACATGAAATTAATCCAAATTGCCTTAAAGTTCACAAAGAATCAATATGGCATGCTGTGACAGGGAGCTCATGTCACGTGTGTGGGTAGCCGCTGCTTAAGCAATACAGAGAGACATGGGAGGTGGAGTTGAAACACCAGCACAGGCATGCAGGATTTATTCACAAAATAAAGTAAATAAACAAAGGGGTCATGTGACATTACCAGCTATGGTAATGCACAGAGGACACACAAAGCAAGCTGTACAAAAGGCAAAATAAAACAGTACAAAAACTACAAATAAAAGGTGCCACACAGGCCTTATAAATGAGGCATCCCGCTCCAGGAACCGGCTACACTGCGTAACCCTTGCTATACATTACTTGGGATCACTATCCCCTAAACTAACCTACTTTAAACCCATTTCCACGTATAAAATTACACCAACACTTCCCACCTGTGCAGGGCAATCGCCCTGCCACACATGTATGTCATGTTTGCCCCAAAGTTCTGCAAAACCTGGCCTGACTGTAAATTGAAAAATTATTATTATGATTTGGTCCAGTTTTCTATCTTAAGTGTGCAATGGTAGAGGAAACTGACAACCCAATGGCAATGAGGATTATTCCAGGATATGGTTAATGGCTTTAGTACTGTATTGGTATTAGGATACTATAATCATTCTGTTTAAACCTTGTAGATGTTTCTGCATCTTTAGACACAATATACTGGTAACCCCCCAGTTAATATGATAATCTTGTTTCAAATCTATGTTCTAAGGTTGTTCTTGGGTAATGATGTCATGCAATCACAAATAGTCTACTTAAGGACAGTCTTGGGTGTCCAAGATCAAGTTATTATGTGGGTGGACTCCTTGTACTACACTATAGCAGCTGTCCCTCCTTCAGCACCCTGTTCAGGACACCACTGTCAATGAGCAGTATGCTGCCAGTGAGCACTGTGCTGTTCCAATCATGTTCCTGCCCTCTCTCTGCAAACAGTATCATTCAGGTCTCGGTGAGAGTGGTTAGCGAGTAAGCATTCTTACAGAAGGTTGAGCTTTCATGTAGATAAAACCAATGAGAATGATGTTTTTCATTTGTTACATTCAGCGTATGGAAGAACTACAGAGTTCTGCTCAGATTCCAGTATTAGATCAAATCAAAGCATGAAATCTGTTTCATTGGTGGCTAATCTAAATCAGAAAGACACTGTATACATATTATTCATAGAAAGCTTTGTCTGCTTAATTTTGAATTGTACTCTACCCCAGCAAAGTCGACATTTATCAACCTAGGCATCCAGTCTGAGCAAACAGCAGTCCTACTCAGGTTTGCCTGGCTCTGATCAATACTGTGTGCTATTCAGTTTGAGGTTTCCAGATGAATATCTAAGATAATTACAACGTGAAAGACATACAATTTGCTATAGGCTGAGGTAAGTTGGCAGCATATGGTCACAGTGGGTGATTACTTTTTAACGGTACACTGCCAAGGACGTGTGCCCCCCCCCCCCCGGTCTCCTCAACTCTCATTTCATTGGTGGATGTAGCACTGCAAAAACATTTAGCAAAACCAAGTATTGCGCTAGTATGTAACCAGAATCGTGGGAATTTATTGATGCAGTTTACAGCACAGCATATTATTTAAGTTGTCCAGTTCTTGTCAGTATAATTAGTATCCCTGTACTGTGCTGCAGGAATCCAGAAACAAAGAACTCTGAATCACTATAGCCAACACTGTTTCAACATCATGAGCTCTGATGAACAGGAGCAGGTCTGAACAAAAAGGCCAACCTTAACTGCATGCAGCAGTTGTCACTTAAACTCTAATAACTGGACTTGTTTTTCAACAATCGTCATGACAGCCGTGTTCTGTTTAATCCAAAATGTGATTCCAGGATTCCATAGTTTACCCTGCTGAGAATTTCCTTAGTAAGAAACCGTACCTTGGCATTACAGTGTGTTTACATTCCCTCAAGGTAGTTTTTAGTTGATGGCACACCAGGCTTTCTCTCTCATTGAAGACTTATTTGCAGTCTGTCACTCAGCGAACTAGAGAGAAGCTCTTATAAGTACTTGCAACAGGTGGATGTTATTGATATCATCTTCATCTTATGCAAGACAAAAATAAAAACACAGTGAAAAAAGAGATCTCCTTTTCTTTCCAAATTATGTTTTTTGGGAGAATGATTCAAGACACAACTGCAGAATGCAGCTAAAACCTATTGTTTGTTGAAAATAATGAAGAGCTGAAAAGATTCAGCTTTTAAAAATCTTTTTCAAGTTTCAGTGTAGCCTGTTTTAGACAGTGCTCCTAAATCCCTTGTACAGTATACGCTGAGCTCAATGCTGTGCTGTTGATGCCCTTTGCCACGAGATAACCTTAAAGATGGGTTTGCATTATTGATAGAAGGGCACTTAGCTTGGGTTGGGAATGGAAGCGTTATAGGGAACATCCTATAGATTGGTGCCTCTCAAACATTATTGCATACTTTCTTTTTTTAAACTCTGGCCTTCGCTACTCAAGTGTCATTAACTGCATGATTTTGCACAGACATTTGCATCCATTACGGTATTACACATACAAGTATTAGAAACAAAATCACATGCTTGCAAATGGAAGGAGTGGTGTTCTTTGCACACTTCATACCTCCAGAGAATTAATGCAAAGCACTGGACCTCACAAGTTCAATGTCTTAGTATTTAGTAAGGAGTTTGTAAGTAGGGATGCCTACACTGCTATACCTTGGAATTGTATGCATGTGTGAGTATGTAGTGCTGGAAAGGTACTGAAGATTGTACCCTGTCAGACAGTCACAGCCTCATATTACTCAGCACAGTCTGTCACAGGAAAGAGCTATGCACAGCAATTATACAACAATGGAATCATTGAGACAAATGACCATGCATGTGCAGTTTTAGCAAAGGTTGTGTTAAGCCATGAATGTGGTTCTAAGAGAGGGCCTCTTTGTCTATACATCTACTACCGCTACTAGACCTACAGAAGAGTAAATAGGATCCATGCAATAGAACTTGGGACATTGTTTCAAGCACTTGAAACGTGAACATAAATCAATAGCTCAAAATTGCTTGGAATGCATGAATATATGGTTCTTTGCCTCAATGCTTCAATGCTGAGTCTTCTTCCATTGGGTAGGACTGTAAGGAAGTGCTGGAAAGGTCCACCAGAAAAAATCAATTTGCAGAGCTGACAAATACAACTTTACAGTACAGTATATCAAGCATTGTAGTATATAGTTTTTCCTACAGATGTCAGGACTGTCCAGTCCCTGACCACATTCTGGCGCCTCCTTAAGACTCACCTCTTCAAACAGCACCTGTAGAACTCCTCTGTTTGTATCCTGGGACACTATCACCCTTCATGTAAATGTGCTTTATTTTGCTCTTATCTGCCTCCTATTTTACTGCATTTAATCCTGTACTTCAGAATACTGTAATCTGCCAAGTGTTTAACCTGTAGTACTTTGTATTTAATCACATCCTGATGTAACTATCACTATTTAATCATATCCTGATGTAACTATCACTATTATCTGCGGTATTATTGAATCGTGGTTTGTCACACACTTGTACTTTGCTTGAACAAAAGTTATTGTATTTCTTGCTCTTATTGTATTACTTGTATTGTAAGACTTGAAATGTATTTGCTTACGATTGTAAGTCGCCCTGGATAAGGGCGTCTGCTAAGAAATAAATAATAATAATAATAATAATACCATCGAAAACTTGTATGAGAAAGAAAGCCAAGACCAAAGTATCTAATCAGTAAGATAAAACACCATTGCCATGGAGACCAGAGCTTGCCACTCTGTCCTCTAGCACCAACTACAAACTATATTGACCTCCAAAACACAGTGGAGATATTAACCTAAAGACTTTCTGATGCCAGGGACGTTGTGACGAGCCTGTAGCTGTCAGAAAAGCCATGAATCTTCATAGCTCTTTGAGGCTTAATCGGAACAATCGGTCTTCTTTTCCTAACAGAGGGATTTCATTTAGAGTTTGTTTTAGCTTGGGGCTTTCATGAGAAGTAGCCTTTGATTTGAAAGCATGTTTCCCCGAGCTGCGTTTGACATTGTTTGATTACGAGTCTGTATGCTTTTGATTTGCAGTGATGAGCAGTGTGGGATATTAGTATGTTTTGAGTTCCTCACTTGGAAATACTGTACTTGCCCAAGAATAAAATGAACAACATAACATGTTTTACCATAAATAATTCATTATCCTTAAACCGTGTTTGTTTTCCCTGAAAATCGTGCCGTTTCAGATGCCTTTATTACACAGGGGAAATGTATGTTTTGTTCCAACAGATCCTTCTGTATTCATTTGTATGTCGTTCCCTATAGTAGCATCCCGGGTTTGTGAAATAATCATTTTGTTTGTTTTTGCATTGCATTGTCATTAGAAAAACCCTTTTCATTCCGACAGCATGGCATTTTTATTTTTTTAACTTTGAATCTCATCCCTGATGTCACAGTTTACGTCTCTAATAATTTTTGTTAAAAAGATGAATTGAACCTAATGATTGTATTTTGTTTGCTTGGTCCCATTATGTTAATGCTATTATTATTGTAGTGGAAACATGACACAATTCTTTGACTAAATAAATAATAAAAGAAAAAAATAAGTTAATCATACAGCTGAATGATTTATTTGGGTTTTAATAAATGACTTTATATCGCTGTGCGGGGAGATTAAAATTGCCTAGAGTAGATGTGAATGAGATGAATAATAAATGTTAAAGTGCATCATAATGTGCATATTTCAACAATTAATTCTTAAGTGGAAAAGAATTATACAAAATGAAAACCTGCTTCTGTGATGCCCTTGATAAATTGCATTTCAGCACAGAGTTTGCAAAAGCTTTTGCGTAGCTTATCTGCAAACCAGCCAAAAGAAAGAAAAGATACGAAATATGAAAAGTGCCCCAGTATTTATGGCAGGCGCATTGCTTCAGTACTAAAGCAGTGTTTGTGAGGATTACTCTTGCTTTATTTAGCCCTTCACAATGTTTTACCTAAAGATCTACGTTCTTGTATTGTATATGTTCTCGTTTTCATTTCTACTATAATCTTACTGTAATTAAGGTTGTCTGCTTTACTGTCACTTTCTTGCTCCCAACTTAACCCTTTCTTTATCTTCACCCTGATTCACACTCTCTCTGTTTAATGTTTGAGGGTTTTTTCAATCATGATTTATTTAAGGAAAATAGCATGTTTATAAAGTGCATAGGTGTGGAACCATATTATAATGTTCAAACAAACTTGGAATGTGAATGCTTTAGCAGAGCCCCTACCACTGACTCTGCTTTAGGTAAACTCATCTTTTGTTGAAATAAGCATGTACGTGATTTGTGCTAGTCCTTTTCATGGCTTATCTAAATGACCAGGCTGGTTGTGTTTTCCCATTTTGGGTTGAGGGATGAAAATAACTATACCATTTAATTACTGTATGACACAAACCAAGTGAGTCAAATGAAAAACTTGACCTGGGTCCAGTGTGTGTGTGAAAAGTTCTGTATAACTTGAACACATTTAATTTGAGTGGAACAGGTTTCAAATTAAATTCACAAGTTAAGCTTGATTTTAGTTGAGGGAGGGAAACAAGTATGTCAGTAACATACACCCACCTCCACGGCTATACATTTTAAATTAGAGCTATTAGTATGATGAAAAAGTTGAACACCATGACACATGTACTGAAAAATACAGAATACGAATTGGCAATGAATTGTGTAATGACAGTTTGATAAGCAGGTCTCCAGACACCCCTGTATACATATCTCCAGGATCTGACAGTCTCAATATTTGCTAAATAGTGTTAATATCAAGTACTGCTGCTCCCCTCTTTATTATCAGCACAGGGGATTGCTTCCCAGGAAAGATATAATAAGACTTGCATTGTATAGCGGTTTGAGCCATTTCAGGTTGCATGGTGATTTGTTAGGGCAACTTGAGCCTTTATGTTGTAACTAATTAATCTCACAGTAAAATGTGAGTGTTATTGCCAGCCCTTTAGAGTGCTAGCCATTTTGTCTGCCCCATGTGACTGAATCCTGCACTGAAAGTTACCCATATTATCGTTAGATAAAGCATAAAGTAATAGACCTGGTTCTTGTTTTTATTTCAGGAATTGAACAGACCTTTTTTTTTTTTTCTGTTTTCAGTTTTCAGTTTTCATGATTCCCACAGCTCAATGGCAAAGCAACGAGAGAATTCCTGTAGAGGGAAAGTGAAAAGCTACCAAGCTTAGAGCTGAACTTTATCTGAGACGAATGAGGGTGTTGTGGGGGATTGACTGGCTAGCATTCGGCACACGTTTCAAATCCTCTAAGCAATAACTCTCCTGCTCGATCAGCACTGTAGTGGGTTGGGCCCCAGAAGAGCCAGGCAACATACTGTCCTGAATTTATAAATCAAAGCTGCCTGCAAAGGAGGTGCAAGGTGCCAACGGGAAACATTTGAGCACTGGAGGTAATATCAGTGAAACTGAAATAATCAACCAAGCAAAAATGATCAAAAACATCCACAGCACCACGTGCATGTTTCTTGACAACCAATGCCTTTACTTTAAGTAGTAGAAAAGCTGACTTATTTTAACTTAAAGGTCACATACCACCAGCGATCAAGGAATCTTAAGTCATGCCGCACAGAACACTGTCTTGCCCTGTTCTGCGTCAAGCTTAAATTGTCAGTTGGATGTCGCTGTTAGTTTTCAGTCTGTTCTGTCTGTCAAGGTGTGAGAGTTGCTAATGAAGAAGTGAAGGTTGGAGAATGCAGTGGGAATGTAAACCAATCACAGCTGAAATGCATCAGTACACCATCCTTGTGGAGGATATTATTTTACTTGTTAAGCTGTTATGACAGAGGACCATTCCAAAGGGACTGTGGAACAGGCTGAATATCAATTAGCCCCCACGGTATGTACACGACACATAATGTTTTTTTTTCTTGAGTATTGCCACAAAGGTCACACAAGTTACAGTATTTCCCAACATAACACCTCTACACTTCTTCAGAATATGCCTGTAGGTGTCTATGATTGTTTTTTAACATATAGTGAATGCACTACTCATATCATCTGCTAAATATTATTTTTTTTTTTTTTTGGTAGCACTGAGATTACAGTGCATAATTAGCCTTGTTTAATCAACACTTCTCACTATGGGCTACACCTGGTGAATCCATGAGTCAACTCTGCACAGCAAAAATGCCATTATTTGTGAAAGTAAAATACAACTGATAATGCAACAAAAGTAGTAACAGTCAACTTTGGTACACGTTTGAAACAGTTCAGTTGCTTATAACTGTTAATAATAGCATATATAATACAATTCTTTCATACAGTGGTACCTACTGTATGAATTGATTCTGCTGTGACCACTAACCATTTTGTTTATACAGCCCTTGTTGCCACAGGGACACAGTGGAGGCACCAGTGAAGGTCATGTTGGTGTGCAGTATGTCATTTACATTTTGTTGTTTTGACTGTTGCAGTATTTATCCACTAAACAGGTTAACAGCCAAGTTATCAGATACAGGTGCATTAAAACAGCAGCTGTGACTTCCTTGAGGATCTGTTTATATTGCATTTCTTTATTGCTTTGCTGCTGAGCGTATGTTTAGAGTGATGGAAGCTGAAAACCAACATTCTGGCATTAATAACGCTAGTTACCATTCAAATCAGTTTTTCTTTTCTTTAGACAACTACAAAAAAAAAAAAAACATTCACACCAGGGGTTCCTTGTGAATAATTACCTTACAGGGCAACACAGCAGGGTAGTTATAGTTGAAATACAAAGAGAACGTATATTTTTACTAAACCAGGTATTGAAAGTACAGTTTCCCAACACACACACACACACACACACACACACACACACACACACACACTGGGGATGGAAAGAAGACTCCTATTGCATAGCAGTTTCACCCATCATTCCAGGTTTTATTACAAGCTTGATTAGCCACAGTGTATATGTAGCAAGCTCAGGTGTGTCTTATTAAAACCAGGAATGGATCAAACTGCTATGCAGTGGGAGTCGTATTTAAATCCCTGCACAAACATACAGACTGTGTGGTATGAAAAGATGATTAACTATCATCGGCTTTGCCTGTCCCAATACCAGATTTAATTAAATGCTAAATTTGAGGCGTAACTACCAATACATTCAATTTTCTTTCTATTTACATTTACATCTTATTTTCTTCAGTGATTGAACAAAGTGTGAACAATAATTTGTTTTAGAATTGCAGATTAGCTGATTTGAATGTCTCCAGTTTCTTTCATTGTTTCTTTCATAGTCTCACTCTATCTGGTTTCCATGCAAAGACTGCTAAGTTTCTCATTTACCAGGCAGGTTCTTCTAGCTCTCCAGAAACACATGGATTGAGGATCCCTGGCTCAGCAAAATGGAAATGTTGTGCTTCATTACCATACAATCAGCTGTTTGCATGGTCTAACACTAAATATGTCCATTACTGCCGACTAGCAGCATAATTTACTGAACCAACAATATTTTGTAAAATATTGCAATCATATCAGCATTGCATTGCATACATAATTGAAGTGCGCCTCTTTTATAAATTAATAAAAAAAAAATTATGGTAGCTGTGCAAAACATAAAGAGTTTCCATTAATCAATTTGCAAATGCTGTGACGGGGGCAGGACTTTGATAGTACAGTATATTGCTGAAAATAAACGTTATACTCGTATCACTGCCAAGATACAATGAGGTCCAGTATATCATTGGACGAATACGAGACTTCTGTACTGCAGTAACTCTTGTGCAGTATTGACGATCTGGCAAATAAAAACAGATTCAATCACCCCTGCTTTGAAGCAGGAGATTGCACCGGGATTTAGTGTTGCTCATCTGCATCTTTGTCTTCGATGAAAGGTGATTTAAAGGATTTAAAACTAGCCATGTGTGCGCCTTCATTAGCTCTTTAATTACTGTGTGTTGATTGCTTCAGTTTTGTGTCAGTCCGGTTTTATTTTGACCTGAAGTCATTGTTAGGCTCCTGTCAGATCTTCCATTTCATGCATTTTTCATAAAGCTGAACTCCCTTGTAAATGACTTATCTATAATATATGTTTTTGTGACCAATCCGTGATCTAAAGCTCACCAATAGCTATGTGTGAGCATACTATACACTGTGGACTTCCCCTGTCAGGGCCGTTCAGTTTGTCTGGCAGGTTTAGTAAGAGTCTGATTTAAATGAATATTCAGATGTGTCTCCAACACTAGAATTGACTGGGATAATTAACATCCGCTGTTAATTTAATAATGAATTACAAAGTCCATTGATTTCTGCCAAATGGATCCATTCAGACACACACACACACACACGTATTGATGCTGAACAACATCAGGCTTAATAATATTCATAGGGCATCTATATTCATAGTATACAAACTCAAATTAAAATTGCCAGTAATTATCCGTCCGAGCTTCGTTTTGTTTCTTTTGTTCCAGATTTGCAGATGTGATTCCTTTTAATTTGGTTTCTAAACATAAGGTTAAAGGCTTGTCTTTTGAGTCTATGCTCTTGTGGTTAGCTATTAATTTGTTGTTTATTGTCTTTTATGATGAACACTGCCCATCGAGCCCATACTCCTTACATATGAATCATAAACCGCGCCATACAGTATTTCAGAATATTGCAAATTCCCCAGTTGCCCTTGGAATAGATGTTTATAAAGGGCAGAAAAAAATGATTGATGTATTATTGTTTTATTAAATATAGTTAAATACAGAAACATATTTAATTAGATTAATTGATCAGATCAGTTTGCTTAATCCATTTCCTTATAACTTTTTTATGATACTGGACAATTGCTGGTTATGAATTGTATTCTATTGCTGCATGGACACAACAGTAGCTCAGTATATCATTGGACTAACACAAGACTACTCTACTGCAGTAACTCTTATAGTGTTGTGCTGATGATCCTTTCTAGTCCACCCTTTGGGTGTTTGCAGTCCCTCTCATATTGGAAACATTTTGTCTGAGTTTGACAAGTCACTATAACTCAGCTGATGCCATAAAGACAAGCCTGTCTAAGACTAGTGAAGAGGACCCCATAATCACTGCAGTCTCCCTAGTTTATATTCACACAGTTTGGTCTATGCTAGCACAGTCCCTATAACTCAGCGGTTGCTGTATAGACATTTCCGTCTCAGTCGTTGAACTTTAGAATTCCTGTGTGCATATTGACATTTCTGTCTCTGTCAGTTGAGTTCAGCAGATCCTCTCAGTAGTTAAACCCCCCCCAACCCTTTCTCCTCTAATCTCTCATTTCCACACATTAGCTCCCATTAGTAATGGCAACCAAGCGCAGTTGTGGTTTGTCATCTCGCTGAATAAAACATCTGCTCTAACACAAACTTCACTTCCCTAAACTGCTGTCAGCCGCCTTCATTCATTGTGTGGTGGTGTGCTTTACCAGCAGAGATGTGGTGAGGTTTCACTGCACTGGAGTCCAATTCAGTTCATGATTTTAACAGTGGCAGATCTTAACACTGATGCCCTGTAACGACTTGGAAAGCTAAACGTTTGTACTGCTTGGAAAACACCATCACAGCTTTCAAGCACACAAAGGGTCAGTTGAGTTCAGGGATGACTGAGTTATTACCTAATTCTATGCAGCAGTCGTTGGCTTGCAAGTTTGTATATTTATTTAGCAGCTGTCCAAATAATGCCTCTGTCAGTGCAGCCATTTTCTCTAGCTGGATATCTTGAAAATCATGGGATTTATACTGTGCTTTGATTGGCTCATTCATGCAAAAAATGTAATGGATTAGGAAAGAGATGCATTTGATTTGTGTTGTCCTATCGTGTGGTTGATTGTATGCGATTAATCCCATAGTTAACAGTGGACCGTATGCGGACACATTTGTCACTGTGGCAGGAACGGCTGAGTGGTCTGACGTCACGGCAGAAGCAGGGACAACAAAAACAAAAAGGTATTGTGCAGTGGCGCGGGCGCCGTTTTATTTAAATCAACCAAAAATAAAATAAATATTTCAAACAGAAAGCACTCGCTCACAGAGCAAAATAAAAGGTTAAACAAAAACAAATCACGAACACAAAATCCAAAATAAATAAACCATACAGGTCAGGCTGGGCAGTCGCTGTCACTGTTCCTGTAGGCTATGCTTTAGTTTCGTTTTTAAATAAACCTTCTCTCGCTCTCCGTCTCTATCACCCACCCCGAACTAGAGAGCTGCAGGCTTTTATTAAGGTGAACCATCTCCCAATTAGCAACAAAATTAATCCCGTAATTAATTCGGGAGATGGTTCACCTTCTGCACGAGTTTATTAATTATTACTCCTGGCAGAGGACGAGCACCGATCTCGCCTCTGCCAGGACACGTTTTAAAAATAAACGAAACAATAACAAACATACGGCGCTCGCCGACATAAATACAATAAATCATAATAAACAAAAACAATACTTTGCACAGGGGCGGAGGATGAACCCTCGTTCTAAAAATAACACAAAACAATGTACAGGGCTGCTCGCCCTGTTACATATCCCCCCCCTTGTGCAACGCACACATGGCCCCAACGGCCACCTCCCCCCTCAGTCTCAAAGTCCCGGACGAGGGGGAAGAGAGTTGCTTCTGGGGGGTGGCCATGGTGGAATCTCCGGCACCCCCCAATTCTTCGTGGCCGGCAGCTCCCTCTTCTGGGGCTCCCTCCACACTCTCTCCTGCCGCGAAATTGCGGCTGGGGGAGCTGGTCTCCTGACCTTCCCCCTCCTCTTCATGGCCAGCAGTTCCCCTCCGGGGGGCTCTGGCCACACAAACTCCTGCCGCGAAAGTGCGGCTGGGGGAGCTGGTCTCCTGACCTCCCCCCCCTTCTTCATAGCCGGCAGTTCCCCTCCGTGGGGCTCCGACCACACAATATCCTGCCGCGAAAGTGCGGCTGGGGGAGCTGGTCTCCTGACCTCCCCCCCTTTCTTGATGGCCGGCAGCTCCCCTCCGTGGGGCTCCGACCACATGACCTCTGGCCGCGAAAGTGCGGCTGGGGGAGCTGGTCTCCTGACCTCCCCCCCTTTCTTGATGGCCGGCAGCTCCCCTCCATGGGGCTCCGACCACAGTGTAGGGACCCCAGGTGAAGCAGGATCCCTGGCGACCCCAGGCGACGGCAGCGGACCCTCGGGAGGCGACGGCAGCGGCAGCGGACCCTCGGGAGGCGACGGCAGCGGCAGCGGACCCTCGGGAGGCGACGGCAGCGGCAGCGGACCCTCGGGAGGAGACGGCAGCGGCAGCGGACCCTCGGGAGGAGACGGCAGCGGCAGCGGACCCTCGGGAGGCGACGGCAGCGGACCCTCGGGAGGCGACGGCAGCGGACCCTCGGGAGGCGACGGCAGCGGACCCTCGGGAGGCGACGGCAGCGGACCCTCGGGAGGCGACGGCAGCGGACCCTCGGGAGGCAATGGCAGCGGACCCTCGGGAGGCAATGGCAGCGGACCGGCAGCAACCCTAGGAGACGCAAGGGAGACACAGGCGACCCAAGGCGATGCTGACGGCGGGAGGGGAGCCCCTGGCCATGAAGGCGGCAGCAGGAGCTCCACTTCTCCCAATGGTGGTGGTGGAGGTAGAGGTAGCTCCTGCTCCTCTCCTCTTGACAGTAAAGGTGGCAGGGGCTCCTCCTCCTCTGGCGGCCAAGGCTTCTCCCCTTCTGGCGGCCAAGGCGGCAGGGCTTCCTCCCCTTCAGGCGGCCAAGGCGGCAGGGCTTCCTCCCCTTCAGGCGGCCAAGGCGGCAGGGCTTCCTCCCCTCCAGGCTGCGAAGGCGGCAGGGCTTCCTCCCCTTCAGGCTGCGAAGGCGGCAGGGCTTCCTCCCCTTCAGGCTGCGAAGGCGGCAGGGCTTCCTCCCCTTCAGGCTGCGAAGGCGGCAGGGCTTCCTCCCCTCCAGGCGGCCAAGGCGGCAGGGCTTCCTCCCCTCCAGGCGGCCAAGGCGGCAGGGCTTCCTCCCCTCCAGGCGGCCAAGGCGGCAGGGCTTCCTCCCCTCCAGGCGGCCAAGGCGGCAGGGCTTCCTCCCCTTCAGGCTGCGACAGGGAAACCAGCAGGCATATTCCCTCTGCTGGCGGTGGTGGTGGGAGCGACATGTCGTCCTCCCATGGAGACGGAGGTGGCACCAGCAGGTATTCTCCCTCTGCTGGTGGTGGGAGCGACACGTCGTTCTCCCACGGCGGTGGAACCAGCAGGTATGCTCCCTCTGCTGGCGGAGGTGGGAGCGACACACAGTCCTCCCACGGAGACGGAGGTGGAACCAGCAGGAATGCTCCCTCTGCTGGCGGAGGTGGGAGCGACTCACAGTCCTCCCAGGGCGGTGGAGGTGGAACCAGCAGGAATGCTCCCTCTGCTGGCGGAGGTGGAAGCGACTCACAGTCCTCCCATGGAGATGGAGGCGGCACCAGCAGGTATTCCCCCTCTGCTGGCAGGTACCTGGGCTGTGGACCTTCGGCCTTCCCCTTCTTGGGCCGTGGACGCACCGACTCCCCCCTCTCGGGCCGTGGACGCACCGACTCCCCCCTCTCGGGCCGTGGACGCACCGACTCCCCCCTCTCGGGCCGTGGACGCACCGACTCCTCCCTTTTAGGCGCAGGACGTTCGGGCTCCTCCCTTTTAGGCGCAGGACGTTCGGGCTCCTCCCTTTTAGGCGCAGGACGTTCGGGCTCCTCCCTTTTAGGCGCAGGACGTTCGGGCTCCTCCCTTTTAGGCGCAGGACGTTCGGGCTCCTCCCTTTTAGGCGCAGGACGTTCGGGCTCCTCCCTTTTAGGCGCAGGACGTTCGGGCTCCTCCCACTCCAGGTCCGTGTTCCCTCTCTGCCTCCTTCTCCTCACCTTCCGCTCTCTCCCCTCTCGCTCCTGGTAGACCCAGTCGACCATCTGGGTCATCCTCTCCAAGGCCTCTATGAGCCCTGGATATCCTCTGGTGATGGCTTTTTTCTGAACTTCTGGCTCCAGCCTAACGAAGTCCAAGAGGATATCCAGGTTGCTGTCCCCCAGCAGATGTCTCCCCTCTGTTTTTAACCACAGCGGGGCGCTGGGGTCCCTCAGCCAGCTCTCATACCTTTCCATCCTTCTCTGGAGAGGTGGCCTCTGTGGAGCACTTTCCCTCTGGTAGTGCCTCACTTCTGTGAAGTGCAGGCACCACGAAGCTTCCTCCAACCTCTTTCCTCCCATCTTCCTTCCTCCTCTTCACTCCACCCAATCAAAAAACGAGAAACAAAAAATGAAAAAGATGCAGTACCCTACTTCTGCCTGCGTCCTGGAGGCGCTGCGATCCCACGCAGGACACCACGTGTGGCAGGAACGGCTGAGTGGTCTGACGTCACGGCAGAAGCAGGGACAACAAAAACAAAAAGGTATTGTGCAGTGGCGCGGGCGCCGTTTTATTTAAATCAACCAAAAATAAAATAAATATTTCAAACAGAAAGCACTCGCTCACAGAGCAAAATAAAAGGTTAAACAAAAACAAATCACGAACACAAAATCCAAAATAAATAAACCATACAGGTCAGGCTGGGCAGTCGCTGTCACTGTTCCTGTAGGCTATGCTTTAGTTTCGTTTTTAAATAAACCTTCTCTCGCTCTCCGTCTCTATCACCCACCCCGAACTAGAGAGCTGCAGGCTTTTATTAAGGTGAACCATCTCCCAATTAGCAACAAAATTAATCCCGTAATTAATTCGGGAGATGGTTCACCTTCTGCACGAGTTTATTAATTATTACTCCTGGCAGAGGACGAGCACCGATCTCGCCTCTGCCAGGACACGTTTTAAAAATAAACGAAACAATAACAAACATACGGCGCTCGCCGACATAAATACAATAAATCATAATAAACAAGAACAATACTTTGCACAGGGGCGGAGGATGAACCCTCGTTCTAAAAATAACACAAAACAATGTACAGGGCTGCTCGCCCTGTTACAGTCACTTATAATAGCTTAACAAATCTTGATCAGTCAGCTTTCACTGGCATCTCTTTTGCAATAAGTTATGTATCTGCAGGGTCTATGGTAAGACAGGAGCCTGTATGCTAACAAGACATCTGAACTGTTGACTGAATGCTTTTGTAGATAATATTTGAGGTAAACTAACCAGCCCTCAGATACAGTAGGTAAGCAAACAGGGAATTAAAGAGCCACTTTGCATCGGAGCATTCTCGGTTTGTGTTTTAATGATGTGGCTAAAAACAGATTGATGATAACTTGAGTTTACAGTGGATCACTAGTCTGATGTGATGCTAAGCAGAGGTCGATACAGTTGAGTAATTACCTGACAGAGGTTAAATTGATTACATTAAGTAATTTAGGCCAGGGGGTCCATAACTGGGGTCTGTGGTCCCTTGGGGACCGTGGGATGTTTTCAGGGGGCAGTAGCACATACAATTGCTTTTTTCTGCGGTGAATCACCAGAAGTGAAACGAAGGGATTGTGAAATCAAATAAAATAGTTATCTTATCAGCAATTAACAGCGCTTCTGTGCCCACAAAGCACTAGAAAAATCCAATTGAAATATTTCTGGTTTTAATGTGATCGCTGCACTTAGCTTCCAGGGGTCTGAGTTAAACATCTTTTGCAAATCCTATAGAACATAAAGCAATGATGAGCTGCTTTCCTAACTTGCATGGAATTAGGAGCAATATTGGATTGTGTAGCTTGCTGAAGGTTAACTGGGTACAAGTGGCCTTCATTATTATTTTTAAGGCCAGTAGCAATATTTAACCAATTTCATGGTGACTTTGATAGGCATTTTTTTTCTGAGCTTCGCTTTGCTTATAAAAGAGGTGTTAACAGATAAATCAAAAGAGTTGTTTGGATAAAGGAGAAATGCAGGGCAGCTCATGCAGTTTAAAACCTAATAGCTTGTAATGGGAAAAATACCTGTTAAAAGGAGCTTGCAGAAACATGGGACTGTTAGTTTTATATAGAAGTGACCTTGACCCATAAAAAAAATCTACACAGATGCAAATCTGCACAGCATGATTCATTTTCCTTTCACAGCCAAAAATGATAGTGAAATGATGGCGGAATTAGGAACTTATTATAAATTATAGGGGGAGGAGTTTGTTTTTGTAATGATGTTTTTCGTGTAGAATAAGAAAGCAAAGTGCTGACTGACTGAATGCTGATGCTAGTAGACAGCTTACTAGTACTATGACTTAAGTTTAAGGCTACAGTATTTGGACATTGCATGACTAGAAGTGTTTATTATTAGAAACATTTTTACTCATCTCTCATTCGCTGTGTGGTTAAAGTTACCATTGTAATCTGTTATCTAAGTTGCAAACCTTGCAAAACAACAGTTTTTGTTTTATGGACCCATTAACAGTGGAAGCCAATGGGGCTCACTTTAGATTTTCTTTTTTTTTTAACATTAAACCCATTGTGCTGCAGCTAGCCTAAATCTATGCATTATTAAAGAAGTAAAAAGCAGATTAGAGGTACGTCTTGCCTTTCCTCTTCAGGAGACCTGTAGCCTCTAGACTGCAACAACTCCTCAACATCAATCTCTTATTCTGGTTTTTTATATATAATTTTTTTTTTTTTTTTTTAGGCGAGATTTGCGCTTTCAAAATTCACGGAGAGGACGCTCCTTTTGAAGCTGTGGTGCTGAACAAGACATCTGGCGAGGGGCTTCTCCGAGCAAGCAGCCCCATTGACTGTGAACTTCAGAAGGAATACACATTCATCATCCAGGCGTATGACTGCGGATCCAGGGCTAGCGGAACAAACTGGAAGAAGTCGCACAAGTGAGTGACAGAAGCATGCATTTACACTGAGCAGCTGTTCTGGTGGAGGTGCTTTTGTACATTACGCTTCTATGAAAGGTAAATGGAAATAAAAATACCAAAGCAGAAAAAAAATATCATCAATGGGCTGGCATAAATGGATTTTGCGAATGGAAACCAAGTTGTCTTGTGTATTGCTCTACAGTGTCACAAATCTGTCACATAGGCATGAATGTGTATTCTGTGACTTGATTTACCTTGAATTCAGTTTTTATTTGGGCACATCACACAACATACAAAAAAAATGTTCACACTCAAAATGGAATGTCTTATGAATATCAGTGTTAGGCATCTCATAAATCAGACAATTCCTGGTAACCACACACAGAGTCAGTGCTCTCTGAGAGCATTCTGGGAACAATGGTCTTAGATATTGGTGCATCAGATGATGTCTCTCTAACCAGTGGGGCAGTCAAATTGGAACATCATTCCGGTACTATTTTCTATAGGCAGCAGTGGTGTAGTTGAGCCGGAAGGCAAGCTAAGTCACAGGACTCGCATCTACCACACAACTGTCTGATTTGGTCAGTAGTCCTCTTTATGCAATGAAAAGAGCATTAGGAGCTGCTTCTTTAAGAAACCTAAAACCGAAAATGACAGCATCGACTGTGGAAACAAACGCAAACGAAGGCACTGACACACAGACACGTAAAGTAAAGCATTCTGACAAGAGGGGGAAAGACGCTTTCTGGAAATACTTGTAGAAATTAGATACATGCATTACATATTATATGTGTTACTACAAGCTTGGTATATGTATAATAATTCTTGTTTAAGAAAATGTGTATTTTAGTTGTGTTCTGGTACCTTCAGATTTAGGACTACGCTGGAATTACACTATAATAGCATGTGTGGCTACATAGTAAATACATTGTGTGACTACATTTTAGTTATTAAGCAGGGTGTTGTATTGTAACTACACAACCATATGTGTATTTACTGTGTCATTACAGTGTAGTTACAATGTAGTCACAGACACTTAAAATTAAATGTAAACATACCTTTTTTTAAGCAAACTTTATTGCCATTTATATCTGGGATATAGCTAACTTGCATGCCAAAAATACTTGCAGAGAAATGTGCTTACTGACCACAAATACACATGGTAAATCACATATATATATATATATATATATATATATATATATATATATATATATATATATATATATATATATATATTATTTTGTAAGGGTTCCTGAACTACATTTGGGAGTAAAGCCCTTAAATCTGGACTGTTGAGCGAGTCATGTTAAAGGAAAGACAATCCAATCAAGTATTTTAAATGTATACTTGTACAGTATACACAGATATACTATATTATATAGTCCTCAAAAAGGTATATGCATTGTATATCATTTTGGCAGCAATATGATAGTGTTTGTTTTTTGTTGTTTTTTAAATGATTGGTTTCTAATTCACTTATAAAAGTTTATACTGCATTTGGCAGTAGAAGCAGATGAGTAATGGATTCCACTGATTTTTTGTTTTCTTTTCTCCTGGGTCAAATGTCTTTTTAAGAACATATGTCTTCAACTACCTTGCAATAGTAAATACGGCAGACAGACAGCAAATGCACGCCAATATCACATTAATGTCTTTGGAGCCACTTGCTTCAGAGACCAGTTTTCAAATATAAAACCTGTGCTTTAGACATCACACAAATTGCACCTGACACGGACCCCAAAGTATCGGAGCAGTCAAGGAAATGATGGCGTGGAGGTGAGATTACACAGCCAGCTCTCACAAGGGAATAAACTGTTTTGTTCTTTGTGGGATTTTGTTCCTGTCATTTTTATATATCTTTCAAACGAAATTGAGTTTGGCTTGCCATTTATTTGAATGTAAACCTTTAAAGAAAAGAAAGACGCTGAAATGAATCCAAAGGCTACCTTACCACTTTGTTGCAGACCAAAGAAAAAAACACTGATGTGTTCAAAACATTCTCCCTTGTCTTGTAGCAAATAATGAATTCAAAGGGAGCATTTGCAAAGTTCTTGCCATTGGGGCTGACTTGGTGTGCTGTGTTTCTAAACAGATGGTATCCCCTGACATGCAGAATAATCATTTGTATAGTGGATTCCTTTGCATCCTAGCTTTGCCCGAGTACACCACAGTGCTGCACACTAGTAGCTGAGATAGAGATTTGCAAGGCGCTGCTGTCCATGGTGCTGATATTGTTCTATGGTTTGTATGTCCACTTTATTAGAAACTATTAAATTATAAACCAGTAAGCATGCAATTCAAAATGGTCAAAGAATCAGTGGTAAGTGATAGGGGAAGACACAGCTGTAGGGAATTGTGGAACCAGGGATAAAGTATAATTTTACTACCCTGGCAGGAACGTGAGTCCACCTGCTAGCTGATTTGGGACCAGCAGCATATGTTCTTTATTATTTCACATTGCAGAGTCACAATGTGATTGTCCTCTGAATATGACAACAGGCTTTAATCAGTTACTGGTGTTATGCAAGGCAAGTTAAATGTATTTTCCACCCGTGAAATCAACTTCCCTATTCCTATTCCTCAAGCTGACATGATCAGAAAAGACATGAATCTCTCAGGAGTCAAAGAAAGCTACTTCTGTGTGCACGGTCCCCATGCAATTACAGACATGCTTTAACCCTTAGCATAGGGTTGCTTTTGAATATCAGCACAGGTTTGATGAGCAGTAATGAAGAGAAACCACAAGCACTGTACACAGCGACCAGAATTTCTCACTTATTTAAGGGTGCCACTACCTGTCAGTTATTGCTAAGGCCGGTTAACAATACTGTCAGTTAGTCATATTTTATAGTCTTGTGCCCTAAATACATTTAGATCAGGCCCCCAGGTAGATTAAATTAATCATATATCATACTGCTTGTGTTGTGTTGGTGCACACAGTCTGCTACTCCAAAAAATGAATATAAAATGCATCCAAACTTGACTTAAGCCTGCCTCTTCAAAAGAAAAATGATCATAAAATAACCTCATTCACCCAGGTTCACCGCCACTACTGTATATCTGGTTAAGTTTTGGCTCTCAGGAAAGTTGATTTTAAGGGCATTGTTCTACTGTAAAGACCTTGACACACAAGTAACTAGGGTGATTGTCATTAGCAGGTGGTATGCTAGGGCAACCTAAAATTGACAGTTATGGTTAGTTTGTACATTGCAAGCTAAAAAAAAGGATTGGACTACTAATAGAGAAACTGCAGATTGCAGAGCAACCAAACTACAGGCTGGGATAGTCGTGTGATTAGAGGCTGTGATTTGTGTTGACCTGATTTTTATGAACAGGCACCATTTCTAGAGACCGCTGCCCCTGGTGTCTTCATGGTCTCCAGCGACCCACTGCATTCTCTTGTTCCTCTGCAGGGCGGTGGTGCACATCCAGGTGAACGATGTGAACGAGTTTGCTCCCACGTTCAGAGAGCCCGTGTACAAAGCGACCGTCACTGAGGGGAAGATCTACGACAGCATCCTGCAGGTGGAGGCGGCGGACGAGGACTGCTCCCCCCAGTACAGCCAGATCTGCAACTATGAGATTGTCACTCCTGATATCCCCTTTGCTATCGATCGCAATGGTGAGCTTGGCTTTCTTTAATACTATGACCTTTGTTCTCACACAGTGGGGGGGAAAAAATCATCTCTTGTTGTCTCAGTAAAAGTTCACACACACAAAGAAAGAAGAAAAATACTAGATACAATATTCTGAGAGGGAGCTGCACACACACATAGGAGATTAAGTTGGGTCTTTCCCGAAGGACCATGAAAAACATAAGAAAACAATATAGTACAATGCAATACAGTACTGTACAAGACAATCTGTTTTTATATAACACTCTTCATGCAGGGCATCCCAGGGCGCTTTACAATTCAAACCAATTAATCCAGCTCAAAAATAAGCTAACACAGACAAATACAAATGTTTTTAAATTTGATTTAAAAGATTTGGCTGTGTCAGCATTGCTGATATTCCTCGGGACAGAGTTCCAAAGGCAGAGAGAATAACAACTGTTGCCCCTCCTGATTTAAGACGACTTCTAGGAACTACCAAAGGTTTAGCAATCATGACTCAAGGTGTGGCCAGAAGCATAAGGTGTCAAAAGTTCCTGTAAATATAAAGGCCCAAAACCATGAAGGGCCTTATAAGTAGTAAGCAAAATTTAAAAATGAATCCTGAATTTAACAAGAAGCCAGTGAAGACATAAGAAAGGGTACGATCAAGAGATGGCCATTTGGCTCATATCAATTCTTGTCTGGTTCCTAATTTCTAATCTAGACACAGTTCCTAAAGGACCTCAATGAATCAGCAGTAACAATTCATTCCATACACCCACCACCCTGTGTGCAAAAGGGCCTCCTATTGCACTCTCTGTTTGAAATAGTGACTAGAAATGACTATGTTGACCCCTTTTAGGATTGTATTCAAGGTGCTTTATCATCCATGCTTGCCAGAGCATGACAAAGTCAGCACGTAGTTTTAGCAGCAGACTCATCTTGCTGCTACACACATAGGTGCAGATGTTAGCCATTATAAAACTGTTATTAAATTTGAATATTCCCACTGATTAGGTGTCAAGCAGGGATGCTGGTTTTGGAAATCAAAAGGCTGTCAGACCAAAGAGCACCTAGACCAAATTGTGTTGTTAAGCAGTACATAAAGATCTTGAATGTCCTGACACCTAATCTGAAAGTTTTAAAAGACACCAGGCTTCTCATTTCAATTTACCCTTGAATGATCTTAAGCCACCTTCCTGTGAAAGATACTTTACAATCAGAAAAGGGCCATTCGTCATCTTTGCACACTTGTCAAGCACGGTTCCATTCTTTGGTATTATTTATTTGATGTTTTAATTGCAAAGTGGAATATCATGTTTCAGGTGGTTTTACTGGTGTGCACTGCATTTTGACACACAAAGAGTGGTATATCACCATAAAAGCATACAGTAGCAAAGCATGGTAAAAATATGTCAAAGCACTGACAATAAAAGATGCCCTTTTAGAAGTTGTCAGACGTTACAGTAATATAAAACTCTACAGAGAAAAATCTTTTCCTTTTATAATTTCTAGTGGGAGCTCAGTGTTGAGCTAACCTGCAAGGAACACTGCAAACACACTTCAATATAGATCTTAGAGTGAAATTGCACACAGCAGGCCAATATTGAATGCCATGTTTAATATGATACTTTTAATACATGCTGCTCCTGCGCTGTAAGTCTCCTGTAACTCTACAGGGGTAATAACCGCTGGGATATATTTTCTTTGTTGTTATCAGGCAACATTCGAAACACAGAGATACTGAGCTATGACAAGGAGCAGCAGTACAAAATCATGGTGACTGCCTACGATTGTGCTCAGAAAAAAGCCACAGATGATGTGTTGGTGCGCATTGATGTCAAGCCAGTTTGCAAACCTGCATGGCAAGGTAAGTGTTGGATACATCTCTTGTGCTGTAGCTGTCTGAAGCCCAGTAAATCCCCCTGATCTTCACTGTAAGGTGACAGAGACAAATTAATTTGCCCTTTTTATTAGGCTTGAAACCTTTAGATAGAAACCAGTGGACGGCTGTGATTTGACCGACATACAGCCTTGGACATCTCAGTATTGTCCGCTACTAGGTTTGAATTTATATAGATTTTTGTTGTTGTTGAAAGCGGGTAAACTGCCTTGAATCCTCACTGCTTCAAAAGAGATTGTTTTTGTCATTTCAAAGCGTTAAGTGGTACAGTGTACAGTGTGTAACTTGTCCCAGTTTTACATATTTCATTTGATAAAGGATATTGTTCTTTTTAAAACCGTCTTTTTGATTAAAAACAAACAAAAAAAAGCTAATTTCTCTTACCCTTTCTCCATCTCCCCTTCCTCCTTCTACATAAGTTTATGCTAAGGCAATGCTGCATTCCTTGTAAGTAAAATGAACAGTCGCTGCACTCCAAGATTAATGACAGTCTTGATGAGTCTTTTTGATCCTCTATTCCTTCTCCTATAGCTGATGGATCCTTTTCCGGCAAGGATTTGTGTGTTGGGCATTGTGTCATGCATTAAAACAAAAATGTAAATGTTGGAGATCACTCGAGAGTGTACGTGTATTGACATCATTCAGTCTACAGAAAATTAATCTCAGTTTGCAAATGAGGATTTAGACATTTGTTTCATTACCAAGTGAGTTCCAGGGACATAACGGAAATACCAAAGAGAAGTCTTATCCTCCCAGAAAAGGGCAACATTCTTCAAAGGCTTAGAGTCAGGCTTAAATGTCACCGTAAAACATTACCAACAGCATAGGGTATTCCATGAAATATTGCGAGACAGTGAAATATTAGCCTCTAGAGCTGTAAGTCCCGCCCACCTGATTGTAGAGTGCATATGCAGCAGATGGATTCTGATTGACATATCCAGGTGAAATGTGCTCCCCAAAATAAATGTGCATTGCAAATGTTATTGACATAACATTTTTCATTATGTTTTTTTTTAAATATCGCTGTCCTTTGCTTCTGCCATTCTGATGGGTTATTCAGTCAAGCTGCTTACCCTGTCACATTTACAGCTTTCAGAAATTTCTATGGCTTATGGATTTTTAGGGTTTGCTCAATTTATATATATATATATATATATATATATATATATATATATATATATATATATTTCTGTATGCACTTTCATTAAGTTCATAAAACAATCAGGAGTGACTCAGAGGCTAAAGGGCTGCGCTCAGAAGAAGAAAAGGCAATTTGTAATTGAATTCCAGTACTACAATTAAAAGCCTTGACAGTGCAACGAAACTATAGCACCAAATAAAGCACTGCATGAAACTATAGCACCAAATAAAGCAATGTGTGAAACTATAGCACTAAATAAAGCACTGCGTGAAACTATAGCACCAAATAAAGCACTGTGTGAAACTATAGCACCAAATAAAGCAATGCACTTGCCTGCACCTCACTCGAGTTTCCTCAAGCTGAAACCTCCTGAGAAAAGCTCCTCTTACAGCACGTTGTGAGTAATGCCTCTCAGAAGCAGTGATGTTACTGCACCAGCCTATTTGTTTTGTTATGCACTTCTTACTGTACAGCCATGAAGATTGACCCATTTTTCCTTAGTTTTCCAAACAGGGAATAATATTCAATTCATGTGTGCAAAATCAAATACCGGATACCAAGCAGCAGAAATGGTGTTAGTTGTATTGCCCGAGCCCAAGCTTGTCTCCAGACACACAGTAGACCACTGCAGTAACAGGTCAATGGAGGCCCTACATATTATTGTCTTGTTTCCAATTGTACAGCTGGGAAAGATAAACGATTTGGAGGATATGTGTGCTCCTTTTGTGACCAGCACCAATCGTTCATATAGAATAGCGTTTGGCTCATTCAGATACATCATGTATTGCGACAGATTCTTTTCTCTAACAAAACTGGACCTTAAATACAACAAAATGATTTATTTTCTTTGGTTAATTTTTAAACTTGATTAAAACATACTGATTAAACTGTTGTGGTCACGCTCGAAATGTCTACAGAAGCTGACTGCAAAAAAAAAAAGCTAAAAAAAATCTGGATGTTTGCAGCTCGTAGCATTTGTTTTTTCTGTGAAAATAAAAATCTGTTTGACAAAGCTGGGATAATGACTAAATTCCTAATATTAGGTAACCTACCGTAGAATTGTAATTGTAGTGAAGGGGTGTCCAGTCACGGTCCTGAAGGGCCATTCCACTGCAGGTTTAACAGGTAAAATGAGATAATGAACTACTTCAGGGTCTGGATGGAGGCTTAATTGGTTAAATTAAACAAAGACTAGGGCTGGAAGGGCATCTTTGGCCACCCCTGTTGTAGTGTATATAGTAGGGATCACCAGCTAAGTACACCAATACTGTCACATTTTTTTTTAAAATTTTCTTTTCCTTACCAAAACTTGATTTCTACATCCAAAACTAATTGAATCTATTCCGCCCATATTTTCTGATTAGCTAGAGAAGCCAGTGCCTTCAAGTTGAATTCATAATTGGAACCAATTACCTACTGCACTAGTTTCTTTTCAAAAGGAATGCAAAACTCAATAAAAGTTTATTTTAGTTTAATTTTCTCCTAGTGTGTGCCCAGGCTCCAGATGGAATAATTTCCTAAAGATAAAGCTCTAACTGGTATATGAAAGTGTGGGGCCAGCCTTGCAAAGAATGCAAGGGCCTAAAACACTGTGGCATTTGCAGGCGATATCTATGAAACCAGGACAGTTCAGTTGCACAGGGCATGTGTTAAGTGATTTAAGTGTCTAGAGCTAATTTAGTCTCAAGCATCACAGACTGAGTAATAATAATAAATTCAAAATCCTCCCAAAGCTAAAATGCACTGGAAAATGTAAACATTCCTTCTATGGAGAGTGCTGATAAGCAGCTGCTTTTTTAAAAATAGGATTGCATTTGCTGCAGGTCTGAAAACACTAGCTTCATAACCCTGGGGCTCTACGGGACACTCTAGAGTCTAGCGGTACTTTACTGGTGGCTCTTTACATCCATTCCAAACCAGGACCTGATTTCCAACGGAGTGTTTAATTATTTAATTGAGCAGCCCGGAGCCTCGTTTCAAGCACTCGTTCACTGTGTTCAATGATGCTTGGAACAAGGTTCTGGAGCCATGGTGCAGATCCCATCTCCTGAAAGGCATGTGAAACACACAGACTCTGCTTTGCTGGTAATGTAAATAAGTCCAGGAGGAATTACAAGTCTGCACGGTCTACAGATTGCGGTCTGAAAATGTATTGAAACTAATAATCCGACCAGAAATACAAAAGCATAATACAAATTGTACAGCAATATTCTTACAGCACTTTACTAACTTGTATCATTTTGCACAGACTGTAAAGAGATTAAGAATAGTTCATATATCACATAGAGAACGTGTACCTGGCTCGTTATATTGTACAGTATATTATGACATATTTGACATAGTTCATTTGCTTTGCAGGCTGGAACAAACGGGTTGAGTATGAGCCCGGCACCGGCAGCAAACCGTTATTTCCCACAATGCACCTCGAGGTGTGTGATGGGCCTGTCTCATCTATCCGGGTCACCGTGGAGCTGCAGACAAACCACATCGGGAAAGGGTGTGACCGGGAGACATACTCCGAGAAATCTTTACAGAAACTGTGTGGTAAGCACTTACGTTAATTTCATTAGCAGAGGCATATAGGAGAATTAATGCACTTTTAAAAAGGTTTGTGTTAACTGGATTCAGGTCTAAAACTACCCTTTTAAACTAAGCTATGGATTACAATCCCCGCTGGGCAATGGTTATATTTGAATTCACCTCTAAATTGAACTATCTTAGCACTGGCAGATTTTACAGAATAAGAACTAAATGTGGATTCTACTGGCCTATTGAACTCTTAGAGACATTAGAACAGTAGAACTCAGAATAAGAACTAAATGTGGGTTCTACTGGCCTATTGAACTCTTAGAGACATTAGAACATTAGAACTCAGAATAAGAACTAAATGTGGGTTCTACTGGCCTATTGAACTCTTAGAGACATTAGACATTAGAACTCAATAGAGACATTACGGCCAACAGCGTAATATTCCACAACAGCCTGCCATGCCAATCCATTGGGTTTCAATTAGCTGATCCTGCTGCTGTTGCATTTGCAGTCTAATATACATCAACAAATTCCTATTCCATCTTCAAGAATAAAGGTTCAGTGGATAATCTGTTCTTACAAGTCTGACAAGTCATTTCCCACTTTCTATTGTAGAGACAGAGGCAGAAGCTATGATCCAGTAGAACAGTGCTGCAGTAATTCAGTTCCTGTACACCCACTTTAAATTCATTCTTGGCCATACGTGACTTGGCACACTGCCTCAAAATAATAATGATAATAATTTCAAAAAAAGATTGTGATTGGTTTTTAAACTAAAATCAATTTAGAAGAATGCTGAGAGACATCACTGACAGAATATATTATATGAAAAAGGTGATAGTTTTTCGATTTTTTTTTGCATTCAGTAAATGAACAGATTTGAGATGTTTTAATGATATCAATAATTGTGTGCCGCGCACTGAACACCATGAATGAGGAGTCCATAAAAATAGCTTTTACAGTAATTGGGTCAAAAAGAATTAACTTCCAGTCATTATCATTATCATTCCACTCATGGATCAATGTTATAAACAGAAACTAATTTCTAAGCCACCGTACCCATTTTAACAAAACTGTGATTCAATTGACTGGCTCAAAGTGCCTTCTCATTTGAGCTTTTAAAATAATAAAAAAAATATTATGTCTTGGTTTAATTCAGGCCTTTTCTCATTCTGGTCCATTGCTTGATGTTTTTTTTTTTCCTGGAAAACTGATTTCTCTGTGTGAGACTTTCTCTTGTCTGGATTTGGAAACACACTGGCAGGCTAGAAGATGCCACTTTGGGGACCAGATTTAGTTGTTGGTTCCCAGAGCTGCATAAAGAAAAGGCAGGTGCCACCACTATAAGCATATTTCTGGGTTCAGATTGCTATTCCCCACTGTCTGGCTGGTTCATACTTAGGTCTTAGACTTAGGTCTAAGTTCTATCCATGCTGGTTCATACTCAGGTCTTAGACAGTCGTGTGGTGCGACCAGCTAGAGATGAGAAAAGGTTATAGTACCAGATATCTTATTATGAACAAAAAAAATCACAAAGTAAAACAGAGCAAGGAAAAATAAAATGGAAGATTTTGTCTTCACTTTCCGAGGCGTCGTCTCCTCCTCCAGTTATGAGAGATAAATCTATATATTTGTTTAGCCCTGATCTGAAATTACACAGTGTGTACAGTCATCAGTGTAAAGGATGTGTGGAGACTCAGTGCAGTACAAAATCTATAAACCATTACAGATGGTTAAATCGTGTATTCACCTCTTGTTGGGTATCCTTTTATCTTGTTACAGGGGCCTCATCAGGAAGTACTGACTTGCTCCCAGCTTCCAGTGCCACAACAAACTGGACAGCCACCCTCCTGACAGACAGCGGACGGGACAGTGACCTGATATTCAGATTCGACGGCAGGCAGGCGGCCAAGATCCCTGATAGAGTGGTGCCGAAGAATCTGACCGACCAATTCACGATCGCCACATGGATGAAGCATGGCCCCAGCCCAGGACTCAGAGCTGAGAAAGAAACCATTCTCTGCAATTCAGATAAAACTGGTAAGAGGCACCTAGTTAGTGTCTTTTGCTCAGTGCTCTGCTTAAAGACTGTTGGAAACGTCAAGTGAGATCTTAATTTAGCATTACTATTTTACCAGGGTTGGAAATTCAAAACATTTTAAAATAAAGTTTGCAAGGGCAAGGGGAATTGACTTAGGCTGTATTGTGCTTTGGTCAGGAACCTTGGGTGGTCATTTATTGAAGTACTTGACTAGTCTTGCTTAGCGAGCTCATGACCCAAGGTGTGCTGAAAAAGTCAGACATACTCAATTGGATATCATGATCCAAAACACATGGGAGGAAAAAACACAGCCTTAAATTTCAAATAAAACGTGTTTGACATGGAAATCAATAGAATAGAATACTGGGATAGGCAGTGCTAGATTGCATTGCATAAAAGGCAATTAGATTGAGGGGTATTAAAATCACATGCAGACCGAGCGAATTCTAACTTGCTGTCGTCTTGATAACCTTTTTTGAAGGCCCACAGGAGTATTTAGTGAATGCGGGCTGCAGGGCTTGTTTTCATACTCTTTCCGATAAGACAAACTCCCATCAGCTTTCTGAACGCTAACCATCCCCACAGCTCTTGTTCAAGAGAAGCATGGCTCTGCAATAATTCCCCACCTTGTTAAGAGCTTTCCTTCCCAACCCAGCTTGACAGAATTCATCCCAAAAGGGTCAACGTCTATATACTGTAACAAAATACAAAATGACACCCATCAAGCAGACACGCTAGATAACTAGACATTAGAGCCAATTATCTGTATGTGATGTCCACTCTAAAGGATATCATTTCTATAATGGCATTTATACCACTTTAATTCATTTCACTGAGCGGTTATGGGAAATCATAATGAATTAGCAACTTTAGAAATGTAAATCAGGTGCATAAAATAAAAGCCAGTAAATGGAATGAAGCTGGTGCAGTAGTGCTGGGCATTGATAGTGATTAAAACCGCCTGGCTACCCAATAAGAACATATATGTTTTTTTTTACATTTCATTTCATAAAAATGCATTTGGTAGTAGCGCATTAATCTTTTCCATTTCTCCCCCTGCATGATTGAAGAGATGAATCGGCACCACTATGCATTCTACGTGCATAACTGCCGGCTGGTGTTTCTGCTGCGCAGGGATTTCCACCAGGTTGACACATTCCACCCTGCTGAGTACCACTGGAAACTGGAACAGGTGGGCACTCTTTATGCAATTCATGTTCAAATGCCAACCAGTGCAGCTAACAGGGATCGTAACTGTTGTTGAGGGAACTGTGCACGTACTATGCAGTGTGTGTGTGTGTGTGTGTGTGTGTGTGTGTGTGTGTGTGTGTGTGTGTGTGTGTGTGTTTCCTTCACAAAACCTTTATGAAAACTCCCCTCAGGGGATTATAACACAGATCACTTTAATTTTTAAGAAAAGAGTAAAATAACATAAATCATAGAAAATGAAACATCTCATGAGGTCCAAAGTTATTGTATTTATCTTGCTCTTAATTGTATTATTACTTGTACTGTGATTCTTGAAATGTATTTGTTTACGACTGTAAGTTGCCCTGGATAAGGGCGTCGGCTAAGAAATAAATAATGAGCTGAGGAATCACCGGTGAGTCAGAGTGGACAGGGTCACCTCTATTGTCAGTCAAAAGAGCTTTTTTTTATTGCAACAGAAATCCCGAAAAATGCAACTAGAAAAAAGAAAACAACCCTGGAATTTGGGGTTGCTGAAGCTACACACACTGCACAGCTGTAATCATATCACATGTGCTGTCTGTGTTTGAGGTTGACAGAGCCTAAGATAAGAACGCTGTGTCAGACGTTCTCTTGTCTAGCTTTAGAAACACGCTGGCAGGCTAGAAGGGCCTAGAGTTAGTTGTTGGTTCCCAGAGCTGCACATAGAGAAGGCAGGTGCCACCAGCACGAGTTCAATAGCGAACGAAATCCAGGGGTAAACCTTGTCAGACCTTGGTCTTGCTAGAGCTGGCAATGAATAACATTTTCGGTTACACTTTACATTGTGTAATTACTGTGTACGTAATTACACAATGTAAAGTGTAACCGAAAATGTTACTGTGTATTACACGTGTACTTACACACATAATTACAATGTTATTATTCATAGTTACAATGTACTTAACATGTCAATATTTTTGCCTGATATATGCAAGTACACAATTGTATCAGAAAAGGGTTAAGTGTTAGGGTTGGGGGGGTTGGGTTAAGTTTAGTGTTATGGTTAGGGTTAGGGATATATCATGCAAAAAAATACACATTGTAGTACATTGTAACTATGCATAATAACATTGTAATTATGTGTAAGTACACATGTATTTACTAAGTAACTACTATGTGAATACACAGTAATTGGAGACACTTTTTCCTGAATTGCATGGGATACAAATGCTTGGCAATATTTACTGTACATCTACCATCGCAACTTGTCTTTCAACCTCCTTGGCAAGGCAATCAAGGACAAGGGACTTTAATTTCACAAAAAAGAGAGTCGATGTTGGCAACTCAACACACCGTCTTTTCATGTTGTGTTTCTCAGTACCAGCTATTGGATCGTTTCTAATCGTGGATTACCTGACCTAAATTAACATTGAGTCATCCAAGATTCGTGCTAATCAGGGTCTGTGAAACCAGCCGTACTGCATGTCCGAGTCTCGTAAGGTCTACCTTACTACAAAGTCAGGGAACTGAGTTCATGCATTTCAATACTGTTTTTAACTTGGTCTTTAAAACCAAGTTCATATCGTCTGTCCACCTAGTTTGTAACCTCGATTTAATTACATGGGAAAATCCAATCTCTGACTGTTTTTAGATTTGAAGGCTTGGCGACAATGACCCTCTGGGATGTCAACACAGAGTCTTAAATTAACAAGCTGCCGAGAAAGCTGGACACTGGCAGTGCTCTTTAAAAAGAAATTGTCAGCGTGTTGCATTTAAAGTGTATTTCGCTGTGCAAGTCTGTGTTCCATGGTAATGACCAGGTATAACTATCCATGATTTTCTGCAGCATCGTGCAATTACCATGTACTCCAGTCTTTAACTCTATTTGCTAAAATGATTCAAGACCTCTTTAGCAGCCTCATGTTTGTCTTGATTCTCTTTATGTAGACATACTGAAAGAAACTAGTCAGCGATAAACAGCAAGTCGAAACCTTTGAAACTAGTCAGCGATAAACAGCAAGTCGAAACCTTTGAAACTAGTAGGCGATAAACAGCAAGTCGAAACCTTTGAAACTAGTCAGTGATAAACAGCAAGTCGAAACCTTTGAAACTAGTCAGTGATGAACAGCAAGTCGAAACCTTTGAAACTAGTCTGTGATAAACAGCAAGTCGAAACCTTTGAAACTAGTCAGCGATAAACAGCAAGTCGAAACCTTTGAAACTAGTCTGTGATAAACAGCAAGTCGAAACCTTTGAAACTAGTCTGTGATAAACAGCAAGTCGAAACCTTTGAAACTAGTCAGCGATAAACAGCAAGTCGAAACCTTTGAAACTAGTCTGTGATAAACAGCAAGTCGAAACCTTTGAAACTAGTCTGTGATAAACAGCAAGTCGAAACCTTTGTCCAGAGAACTTGGTACTTGTGCATATCTTACACACGAGTGCCTTACAGTTGCTGATGTTCATTTTGCAACTTGAACATTCATAAAAGTAGATATTAATTGAAGAACACACCGGGAGGGGTGAATTGGGGGGGGAGGAATGAGCTATTTATTAATATCATCGAGTCTCTTTTTAAATTGCTGTAGGCTCCAAAATTTAAAACGCCTGACCTTGTGGAAACCTTTTAATTTGTTTAACACTAAATTTGGATTTCATAAACCAATTGACCAAATATTCACCTTGCATTCAAAAGTATAGCCCAGAGCAATGGAGCTCTGGGGTGGTTTTTATAGAATTCCAGGTTGATGTACAGCATATTCTGTACTTTATTCACCCATTACTTATTTTTGTATTTAAAAAGCTCCCTGGTGTCCTAGTTGAAAGTCTGATTGCTTCACAGATTTTCTGTTACCTAATTTGTCAGGGCCCTGCTGAGAGAAAATGTGTACAGTACAGTATTTACCACCAGGAGAGGTTTCAAATAAGCCTAAAGTGTTGTTGTTATTATTAGGCACTGTGTGTAGATGATATGAAAACTGATTGTTTCACACCAGTTGTGAATGCAGTAGAGCTGCAAACATGTATTTCCTGCAAAATCAGTACAAACAAAAACAAAAAAACGAGTCCAGGCTATTTCTGTGCTGACCGTGGACGGGAGCTCTCAGGGGGTGGTGGGGGGAAGGAGGGTTAGGTCGGCCAAAGTGTCCTCGGCTCACTGTGCACCAGCGATCCCTGTGGTGTGCTGGCTTACCTGTAAGTTGCCCAGGGCTGCGTTGTCCGCCGACACTGTAGCTCTGGGTGGCTGCATGGTGAGACCGCAGTGTGTAAAAAAGCAGGCGGCTAATGGCACATGCTTCGGAGGACAGCATGTGTTCGTCTTCGCCCCTCCTGAGTCAGCGCAGGGGTGGTAGCGGTGAGCTGAGTGAAATGAAATAATTGGACACTACTAAATTGGGGAGAAAAAATTGCTGACTACTAAATTAAAAAATAATAATAAATAAATAAATAAATAAATAAATAAATAAATAAATAAATAAATAAATAAACAAACAAACAAACAAACAAACAAACAGCAAAATCACTTTTTATCTCTCAGGCAAGCCATACACTAGCCAAGCATTGTGACAGCTCCGAAAACTTGAGCATACTGATCACAGCCCTAGATGTGCAAATTGCATTCTGCTATTGTGTTAGCATTTGATCTGTATAGATGTTTGTGATTTATAAGGTGTAAAAGCTACATATAATTGTACATCTGCCAAATAGACATTTCAAATGCACATAAGAAACGATTTGATCTCTAAACTTGCTTTACGTAAATAATTCACAATCCACTTTCTTCCCTGGGTAACTGCAGTAATGAAACTCTGGTTCTCTTTGGCAGAAAGGCAGCTCTGTTTTAGAGCATGACATCTTATAATGTAGCCCTTTCTATCAGCTGTGTCTTAGAGCTATTAAATAGTGCAATTACAAATTAACTGGTACCAGAGATTTAAAAGAGGTAATTACATGTCTTTAGCATAATGTAAAGGGCAAGAGGACCATGAACAAAGTGATGGGCATCTCTAGTGTCTCTGTTGCCATCCTTTTTGTGTACCATCCTTTTAGTGTTTTATTGGCATTACAGGAGCTTGTATTTATAGGTTTATCTTGTTGTTAAACCCCATGGTGTGGCTGGAGGCTGTGTTCTCATATATTGGTATATCTCCTGCCACACCCCCATAAATAAGAATTAGAAAAACTCCCACCACACAGAGCAGTGAGTGATAAAAGATAGATGAGTCAAGAAAATCCAGTGTAGGAAGAGAAAGCAATACTGGTAGAAAAACTGCCAGTTCAGCATCCACACTCACCCAGTCTTTTCAATTCTACCTCTCAACCTTCAAACCTGACAGGTTTCATTTACCTTCACTGGTTTTTCTTATCCTCTTTTCATTTGGGCTATTGCTTCACACCAGAGGATAAAGTTTCAGGTATTCACTGTATAGGCTCCTTGACTTTCTGTTTACACCGCAGTTCTTTCCAGTAGGACAGACCCCTAGTATTGAAACATTTAATAGAATCCTCACATTCATAACGTGGCATCTTTCTGTTCATCTTTCAAACTTAATCTTGCATGCAGCACATCACCTACAAAGCAAACATCAGACCTTAGACTTAAACCAAAGAATTAACCTCACATCATTTTCTACGTTCCAAAATTGAGCTTTTTGACAAGGTCCTTAAATTGTACTTGCAGTAATTGGATGCAAGAAAACAGTATGGCTGCACAAGTTAGCTTTGAGGGCTGTATACCACTTGTCATTATCAGCAGCTGCAGTGCTCTGTAAGGCTCACATATGCCCAAAGACAGAGAATGCCAGCCCTTCCTGGCAGGTTGTTGAGAGTACCCATATTTAACTTCAGCACAATGTGCAGTCAGAAGCTGCTAAGATCAGGGGCCAGAATAAAAGTGGTCTTCTGAGAGTCAGAGTTAATTCTCTTCTCCACGGCATCATCGAATCGTGGATGGGCTGCAAATTGGATTTCAGTTTAAAGTGGGTCAGTGACTGATAAGAATCAGAGTTTTTAATCTATCTATCTATCTATCTATCTCTATCTATACATATATATATATAGATACTGTGTATCTATATATATATATACAGTGTATATATATATATATATACACACACACACATACACAGTGGGGCTTTGACTAAATAGTGGAGTTCATCATGTATGTACATCATAAACATTTAACAAATTATTGTCCTAAATGTTGTCATTTCAAAATAATACCATTGATTTTCAACAAGTCACATGCATATGGTTATTCTGCATTGCATCTAGCCAGCCTGTTCTTATCCCCCCTCTGAATATGCATATCCCTGGCAGCATGGATAGGGTGGAGAGGCCTCTCTGCTGGTACACACTTAAGTTTTCCATATGCTTATCTAATTGGGATGAAACCTGCACGAGACATTCTAAATAGCACAGTGCATATGAATCTGGGGTTAAATGTCTGTCAGAATAGCACAGTGCATAGCATTCGGGGCTTAAATGTCTGTCTGTCCATATGTCACGCTTACTTTTTTACATATCTAGAGAAGTGAGTATTCATTTGTGATGAAGCTTGATTGGGACCTTCTTGTCACAACCTATATCAGAATCGGAGGGTGTTTGGTTCATTTTCAGTGCATTCACTGGAGATCATGGTGATGTACTGCTTCATGATAAGTACGTGTGCTATATTAAAGAGGTTCTGCAGTGGGCACTACTTTATGCCACAGGGAAAAAGCTTTTGAAAAACAAACCTCTAGTTAATATTATGTCCTTTTTAATGCTTCATATGTTAATGCAAGACCTTTCTGAGTGTACCTACACATATTAATAGATAATAGCCGATTTCACTCTAAAGGTCAGCTGAAACCATCGTACTCAGCAGTGCTTCTGTGATGTATTATTATTGTTATTTTATTTCTTAGCAGACGCCCTTATCCAGGGCGACTTACAGTCGTAGACAAAAATACATTAAGAATCAGTACAAGTATTAATACAATTAAGAGCAAGATAAAATACAATACACAATAAAATACAATCACTTCGGGAGAAGCGAGGCAGAGAGAACACCAGGCGAGCAACAGAGTTCTGGATGAGCTGGAGCGGACGGGTGGTGGACACAGGGAGGCCAGCCAGGAGGGAGTTGCAGTAGTCTAGGCGGGAGAGTACCAGGGCCTGGACCAGGAGCTGGGTGGTGTAGTTGGTGAGGAAGGGTCGGATTCTTCGTATGTTGCTCAGGAAGAATCGGCAAGTGCGTGCCAGAGTGGAGATGTGCTGGGAATAAGAGAGGCAGGGGTCCAGGGTGACTCCGAGGTTCTTAGCTGAGGAGGAGGGAGAGAGTGTGGTAGATTCCAGAGGAATAGAATGTACTGTGTTTCATTGCGTGACTCTGGTATCATACAGAGCTTTTCTTTTTCTGTGGCTTTTTATTGATGTACATACAGTCATTAAGCTGAAATACTCCAGCGTTCAGGTAGTATATTGATAACCACACTGAATTTTAGGGTCTGTCACTGCTTGGTCCTTATAGCCTAGTGAAATGTTTTGTGTTTCAGAATTATCACCCTTTACCTGGGTATATCACACTTAGAAACATGCGGTTATTTCAGAACAATGACACTCTGACATCACATCCTGGAATTTCTTCCCTGTTGGAACCTAAGGGATCCCAACCCGACAGTGAAAAACAAAGAACGACATACAAATAATGGGGCATTACAGCTACTTTAACTAAGAACTAACAATACAAAAACAACAATACACTTTAAATACAATTATTGAATCTTTTTTTTGTTGTTGTTTTTCTTTAGTAGCATATAAGTACATAATGCTCCAATGCTTCCTAGTAGCTAATTTATCTCAAAACTTTGTCAAGTCAGGTCAGAAAAGATCCCAATGATTCAGCATCAACAACATGGCTAGGTAACCCATTTTAGTATTAGGATCATGGATGCCCATTATATATACCTAGCCTGAAGAATATTGCTAAACAGGCTTTGTATTTATTACCAGTGATCTATGTAAAACAATACAGGCTTGATTGTTTTAACAAGCCTTTTAGCCTAGGGGAGTTGTGTACAGTGTAGTCAGTCCTGACAGTCATTAAATGCACTTGCCTAATTTAGATCAAGAGGGCATGCAAGAACATCTTCCCAGCGCTGAATTCTCCGTCCTTCTGCAACATGCAATCAACAAAATGAGAAAATCCACATCACTGTGCCTAGTGCAATCCTATCGCACAATAATTAAGGAATCCATTTTGGAGATATTGAAATTGCAAGCTTTGTTTCCTCCTACAGTAACCGACTGCGGGCTGGTATTTAATTGAAGTTCAGCACACGAGGGGGTTTAGAATGCCTTCTGGCTTTTAGATCTCAGCAGCTTTCAGAAAAGTGCAGCCAGCACAGGTGTGAGAAGTAATGGCTAATTATCTGTTGGTTTTAAATTAGGTACCGATGTTTTAAAGCTGGGATATTATGGAGATGCCTGTATGCATGCTGTATGGATATGAAAACTTACATATTTGTTATATCGTGAGAACTGCTCTTCCTATTGTGGGCAAATATTCTTAAGATTACAGTATATGAAAACGGGCCTCTGATTAGCTTTCTGTATACGCTGGCATTAGTTATGAAATGCTATTCTGCATGCTCTGTGTAGGCTATGATCCCCAACTTTTTCATGCAACTGACACATTACTGTAATGTGTTATTTTATATTGTTGGATAACATTTTAATGTAAAGGTATGAAATACTGTAGTTTATAGATTAGATTAGAACCCCCTGCCCCCCACAGGCTGGGCTTTTCAGGACTCTGCCACATCCATTCAAAGTATCACTGGTTGAAGGCAGTCTGTTTTACCACATAGAAAGCGTATAGAAACTGCCGAATCAAGATGAGACTAGTATATAATAAAATAAATAATAATAATATGTCTGCAACGCTAACACAGTTTGTCACAAGCCTGTCTTTCATTTTGATCCAAAGATCTGGTGAAGGGTTCAAAAGTCAAAACACTCAAGGTTATAAACTATTCAATTCATTGTGAATATAAATGATTTACAGGTTTTGTAGCACCTCCACATGCATTTTCCCTGTTTTATGTTCATTTTGCCATTCTTTCATTCGTCTAAGAAATCCTGTAGCCAATCGGTGTACCCTGTAATTTGCGCAAAATAGAAGAGCATAAAAATAGATTGTGCACTGATTGAAACAGGTGAATTTGTAAAGGAGATTTGAGTTGCTTCTTGTTAAATGGTCTGTATGAATATGTACGGTATTATCAGTACCAGTATGGGCCTTTTTATTTTATACTGACATCTCATCAAGTATATGCAAGTCTGTGTTTCCTTATACTGTATGTGAACAGCAGTCTGTGGCACCTTGGCACCCTGTGGATTTTCCCTGTGTCCTGTGCATGATAATCAAGCTATTTGAATGGTCTGCATGAATCCTATTGACATCCATCAATAACAACAGAGCCGGCCGAAACAGTGTTGATGAATCAGTTATTGTGTTTGTCAGGTAGCAGGGTCCTGTGGATGGTTCCCCTGATTGTGCTGCTTGACGAGGACTCTACCTGACTTGTGTGCAAGATGACGTTCGCAGCTCCCCCGCAGGCTCTTAGCTTAACCTCTGAACCTCCAAACCTGACATATCTATCCTGTCCTATTAGCTCCTACATAGCCCATAGTGCCATGGGGAGATATGGCATGCTCTGCTTCAAGGATACAGTGCAGTAATATTACAATGCAGTTTATACTACATGTTTTGTTTTTTCTAAATTACGTTTTGTGGTAACACTTAAGATTACAGTGCATGAATAGACATACACTGTAATTATTATTATTATTATTATTATTATTATTATTATTATTATTATTATTTATTTCTTGGCCGACGCCCTTATCCAGGGCGACTTACAATTGTTACAAGATATCACATTATTTTTTACATACAATTACCCATTTATACAGTTGGGTTTTTACTGGAGCAATCTAGGTGCTCAGGGGTACAGCAGCAGTGTCCCCCACCTGGGATTGAACCCATGACCCTCCAGTCAGGAGTCCAGAGCCCTAACCACTACGCCACACTGCTGCCCTATAACTGGGTAACTACCCATGTAAATAGGTAGTTGCTCAGTTACTACAGTGTCATTACTTGGTTATATATGCCCTGTAATCTACGGTCCACCGTTTTTAGGTACACTATACAGTTCATGTCAAAATGCTAACCCACCACATTTGTAAGTGTAATAGGGTTTTTTTCTTTGTTTAAAGATGCAGTAACCTCTCAGGAAAAGAAGTGTGTTAAATGATGAGCCATTTTCTTTGTCAGTTCTTTGTCTGGTAATTCATTAGTTCTCTGTGTTACTGAAACACAGCTTGCCTTTACTTAACAGATGGTAGAGACTTGTCTGACAAGATGTTAAAAATGACACATGATTTGAAATCATGCCTAGTTCAGGCTGATGAGGTGTTTGGTGCAAGGTTTTATAAATGCTGGTGTGGTAATGGTTGCTGCCATACAAATTTGAATGCTTTTACTGTCTTGTATTATTTAATACATTTCAGTCATTAATTGAAGTTGTACATTCATTGGGGAAAAATTGCAATTGAAGTGATAACATCTGCATAATAAGTCAACTACACATGTGCTTGCAATGTAATTACCATGTAACTAATGGCCCTTAGTTTTGCGTTTTAATTAGTTTGTGTGACTACTTAGTTTGGTTTCAATGTGCCTCTATTCGCAATACCAAGGTATGGTTTGATAAATTAACATGTTTTGTATTCGTTTAATTTGTCCAGGCTTTCGGTAAAGAAGCTACCACCCAGCAACTATTAATGAATATCAAACTTCATTTAATTAACTAGAACAGAGCTCCAGTATGTTACGACATGTGTAAATACATGTGCCACTAAACACTACCATGCTGATCTGTAGGGTTACAGTTACTATTACTGTCTAACCCGTAACACGGTATGTGTGGCAGAACATTTTAAATACATAATATAAGGTGTCATTTGGCATTAACCCAGACCCTAAAGTAGTCTTAATGCAGTCAATTTGATTTTGATAAACAGCTAAAGAAAAGTGCAGTTGAAATAAAAACATGTGAAGTACTGTAGATAAACACAATGTATTAAAGTAGGAAGATAGTACAGTGATATCCGGATGCTGTGCTGCACGTTGTCACATGCTGTAGCTAAATCATACCTAGGGGTTATGGAGTCATCGACTAGATTATTCTTCCCTAATCTGGACATGCTCTAAATTCATTTTGATAGTTGACTGCCCAAAACAATTGCTTTCTTTCCTGATAATAAATGAGGTTTGTCCTCTGCTGTGATTGTGCGTGATGCCAGATGTAGCGTAAATGTAATTTCCTGCACTTGGTGCATCTTATCCTCCCACTCTTCTACTGCTTTTAGTCATAGTCCTGGAAGACACATGGAGTGGCATTCAGTGTTAAGTCTTCACGAGTGCTGGGAGATGGCAATCAGAATACAAAGGAGCTTTGATAAAAATAGCAGTTTACTGTGCTGTAGGAAAATGCAACTGAGAGCAGATGATTGAGTATCTCAGGTTATTCAAAATAACTCTTCCCTTTTTCTGTTGTGCAAAAAACGTGTGCATTTCGTGAATCACAATTTATTTTAGCTGCATATTGAATAAGAGACCAAAGCAGCAGCCTTTCATTCAAAACAGTGAATGTCATAAAAATGAACAGTGTTCACTCTGCATGTATCATAATAAGCTCATCATCAATCAAAACAGACAACCAGGACCTCTCAGCCGCAAGCATTGCGTGTAAAGCAAGACTAATATTTCTCATTGTATTTGGGTTTATAGTTGGGGACCCTCTCTGGAGACATGCTATAGTTTACAGCGGTGTCGGCTGCCACTTAAATCATTTGCAGACTAAGCATTATTAATTTACGAATGCAACAGTGAGTGTTTGAGGGCAGAGACAATATAAAACACTGTCTCTTGTACTTCCATCTGAGGAATTAAATAATGGCCTTGAGCAAGCCCAGAAAAGGAATCGCATTAGTTTCAATTGCCTTAATAAACTGAATGAATGATTTGTTGCCACAGTTGGTAAATGGCTCGCGTGTCACATTCTTTCTTTTCTCGCTTTCCTTCATTCAATTACACTTGTTCTCTCGCACAGAGAATCGGCTCCCTGTTTAAGTGAAAGTTAAAAAAAAAAAAAAAAAGAAAGAAATTCAAACACCTCCACATCCTGAATGAAAAGTTAAACTGAAATGAGCCTCCCCCCGTTTGGATTTGTCACTGAAAACAAACACAAGCATTTAACCACATTGCAAATGAGAAGCCAGTGTTGACCTGCCTCCGGTGAGACCTGCTGGAACAATACCTCAAGAGAGCCTGGAGTTGATGCTCACTTGTCTGAAAATGAAAATATTTATTGAATCCAATTAAGTGAACTTGATTTAATACAGGGATCAAATTCATTAGAACAATTTATTCAAAGGAAGTTCATGCAAAGGCCTGGAAAATGAGCAGAGCAAACTAATTTATTACATGTTTCATTATATTAATCTAAGAAAACCATCCCCCAAAGAGGAGAGAGAGTGTGAGAGAGAGAGAGAGAGAGAAAAAGTATTCTACGGTTTAGGCTTATTAATACTGAAGAGCTTCTGGTGCTGGTGAAAATTCTGTTATTGCTGTTTAAATTAGCATTGAGACGTGTACAACACAAATGCTCAGATCAGACTATTTAATAAAGAGATACCAAGCTGCATTCAAGGCATACCTGTACTTCGGCACATACTCGCTGTAGGGGAATTGTGTTTGTATTGCTGTTTCTGTATAACAGCAGACTTTTAAGAAAGCTTATACATACTGGAGAATTTGAGAATGAAATACCGCTCTTCCCTTCATTGATTTTTGCACGGGCTGTTTTGCTTTAGAGGGCCATTGTTCAGACAAAGCATTAGGGTCCTTCTCTTCATTGAGGTTATTTATATTCTGTTAGAATCTGCAGTCTGAGCCACTCTAAATTAAGAGCACAGAATTGGGAGGCAGTGAAGGGTCATTTTGCTGTTGACTTTTCTTCCCAAGGGATATGCTTGTAACTGCCGCACTAATTAGGGACGTTGCTATGCGATAATTTATAGTCACCTTCAAGCATATTGGACACAAAGTATCTTACTCCTGCATTTCTCTCTGAGGTCATGTAAAAAAAAAAGTGTGGGGGTGGGGGTGGGGGTTGTGCTGTGTGTCTGTTTCACTACAGAAAGACAGCAAGTCATTGAATTTCAACATAATTTCTTTAGATATGTTTAGACCTGGGTGCCAACCATAGAAGAGTAGAAGGTTTTATTTTTTTTTATTTTTTTTTTCATGGACTGCATTTAAAAAGTCTCATATGAAATACTTTTTTTTTTTTTTTTTCAATAAAATACACCAGTGCCCTCAAAATGTGCAATGCATCTGGGGTGTTTAAGCCATGTAGATTTGAGCTCTCTGTTTGGTGTTTTGTGGCTATCTCAGAGGACTCTACAGTACTGTATCTCTATGTGTTTATGTTTGCGGTACAACAATGTGTCCCCGGGTCTCAGTAACTGACATTCAAAGCAGCTTTAAACCCGTGTTTATGGCCACAGTCGTAGGATGCAGTAGTACTGTAGTTTGTAATAGAAGTCCCTAATGTTCTCTTCATTGCATCACAAGGATAACTGACTGAAATCAGACAATTGGGTGGGATATGCGTTGTGTGTGTGACTCTGCAAACATTTAAAATACGTGCCAGTTGTCAAAGACTCTGATTTGGAGTGTACCATCAAAAGAGGTATGTAGAGAATTGGACACTGTTTTCTTGTTCCTAGTGTCTATTCAGTGGAAAGACTAATTTTAATGTCCCTACGGAAAATAAATCGCTTCATTGGTGCACCGAAATGAGACCGGTCGGGCACCATATAAGCATTTTTATAAGATTCTTAAAGATTCTTAGGTTAATTCTTCAATGTTCTGCCTATAGAAAAAAGTACTGCAACGATGTTCGGACACTTTCCGACTATACCAGTGCTGGGTAGAACCACACAGCCTTTTGTTTATCTATTCAAGACAAGTATCCTTGTGATGCATTAAAACATTATTACATCACCACTATAGAAACTAAATGAAGACAGTGCACTTTGATTCTAACCTCCCTGTATATACACTGAAGAGTTAATCCGTCAACAGTGCAGTAATGTATGGAGAGAGGGTCAAAGATTTGATCTCGGCTTGCTGATGAATTGAATGTACTCCACCTACTAATAGCATAGCACAGTGATTTGACCTCGAGATGCTTAAAGATCCCACAGCATTTTCCATACGAGTGAGGGTGCTGACCCCCATGTCCCTGCTCTGATGAGTACATGCCCTCTTTGGAAATGAGCATGCCAGCATAATAGTGCAGTCCGGAAATAACGTGGGGTTAACAAAAGAGCAGTTTCGACAACACCTGCATTTATACCTCTTTCTTTTTCCTGGTCTTGAAGGAGAGAGGCATTTTTATTCCACGCAGAACAAGAGGAAGGTTTTTTTTTTTGCTTTGTCACCTTCAAGTCACCTCTGTACGGGGCTCATCAATCTCTTCTTTCACATTGAATTAGTTTGCAAATGCCAGACTTGGTGTTGTTCTCTGATCTGACACACAATACTATACATAGCCAGATGTTTTCTTTTCTATTCTTTTTTCTTTTTTTTAATTTTAAATTTGGAATGAACAATTATTTTTCTTATTTTCTCCCCAATTTGGTAAGCCCAATTATTGTTTATTTCAACCCGGCTCACCGCTGCCACCCCCGCACTGACTCGGGAGGGATGAAGACTGACACACATGTCCTCCGAAACGTGTGCAGTCAGCCGTCCGCTTCCTTTCACTTTAATGTAAAGTGTTACCATATTTCCTTTGAAGTAATTGCCAGGGCTATTGCTTTAAGATTTCAGCTCTAAAGGTGCCAGTTACTTGTGTGCCAGTAAACAGAAAACAGTGAATTAAGGAAAGATTCTAGATATAGTGTTTTAATACGGACACAATACCTCTGGGAGATACCCTTTGAAGTACAGTGAAGCCTGTGCTGTTAAATGTCGAGGGCCCAAAAGGATTGTGTGAAAAGGACAGCTTTCTGGCACTGACAGTATTCTGAAAACAACAAAAAAAAGACAATTTTCCATTTCATTTAATATAATCGCGCAAATAGGCATTCCCTCAACTTGCTTTTAATTGTGTTAATGTAACTCTTCCCTGTGGCGTCTGCCTTATTTAGAGTAATGGCAGGTGAACTCAGCTGGAGGTCTCCCTCACAGCAGCAGCTCCTATTTGATCCAGATAACATGGCAGTGCAGTTAACGCTGGTGCCTTCCAGCCCTGAATCAAAGCAAATTATCCCCAGGACTGACTGAGCCTGCCATTTAGAGCAGGGAGAGGTAGAGCTCAAGGTAGCAGAAAGTGGAGAGCCTGTCCAGTCAGAGGGCTTCTAAAAAGAGGATCATCTGACACTTAAAATGCTAAAACATTGGTTGCAGGTAACAGGATTAGTGGGCCGTTTGGATTTCCACCACCCCACCCTTTACAATTAACTCCAGTCATTAAGCTAACTGGTACTTTGCATAATGCAGATCCAAAATCTTCCCTTAATCACGTGGGGCTCCTTAGATGCATTCTGGCAACCAGACTGGCACAGCAGTGTAATGCAACCTGGGTATCAATCTGTCAATTAATTCAAAATGATTGAATAGGATACTTTAGTGATCTGTGCTGAAAAGAGATTAGCCAGTGTCGCAGCATTACAGCATTTCAGATCATTGAGAGTAACACAATTGGCACAATAAAACCTATTAAAGTCTTCATTTCATTGAAGATCCATCTTGCATGTTCAAGTCAACAAACAACAGTTTGGGATTGAATATGACAATACATGGCGATACAGAATAACATCATTTATCTGATTGGACTCATTGGGACTGGCACCTGTTTAAATGCAGTATTCTAAAGAGTAAGTGAAGCTGATGTAATCCCCCAGCGAGCTGAAGAGCAAGTTAAGGAGCAGAGTATATTAGCAGAGGTTGAAAGATCCAGATAAGGAGCCCGCTGCTGTGAGGCCAATACATCCCCTTGATCACAAGGAGACATTTTAGAATCTGGTTCTAGGAGCCAAGACAAAGGCGCTTGCACATAAAGACGTTCAAACAGGGCTCCCGAGTGGCGCATCCAGTAAAGGCGCTCCTCGCAGGATGTGCCCTATAGCCTGGAGATCGCAGGTTCGAATCCAGGCTATGTCACAGCTGACCGTGACCGAGAGTTCCTAGGGGGCGGCGCACAATTGGCTGAGCGCTGCCCGGGTAGGGAGGGCTTAGGTCGGCAGGGGAATAGGGCGCCAATAGGGCGCCTGTGGCTCTGCAGCGGAGCCGCCAGATCTGTGTTGTCCTCCGGCACTATAGGTTTGGTGGCATTGCTGTGGATCTGCAGTGCGAAAAATGACGGCTTGGAAGGAGCACGTTTCGGAGGACGCGTGTTCCAGCCTCCGTTTCCCGAGTCGGCGGGGGGGTTGCGAGCGGTGAGCCGGGGATACAGATAATAATTGAGCATGCTAAATTGGGGTGAAAACCGGGGTAAAAATAATTGGCGACGACTAAATTAAAAAAAAAAAAAAAAAAAAAAAAAAAAGACGTTCAAACAAATGCAATAACGTGACTCAAATGTGTAGTCTTGGGCTCTATTCACAAAATGTTTCAAGAAATGATTTTAGGGTCCTCGTTCAAAACTGAGGGTCCCTTGTGCACTGATCTTGTCCGTTCGTTCACCCATCTGTCCGACTCTACTTGCTATCATTTTGCATCAGCCTTCACCAAACCATTATTATACACTTCTAGCCTCCTGTAGACATTTCGGATTGCATTGGGCTGCAATCCGTAAAACTGTGTTTTATACAAATTTTTAACCTTCCAGGTACTGTGCTATTATTACATACATATGTGGACCCACTGTATGAGTGTGCATTACAGTCCATATTGAACAATACTCTCTGAATTACAGTAAAGGGTCCTTACAAAGTAAACGATATTGCATAATATATGCAATTTACTGTCAACCACAGCCTGACTGTAAATTAAACCAGTTATTGAAGTGTGACATATCAGTGTGCCTTGGGTATTTTTAGACACGATTATATATCGATGTACAGATGAAGACTGGTACTTATGTGTAACTTCATAGACATCCTAGTGTTAAGCAGACATTTGTCTCTCTAGGTTTTCCCCCTGAGGAGGTACTTGAATAAAGCAATGGAAATGTTTAAATACAATAGATATGACTGGCTGAATGGCAAGAGATCTGCTACACATCTGCTCTGATAACAGGAACAACATTAGAAATCCATTTAGCGGGTTCTTCTTGAAACAGGGTCATTCCAACCACTGTTCCCAATGGGGGCAATTAAAGTAGCATGACGAAGTCAGGAAGAGGGTGAACGTCGGTTTAACAAGATTCTTCAGAAGCTGTAGCTTAGGTTGGCTCTCTATAAGAAACATTGTATCTGTACAGCATTGTACAAAGCATTCTCGGCATGATGCCTTTTAACAAATAATTGCCATTTTGACACGTTTTTGTTCAAGGCATGCTGGAGCATACGCATGCAAAAAATAACTGCAGCTTTTATTTTTAACCTCCAGATTTGCGACAAAGAATGGCACTACTACGTGATAAACGTGGAGTTTCCCGTTGTGACCTTGTACGTTGACGGGGTGACTTACGAACCATACCTGGTGACTGACGACTGGCCGATACACCCCTCTCAAATTGACATGCAGCTCACAGTCGGCGCATGCTGGCAAGGTAAGCTTGTTTTGCAGAAGTTTATTTTGTGTGCCCAGAGCGGAACAGGGTTTAGCCTGACTTGAATTCAAACCTGGGAAAGACTGCAGATGAAAAGTAAACTAATGTGAAGTTTTTAATAAAGGTTGGAAACTACTCATGTAAACGTAAGTGATTGTGCAGTACAAGACCTTTAGGATTGTCACTTCAAGCTGTGATGTAACCATTTCACACCCTGCTTCCAACAGTTGCATCTGAGCAATGTCTTGAGATGAGAGAAGTGTTAATAAATATCCATGGTTACAGAAACATTGTTGAAAATAATAGTAAAACCAATAATAGTAGTGTAAAACATAACTGATATGTGTGCTAGATATCTGTCTTGTTTTTAATTAACATTAATCAAATCTACATTAGGCCTACACCATTAAAACATGCTGAATGTCCTCTGTTTCAAACCTAGAGATATTTAAAACATTTTCTTTTGTCTTTAAACCAATTATTATTACTTAGCATTTTTGCCCTTGTTATAACAAGTCAGCAGGCTGTAAGAAAGAACAGCGATAACTGCTAGACCGTAAAACCCATAGCTATATATAGAATGCTGGAGTCATGTAAAGCAGGTCCTGAAATGTCAGAACCAAATGTACACTTTTGTGATTTAAACATATCAAATTATTTTCTTATTCTCAGATTTGTGTCCCCGTGTCATTTTTAATTCTCATTTCTGGAGAAAAAATAATTGTAAATTACAAACATATCAAATCTGTCCGTAATCAGCAAATTGCAAATGGATGCTTAAAAAAATAAAACAAAAAACACAGACTAAAAAGTGACGTTTTGAAGAATAGGCGTTTTTCAAGAAATGCCATGTGGAAAGATCAAAACAAAATGTAACCTTTTCATTTTTCAGAATTTATTTTGATCAATTTAATTTGCTGCCGATGTATAAACATTTAATTAATAACATCTGTCAAGAAAAAAAAAAAAAAACATTGAAAAATCTAAGGCAGTTATACTACAGCATTGAAAAACGTCCATTTTCTGCATGGCAGGGCTGAATAGCAACAAGGACAATTTGTCACACTGAACGATCACTTAATCATAGAGAGAACCAACGTCTAATTCTAGTCTTTTTTTTTTCAATAAAGTACAACAGAAAAAATAAGCTTTTATATAGCACAAGTCCAAGTGCTTTTATGCATTTTAGCAGCGTGTTTTGCAGAGTGTTACTCAGGTGTTTTAAATGTAGTGCAATACCCACTGTGCCACTGCTAATGTTTCCTTTCCTGACCCACTCAGGGGGTGAAGTGATAAAGCCACAATTCACCCAGTATTTCAGAGGCAGCCTCGCTGGCCTCACCATCCGCCCAGGCAAGATTGAGAGCCAGAAAGTGATCTCCTGCCTCCAGGCGTGCAAGGAGGGTCTGGATATCAATTCTCTGGAGAGCCTGAGTCAGGGGATAAAGGTAAAGGATGAGCGCAGTGCCCCTAATAAAACTTGAAGCATTGAATTTATGTACCTCCAGTACAATAAGGAGCGATACAACATTTTATTTTCCACCCCAGAAGCAGCATAAAAACAAGCAGTTAGCAGTTAAATTGCAAAGAGGGCAAGAGATTATCAGGATACTTTAATAAAATCTGAATCAAGCCTTAAGAGTTTATAAATCAGTCATTGTTACCAAACGACTGCTACTACAGTATTGTGAGCCATGACGGAATTTAATTTCCTTAGAAGTAGATTCTAGATTGAAAAGCCTTTGGGTCTTTAAAATAGATTTTAAAAAATGTAATAACCAGTTACTGGTATTGTGTGTTTATATGCTGCTGATGTTTTAGCTAATCTGCTTCGTGTCATAAAGCAAGCCATTTGTTACAATAGTACATTGCTGCAATTTCAGATTGTGCCAAGGCTACTCTGTTAAATAAAAATAAAAGACTTCATATAAAATGTATGGAATCACTTTGCATATTTTAATTTTACAAAGCTTTTCATTAAAATTATGCCATTTACTTACTGCTTTTTAAATGTGTGATTTTGATTTATCCTACACAATTAAATTACTATTTACTATTGCCTTTAAATGAATGCAAATAAGAAAGCTGTTTGGAGTACAGACCATGTAGGAACAAGCAAGATAGATTGGTGTAGTATTAATAACAGTATTGCACAGCTCTTTGTACAGAATTGCATGTTCAATTTAGAAATGGTTATTTGCTTTCCATTACATGAGAGTAGATGTTAAGATGTAAAAGAAACTCAATAGATTAAATGACAAAGTTTTCAACTAGAAGTCCTCAGGTGAAGACATTGAGAATCTTAAATGAACCCCCAAAACACTATTGGTGGAACCCCAATGCACTGGCAATATTCAAGCGTCTAGCAAAAAATAAACAGCTTAAATAGTTCTGATGGGGGGTACACGATTGTTCCTAAATTACCCCCTCTGTTTTACTGGGGCTGGAAACCTGAATGGCCCATTGAACTATCCTCTTGTTTTTGAGCATTCTTGCATACGAAAGCACAATGCCAACCAAGCATTTTCTGTCTGGCCAAAGCAGCCCGTGCATTTGTTAAAATTGCAAAACAGTAACATTTCAACATCTCATTAGCTGATGCATTTACATGACATTACACTGAAGTTATTACTTGTTGGAATGTGCACACATGCTGAGATAACCTAGAAGAGCCACTGATACACCATTAGCAGTTCTGTCAATTAATTAAATTGTGCATTGATTACTAAGTAGGTAAAACAATACAATGTGTAATGGATGTGGATCCGTAATTACATTCAAGAACTGTGATTAATTGCTGACGGGGAATTAAGAAACAGCAGGCTAGTCAAAAAAAAAAGTCTACTTATACAAAAGCTGTCTGTGATAACTGGATAACAGGAAAAGACTAAGCTTCAGAGTTGTAGCCAACAGAGTGACCACTTATGATTAATACAGTATGTTGAGGAGTGAGGCATACAAGCCCCTAATGGCAGTCATAACATTACTACATAAAGGGAAGCAGTGTGGTCCAGTGGTTAAAGAAAAGGGCTTGTAACCAAGAGGTCCCCGGTTCAAATCCCACCTAAGCCACTAACTCATTGTGTGACCCTGAGCAAGTCACTTAACCTCCTTGTGCTCCGTCTTTTGGGTGAGACCTATTTGTAAGTGGGGGGGTTTCTCTCCCAAAACCTTTTAAAAGATATCCTTCATTATTCATGATATTCAGATTGTAGTCTGTCTGGATTTCCCATTGTATTAATAAACCAATTGAAAACCGGCTATCCTTAAACTCTTCCATATCCAACACCCAGCGCAAAAGTGCTGTGTTTCGTTTCTTCATGGTCTCATTTCCTCAACACTAGTGGGGCTGCTGGTTCTTTCTTTTACTTTTTTTCTTTTTTTACAGATCTTTCAAAAGTGATTCTAAAGCTGTTAAATATTGAAATACTGTCATCCCTAAGAGAGCTTTCCCATATCGCACAGAAATCACCAGCTACTTCAGTTCATTAAACCTTTGAACACCTGCTTGTAGAGCCTCTTTTACTAGGAGTTTAAGATATGTGACAGCCTTTTATCCTGCTATCACCAGCACCCCTTTGATTATAGTTTTGTACTGCTGGTTTGTACTCAATAAGAGGCAATATTCCCTTTCCCAGATGAGGCTTTTTACTGGACTTAGGATTTCTGTTTCTACTAGCACTGTTCTACTGGGAACACCATGAAGTCTTTCTAACTTAAATAGAGTAGAACACTGCTCCCTAAACTAGACCGTGGCATGGTCACCCCTTTACCATAACAGTATGTCCAATGATCTGCAAGGAATAGGATTTATATCTTACCTCAATCCACTACATCCCTGTTGTATGCCAGAGTTCGCCTCCTCCTCCCCAGCCTCTACCTGCTTTTAGGCTTCCCTGCAGACAGCCTCTACACTTATCAGCGAGCTAATTTATGAGCAGGGGTACTTCGAAAGGCGAGACCAAAGAATGTAGTGTAAAATATGTAGTGTTGTGTAGTCTGTTTTAATAAATAATCTATTGAATGAATTTCCTGATGGAACTGTAAGTACACAAGCACCTCACAATATTGTGTTATACTTAAAACAGTTCTGTATCTCAGAGAAGAATTTTGTTTTTCTTTAACAATTAAAAACGTCAAACTCCAAAGCTCTGGGAGTGCAATAAATGTGTGTTGCTTTTCAGTACCAAAGCACTGCAATACATAAACAGTATTTTTAGTTATGTTGTCACCAGTATTCTTATCTCAAGAATGCAGGGAGAGGGAGGTGGAGAATGAGCGTGGAAGGAGAGAGAATGAGATAGACAGGCAGGCAGAGTCACCTCATGACATTGTGATTTGGGGTATCATCACTCGTTAATGTTTGATCTTGTTTTGTTTTGCCCAGTTCCACTTCAATCCTTCTCAGTCAACACTCGTCATGGAGGGAGATGACATAGAGTACATCAATCAGGCCCTGCGGAAAGTGTCGTACATCAACTCCAGACAGTTCCCCACTCCAGGCATCAGGCGTCTCAAAACCTCTACTACAGTACAGTAAGTGAACAGATTGAATGTGTCACCTCTGAAATGTGGCTTTAGTAGCAACTGCATTATAGTACTAACCATCATCAACAAAAGATCACAGTATCAAATCAAATCCAGTTTAACGTAGGAGCGTATCAGTAGTCTAATTTGTTTTAGAAGTGCCATTGGATGTGAGCTTTGAGAATCTGGTGCAAAGTGTGTTGACCCTAATTATGCACAGTTAATAATTCAAATTCAGTTTCCAAACAAGATTGTGCTTACATTACCATGGGTTTCTGGGAGAGCCAAGCAGTGTGCAATTTTTCAAAACTAAAGTTTCTTTCACTGCAAATACATTTCGACATTAACGACTTCTAAAAATGATTACTTACATAGGCTAAAAAATGCATTGTTTATGGGCTCTTTTTTATATGTGCAAAACCCCATTTACAAATACAGCACTTATTGAGACAGAATAATAAATACAGAAGAAGGGCTGTGGTATTTGGTGCCTGTTTTACTAAATATCTTAGTAACCTTCAACAGCTCATTAAAGAGCAATCCATTTCATAATGCAGTGGTTTCTCAAAAAATATTATTTATTTACTATGCACAACAACTGGCTTGGTCAATGGTTATTCATCTTACTGGTAAGACTGGTAAAAGCCTATCTCCCAGTTAGGATGTGACTGAAACGTTTACTGCCGGGTACCATGGTAAAACCATCGCAAGTGTAGTAAAGCATAGTAAAATAAAATGTGATTACCAGTGATTACAGAGCTGAAGCTGGAAGTTAAGCCTTACAGGCTGTTTCTTTAACCTCCACATGTCACTCTCCGTGGCAAAAAGGAATGAAAAGCCAACCTTGCGAAGCAGGTACTGTATCAACACACCGTGACCACACAGTTATCCACTATCTGACAATAAAAATACTATAACCCTTGAACTGTAGAGGTTGAAGATGAATGGGCTGTTTTTTGAAGAGAAGCAGTTAGGAAAGCAGGATTGTATTACAGCTGAGTGATCAAGACTCCACAATTGGGACACCATCAATCTGAGTTAAAGATCTCAAGCCGAGATTCTTTTGTCTGGTCGTTTCTATATATATATGAATATATATATATATATATATTTTTTTTTTTAATTTACCTTGGACTTAAGGATAAAACCACAGGCAAGAACTGTTTAGATGATGACCTTCCTCATACTGTATCTCTTACCTGATGTGCATACAGTAATATAAATAAGCAGCTTAATTTTTTGGTCATTGCAACATCATTTAGTAGAGTTGACAATGAGCATGTCAGGGCCTTGTTAATAACAGGAACAGATCACCAGAGACGCAATGGGCATAAGCAAACAAAACACATTCAGGAGACACAAGAAGCATTTCTATCTCCAGTATATTGGGCTCCTGCCTAAAATAGTATACTGAACCACTATAATGAACCACTACACTGCATGAAAAAAACTGCTCTACTTCTCCTAGCGCCACACCTTACCATAGCTCATTTAAGACATCAAATCAATGAATGTGAATAATCTCTACAGCAATGGCACAAGACAAAAACCCAACAGCAAACCCAGATGGGAGACTTTATTTTCTACATCTTTTCATCTGCTTCCTCTACTTTGTAGATATCTCTTAGTTGTGTTTTCTTTCACCCGAGGGACAATTAGAACATAACTCGTGTAACAGCCCCCTGGAATGGTTTCCCCTAATGCCGATCAGTTTGATATTTATGCCTCCCTGTGGTATTGTGTGCTAATAAGACCATTGGTAAAACCTGCCCAATTACCATTTTGCATTAGTGGAAGCTTGACTGCTATTCTGATCACTTGGCCAGGCAAAGAAACATTGACTTTAAAAAAAAAAAAAAAAAAACACATGTAGAAACTACAAGTAGGAAAAACAAACTGCAATGAGTGGATCTGTTTGCTTCATATGTACGAGTAACAGGTATTATTATGCAGATTGTTCTGATAATATATAGTCTATTGCCAGAGCGGCTCTAGAAATTATACTACATGTGCAGTAGGTTTGCTAACGCCCTTAATTACATGCTTTATTATTTAGTGGTAACCCTACCTTTAGAGAGAGACTGTCCAAATGTGCTTATGGAATATCATTTTGTTTATATATCTAATTTAGCTGTGTGTATGAATTTGCTTTCTGCTTCACAAACGTGTAGCATCATGCAAAAGTACAAAGAAGATGAGAATCAATTCAATCATGCTGGGCAATTGAGACAGACTGCAAATTCTGTAGAGGGTTTAATACATTCAATAATAGATAATCGGGTTGTTGGGTTGAGGGGTGAGTTTTCTTTCAAACTCCATGTCAACAATGAACAAAACAGTGCCATGATCTGGCTGTTTACAAGGTCTCACATTTAATAACCCTGGTAATGCTGTGGGAGATGGAGACAGGCTGAATTAGTCTTTCAAGCATCTCGTCATTTTCTTCTTAATTAATTTGGACAGCTTCCAAGTCATACAAGGCAGCCTTATGAATCAGCCGCTCTGCATCATTGGCCAAACCATTCGAGAACAACTGATTTAAAGCGTAAGAAAGGAAAGTGAAACAACCAGCAAAGGATTCTGTCACATGATATTTCAATCAAACCGTGCAGGGAGATTAGCTGGCATTGGCAGTACTGGAAGTGGCACCTCCAACCTCCATTTTAGGCACGGTGTTATAATAATCGCAACATGAAGATTCTCTATGCAGTAAATTACCTTCAAATTGTGATTGAGCATTTTGAAGTTGTGGATAACTTAACTGCTAAACAGGCTCTGAGATTTTATCCACTTTGAATGATGCCGTTATCCATTGCACCCAGTACTCTTTTCGTGTGTTTCTAAAAGCATCAGCAGCCTGCAATCGGGGTCGTTATACTCGGATTCCCTCTGTGATTGCCTGTATCTCATTCCCCATGCAGGAACTGGATACTGCAGCTTTGATGATAGCGCATCCCAGCAAAAGCAAAAGCAAAAATTAAATCGGACTGATTGGAGTGCAAGTGGATTATTCCAATCCTGCTTTTATGTACTGTATCATGTCTTATTACTGTACTGATCTTTTTTGCCTTGCAGGTGCTACGGTGAAGATACCTGCATCTCCATCCCTGACGTCGATGCCTTTGTAGTGGTTCTGCAGCCCAGCGAGCCCCGGATAACAATCACTGGGATGGACCACTTCGCCCGACTGGACACAGAGTTTGAGAGCTCTGAGGGACTGGTGCTTTTCCCCAACGTCCGAATCATCAGCACTGTCACCAAAACAGACCTGCCGCCGCAGGGAAAAGGTGTGTACACCCCATGAATAAAGATCCATGCAAACGGGATGAACAGAGGCAATTGATGGATTATATTTGCACAGTTTTGCCCTCTGAGGGTGTCTGCTGGCTGGTTTATAATGCGATCCTACTGTCCCCATGTGGGAGTTTGGAATAGCATCCTCTCACATGATTTAAGTCTGCTTCCACATACATCAATGTTTTACTTTATACATTCTTATGGGTTTGATCTGGTCATTTCCATTCCCATATTCCCATATAGCGCAACACACCGGCTCATTATATATATATATATATATATATATATATATATATTTATATATATATATATATATATATATGTATATATATATATATATATATAATATATTTATAATATATTTATATATAATATATTTATATATATATATATATATATATATATATATATATATATATATTTTTTTTTTTTTATGTGGTCAGTGGTTGAAAAACGTAATCACAAACTAAATTGATTTGATAAGTGTGTTATGGTGTGATGTATGGCATATGGTAAATGAAGTAGCGTTTGCTAAAGTGTCTTTCTTCAATACCATGCTATATAAAATTTAAACTGCACGATTTCAGAATATTTTTGTTTCTTGTCACGAATATCTCCTCATTACACTGTCAAATGAAAGAATTGTCATTACACCAGCCATTATTTCATGTCAGTGTCATTTGCTTTCAGGTTTTTGGAAGGCAGCTACAGTATGCTAAATTTAATCTACTTTAGCCATTTCCATTACATTGTAACAAAAACAGATTATATTAAAAAACATTTAAAAAATGTTAGTCAAGGTTTTAGTGTTCTTAATTTCAAATCATTCCATCACAAAGGAAATACAATCGATCAGTCTGTGTATGTGTGAATGAATATATTTATATATATATAGAGAGAGAGAGAGAGACTTTTGTTTGAGGTCCCAATGTCAATCATTTGTCATGGAGAGGGGGTTTTTTTGGGGGGGGAGGGGGTTGAATGCCATCCAACCTTCACAATGAAGAATTGGGATGGACTGAAATAACACGTTGAGTAAGACATCTGCCTAGCAGACACATGACGCAGTGATCTAGCCTCAAACAAAAAATTCTACTTTAAGTCACTGTATTATAAAACAAAAATATTGCAGCACTCATATTCCTAAGCATGTCCCAGTCTTCTAGGTATTTTCTGAATAAAAAAATATATATATTAATAATTCAAATGCATGTACAATTCTAATGGCGTGCATAGCAATCTTGCACATGTATACTGCATTGCCCGGGTGGTTACAAACCAAACAGTCACATACCGAATCCTCGAGATTACAGTGAGTTGCATTATGACACATTAGTAAGATCATGTAAAATGTGGTGATACCCCATGCTTCACAGTTGTCTGACACCAGTCTTTCTCATTAATGAGAAAATGACAGGGCCAGGCTTCATTTTGGCAGTCCAAAGCCACTTTCTCTTCCCTAAGCACTGTCTGCATATTGTGCCAACAAGCCTCATTATCAGTTTGTACAATGATAAAACCTCTCTCTGTAGTCTTCCCATCGTCACTGTTGGTACTCCTACACCACGGGTTCTGCTCCAAAGAAAAACAAAACAAGCATCAGGTGGCGATATGAAACCCCTTCATGTTGATTTTCTCATGGGGTGCAGCAGCAAGCCTGCCTGTACTTGTCTCGCATCATCCTGACTTTCCAAACACCCCCTCCTTCACCAAGGCGCTCCCAATCGCGTGAACTTCTAGTGACTGGGAGATACCTGCCTTCGAGGTGCCAAAAACGAGTCGCACGTGCCCCAGGGATCTTCTTTGAAACAACATTATTGCATCTCAAAGGCTTTTCCCTGATGCTGATTTATATGTAGGAAAACATACAGTACTGTCACTATGGCAACAAATGCTTTATGTTTAACTATTGAAGCTTTTCAGGTGTTGAGATGCGAAGCTCCACCCTGATATACAGTGTTATGCAGTGTTAAAGCCATGTAGGTTACACAGAGTACTACTGTAATAAAATGAATTTGTACTATGCACAACCTTAGTGCCCTATACAGCTGGCTTCTGTTCAATGTATGAACTATAAATTGCTACTTTATTAAATGGGTTTTTCTCAACTTTTCTTCAATCAGTTGAAATCCCCTTTTGAATTATGTAACCTATTGAAAATCTTCATGTGGCCATGCTCCAAGGAAATGAGAAAGGATGAAGATAGAATTGGTCACACTTATAGCCTGCCAAAGCAAATATAAATGCATTATCTTCATTCATAGTCATGCACTTGGTTTTCTTTTCTTGTGCATCTAGCTCACAAGCATGGCAGGCAGGAGGAAATCATTCACAATCTGGATTACTGTGATATTCTGGTTATCGGGAATGAACTGAACCCAGACCAGGAGAGCCTGCAACTCAATAGGAATGAGCTGCACGGAAAGCATTTGGATGCAACAAACTCTACTTCTGGAATTTCCATCTACGGTATGTAATTGAGGAATAAAAAGACAGCCCATTGCATTTTGTTGTCGTGACTCGTTTTTAAGGCTGTTTTTAAATGCATGTTCCATCATTTAATTGTCTCATTAATGCAAATGTCCCAATAGTTTCCACGCTTTATCATTGCTTTTAACACTTATACCTAGTCTTTTCACTTACTGAATATTTTCAAATCTGACTTTTCCACTGTTGCAAGCGTCTCTTTGTAGCAGTAATATAAAGTGAGGCACAGGGAAGTGATATGCATTGCAGCTAACACCTCTTCAGTGTTACCGATTCCCTTATTTCCTCCCAATTGGTTTATTGGTATTTAAATGGAAGAGTTATATGGTGGCTGTCTTGAAGGGAGCGTTTTTGTTTTTTTAAATTGTATTTGTATAAGAAATATTTTGTCCAATATGTATGAGTAGATGGGGGGTGTTTGTTTTTTAGTGGCATTCTTTTTCAATTAAGGGCCTGCAAACCCTGGCTTAACTTCTTTCTTTGCAGGTGTGGATACCATGTCCAACTACGAGCAAGTACTGAGACAGGTGCGATATCTGAACTGGCACAGCGCCGGCATTTTCGGAAGGAGGTTCAGGCTAACATGCTCAGAGCTGAATGGAAGATACACGAGCAACGAGTTTAATTTAGAGGCAAGTACAGCATCGTCAAAAAAAGAGAATCTGAAACTTTACTCTTTCTGTAAAACAAATTGTATTCATGTTCTACATTGTTTTTGGTCCTGCTGGTTTTTAAGGGTAACTTTTTTTTATTTAACTGTTAACAACTAGCTTATTAACATGTTAACAATGTTGTTAATGTACTGATACAGTCTATAGTACTGACACTGTATATAGTAACCTATTTATAAAATAATAAAAAGGTCACACGTTACATTCTCTAATTACTGTGTATTTACAAGAACGTTACTTAGTAAATACATAATTACAATGTTATTGTGCGTAGTTACAATGTACTAAATGTGTAAATCTAATTAGGGGGGAATTATCGACACTGCTTTTTATGGAAGGCTGAACTCATGGTAAAGGGATTAAAGCCGCTTCCTAAACCTTTTGAATCTCCAGGTATTCTTACAGTAATTGTAGCTGAAGCAGTCCATGGAAGCCTCCTCTTGTCCTGACCAGCCGCTCTCGTTGCAGGCTGTTTCTCCCTCTGGGATTATCAGCTTGTGGTAAACAAAGCATTTTCTTTTCTTTTTGAAGGTTAATGTCCTGCACAACTCAAATTCCATGGAGCACGTGAATCACATGGCAGTTCAACCTCAGTACTTCCAGGCAATTCCCCACCCAGTGATGAGGCACAATGTAAACAGCGCCCACAGCTCGGGTAAGACACGTATTCTGCTTTTCTAGGATACAGGTTTCAGATACTACACGTGATTTTAAAGTGTGCATTTACTGGTCCTACCTGTATTGGTTATTTAAACTACCGGCCCGTATTTTGCAGCTAATACAGTATTTTATTATTAAACAGTCAATGACTCTAGAGGTTAGTATCACAGCAAAAGCTGAACCTTGTAAAATGTTTTTAAAACCCTTTCAAAGCAAATCCAGAGAATATGATATTGTAAACTATGAAGGCACTGTACTTGGTGCTCCCTTCATGAATCCTGGTTCTATTGACCCTCTGAATGACAATTAAATAAGAAAGCGGCTGATAGATTCTTGATGCTCGTTACATACAGGATAAAGAGATGGATAACATGGTCAATTAAAGCCAGTCTTTCATACCCTACTACACTGCTGGCTGCTGAGAGGGAGTTAACAGTGACAAGTGCATTCTCACAGCTGCCTGGACTGGAGGGGATAGGGCTATGAATAGATGGACAAGGACAGATCCTTCAGATAGGAAGGGACGTTGAATTGCATTCTATAGTTCTTCAGTTTGCTGGTCTCCGGTTCGCCCCTTTTTATTTTTCCCTGTGCCAGAAGTGTTTTGTCAGTGTTCTGGATGACATAGAAACATTTCCAAAGCAACAGTTCAGTATAGAAAACACGGTCACAGTAAAATAGGCTATTGAATGCCGTGTTGGCAGTATGGCGTTGTTGGTAATTACCTTTTTTAAGGAGTATCAGAGAGCGAGTTTCTGTCTGGGTACGCTGTACCAAATAGCCTGCTATTCTCCTGGTCACTCCTCTGCCCCCTTATTGGGTAGTGATTTTCACCAATGATAAGCATTACGAGTAGCGTCCCATTTGGAACCTATAGACAGCAGCTACACTTATAATTCCGCTGAGATCTCTGCATGTAAATGACATTCTAAACGTATAAACCACAACAGGTTCTATATAAACAGATAAAGTGCATTCATATATTAATATCATGTTTTTTTATTTTTTATTTAGATGTTTATATGTTTAAAAGTGTTCGGGGCTGCCGCTAATCAGGTTGAGAGTGTATTTTCTCTTGCACTCTCAACTTGATAAGTCAGATGAAGAACATTTGAATTCAGAAGCATTTTTTAGTGCTTTTCCTCCCAGGACTCACAAGCGCTGCTGCTTCAGAACACAGGAATTTCCTCTGCATAGAAACCCCCTTGACTGTGTGCAGTATGTCCACAATCGCAAGGAGATACATTCAAGTGCTTTCCATTCTCACTCCCCTGCTGCACTCATCTGGTGCTCTGCAACCACCCATCACTCCCCATGCCGCTTAATCGACTTCCATTTGCTGCTGGCCAGCTGGTAACCTCGTAGTACATCCGCCTCTTCAGCAGGCAGTCTGGTGTCTGGAATACACTGATACGGTACATGAGTGTATGAGATTGCATTGGTATTAGTATAATACAGTAGGCCCAGTATGGTAATAACTGACCTACTGGGCACAAATTATATTGGCAACCCGCCTTCTGTTTGCCCAGTCCGGTGGGGTGGTTAAATAAATGCATTACGGAATGTTTGCCGCTGCATTACCAGATGCCTTGTATTTGTTTTCTTTCAGCAATTCCAAGCGCTGCCACCGTTGTGATTGTGGTGTGTATCAGCTCTCTGCTCCTCATCGTAGTGCTGGGAATCTACAGGATTCGAGTGGCCCGCCTGCACTCCTCTGAGAGCGGGGGAGGTGCAAAGGAAAACCAAATGGATTGGGACGACTCGGCGCTGACTATTACCGTCAACCCCATGGAGGTCAGTCTCACTGGTTTTGTGAATTTAGTGCTCACTAAACAACGGCACTGGCATGCAATGACACTATATAGTCAGACAGTAAATTCCCCTCGCTGCTGCTCCCTAATCCCCCCCGCGATCCAGTAATTCAGAGACTATCAATTACTCCAAATAATGTGGACTAATATCCAATGAGGGCTTATTAGGAGTCAGATGCGTGCATGAGAGGTTGCCGAGCTAGTTAGATACACCACGCAGTCCCTTGAGTCACCTATTGTAACTTTCAACTGGTTCTTCAGTGCAGCGTGAAGGTAGCATTCGGCATGGAAAAGGACCTGACAGTATAGACCAGAGCAGGAAGATCCTGTCGGCAGGTCTGTCTTGTACAGGGTATAGGCCAAGAGGTTTTTAGATTATAGAACCACAGTCTCAATATGCTGCTATTCTTGGTCGACCTGATTTAGAAGAAATGTGATTCTGAAACAAGGAACCAGTCAAAACTGCTACTAATTTACAGTGTTGATTGGCCCCATTCTGAGGCATATTCACAAACCAAAAAGCATCAGGAAAGATATCCTGTGGTTGGTTAATGACTTTCTTCTTTTGAAGATTTCGTACAGTATCCTGTCTGAAATGGGTTTTGAAGGAATAATAAAATAGTTACAAAGTGGATGTGAATACAGATCTGTTAATTTGGAGACTAATCATTTTTTGTATTTATTTAGCTAAAGAAAGGATATGTGTAGATCTTATACGTAGCATAAAGTTACACTGATTTACTAATACTAATACTTACGTATTAAAAAAAGAGTATCTTCCCATTTATTTATTTGTATACAGTGCATCACAGAGCTGTGTGTAGCGGGGGTGATATCCAGCCATTCTAACCTTTGGCGATTTTACTATGTCAAATGTACAACGCAGTTTGCTTAGCCATTGAGTTCAGTGACAGGAAAATAAAACTACACCGACAAGCCCATAAGAATTTGCTTTATAGAGCTTTTTCTGTTTCAGTGGCGTTATTTCAAAGAGATTCCATTGAAATCAGCATGCTATTCCATCGGGTCTTTGTAAGACAACCACAATGGATAATAAAAAATAAAAAGCTACCACTAAAGAGAAGTATCTTGTGCAAACCTTTATCTATGTAAACGTAAGCATTATTGAAAAAAATGAAAATATATATTACCGATACTGGTAAATATTTAATCAATTATGTTAGTTACTTTCAAAGCATGGTAATATTGAGTATGTTTTTTTTTATCCTGAATACACCAAAAAAAATAAAAATAATAACTAAATAAATGATGTTGTGGCATATCTGAAGATAAATTATGGGTAAATAAAATTAAGGATTAATTTATTCAGTGTATGAAAAATATATAATTAATAATAAGTTAAACTTCACAAGATGTAACCTGCTTTATCGTTGCTACATCTCCTGTGTGTTCTAGAACTATGAAGAGCCGCAGCAGGCTAATGAAGAGAGCGATGAAGAGGAAGAGGAGGAGGAAGACGAGTTGGAGGAAGATGACATCACGAGTGCGGAATCAGACGTCAGCGATGACGAGGAGGCAGTGACCATGGAGGGCCAGCGCGACGGCAGGAGGAGAGAGCAGCTGGAGTGGGACAACTCAACACTACGTTATTAGACAACCTTTCCTCTCCACCACCCCTGAAACACCTATAGCATCTTTGCTTGTTTCTAAGGCTACTGATTCATTAGCAAGACTCTGAGTTAGTGAAGTGGTGTGACTTTGGTTTAAAAAGTGGGGGAGAAGTTTCTGTAGCTGATGCATGCATAAAGATTATTCTATCTGAAATAATGAAAAGGTGAGGGGACATGTCCCTCATGTAAATTACGCCTATGAGTAGTCTATCACATACAGAAGTGTCCTAGTGCCAATTAAAAAAAAAAAAAAAAGGACTTTCTAGGAGATAAAGTCCTACGTGGGATTTTTTTTTATTATTATTTTATTTTTTAATTAGGACGCTTCCCTGTAATTACATGTTTAACTCGGCAGACAGAAACCTCACACCTTATAAAATGTTGTCCTCTGCTGGCTAGGAAAGTGTACTGCACTGTTTTTATGGTAACCCACTTTTTAATTTTACTGCAATATAGGACAAAGGTTTTCATTTGCATATTTCATGCAGCAGTTTTTTTTTTTTTTTTTTTTTTAATGACAGCATTTTTTCTTCTGCAAATGTTTCAATCTGTCTGTACTCCCACTCCTGGCTGAAATGTGTTCATTTTTTTATTATTAACTCAAATTACTTTAATTGATTTTTAAATATGCTTCAACTAAACTGGCCTACATGAATCCCCCAACACTGGATTTTTTAAAATCCACCTGGGCCCACTCTTTAAATCTTCGTGGACCTGCACTAAGGTTTTCTTAAAGGTGTTGGATCAGTCTTGTTAAACAATCTGTAGTCTTTGTCTGAACTTCTTCAATATCTTCTTAATATATAAAGAATAAAGTTTGTCTGTCTGTTTGTTAATTTATGCATTCGGACCCCGTAGGAGCCAGTGCAACCAAACTTTGCATGACCTCCTCTTTCATCCAGGGGAAGGTCGAGGGCTATGTTTGGATCCAACATTTTGACCCCCGGGGTACTTTATTTAGTAACCCTATTGCTGGATCACTACAGTAGCCGTGTATCTCAAATTAAAGAAACCCACAAAACCAAAAACAAAAACAATTAAAATTTAAAATGGAAAAAACCAAAAACAAAAAAAGAAGTTGAAAAAAGGGAAAGGGGTCCGTGCGTATTGTGCGACACCCAAGATCGGTAACTTATAGGAAACCATAAGGCTATGTTCCCCAATTTGTCATGCATGAAATATTTAAATATTGAATTTCCCCGGGCAATGCCGGGTACTTCAGCTAGTACTGTATATAGAAATTATGCCTGTTAATAGCTTTTTCACATATTGTCTGGGTCCAAAGCAGTTTGTCAACCTGTGACTTTTGTAACGTATTGTTTTGTCACCTGTTCGGTAGCCCATGAGGTCAGAAAGCAAAGTTCTCTTGTATGCATTATATAGGCTATTGTGCACCCTTCTATCGTGTAAACCTATAAGTGTTTTCTTTCATATAAACTTTGTTAATAAAAAGTTGCGATCTTTTAATATCTTCAATCCGTCAATGGAATATATATGATATTTTATTTACAGACTTTGTAAAATTTTAAATTACCAAATGAGCTGTATTTATTTTAAGCAAAAAGAATTCAGAATTCTTATGCAGAAGTTTTTTTGGTTTTTTTTTGCGTCGTTGTTTTTCATGTAACTTTTTACCAAATGTTTAGTGATTTATTTATTTATGTAAATATATTTATTTTTCTGGTAGTTCACGCTGACACATTTCAAGTGAAGAGACCGATTTTTTTTTTTTTTTTTATGCTGTTCTGTAAATACCAGTTAGGATAGTTACAATTAGACAGTAACTCTAAGGTTGAGTGGTTTATATATTTACATTACGTCCTTCTTAACTTCTAGCAAATATGTGTCTCTCTGTTTATCATGGATATGGAAAAAAGAGTATGAGACACACAAAAGAAAATCCCCAGTATCCAAACACACAGTATACAAGTAGCGTGAGTCCTGCATGATCAGAAGTAAGACCTTAAAAAACAAGTTGAAATCAACTGCCGCTCCTGCCCCGTGATTTTTCATATCCCTTCAACCAGTTTTCACAAAGTTGGTTTATACTGTACATTCACTGATACAACTTCTGGCTACACTTTACCAGAATACTATTTTAAAAGGGCAGTTCTCCGTACGTGGGTATGTAATATTTAACATTACGCATTTAAATCAGTGGCCTCCTGTCATTACTACATGTAGTACTAGAAAGAAAAGACTCCGGTCTCGGTTTAATTAAAAGCACTGAAATAGCTTTTATACATAGCAATGACAGAGGGGTCCATTGTTATGACTGGATCTCTCTTGGTGTTTTTACCATTTGATTTAGCTGAGAGAATATACTTTCTGAAACTATGTATAGATTACAAGCAGGGGTGCGGTAGCACCCCCTGGCTTTGCATGGCTTCCATCATATACTGGGGTTACAGTTTTGTTCAATGGCTTTCAGCACCCCCACTTTAAAAATGGTTCCAGTGCCACTGATTACAAGTGAAGTTTGTTGCAATGAGTAATAGGAATACATATGCTTAATTCATGTGCTTGTGATGACTCTGTTGTGATCCTCGGTCCATGATATTTTAGCTTTTTAAGTTTGCATTGTCAGGTTTTGACCGTTTTACATATAATCATGACTTATAAAATGTCTGTTGTAATAGATTAAAAAAAAAAAAAGTATATTTAAAAATGCCAACTCTGTAAAATGTGTAAAATGTATTTATTTTTATTTTTTTTAGGTTTAATTTATTTATTTATTTATTTATTTTTTGGTCACAACAGCACTTTCTGTACATCGGCCAATAAAAACTGGTTTTAGGATTCAGCTGAAGCTTTGTGTGAATGATTGGATGGATGAATTTGGAGCACACACAAACTAGATCAATGCATCTTCACCCCACGATGACAACAGCCCACTGCCACAGCACTGTGAGGCAAACAGAAAGGCATTGTGATGTCATTGAGATGTTGTGACTAGTCGCAGCTCTGATTTTAAACTGCACTGAGAGGCAAACGGAAATGTGGGGTGTCCCTAATAAGTGAATAAGCCAGGCATAACAATTATAACACACTCAACAGCACGAAATACAAAACAACCATTCACTGCAGCATATAGAGATATAGAAAAGATAACAATGCTAATATAATAACATCAACATTGAGGCTATTTGTACTGTTTGTTTCACCTTTACTGACAAATAAAAAAAAATAAAAAAAAATAAAATCAATCAGCATCTGAATATCAATTAACCTGTAACAGCGGTGTAAAACTTGGCTAGCTTTCAGACTTAACATTTTACACTTTTTTTTCACAGCTAATAACTGGAAGCCTTACTATAATTCATTTTTGTCGAGCTTTTCAACTTTCAAGACACCTTTTAATCATTGAATTGAAAAACACATAAGGCAGCTGCAGTCATACCTATAGGTTTGACTCAACACATAGTATACACACACACAGTACTAGAAATCACCATATCACATACAGTAGTATTAATAATATGAGATACTAGAGAGAGGGAATCACAATATTTACTTTAGCCTGTGCTCTAAAAGACATAAGCATCCATTGTGTGAATTCGCATGATGCGTTTATACACTACCTGCTTTTGTGTGCATTATGACGTAAATAACACGTTACAGTGATAGTGCTCTCGGAGTAATTTAGTTGTAATATGAGCCAGCTAAGCATACCTCTAAATAAATGCATAAATACAATAGTACTGGTGCCTAAATATCTCGTTTTATTAATCAAAATATTGTGTATAATAATAACCACTACCACGCCTTGAATTTGACTACGATGGGTATTTTCTTAGCTTGTTTTAATAATACACTACGGTCCCTGTCCGTTTTTAGGTACAGGGAGTAATAGTAGGCAATTATGATGAAGTAGGTGTATTATTATGATCCGATACTGTAAACTGCGGGTACAGTCATTTCAGAGGGCTGCAGGAATGTGAGTGGATAGAAATGCCAGCGTTGACCACGTACTGGTCTGTTGCGAGTGATTTCTAAGATATTTGAAGCGTGGTAGTACTCAGTATGGATTATTTAAGATCCATGCACGTCAACGCGTTGTAACAATTCATTTGCATGCCAGAATAAGGTAAGTGGACTAAAGAAAGTGTGACTTCGCAAACAATACTGTATGGGCTCTGGCTCTATTATTTCTTGTAAAGTTTTCAAATAATTAATCTAATCTAACCGTCTCCATGATATAAATCAAATAAATCGAGTTACTCCGGTATATTATTAGCCCCATACACTTGGATACATCATGGTGGCTTTGACACAAGTTGGCCCCGATAGTGTAAATTTACGATGTAAAGTAATGAGAAAAGTGGATCTTAAAACATAAAAAAATTGAAGTATGCAAAACAGAACCATAATAAATACACAAATAAATAATCGTTACTGCAATCGGTCAGCTAAATACAGTACCGTTTTTCTACTACATGTTTTATATGTTTATTTATGATTAACTTTGGATAAACAGATGGGTACGGTGACGAAAGCATTTTTGGAACATTCGGGATAAAGGAGGAGGTGTTCTAGAACACACTGCCGTGTCCAGCATTAATTAATTTATTTTGTAATAGATACATAATTAATTACCCAAATAACTGTATATGTGCATATTCTGGATGAACTTTATCGGTAAAGTTTTTTTTTCGCGATTAATTTAAGGTACACGAATGAATTAAAATAAAACAAACTTGAAAAACATGTTTCACTTTCATTTTTAATTTCATTTTCACAGAACATGGAACTAATTAATTAATTAATTTGGAATTATATGAACTCTTAAACGTGGTGGGTGACATAGGTACAGTATTTATTTCGGCACCTGCCAGCGATAACTAACATTCCACGTGGTGTTTAAAATCAACAGCTCTTCTGGTTGTGAAGCGAGATGTCGCAGAGTGAACGGAAATTAGAAGATAAATGGTGGAAGAGAAGAACAGAAGAGCGGCCAAAATCATCCCCTCCAACGAGCTTTGGCAAGGAAACAGGGAAGAAAAAATCTGCGGATAAATTGAGCCCTGACAATTCAAACAGCAAGTGTGTAATTTTACGTTGAGTCCTAACTCTAAGGAGTTTGGGACAAGCTTTGGGACACATTATGTAATGATACAGTAAATGTCCATAATACCACAATAACCTATATGTTATGTGAAGAGCCAGTGTATTAATTAAGTGCTCTAATTTACTTTGCAGGTCCATTAAAAAAACAAAAGGTCAACAGAAGGATTCGAACAATGAACAAAAACATTTGTATCAACAACTTACCTGCCCAAGCTGTGAGAATCTGTGCGAACAAGCCCAGTTACTACCCTGCCATCACAGCTTGTGTGGGAGTTGTGTGGAAAAGATTAAAAAGCAAACTTGCGGCGACATATACGGACGTTCTTCTGCCACGTGTCCTGTGTGCAAGTCAGAGTTCAACTTCAGTAAGAACGACATCCAGCTCTTTCCAAAAAACGACTTGCTTTGCAACATCATTAGCAGGTACTCCCAAGAGAGTTCCAAAAAGAGCCCGGCAGGTGCGGAAGACAACAACATTTACTGTGAGCTTTGCCTAAAGCAAAGAAGCTTGGCTCACGTGCATTGTAAAACCTGCAAGCTGAATTTCTGCAAGAAATGTCTGCAGAGGATCCACAGCCACCCCGCCTTCCAGGCTCACTTCCTGACTGATCCTGTAAACAAAAAGTCAGATCCAATTTCATGCTTCTATCACCCTGAAAAAACCTTGACTTTTTACTGTCTTACTGACAAAACCCCTGTCTGCAAAGAGTGCACAGTCACTGGCCACAAAACACACACAGCAATTAGTGTTCAGGAGGCCTACTCTGAGGAATCTGGACACCTTATTGAAATCGTGACACATTCAGAAATAGGCAAGTGACGTTACCTTGTATGTTTGAATATGATATTTCATGCTGTAATTCAATTAGACCACTCTACAGATGCCATGCTGACAGTATGGTGTGCACAGTATAGGATTTGGCTGAAGAAAGTTCTTATATTAAGCACTATCATGTATTTTACTGTCAATTCCTTTGAGCAGACCATGTTTGCATGAATGTGATCAATACATTTTCAAGAATTTAGAATCCACAAAATATGCATGCATAATAACTCCATTGAGTTTATAGACAATGTATGTATAGTTAATGTACGCAAACATTTGTCGTCATAAATATTTACATAGAGGAACATCGGAAAAATGAAGTTGTTTTGAAAGTAAGGGGCTTATTCAACTAATTGGAATCGGGGAAGGGTAAATTGATTGATATGGATAATCAAATTATAAGTGTAAAATGATCATAACAGGTTACCAGTTTTTTTGAGGGGGCATAGGCAGTCAAACACTTTGAACCACAGGAGAAGGTGCATAGTAAGTTTGAGCTTGAGGTGTGTCCATTACAAAGCTTTTTGAGGGGATAGAATGTCATTTAAGCTAAGATTTTTGTAAGCGCAATTTACATAAAATAATATGCCATCAAGTTGGAACAAAAAAAGAGAAATGGTGTATAGTTTTCATTTAAAATTTTTACTAAAAGACTGCTAGTCTAGCCCCAAGTTTCAGTGGTATTTGTAAAAGTGTTGATAAAAAAGGTTTTCTTGTCTGTTTTTATTACTTGTCATTCTTCAGCAAAGCATTCATGCGAAAATGACATCATAGACATGAACAATTTACTAATCAAAATAAAAGACAGCAAAATTGAAACACACAAAAGAGTCGGTGAAGGGTTCCTGGACTTACACAAGATACTTGGGGACTTTGAAGACTTGCTGATTGACACAATGAATAAGCAGGCAGCAGAAAGAGTGGAGCGAGTAGAGAGCTTCATCAGCCATTCCTCCAAGAAGCTGTATCCTCTGGAGGGTTTGCTTCTGTACTGCAAGGAAGCTCTGAAGGAACACAACCAAGGGGCTTTCTTGCAGTCTGTTAACCACCTGACGTCAGAGGTGGTCAGCATTGTAGATGAGCTCTACGTACCTGAGGATGAACTGAAAGAAGACCCTTACAAGAGCTTTAGACTGGGATTTGGAAATGTTTCAAAAGATCTGATTGATCTTCTTCAAAGTAATCTTTATCATGATAAAGAAGAGGAGAGACCCAGAACACCAAAGCTATACATCAATAACAAATATCCACCTGAGCCTCTTGAGTTCTTGGTCCAGGCAGAGGCCACTGAGACCATGACCAAGACATACTCCCCAGAGCCGAAACAGTACAAGCGTGTCTCCAAGTCGCCTCCGACAGTGCCACCCAATAAGGTTGTCCAGGTGAAAGGAGAAGATAGCTTCAAAATGGTGAGAAGACAGGAGAAAAGGCCGAGAAGCACTCCGCCTTATCAAGAAGACCACAGTCGGATGAACACCTTCCACTGTCACACTGACAGGAGCCACGATGACCTGGAAGCTCTTCCCTCTTCAAGGAATTTCTCAGTAAAAGTACAAGACTTCTTGCTGCCCAGACCACCAATCATCTACCAGCACATAGTGCTTGAAGATACTGCAAAGGTATGAACATGTGCTGAATATGTATGCCTTATCATTGGGGGGGTGGGCGGGTATATTTTAATGCTCAAAGATTCAATAGACAGGTTTAAACAGATTGCACTTAGTCAGAAGACATTTCAGAACTGTAAGCTGACCAAACACTTTCCCCATACAGGAATAGTTGAAACTTTCCATTATAAACAGAATACTAAATTCTCTATACCATTCTTGATCGGTATTCTTGTCTGCAGATTTACTGGATGGTCCCAATTGGAGAAAACACTGACGTTTTTGATGTCCAGTTTCAAGTGGTTTCTAATGATTCCAGGATGTCTTTGTCACAAGAGCAAGGGGGCCTTTTTCCTGGAATAAAGTCTTGCACTTTTGAAGTAGGATGCCTGAACCCCTGCTCAGAATATCTTTTCAGAGTGCGAGGGGTGAACATCAATGGAGAGGGAGAATGGAGCTATCCTTATAGGGTGAGCATGCTGTCTGGTGCAATAGCTGGCCAACCGGTAAACCAGGGGTTAGCAACTCAGGGACTTTGTTCCTATAAACTTCATAGGCAGCTCAATTAATAATAATTTAGCCTGGTTGGGAAAAATATTTGGGCTGGAATGGAACTTGAGGGGTCTACCTTTTTCAGTGTTTTGACATTCTATCAAAACAGTGAGGAAATACCCTCTGTGTCTTTAAGTGTCCCTTGACTACCTGATATGTCATATCAGAGTGCCTTCTTATGTACTTTTTGTTGTGTCAGGCTGTGTATGAAAAACAGGTCGGTGGACCTGTTAAACAAAGAGTTCAAAAGGATTCCTACTAAAATGAACAAACTCCTAGAAACATGTTATGAAGAAAAAAATACATAGAAGACGTCAGTTATTTTACTAAACTTAAAAGTCATTAAATCTAAAAAGAAAGATCAAAAGCTGATCAAAAATGTTGAAATGCCTCAGCCTGGGTCAAGTGGTGTAAGTAAAGTGGTCTGGTAATTTATTCATTCAAGCTTTTGGATAGACAGGAGGTGGATTTAACTATGTACACAGCAGAGTTTAATAATTCAATTTGATAATTGCAGCATGGGCAGGAGTTCTGGACTCAAACTGCAAAATGACATCTCTTGTAATAACACCCTATGGACAGTTTATTAAACTTTTTGTAAATCACATAAATGAAAAATCGTAAATCGGGCTATTCAACATGTATTCAGAATAATCTGTAACTGTGATTGGTTGATTTCTTAGATGTGATTGATAATGTTCAGTAAAGTCAATTTTTAATTAATATTTTAAGTTACAGTCCATTTATTGTGCTAAATCACATCCAGTTTGTCATTAAACAAGCAGTCAGCTGTGCAGGAGATTTCTCTAATTAGCAGTTTTGTTCTGCTCTGCATGAGCACTTAATCTCCTAATTGTGGGGTTATCGTGGTGTTCTTATTAAGGCTTTGTAATTGCCCAGAGTTGTGTGACAGAGCCATTAGTCTCTATTGTTAAATCAAACTTTAATTTTACGCAGTAATTTTACGCAGATTAATTTGGAAATGTATATAAAAAAAAATATATATATAAAATATAAAAAGTAGATCTCAAAATGCACATTATTAGAAAAAAATACTATAGCCTTTGTGCAGCAATTTGAAATACAATGATGAAATAATATAATTTACAGCAGTGCAATTACAAAGGCCTTCCTGTGGACACGTGTTCTGTTACTAACATCTGAAATAATACAAGTTTAGGACAAGTCAGGTGTGTTTTAAAAAATCTGTTTTGAAATAACATCTAAGCAAAAAAAAAAACAAAAAACATTAAAGTGATTGTATAGATGTAGTTACATCATAACAGTCCTTAACAAAACAATATGTTCTCAATTTTGCAGGTTATAGCTGAAGGCGAAGTTGATTGAGAGCAAAGTGAGGACAGTGACAGGTTTATGATAAACCCCAAGTCAAGGATACAATGACGTTCAAAAAAGGTCCTGACAGAAGAATGTCATTCATACTCTGGCTTGCTTCAGCTGCCTGGTACATCTTGAAGGGTGAACCTATTAAATAGAACCTGCAGTTTGAAAATGATTCAGTGCTACAATGGTGTCAGTGCTTTTTGTGGTTCTGGTTTCGTTGTGCCCACAGGTGTGTGAATGTTCAATATTGTCTCACTGTCCCATCATCAGCTGTGAACTTATATTAGTAGCCTTCGGTAAGCGTCTGTTTCATTTATACAGAAAAATTTATTGAACCCTTGGATTGAAACTTACGTCCCAGTTGGCTAATGCAGGCTCACATGATCAATAATAGTTTGTGCTGTTGCTCAAAGTCAACGGTGCCCCACAGCATATCACAGATTTCATTTGGTGAATTACTCTTAATAAGAGCTTGTTCCCCTTGGATTAAAAAACTGATACCAATAAATCCACTGTCAGTTTCTCAATCCTCGGGGCAACAGTTTTCCACTATAAGCATAAAATATTTGTATGTTACATCATATTATTATTTATTTAGCAGACGCCTTTATCCAAGGCGACTTACAGAGACTAGGGTGTGTGAACTCTGCATCAGCTGCAGTCACTTACAATAACGGCTCACCCGAAAGATAGAGCACAAGGTGGTTAGGTGACTTGCTCAAGGTCACACAGTGAGTCAGTGGCTGAGCCGGGATCTGAACCAGGGACCTCCTGGTTACAAGCCCTTTTCTTTCACACAGCCTCCTGTATGGTGGTATAATGAAAGAAGCCAGACTGCTAGGGAAGAGTAATGGCAATATAGATAGGAGCATTATTTCACGTTAATGCAATTAGAAATAGATTGCGAAGGCCACAAAGAATTCTACTAATTACAGAATTTAATTAGGCAATTCATTAACCAATTAAGAAGTGCTTGATCTCCTAGTTCAGCTTCTTTCTGGGTAATTGAAGACCATCTTTAATGAATAGATTATTATTATTATTATTATAATTATTTATTGTTATTATTATTATTATTTATTTCTTAGCAGACACCCTTGCCCAGGGCGACTTACAGTTGTATACAAAAATACATATCAAGAATTGCAGTACAATTAAGAGCAAGATACAAAATACAATGACTTCAGTACTAATAAGAGCAAATACAAAACACAGTATGATTTGATATCAGGGCAGTTCAAGAGCAGATAAGTGTTGATAATGAGCAGGAGACCATCGGTTGTGTACTGAAGATTGGTAGAATAGAATGCTTTATATTTCCTGAATTTGCTTTTTGCTAAATCAAAGCTAAATGCAAAATACCTCAAATTCTGTGTTTTGCAAGCAAAGGCTCCTGGCTGAGCCCTTAATCAGCAGCTTTGATCTTTGCATAAGAGATCATTTCTAAACACTTCAGTGTAAACAGTAGAATCAAACGAGTATGGATTAGAGCTCACGCTTAACGTTCTTAAGGCTACATTTATTTAAAAGGCACGCTTCAAAAATTGTAGAGTGGCTGATATCTTTTTAAAAAGGAAACATTGCAATTCTAACTAATACTGGAAAAATACTGTTAGATGCAAATGCGTTTTACACAAGTCTATCAAAACAGACTAATACGTTCAATATGTCTTTTTATTGGAATTTTTCAAATGTATCTCGTGTTATTTACAGTGTGTGTGGCATCTGCTGTTATTTACGGATAGGAAGCAGGCAGTGCTGCCCTCATATTTTAAAATTCCCCAGGGTGTTCTAAATGACATCGGAGTGCAAAGAGTGCAGCTCCTGTCTGCTGTAATGATAGTAAACAAGTTCAGAGAGTGCTAGACATCTTGTAAAACCGTGAGACTGTCACAGCCCACATCGAGTCACATTTAAAACACTTTTTTTTTTTTTTTTTTAACGCACATCTTAACAGTGGAGTCAGAAACCAACTCGTGCATGGGGCATGTTACAGCAAAATGAAATAGACCTATATAAATAAATAAACTGAAAGCATACATCTGGCAGTATTGTATAAGGGATCTGAGGAATCTTTTCTAAATGTTATGCCTGTTTTAAAACAAAATGCTCAATACGAATGTTGCTTCTATGGTGCAACCCACTTACCGGTCCGGAGGACTGAAGATCAAAATCAACGTGCCACCTCCATTCCAAGCATCTTTTTACAGTCGCCAAGCCTAAGCACCAGGGATCTCACCATGCTACTGAACCCTCTAGGTAAGGGTCCAGTCTGGGAAGTGTATGCAGGGATTGTGGGGTGCCTGACCAGTAGTGAAAGCTGAAGTACGAGGAGGCAAGCTACACGCAGATGATTATCCTTCCCAACCTATGGATCTTCAGCCAAGATAACTACTTTAACAACATGAAAACTTTTGTTCATTTTCTTGCAGCAGCTTTTTATTTTCAGGAAGAAAAAAAAAAATACTAATTCCCCCTTAAATTAGTTACATTTTCTTGCACACAGAGTAGATAGTCAATATCACGTCTTCAGTCACAATTTCAGTCATATATGCTGTGAGCGCCATCTGCTGGGTTTCATAAATTCTTGTCAGTGAAACTAGTAACTCATTTGCTCAATAATCCAGTAGAGCGACATAAAACCCTGCAGCTGTTCCAGGAATCCAAGCATTGCATATACAGAAGCCTTTTAATTTTGTCTATATATCTATTAATACCAAATGCGTCATACCCAGGAAAACAGAACACACACAGGCACTTAAGGTATTTTCCATTTCCGTATGGAGGTCAAACATTGGGATTAAAAAAAAAAATCCCAAAGGATCCATGTAGGATTAAAGGTTGCTTTTAAAATAAGGACTCCCAGTATAGCACATTATAATTAGACCATGAGCAGCCCACTAGCCACAACAGACCAGCACATTACATTAAAATCAGCTGGCGTTCTGCCGCACAAGAACTATACATAAACACCATGAACGGTAGTGGCACTTGCATATATTTTGTGGACTTGGCCAACATGGAAGGAGAAATGGTTTAATTGGCATTAACCGGGCAACAATCCTAGAACTACAATTGTTATCAAATATTACCAAGTGATTGTGTATTTTTCATTGTATGTCACATTTAACCTACACACTATTAACAGTTCTAGGTGCATTACTCTGTAATTGCTGGTAATGTTTGCCCAGTTAATAATTTAATCCCAATTAGAAATGGCTTAAACGCTTTCTAAGAATAAGGTAGCAGTGATTAAAGCTACACAGAGTGAGGGGGGAAATGATATAGAATACAAGAAGAAAAAAACAGATACTTCTTACAAAAAGTAGAAAATGGACAATTTGTTTTGTGTGAACAAGCAGCAGCGATATGTAATATGTTAGATGCCCTCAACTCTCACCCATCCTCTTAGTCAGTTTCTGTGCTGGCTGATGTGAGATTGACAGTGCTTTTGGCCCTGGTGTGTGGTGTGGTCAATCTGTGTAGCAGAAATAACTTCTAGCAAGGTTGACTTTTTGCAAAGTTTCTTAATGCTAAAACAGTACAAAGTTGGATATTTTTCTTGCCATTCCATGATGTAAACTTTCCTACCCCCTGCTACTGTACTGTCTCCACTTTTAATTCATTAAGTGCTGATGAAACAACAGGAGTGCCAATCCTTCCTAAATAGCCAAACTTAGCAGTGCCTGTTTAGGTGGCAACATGCCTTAGCATCACCAGCAACCACTCAGGCATTGATGACCATAGCATGAAAATAACCTTGATTGCAACTGGTATTGTGTGTGTATCTGTGCTGTGTTTGTGTGTCTGTACTGCAGTTGGTATTGTGTTTGTGTGTCTGTGTAATGTATCTGTGTCTATGCTGCAGTTGGTATGATATGTGTGTGTGGCTTGATTAAGACTGGGTTTGATCATTTAACACCAGAAGGCTGTGGTGCTAAACTTTTACGTAAATTACGTAAAAATTACGGCGAGTGCTCTTTTTAAGACATCAGTATCCATCAGTCAAAACCATGCATCTTCAATATTCAGCACAGTATCTCGACAGCAGACTCTTTTTTGCAATGAAAGGTCATTAGATATTACACGTTGCATACAGCAGGTGGCGGTGATGTTCCATGTTTTTGGCACCAAGTACAACCCGATTTCAATTACAATAAGCAATAGGAAAAAGCAGCTCTCTGCGTGGGTTTGCATGTGCATTGGGTTTTTATTCAATCAGAGTTGTATTGTCATTTCACGTAAACTAAATACACCTGGGATCTCTTTTAGGTACCATTTCTGACACAGACACACAGGACTCCTGTCTCCTGAATAGACACACTCAATGCGACTTGGATCTGGACCTATATTTAGCTGTAGATGTAATTGATATTAAAGTTCAGACAAAGACTAACCAAGGTAAAAGCACTGCACTCTTAATACAGAAAACATTGCTTACCTTTCACAACCCCACAACTGGGGTTATTGCGTGTCCCACCTTCAGGGACTAAACATTTGACTAAATTATCAGTCACTGCTGGAACTTTACTGTTATATCCTCGTTTGTTCCCTCAGCTGATTCATTACACTGTTAAAGGAAAACACATAAACTGAAATTAGTTGGCACTTGCTAAGTGAAACAATCAAGTTACATTGAAAAAAAAACCACAACATTAAAATGCCTGAAAGTCCTTTCTAAATGAACCTGCAGTTTTAGAAACCGATTAACCATTAGCTGGTCAGTGTAGACAGGAACGTCTTAATGTTGTAAATGTGAAAAATAATCCGATAGGCCCATATAGAGTATTAGCCCTAATTTTTACAACATAAATGACCAAAAGCGTACCTCTGAAACGTCTCTACATAATTTTTGACACTTTATTTGAATATGTTTTAAACAGAAACTTGGGCCTATGTATATCACAGATATTAATACAATGTGTAATATGTAGAAAGATACATATTTGTGTTTTATTTATGTATGTATTAATTATATAGGTTTTACCCAACAGGACTTGGAAGGTTTAGCCATGCATGCACATCCTCTATTAAGACACATGTATACATCAAACCACAGGAAGAAAGAAAGGAAAAGGCGATCTTTGGTTTGACACCTGTACAGCGAAGCAGGGTTGCTAAGCAATGGTGCTGACGCTCAGTAAAGAGCCCCCCCCCCCCCCAGATTTTATTAGTGGATTACCTGTGGTGCTTAATTTCAGAATTTCTGGCCTCTAACAATTGAAAAACGCAACTGGATATTCTTTGGTTATACAGTGTAAAAACTAATTACATACAGTGCAGCGTTCCGTGTTTTCCCACGATGTTGAGGACAGCTGCTTGCATATCCTGAAATCACCTCTCTTCACATAGTGATGGAAAACACTATACTTCACCACATATATATTTCTAACAATAAATAGAAATAAAAGCTAATCAGAAGTAAATAATTCAATATAAATTCATGTCACGTCCAGGGTAGGTATACATGTGACACTTGCACCTTTTTCAGAATAGGTCTCTCTCATAGTATTATGTTAAACTCTTCCTGTGGTTATTGCTTTTTGATAGAGATGTTTAGACTTGGTTTGACAGCCTGAATACATGAAGTCTCTTAAGTTCTTGGTGAAAGGTGTGTCATCTGACTGCTGGACGAGAATACTATTATGTCTGCCCCCCCCCCCCCCCCCCGACTTCTTGTTCCTTTCCAGCTGCTTCCTCCTGTTACAATACCCTTTCCCTAAAGCCACGTGCAGTGCAGATAACACACATGCCATGTGTAATGAGCAGAGTCATCTCTGCTTACAATAGGATGTGTTGCTTTTTATCTTAACAGCTCCCCATTGCAGCCTCAATGCAAAATGCAAATGTAGAATGGAATAAGGAGTTAAGTAGACCAACATTTGGGCATGTTTCTTCACCACTACCCTATTGATAAAGGGTTGGGTGAATTGGACACTTCTCCAGTGGTTGCTGGACTGACAGCCGGAGGCAGTCTACTGCACGCTGTTACAGACACAGATGGGGCAGTTTAGTAGTTGGAGTAATTTGTTTCAACTGCCACCTAAAAGAAAGGACATGTTATGAAAAATAATAAAAAGGAAAACAAATTCTTTCAGCAAATAAATATAATGATCGTGGGCTTTCTGACGAGAGAGCCACAGCATTCACTACAGTAAAAATGGCTCTTATTTCCTTTCATAGTAAGCGAGTGGGTTTGTCAGTTGCATTTAAGCCAACACAGGCCAGGGGAAAAACCTGAGGTCTATTACTTTCTAATTACTGATCTAGGAGCATGATGCGACCCCCAACCTTTTGTTTAGAATAACTGACACAGTGCAAAACAGCTGAAAGGGCCAGGGGGAGATCCACCATCTTTGCACTGCAGCCTGCTGAATTCAGGTCCAAACTAATCCAGGTTCCTTAAGGCAGGAAATATAATGAAACTGCATTTTGTTATGGGATTCACTTGAAAAGCACATTTTAGATACAGGCTTCTTTCAACTGGTATACATTTTTTAAAACTGCTGTGCATGGTGATGGAGCAGCAGACCAGACAGAAGAACAACACCACAACAGAAGCTTTGTTCAGTTCTGCTGTAATTAACACACCTGCACCTTTTGGATTAGCACAGTCAAAAAAACCTGAGTAAAGTTTTCAAGTGTCTGAGTAAAACTTTTTGGCAAAGTGCAGTTACAAATAGAGAAGTCCACAGTAGAAACTATCAAAAAGCTGTTAAGATCATCATAACACGTTGTACATACATACGTTTCTCTCAATTATTAAAGCTGAATATATCCCCGATTGCTTTTTAAAAGATATACACTCTTAAAAAGGTTCTTTGTCATCATCGGCATGGGACTTAAAATCATTCTAGCGAAACAGACCAAAATGCTCCCTTGTGTCTTCATCATAAGGTTGTCCCTCCAGATGAGACTAATGGCAGTCACTTCGCAGGGCAGCAGTGTAGAGTAGTGGTTAGGGCTCTGGACTTCATCGGAGGGTCGTGGGTTCAATCCTAGGTGGGGGACACTGCTGCTGTACCCTTTAGCAAGGTACTTTACCTAGATTGCTCCAATAAAAACCCAACTGTATAAATGGGTAATTGTATGTAAAATTAACGTGATATCTTGTAACAATTGTAAGTCACCCTGGATAAGGGCGTCTGCTAAGAAATATAATAATAATAATAATAATAATAATAATAATAATAATAATAATAATAATAGAGAGGACCTTGAAATCCAATGCTGTAAATACACTGCTTATTAGAGCACCGGCATTCATCACATACTGCAAAGGAAAACAAATCCTGAATAGGCAAATGGTAACATGAAATGGATTCCAGGTTGCGTAAGTGCTGGCATTGTGAAATACAGTAGACCTAAAACACAATAAAAGATGAGGCAGGAGAACTGAGCAGCCAAGACAGGGATGCTAGAAGATAGGAAGGACTCTTATGGTTGACAGCAGGGGAAAGCAATTGTCCAGGTATATAATAAAGCACCTGTCTCACAGGGATGTGTGTTATTTTTCCTAGGCAGGTAACCTTGGCCCGGAGTCCTTGGAGAACGTGTTGAGCTCAAATCCCAACAACCTTACCAAAAGCATACTGAATGCTTGAACTTCCCCTTCATGTTTCCTGCCCTGACATTGTCTCCAGAGTATCAAGTTATAAAGGATTCGCTCCTTTCCTCCCCAAGTCTGTGTCCTGCTCAGACCACCGCGTGTGAGCTTTCTCCTGGCCTCGCTCCATCTTGGCATGTGCCTTAAGAGCATAAGGCTGAGGTATTAGGTCTGTTCTGCACAAATTGCTTTCGAATGTGCAGGCTTTTCCAGACTTGACTGGGAACCAAAAACCCAAGTACTGCACGTTTCTTAACAGAACGCTCCCATCTCGAAGGGATGAAGACTATCTTTTTGTTGTTGTTGTACTTCATCTTCTTTTAAATGTGCCGCAGGTGTATTTCAGCAGAAGAGAACCAGCATCATTGAAAGATGTGTTCCTATGTACTATGTAACTGGTTGTATAAAATGCTACCGGTGCCCTTTACTTCAGTCCGGTAGTGTGCATTCTTCTACTCATTTCCAGTACAACCATAAAGAAAAACAGTTGTCTGCCATATGCAATTTTGAAGCTAGTAAAAATGAGATTATGGCAGTTTTCTTCAGCAGTCTAGCATTCTCGGTTTCTTTAAAAACACCCTCAATATCACCCCTTGCTGGGGTATATTTACTTTTTATTTAGTTCAACAAATGGATTCATTTAATCATTTAAAATCGATAATACTGGTAATCAACCCAAAAGGACCAGGGATTATCAAAATATAGAATTTGCCCTACATTGGATGGTCAAAATTTAAATACCGTAACTGGGGAAAAAAACAAAAAAACAAAAACAAGTATATGGAATACAATCTTGTAACCAAGAATGATTTTAGGATGTGTTGCAAGTTGTCCAGATCAACAAAACACTTGGTTTGGCGCTGGTTATGACACAGTCATGAAAAAGGATCAAATAGACTATTGATTATCTGGAAAACGTTACACTGTAAACACTGTGACGTTCAAAGCTCATTTTGAAACTGCACTGTAGGCTTGAGTTTTAAATGTCTGAATTTTGACAATCTTCAAATTTTCATTCCTAGTCATTCATAATCCTATGCCAACCTAAGCAATGCTCACTTCAGGGTTTAATTCCATTAAAAAGTAAAGCGCCTCATGTTTCACACTAAATGCACTCCAGTCACACTGTCATTCTATAAAGGGAGCACATGCCATTCTAAATTGGGTGTTGTATTAAGGAGGAGTGTCATGATGCATGTATATAGTCCTAAGTTTCCCTTGACCTAAATTGAGTGCAGTCACATTTCCATGGAAACCATGTTAAAACTAATGTAGGATGACAACGAAGTTATAAAATGGCTGTAAAACCAATGTAAATTGCATTAAAATTTAACATCCTAACTCATTGAAAGGCTGCAAAGCAATATAGCAGTCCATGCATTTCAAGGGTTAAGAATATGTGCCTTTGACAAACATTCCCTGGGCCTGCTTTTCTGTCCGAGATAATAGGCTATCTAACCTAGTTTTTTTACATTACTGTTCTGGACTTGTTGAGATGGCTGCAATCTTGACACACAAAGGAAGAAACCGTTTCCTCGCTGGTTATTTTTCTTTACCTCCTCCTGTTAGTACGGTATCTCTGGAGCCATCTGCTTGCATTAAATGAGATGTTCTGAAGTGTCAGCCAGGCACATAACTAAACTTCAAAAAGGAAAAAAGAAGAGACAACTGATGAAAAAAATAAGTGCTGGAACAAGTATCCTTCTCAGTTTGAAACCATGACTTCTCAGCAATTGCTAATTAAATGCCTGTTTGAGACAATCATCATGGTGGAACTATAGGGCCATACACATTCAAAGGTTACCTTCTTGTAACCTCTGTGCCAAGTGGAGGTAATATTAAACGTTTCTGGAAATAATTAAACATACAATAAATACATATTCTTGCCCCTCCAGTCTGAATCGATTCTGCCAGTGAGATAAATAGTTGGTTAAGCACATATTCCATTTGTACTGGTTAAAGCAGCATCTTGTTGAATTATTATATTTGAAAGCAGCATCTTGTTGAATTATTATATTTTAAAACAAGCTTGAGCTTTGAGATGAAACATTTGAAAGGCTGCATATTCAGCTTCCTTGTAATTATTTCTGGAAATGAATTCACCTCAACTTAATTTCACTAACTTGCACCCAAATCAATGATCAGATCAGTGGGATGCATTTAAATACCTTCAGATTTGATTCAGAACACGCCAGCAATGGATTTCTTCTCATTTCTAGTGCTTAACAAGCGTTTTCATTAAGACATTCAAGCAACAGGTTTCAAAAGCCGAGTTCTCTATTTGGCGTAACTATATTTTTTATTTACGACTTATTTAAATGTACTTTCCTTTTGTTAAATTATATTTTCCAACAGTCGTGATAGGTTGTTTCTCACTATGAATTCCATGTTATACTTCATAAAAAGGACCAGAAAATCATCCTTCTAAGAATTACAACACTGTACAGGAGGAACATGAAATTGCAATGCAATTTAAAAAAGAAACTGCATTGCTGACTTTTAAAAGCTGTAATCTTGGCCCCAAATCCATCTTGAAACTACCCTCAGCACCTAAGTGCTTTATTGACAATCTTCCTCATACAGAAAGGAAATTAACAATAAAAGAGCCCTCAAAGCACAATGAAATCTGGGAACCAAGATCTTGGCAGTGCCAAAAAAAAAACCACACATTAAAATGGTGAAAAAAAATAAAAATAAAATATATTTCTGGATATTCTTTCCATTACATACAGTGCAAAAACAGACATTTCCACGCCCAGAACTGTTGCTCACCAAGTTACAGTGCTTTGTTATTAGTTCATCACACTGTAAAAGGGAGCGGTCAAAACACAAGGACTACTCATAGATGTAACCTGGTTACAATGCCTTCTATACTGAAGTGCAGAGAGACAGCATATAAATGAAAAACGCAAGGCAGTGTGGAAGACAAGGCATCCACACTAAGAATCAGCCAACAAAAGCAGCGAACCCTTCACCTTGAGATCTTACCACTGTGCAAAAGAGCCAGGCTCTCTCCAGCCAGCTGTTATGGACCTGGTACATTTCCCTGCAGGCACTTTGTTGGACCTAACTTTAGTCTTTCATCGTGGATTCTCAATGACCAGCTGTGCTGGGACTCCCATGGTACTGTGTCTTCACTTGGATGACGTAAGCAGTGCAAAAAACAGCATCTGCCAGTGTTGCAAATTCATGAAAATTATTACACAAAAAAAAAGGACTCCTTTTTGAAGGTCACTGTAACTGTGTAGAATAAACAACTAGAAACATCATGGGTCAGGAGCTGTGGGACTGGGTGGTAAAAGCTTACCCTTTCAAAGTGCTTCCTGTTCATGTTCGTTGAATATGGATCTCACAAAATCACAGCCAGCGAGGTAGGTGAAGGGCATTGAGGACTAAACTGCATTTTACATTTGATGCTTTAAGGCCAAGAACAACAAAAGTTAAACTCTGGAATACCCTTCAAGCCATAAAGCTTAGGTAATACTAGAGGTTTTTTGAAAAGCAACAGCACTTTGCAGAGCACCACTCCAAACCCTAAAGTCAAGCAGGTTGTGCAGACACACATTTCTAAAAGTTCACCAGCAATTGCTTCAGAGTGTGCAAATGGCACGAACCCTGGAGTGATAACTCGTAACAAATAAGGTTCAGAAACCCTTTACCCTACCTTTAACTTCAGTGACCCAGCCTTGCACTGCTCCCCTATTTGTTCTCTCCATCCCTGAAAACACAATGCTGTAGAGCAGAGGTAGATAACATCTGCACCTCCAGTCCAGATATTTGTTCCAACCATGTCCTGAATTATTAATTCAAACCCATTAAAAAGTGATAAATAAAATAAATAAAGCAGAAAACTAAAAGACCTTTGGTGCATGAAATGTAGTGCTGATTTATAGTACAGGATATACACTCTGTTGGACTCCTACGTGGACCAAGAACAATCAAAGTCAGCACACTTAACATCTCTATGTACGGTAATCAATTTCCCTTATGTCCCTGTAACTTACGGGAAAATCCTCCTAACCCATAAATAATGCAAAGCTAATGAATCAAGTCCTTGTTATTGCACATTTCCTCATGGTAAGAGATCTTCAAATCAAGTTTCATGGCACAACAGTTTATCTTTCAACTCTTTCCAACCGATAGTCACTTACTGTCAGAAATTTAACACAGCGGTGCAAACCCCCCCACCTTTGTTCAAATATATACCCATTGTTCTGAAAATACAAGGTTTTATGCTTTTACAGATGGAATATTAAAAAAAGACCAAATCCTGCCCATTTAAAAAACAACAAGTCCACTAGATGATCTGTAGCTAGTATGACCACAAATGTGGCAGCCGTTCATGAGGGATGCCGTTAGATTTCCCTCACAAGGAGTTTCCAGAACCAGTAGAAGGACCATTACAAATAAAGCTCCAACATAAACTTCTAAACATTCCTGTTATTGTACATGTGCTGCAACAAGGTTTTTTTTGGAAGCACGCACAGGAATCTCACTGGCAACTCCTCAAAACAAATGTAGCAACTTCTCTAGCTGCATAGCAGGCTAGATGCCGAAATGCAAGGTCTAAACTACAAACGATTAAGTTGAGAGTGAGTAGATGAAAAAATAAAAAGTACCATCTGTCTTTTTTTTTTCACTGAGGTCTGTTTACTTGAAACAATTCAGTTGCCCCAAGAGAACACGTTTTAAAACTAGTCAATAACTCTAATCCAAAACTGCAAGGAACTTTCTTCTACATAGAGTTACAGTGACCTTCAAGGAGGCGTTCATTCTTCAAAGAACCAAGCTGAAGCAGAACAGATTATGTTTTTATTTATTTATTTATTTATTTTTTGGTTTGTAAGACATATAAATCCAATTTCTAGAAATTACTAACAGAATGGACAATACATGATTGAAAAATGATTCATCTCCCCCACCCAATGTTTACTCATATTGTTCTGAAATTATCTACATCTTTTAAAACGTTAAATTGCTAGGTTTGGTTGCATGTTACAAAACAGATGACTAGTATTATCATTTAAAAACCAGCTGCACCATATTTACTGCACTGTGTCGGGTGGGAGTTAGTTTTTCTGTCATTTATATTGAAGCGATCCATAACTCAGAAGTAATTTAACCTGCTAATATGTTCATAAACTCGTGCACCACATTAATCCAAGTAGTATTGTGTCATTGTGATGAAAAATGTACCTGAACACAGACAATACACCGAGAAAGGTCTCCTTTTATTCACTTGTTTTATTCACATTAAAATATGCTAAAGGCAGCATTGTCCATACATTCGACTTCCTGCCAATTTAACAGCCTCAAGTTAAAAAAAAAAAAAAAAAAAAAAAAAAAAAAAAAAAAAGCAGAACTCAGGCAGATTTAAACATAGAAGAAAAAAATAAATCATAAATATATATTTATAAAACAAAAATTGTGTGGAGACACTAGAATTATTGTGCAGCTCCAAACCAGACATTATCCTGGGTACTGAGAGCATCATTAATAAAACTCCTCTCCGACTTGAAACAGATAAATAAACATTATAATAAAATCACACACAAAGTAAAAAGAGGGAGCTCATTAAAAAAAAAAAAAAAAAAAAAAAAAAAGGAAAGGAGAGACTTAAGCTTTGAAAGGTGATTTGTCTAAAGAAAGCATGGTAGTGAACAGATTCAAGGATGAAATCATGCAGAACTTCCTAGGAACTCATTTTGCTTTGAATGTATCAGAATAAATATTAAGCCCCAGCCAAATCTAGCAGGCTTCTAATTTTAAAAAAGTAATACCGTAATATATTATATTCTATGATTACAAGAGAAACGGTCTTGCAATGGAGGTAAAGACCCATACTGAAGAATTAAAAAATATTTGCTAACATAGTACTCTAATGTAGTCCTTTCTGGTGTTTGTGCGTGGGAAGCAGAGGCCTGATCCAGAACATAGGCATCTCCAGAGGGTTTGCGTCTTTTCAGCGATTCAGAGGGTGTGTGAACTCCTGCCTCCAGTACAGTAGTTCCTATTGGGCCCTGCCGATACTGATTTAGAATGACACCACATAAAATAAAAACTCAAGTGTTCACCACAGAGATGAGCAACACTCATGTGTAAACAATAGCTTCCATCGTCGTTTGCATCGATTTCGTCCAGAAGTTTTTTTTTCTTCTTTTCTTATTTACTGGTATTGTAAATAATTCTTCAGGGACTGAGGCAAGGGTAGCGATTCTATTTCCTGCAGTCGATCTCTGCCGAGCGCTAGGCGGACTGATCTCCGGCACAAGTCCATTAAGGGAAGAGGCTCCGCTGGAAAAAAGGAAAGATAATGAGTTTATAGGTTAGTATCTGAACTCGCTAGAATGCAATGGCAAGGCTAAAATCGTAAGCCAGCTAGATCTATAGGATGGTCAGCTGATCCGATTAATTGGGTTGTACCACTCAATGTGAGCAGCGATGAATATAACCCCAGCTGGTACCTATTGCTGCAGAGAGAACCACACAGGCAGTCCAAAGTTTGACCCGTGTTTACATAAACAGCTATTACTAAACAGGAGATTTTCTGGAACAGCTTTAGGGTTTTGACATTCTAAAGACCTTGGTAACTGTAGTTCGCATAATTAAAAGGTGGTAGATGGCTCACCACCTCTTGTTATGTGAATCCCCACATCACCTACATATTTAGACCCCTGCTGAATACCCAGTTTGTTCAACCTGAGGCAATTAGCGGTAGAATAACTGAAAACACACCGACACCAGTGAAATAGTCTTCTGCTTAGCAGAAGAAACAAGCTTCTAAACAATCTTCTATAAAACAGGAATGAAAACAGACTGTGTAAGAATGGATGTTTTGAGTTACTGCACTTGGCATGGAGTGTGCTAAACAACATCACATCCCTGTGCAAGGCTTTTTTATTTTTGTCAGGAAACCTTGGGTTTCCTTCCAGGCTCCAGTGATAAAACAGAGAAAAAAAATAATAATTAAAAAAAAAACAAAAAAAAAAAAACCACACACACCACAGCACACATTTCAGCAGCTAACCTCTAATGTACAGGACACGATGGTGTTGCCAAGTTTTACAATCAAATTAAGGTCGACTACTTTTCTCAGGCAAGGAATGGACACATGAAAATCTGTAAAAACACAGACACAGTTTATTGAACAAGTTTAAAATGTTCATCTTTGCAAAGCTTCTCACTAAATGTGTTGTTGAAAGCAAAACACACTGTGAAAAGTGAAAAGGGATCTAGTTAAATTACCAAAATAAGCAATTCCCCACCCCAAGCCAACTTTAATAAAGAATAAGTTACATGCAGAGCTCTTCTGAATACCTGGAAAACCTGTCATAACAAAAAGCAGTGATAAATTCTGCAGCTGTCGGGGAACAATTATGCCTTCGCTCGACTAGCGCAGTTCATGGACAAGTTTATCTTCCCTTGTCAGCTTAATACATGCATCTGAGACTAAACAGGGACAGCTTCTATTTCTCTGCCTTGCCATCTCGACAAGTCAGTATACAGGTATATAAAAATGTCAAGCAAAATATCCAGAGACTATGCCTGTATAAAAGGTTTCCTACCGAATTTAGCCAATTCTAAAAACGCTGTCTTGAGTGACTTCCACAATGGGTTTCATCAGACAGCCCACCCCCATCAAGAAAATATCACCATGACCCCCCCCAGGTCGTCGTCATGCAAAACAGCTAAAGCCACTTGTTTGACAGGGAGGCCAGACTGCCATTCTTTGCTGAGTCCGAGGACTACCGATTTCTGCAGATAAATTATCACTGCAATTAAATGCACAACCTTCAAGACTTGGGAGCATAGTTTGCTGAAAGTAAATATGATGAGGAGTAAAGTCCAGTCCAGCCAGACCATATACAGTATGTGTTTAAGAGATGCACACAAAGCAAACAAAGGAGAGACATCACTTTGGTTTAGCTATTGCCTTCATTTTTTATGACATAAGGCCATGGTTTAACACTACAATTGTCTTTGAAGCCAGCATTATATCTCTAGCAGCTCCACATAACCATAGCTGTACAGTAGCCCTTAACTCATGCATAAAACTTATTGTACTCGTTACCTTTCCAAAAAACACACAAGCCAATACAGAACAAATATTTAGTCTAAGCCAGACAGCTATGTCTCATTGGGTTTTCTCCTGCAAAAAGGCTCTAATTGGCAACAGATGGTGAAAAATAAATAAAAAATTAAATAAATAAATAAATAAATAAATAAATAAAATAGGAAAGTTCAATGAAACTCCATTCCAAAAACTTAGGACCCATAAGATTCACAGGTCATTTGATATACAATTCATGTATCGGTATCTGACAAGGTGGAAAACATAATTGTGTGGCACCAGTATCAGCTTGCAGAGTCAACAAAACACCAACAATTTCACTGGGGTTATGAATGCGACAGGGCTTTCGTTTCTGTCAACACTGCGCCAAAGTAATACATGGCTCTCATGAGCTACTCTAACAAGTCATGGATAAAAAACTGACACCACCTTCCAGGCCACTGCAAAATTGAGTCTATTGATCGTTCTCCCCACTCCCAGCTAAAGACAAGGGACAGGAAGAACAGATTAGAGAAGGCACCAAATGACAACACAGACCTGAATCACTTCTCAAAAGGTACTTTATTATTTCACTGGTACTGGGGTTTTGGTTGATATCAGTTTCACAGTTAGCTCTAAATAAATCCCATTTCCCCTTCTTTGATCTCATACAAAAAAAAGAGAGACAGATCAGTCTGGAACAACTGATTAAAGCAGATGGTCCTTGATCAAGCAAACCCTTTGATTTAAAAAAATGAAATATAACAGACTGACCCACAAGACAGGCATACTCTTTTGCAGAAGGTTCTACGGTATATTTACAGCAGTAGAGACTCCGAACTGAGCATATGTAGATAAACAGACATTAGAATTTAGTTAGGCTCTTTAGGAATGAGCAACATAGGTGCTTTATATAGGAATGCATTGCTTTAATATGACTGGCTTAAAGTCCCAGTGCAGTGCAAATGTATCATGTAAATATTTTAACGGAAGACTCTTTTGAAACTGGCTGTAACAAACAAAATATAAACACAAGCCGAGGCAATAACGGCATCATTATGAGACGTTTAGCAATAGCTGTGAGCCATGATGCACACAAAGCCATTTGCGGTTCATAATTGCTTGACCAGCTCAATCCATACTTTTCCCTCTGAAGCCAAGAACCCTGGAGAAATGATGCTTGTGTTTGAATCTCCATGCAAAACCGTTGTTTCCACTAGGGCTGAGGTTTTAACTGGATCCACACAACTCAAAGCAGCTCAAGATTAGTTATTGTAGAAAGATGCGTCTGTGTATATTTATCCTTGGAGTAAAGAGGGCAATATATAAGGAAGTAGAGCGTATCCAGGAAATGTAAAAGCTTTAATTAAAAAGTTCAGGCATTTACCGTAGGTAATAAAACACCAACAATTTAGGTGTGCAAGTTACACCCACCCACTTATATGACATGCTCTGTACAGTGATTGATTATAATGCCTTTTCAAAGAAAGCAGCCTCATCATATGACATTCAATTGCAGGAATCCCTTTCCTCCAAGCATCATAAACAGAAGAATAACATGTGACTGTTTTCTATAGAGGTTTTGCAGAATGTCTAATGTGATTCTAAGATTATTATACATTATTACTATTATTTTTTTAAACCTCAGGCAAAAGATAAGAAAGAGGGCATTAAGGACGTCCCTCTGCAGCAGGGGTCTCCAACCCTGGTCCTGGAGAGCCCCCATCCAGCAGGTTTTATAGGTGTCTTTACATTATCAATGGCTAAAGGTCTGTAACACATGTTAATCATGACTAATTAAGACAATAATTGGTTCAATTAAGTCACAGAGCTTGGTTGAAATGAAATCCAGACTACATGCTACAGGTCTACGTGTTTATTTTTTGTTAGAGATGAAAGCCTTAAAACGAGTACAAGCATAAAACGAAAGGTCTGAAGAGGGATCTGCGGTAGACATGGACTTGCCTCAAGTTACTGCCCAATTTTTCTGTGGGACCCACTATATGCAGTATTTGAATGCACCTGGCACAGGGCAGGACCTGATCAGCAGGGACACCAAATACAATCCATTTTAAAGCAAGGACCTGAAAGTCCAAGGAAGATTGCAGCAAAATAAAAACATATTTAAATAAACTCTAGTGTTTCAGTACTGTAAATGCCAGACTGTGCCCTGAAACTACACAATGTATTTGAACCACAACAGAGTCATGGAGTGTCCATTATGTATTTCTTAATCCAACCTAACTACAGTCCTCAGCAAGTGAGTGAGTGACCCATTCCTTAAAGGAGCCAGTGCAAACCAATGTCCTGATTAATAAGCAATTCAAATAAACTATTACATTTTGTGAGTCAGACCTCAGCTCTAACCGGTGAAAAAACAGAATGTGTGTTTATGATTATATATCCTGCAGACGGGCAGTCTACAGTCTCTCCAGCCTCACGGCAGATCGATGGTTCACGACAGCTATTGAAGAGGATCACAGCCCTGCATTAGAGCCCTGCAGTGGGACTGGGCTCCCATGGGACCCACGAATAGGTTAGCGGGAGTAGGATAAAATTACTTCATTGCAGGTGGCACTGGGTGGGCAAAAACTTTAGATTGCAGTAATTTACGGGAACAGACTAAAATCTCTCATCTGTTTACAGAGTGTAACAAGAAAAGTCCTCATTGTTTTGTTTGAGCTTCTCCGTTTATAAGCATTCCGAATCCGGGTGAAGTCGGAGTCAGAGAATCAGCAGTCTTGTTGTATTTCATTCATTTAAAGTTGAAACATGTAAACGTTGAATGGTAAAAATTCAAAACTAATGCTCACAGACTACAGCACTGTTAAAATCGTGGTAAGAACTCAAAACGGGAGCTTTGGCATAAGTTGCATATATACATTAAAAAATGGATGACATAAACCAAGTTGCACCTGATATACCTTTAGTCCATCCATTGACACCATCTTACTGTAGTAATTTAAAATCCGTCTCTGGTGTGGGATTAGGCAGCATTTAAGATTTTTGTGGACAGGAGCAGGATTAAAAAAAGATAATCCCGCACAGGGCTCTAGCCTGCATCGATGTACACTACTGACCTTTCATGAAAAAATGACTTTTCTTTCTGTTAAAATCTCCTCAATTAGGAGAAGCCACATTAATCAAGTTTTTGTTAACCTATTTAGGAGCTGCCCCTCACAGTACTACTTCATTAAGTGGTACTGTAGTAATGATCATGCAACCAGCAGAATATACTGTATAATGTAGTTATAACTCCCTCACTGACTGCTGCACATGTATGGCACAGAACACCAGAACCTTCCATAAAACACAATTTTCAGTAGAGCCTGCAACCACTCAAGACCCCAGCCTCATAAACCCATCCTGCTTTTACTGTTCTATGTTTAAGAGCACAGTGACAGACCAATGTGATTCGTCACTAAAACCTGACCTGCCAGAACTTCACTGTCGTGGTTTGCTTGGCTTGCACAGGAGACTTCTAACCCCAGAGAGAAGATGTGAGGAAACCCTCCAAGAGGCTCTCTTTGAACTGGTATTTTGATTCATGAGCCGGCACCTCCTCACGTCATCCTTTCAGGCCAGCCCTGCTTGAACAACATCCTTTTTAAAACGTCGACAAGGCAGCCCAAAGCTGAAGCTTGTTTAAGCGTTCTTTTAAATTAAAATCTGCTAAAGCATATTAAAAACAAACAAACAAAAAAAAACCACCACACACACACAACACTCCACAATGAATATTTAAACAAACTCAGACCCCTGCTATAAAACACACACACACACACACACATACACTGCAGGATTGCTATAAACCATCAGTTGTGTTTGTTATAGATGTTTAAAACAAAAGACCTGCTCCTCTCCTGAATATTATTTTCCAATCATCACTACCGCTCTTCCATTTTAGGGTCATTTGGTTTCTTCTTTGCCACCAAAACCTTTTTAAAGGGTTGCTTATATAAATTACTGTAACCCCCCCTTCCCATTTCATCAGATATACAAAATACATAAACAATCACCATCTGCACCCTCCTCCAGCTTCATTAGCCATCAAGAAAACAAGATATCCAGATGCTTAAAACAACGCCACCCTGTTGATTTTCAGTTTTGAAAATACAACCAGCATGTTTCAAGAAGGATATCATATGATACCGCAAGCAAGGATGCTACTTCAGTGAACAGTAAACCATTTATTTTTTAAAAATCACATACAAAATAAAATGTAGGGTGGTACAGGTTCTACTGTAGATCTACATTGTAATCAGGGCTTCCAATGATCCCCTTTTCCATAATTCCATTACTGTAAATACGTATTACCAGCTGTCTATAATGGCCCCTTGCAGACAGTCCCTTGGTTCCCATTAAAATCTTGCAAGGGTTGGAAATTGGCAGCGGCTGCTTGGCAAAACCCCACAGGAATGTAAATATTTATAAATCCATTAAAAAAAAAAAAAAAAAAAAAAAAGAAGAAAAAAAAAACAAAAAAAAACAATGTATTTATTTTTTCTAACTGAGTTTTGTTAGTTTGAAGGCTCAGATAAAGAGAGTTCAGTGACGCACTGAATAACTGTAACCAGAATGTTGAAATAATCTCCAGCACTTTACCCAAGTTGGATTTTCATTTTTAATGAGATCTGTGAATAAATGCTAATCCAGAAAATCACTTTGATAAATATTAAATTAGAAGAAGTGTCTCACTTTTTATATTCTAGCTTTAGCATCATTGCCGACTCATCTCTAAAATGTGTATTTTTCTATTAAAAAGGGAGTGTTTGCCCAATGTCTTCATCAGTGCGCGATTAATATGTGGTGACAAAAGGGATTTGTCATTTTTGAATTTGTTTTAAAATGACACAGGGGACAAGCAAGTTACTGATTAACCAAGCTGTTTTCCTTCTCAAACAAAATGCAGTAGGTAATTAAATGACTCAAGAAATGCCACAAGAATTGTCTCCCATTTCTAACTCCTAAAACCACACGCATTGAAACTGCCTGAAAATCCTTCACGTGGAGATCGTAGCGTATCTAACAAATGCTTCACACTCCTTCAAGCCCACGAGATGCATTCTTAAAAAGTGATAACAAAAAGAGATCACGATGCTGTCACTGGCATGCTACATCCCAGCTGTCTGCCAGACAGCCTCAGCATCTAATTCCCCCAGCTTCAGGGAATTACTGCAGCTTTTAATCAATCCACACTGAAGAGCCAGGTGAAGTAGGAAAGAGTGGGGGGGGGGGGGGTACACCGAATCCGCAATGCTGTGGCATGGCAGCACAGAGGTATAAATAACACACATCAACCTCTTCACGGGTGACTCATTATCAGCACAACACAATGTAGTACTTTCTGAAGAGCTCTTACTCTGAAATTACACATTTATTTGAAAACTAATGGAAAATGGCAGCGTTGTAAATGCCAAAGCCTTGCAGGCATGCATGCCCTTAACAAGCCCCCTTCATTAACCTTGACATCACTAGCTGCAGTTCCATCCCATTCCAACCTCTGCAAGTACAGCCCCAGAAATGTAAAAAAAAAAAGTTAGGTGAAGAATGACTACCTTTCTACATAGAAATACAGCCTAGAGATTAGTGGTATAATTTGTAGTTCTTCCAGATTACAAAATATATTTCTTTAAATATGAAGTCGTCTGCAATTCAATAAATATATAGCTTCCATCACTGCTGTTTTACACTTTTAATGAACATTTCATCGCAAATTAAATGCATCACTCTAATTCAGGGATTTGTACAAAATTACAGAACAAAAATGAATACCAAATCACAGGGCTCTTTATATTATAAATAAATAAAACATTAAAATGGTATGACCCAGGTCTTCAAAGTGGAGTTTCTAAAAGATCCTTAGGATTGTTAGCTGGAGTTCAAAAAGAAGTGGGCAGAGTGGGTGGGGATGTAAAAATAAACAAACACACATACATTACCAGATGAACTCACTGGTGATGCAACACCTCACTTATAAAAGTGACCCTGAGCAGCAAGAGCTAGCAGAACATTTAAAAAAACAATGAATAATAATTCAGTACACACACACACACACACACACACACACACTCTCCACTACAACATGTGGTAACCACAACACTTCCACACTGCTTGCCTGAACTATTTGTTCTAAGCCAGATCGATAATGCACAGTAAACAGACTATGTAGATTTAAAATAGTTTATGCAACATACATACATCCATACTGATGGATGCGTTTCTCCATAAACTCTCTTCAGTTACTAAAGAATATCTTCACCAAGTTTTACCGCAGCTCTCTATACAGTATACATGTAAACCTAACATCCTGTCCATAGGTTATGTGTACAGGCACTTCCACTATATGCAATCCCAGTAGGGGATATTAAATGCATCTGCTTTAGTTCTCGCTGTAGCAGTATGGGTTGTTCTCTGGATTCCAAACCTAGCAACGTGTAAAACACACCAAGCTCTCCGGGTGTCTTCACAACAATGGAATGTGGAAAAATACTGCTGAACTGTTCTTTTCAGGCAAAGGCACAGTTATTCTTAGGAAAGCATTTTAAACTGATCACTCACATAAAACATGCATTTAAAAAAAATCAAATCTTCACATGGTTACAAATCACTTGAACTGGTTTGTTGGTCAGATAAGAAACTATTCTAAAGAATACAACAGTGCCATAAAATGATTGGGTGGTATTATATTCAAAAATGAAATAAAAAAAGTATGTAAAAGACACTGGCAAAACCCCTTTTTACTTGTTGATTTATGGTACTCTGGCATTAGACAATATAATTATAGTCCAAGTTGCACAGAGCAATGCAAGATTTTGGAGATTTCTGGTCTGAAGTACCCCAATGGTCCAGTTCAACTACTGCTTCCAATGAAAAACAAAAAAAATAAAGTTCCCCGGCCACAGTAAAGAAGTTCACCAGTTTAAATCTGAAGCTCAAACTGACAGCTGGCAAAAAAAACAAAAACAACTCAGACAGGAAGCGCCAGGTAGAAGCTGTTTTAGTGCCACCTATTCCACTTTGACAGGAGAACCAGGGTCAGAGCGGGGGGAAAACAAGAGCTTCCATCTGGAGTCATTCTCTTTGGAGTCCACCCTGGCTGACATGAACTCTCAACTTGCAGTTCAAAAGGCAATGTAGAAGCACATACAGGGACAGCTGATGGTGCAATTTATCATTTTATTTTATTAAAGCGTATTAATGTTGGTGCTCATGAAATGTATTGAACTGGCAGCACGGACTGTCCACCTTATTTCTGCACAGACCACAGACAGCACAAACTGTAGACTCCTCACAATTGCCTCCAGTCTGCTGTTGAGGGACCACTGTCGAAAGACCAATAAACCCATTACACTTGTGATATGCAAGCTTGATTTGAACCCAGGCCTCCGGCAGTAAAAGGATTGTATAGCACCGTAATCTTGTTGTAGTGTTATCTTTTTTTTTTTTTTTGCATCATTTTAAAATGTCATACTGTTACACATGGATAGAAATAAGTAAATGAACAAATACATACATAAGTAATGCAACATAATTTTACATTGTGGATTAATCATTAATGCCTCGCCATGTTTTGCTATCATATTGCAAAAAATAAATGTAAAAAATCAATTTTACTTGTTAGTTCACCCAAACTAAAAAAATAAAAAATAAGACTTCAGGTTTGATTTAATACAGAACAGCCGGCTCATGGTAGTGTACATATGTAATATTTAGTTTGAAAGCATTGAGACCTGACATTGTCTGCAATTTAAACCAAACCTGAAATAGGCAACGGATACAATGCCTTGTTGTCATGGTTTCCAGGACCTACCAGAGTGACATCAGCTTTGCTGACCTTAATGCAATATGCACCAGTTATTTCAAAGGTCATCACGGGTACTTCAGTACAGAGCCTATCAAGACTGCAGTTCCTGAGCACACTGCACCAACACTTCAGAAAACACCACTGTGAACAATTAAGTTACCAGCCCCTTTCTAAACCACTTTACTGATACACAGGCCATAACAGTTGAAGAAATAATGCTTTCATTTTAAAGACACTCTAAATTCCCCAGTCTGAATACCCTACTGTAGTTAGAAGCATCTTATAAATGGATATTTGGAAAGCATGTTGACAGATACTAATACCCTGTCACTGAATGAAGCCAAAATTAGATCAAGAGTAAATGGCTGGTAAAGAATACCTCTCCAATCCATGCTTCCTTCCTCCCAAAGAGCTTCAATCTCATGCGGCAGAGTTACGTCATTGAACCCAGAAGAGGCCTCGTTTCAGCAGGTATCGATATGGCTGTAGATGGACACACACACACACCAGATTTTCCTGTCAATATCCTATTTAGATTTAAATATTTGGCATCTTGATGCTTTAATTTTTTTTTTTTTTATTACGGTAAATAATTGATAACGTGTTGTACCTCGGTCACCCAGATAAAAAAACAAACAAACACACAAAAAACAAACCACACAGTGTGTTCAGAAGACACACAGGTCAGCCACTCAGCTATGCACCCAAAGTAACTGGAAACTGATGCTCTATTGCATACTGTATAGTTCTGTTACTACAAAAAGAAGTTGGCTGGAGATGGGTATATTAGCAGGAATTTAGGCTGTGGCAAGAAATTATTCTGAAACAGGGAACGCTTACACAAGTTTGAAATATGGAAGCAATTTTATAATGTGTGCATTGAGTGCAGAAACATGTAAAGCTCACTATAAATTATCACATTTGTGCAGTTTTAGGCAAGATTTGCATACAGGTTCGACAAAAACCATTAAAATGCAAAGGAAAAAAAATCAGTTTTAGAATTTGAAGAGACTGGGAGAGATCTCTTTAAAATATTAAAATGTACACAAATATAAATACGTGCAGTTTCCACAAGCCTTTCTACCATTTACACTGTTCACAAACTGTTCTGTTCTAAAACTTGTCAAGCTGAGCCTATCAAAGAAAGGCTATTCTGTGCATCATCTCCCACCATGAAGGCAAGTGTTTTGAAATGTGTCAATTTCATCTTGCCTTCAAATCTCAAAAGTACAAGCAGAAATAAAGTAGTCTTGACACTTCAAACTTCATTCCAGCTCTGAGTGGAGTTTGAAGTGTCAGTGGGGGGGGGGGAGGCTTTTTGGGGACTTTAGGGATAGTTCCTCATTAGCCGCTTATAAAAACACTGGCTGCTCTACAGAAGCGGTGTCTTCTAAGAAACTTGGGGACAGTGCTTCCTGTTTGCCGAGTGTGACTTTTCAGACAGTCATGAAAAGACCACACTCTCCAAGCCAGGCATGTAGCCAAGTGTCCTATTTCAACTGTACAGAAATCATACAGTAGAGGGCTTATTTACTGAGATCGATCAAACACCATACCTCAATCCCCAGCATAACTTTTAAAGTATTTCTCAAAAACAATAAAATAAATAAAATGAAGAAAAAAAAATCTGCTTCAGAATATGAAAGTTGTTTGCAAAAGCACAACTGGATTTACAAAAAGAAAAAACAAACAAACAAACAAACAAACAAAAAAATCAGTGGACTTTGAATGCAAAGTATTCCAGTCACCATCACTCCCATTGTGACAGACACACTGGTGACAATGAAGTGGTTTTGTACTTTGCAGACATGAAACAGGAATGCATCCTGCTCCTGCAGTCTGACCCGACGCAAATCAGCAACTGAAGGAGGATTCATGCTATCTGTTGGGGTTGAAGGCAGAAAAAAAAGTGCTTGAGGAAAGTCCGACAAAAAAAAAATAAAATACGCAATCTAAAATCAATTACATCTTTTATCACCATTTCAAAATGATTTTTTAAATTTTTTTACTCAGGCTAGGACATCTATATATTGCCTATCAAAAAATCAATTAATTAATGAATTAATAAATAAAACACACACGCACACACACACACACACACACACACACACACTGGTGTTTCTGGTTTAAAAGCATTGAAAACAGTCCTTCAGTGTTGATAAAATGAAGCAGTGCTGCAGTTTTAAACCTTACTTCATCTCCCTTTATTGAATACACCATAAACTTAAATCAAATAACCCACAGCACCTCTAGGACTTTAATGATTGTCATGTGTTTCCTGCACTGGCTCCAGACAGAATCAGCTCTATAGTCACTTGTCTGCCTGTGACTCCTAATATGTACAAGCCAAATCAAAATCTTACTAACCACTGATGCTTTGGGTAAAATTATTTGTTGAGTTGTCTAGACTAATATCAATAATTCAATTATTTCAATCTAAAAGCATTTTCCTGAGAACTTAACAGATGATACATTTGATTTGTACAATTTTAAGAAGCTGGCATATGCACTGTGTTTCAGCATGTTAACTCCTTGCCCATATGAAAGATTAATTTATCTTGTAAAATATTTGCAGATCATCTGCAAACATGTTTTTGCTTAAAACAAAAGACCATCATCGTAATTAATTTAAAACCTACATTCATGTTTTCCAGGGCAATCAATACATACATACATACATACATAAATAAATAAATAAAATAAAGTGCTTAACCTTTAAACGAATACGTGCAACCGAGAGGCACAAGGACCAGATTTAGCAGCCTTCACCCAAGCTGCTGGAATACGCACAGAGCCAGAGAGATGCCAACCACTTGTGGCAGACGAGATCAGTTCTATTTTAACCCTATTGCACTACACTGTGTACTGTAGTTTACTGGTTAGGACATTCAACTGTCTTGCTTTACTTTTTAAAAAATTCACTGAGGAACTACTATTGTAGACAACTGGTACAACTGCCCTCCTGCTGTACCTTCTCCAGCTTTCCTCTACAATTAACTAGAACAGGCAACAGTGTTAATTACCTGGCGTTGGATAGTTCTAAGCAGCTTGCCTGCCTGTGCAAAGCTTGAATTACTGCAGCACTCTGGGACATGGCTCCGCACCTCGAGAGCCCGCTCTGTATTCACACATTTCACTTGCAAGGTCACGTTACAGAAGGAGCTTTTCCTTTCCCTGCACACCTCCATACAAATCGATGGCTTATGCAGCTCATTTCACATTACCAATATGGATATGGAATGCGGTGTCTATAATCCCATTACCTGACCTCTAAAAAACAGAAGCTAGCAAGTAAGAAATTTGATGACCAAAATAAATAAATAAATTAAAAGAAAATAAATTTAAAAAAAAGCATGTTTAAAATCTCTCTGCTTTCAGGTTACTGCTCAACATGTTTTAGCAGAGCTGGATTCAATGCTTCACCAAGATGCAGGGATGGAATTAAGACACCCACTCACAGTTTTAATATAAGCTTGATTAGACACCGTGCATAGGTAACAAGCTCAGGTGTCTCATTAAAAACTCATGGTAAAAATCAGTTAACGGATCAAACTCTATGGCTAGCTGACTAGTAATTTACATGCAGTTTAATAGAAAAGTGCTCATGCCAAGGGCATGACTTCATTAGCAGATAAAAAGGCACACTTCTCTTCAGAGCGTACATCACTTATTGTGGCTGAAGATCACTTCACAAGTAAAGCCGATGAGAATTGTTCTGGGTACAGTAGGACAATTAATGTACACCTCTCCACCTCTCAAAGTAATTTCTGTTTTAATATTTGATTATTTTTGGAGTTAAGTGATCTCCAGTTAGCTCATGAATGATATACAGCCATTTTTTTTTTTCAACCAAGATATAGTACCAACGTAAAAAGCAAACAGTTTAGTCAAACCTCAAGCCAGAAATCTGTCGAGTCCAATTAAAATCCGTTACTGTCAGGGCAATTCTAACCTACAGAGTCTGGAAAGTAGACCAGACTACTGAGGGACCGGAGGAGCCTTGTGATTTTCTGTATGATGAAAATGTACACTAATGCCATCTAAAAGGAAGCCTTTCTTAAAATGGAACCTCCACAAATGTGTTTAGATAGCGTAAATCGTGTGCAGCAGAAGTCATACTAAAAATGTGCAATGAGCTGTGTAAATTGCCAAATCAAGGTCATTTTTTATAAAAACAATTGCGACGGGTATCAAAATCACTCTGTGACTTTACTGAAAAAGAAAGGGCTCAACAGAATACACAGAACGGGCATGTATTTGCGATACTCTAGAACATGGGGTTTCTTTAAGTAAATTAAAACAGGTAATTACGATTTTACAAAAGAGCATTAAGAAAAGTGGAAAGAAAGGAGGGGTTTTTTTTGCACTTAATATTGGAATTGTATTAGTTCTGAAACACATACAAAATGTGTGGTTTATTTTAGCCAAGTCCATAAGGCTTAACTGAGATTAGGGTGACAAACATGCTCTTAAAAGGTTTAATCTGAGAAAAGAAATCATGGGGAGTTTTAACTGGTCAGTAAAATAGACCTCAGGTCTCTCATACGAAGTTGTAGAATCCACAGAGAGATTATTAAAGCGATTTACTTCACTTAAAAGTAACTTAAAAAAAGTGCTAGGGAAATGTTTAGGTAAAAATAAAGTAAATCAATAAAATAAATATGTATCACATGAATATAGGCTCTGTAAGTTGCCTTGGATAAAGGCATCTGCTAAATAAACAAATAACATTAAAGACATCGATGATGCTCAATTGAGGGTTTTGCCACTCAGATTTCAAAGGGTCAGATTAAAGTGAAAACATTTCACATTATAATATCACAATACTAAGAAACGTCCCTTACGCCAGATCAATACCGAAGTGAAAAGGACTGGCGCCACCGAGTAAAATGATATGTATGGAATATTAATGACTGGGAACTTGCAACAGTATTACACCCACGTGCTGCCCTCCTGCTTTGCTTTCTCAAAATGAAATTAACGCTGGGAGCTAGCACAGCAGCGGCATCTCTCTGCACTAACAAGAGCAAAATCACTTTCTTGAAGACAGCAAAAAACAGAACCCCCTGTATGAACCCAAAAATATTTCTGAGGAAAAAGAATCTCCATTGTACATACTTTGACCAAGAGCTCATTCTTTTTAAAGCCCACTGCAGTTCAAACCGTTTCAGTTCAGGATTGCTTAGTTTGTCTGCTAGAACAGCTAGAGAGACCTTGGCAATGGCTACTGCCGATTAAAAGAAACGACAGCACGGATGCAGAAAGACAGGCCAACGTAAACCTCTACTGCTGTCCTTTGGAAGGCTGAATCAAAAGGAAGCTGAACAATAAAAACCAATGAATCTAACAGAATTGGGCAGGATGAGGCGGTCAAAACTCTTTGACACTGCACATAGATCAGTACAGCTGGACTGAGTTTCAGTAAATGCACCACTTTCCTCTTTACAGAGCACAATTTAACAATGCTGAAAAGGGACTTTATATATATATATATATATTGAGGTATTTGCAGGAAAACAAATATACAATATACTGTGACACTGCACTGTAATGGAAGCTTATTAAATATGCCCTTTTGTATAGAATGTTCCTTGTATTTTAGTTGTAGAGAGAATTGGAAAATATGCCAAAAATATTAAATATGCTAAAATACAGAAAGAGGGAGATAGAGCACATCCAACTATGGAGAGCTGTTAAAAGTTCCATAACTTTTTTTTTTTTTGACATGACCTCTGTGCATTTCTTTAAATGGCTACTTTAAAAATGGCTTTTAAACTGGTTAATAGCTGTATAACCATGGTCTGTTTTGAAGGTTATCATACCGACGGAACTTAATACCGTGGCATCCCTAATGTATATATTACATAACATCTTTGCTATTGTATGAATTGTATGACCTCTGCTCGTTTCTAAATTGACTTTTTATTTTAGAAATGCCACATAGATGATGAAGCAACACTTGAGCCCAACAAAGCAATTAATTGGTAACTTCCATATGTCTGGCATACTGAGCAAGTGCTCCAGGCTGTGTTCATAGCCAAACATTCCCACATGGCTGACAGACTGGGTCCTTCATGCAACCCCTGAGCTGAAAGGCTCCCCTGTCATCTGTGAAGACCTTGTGCACTGCTGCGATGGTGCTGGGAAAGGCAAAGGTTACATTTCACACACAGAGCCATTCCTATTGACTCACAATCAACGACTGAAACCTTTTATTCACACACACACACACACACACACACACACACACACACGAGCGAGGAGGGTTACTGCAATGATAGTGTGGCTAGAATTCACAGGTTATTCATTACCTACAACACCCTGATGATTTGTTTAAATAAAATGGCAGTGGAGTAAGTTTGGGGGAAAAAAAATATTTTGCTAACAAAGTTTGTCGTGAATCTGTGGAAGTGATGCCTTAAATCAATATACTAGCTACCAATTGCATGCAAGAAAAAAATAAAATAAAAACACAGCATAACATGATCTTTCATGGTAGAAAAGCAATTTTAACCCAGCCATGACCTGGACTTATTATTATAAAAGGCAAGTGAATACAACTAGTTGCATGAATGCATACTGGAACATTAAGGCTTAGTAACTGTGAAACTTAATTGCTTTGAACATATTTCTTTTAATGGGTAGCTTTCATAGTTCAATGAGTTTCCTTTCCTACATGAGCACATGACATGTAGGAAAGGAAATGTAACATTCTCTCAATCACCAGGACAACACAGGTCAAAACGCCATCAAAGGTTAATTAAAAACAGATTCTGTAATGCAGCACGCTTCATTGTAATAAGGAATGCATTAATAACTTTAGTATAGTCAAAATAACAAATGCTATACATGTTTAATCACCTGCTCCTTCAACAAAAACAAGCCTAAGCCACCAAGAGACCGATACTACAAAAGTGCATTAGGGGTGGGGATGATGATGTTACACAATGTAGATCTCAATTCTAATAAAAGCTCCATACAGTAGTACATCCTTCACTCCCAATTACAGTAAAGGACTTCTATTAAAAACGTGCATCTCATTATTGCCAGCTTGTAACGCTGGATTCCCAGGAGCAGTTCAATGACAAAGCCACAGTCTAGCTTCTTTATTGACAAGCTGGGAAGCCAGTACAGTAGAGCGAAGCAGCAGCTCTGCAGAGCATTGACCTGCAGCAGGATGTGCTGTGCTCTTCTCTTCTCCCAGCACCGTTAGTCTGCCTAGTAACCAGGCTGGCCAGAGTGATCATGCAGATCCTGAACACAGGAAGAATGATACAGGGAGGTTGTGCTTCTTATAAAACAGTAGATACAATAAAAAAAAAAAAAAAAAATCAGGTTAAGAAACTAAATTAAAAAAAAAAAATCTCAGGAGCTGCAGCTAGTATTGCAAGGTTACCGCTACCAGACAAAGTGCTCTTTTGCTGTGATGGTTACAGAACACATTAGCAACAGGCAAGCTCTTTCTTGGCCTTTCCAGGAAGTGATGTCATGTCACGTCAGTGCCTGGTTCATAAAGGGATCTTGAACTCACTGGGCCATCTGCAGGCAGCAAGCAAGCTCATAAAAGCATATAAAGAAATAGAAGCCTCTTCAGCTGCAAAATTAGCGAGTGGAATCAAGGGGTTACACCAATAGTCTGAAACCTAGCAGGAATTACGGTGCTATTTAGAAAAGCAGCTTTCCAAGTGTCACACACACACACACACACACACACACACACACACACACACACACACACAGACACCATTACAACAATACATGTATGGATTTCTGGCAAAGTAGGGTTTGAAGAAGTATTTGGAAAGATTTAACTAAACCCCTTTCTTTTTTCAATTTACAGGAACCGTCATGGGAAATTTAAAAAAAAAAAACAAACAAACAAAAAAAAAAACAACCACACACACTGAGGAAGCCACGAGACATGAATATAAAGTGACAGTACAAATATAAAACAGGTAAATGATTCACAAGAAAGCAAATTGTCCCTAGTATCCCAAAAACAGAATATGCACCCTAATGTTTCCAGCTACGCCAGTGTCAATGTAAACAACGCAGTACCGTGCAGTCTATACATTTACAATCTTTAAAGATGTGTGGATACTGTATGAATAGCTATACAAGAATGCTCATGGTTTACATGCAACGCAAATATTTATCCACGGAAGATACATGGTTTATATTCAACTGCTGGGAGTCATATTTAGTTTTTTCTAAATTATATTAATACCAACCTGTTTTTTTCAGTTTGAAAAGCTATTTGTTATATATTGCAGATTTGGTATGGGGAAAAAAACAAAACAAAAAACAAACTCCTCCTATTTCTATAACCCAATGTGCACATAGAGGTGGGAGAACTTAGCTGGTATGCAAGCACTGTACTGTAGTTCCCAAACTCAGCCACAGGAATGTACAAGGTGGGAAAGATGGAGCTTATTATAAATATAAATATTCCACAGCAAATCAAAAGCAGTGGTATATAAAAATCTACAGTACTCTATGCCAGATCTCTAATGCACACATTCATACATTTTAAAATACTGAATTACATAGATTCCTGTTCAGATGCCATTGCGAATACATCTGTAACTTTAAAAAACACAGAAACAAAAACCTAGGCATTGAAAAGGGATTTTGTTGTAACGTTTGTCTATTAGACATACAGCAGATTAACTAAATATAACCAAAAATAGATACGAAATCCTCTGCAAGTGTGTCAGATGAGGTACCAGGTCAGAGCACTGATAATGCTGAAATGTGTTCAAGATTAAATCTGCAACAGTTTACAGGTCGAGAGATGTACCAAATCGAATAACTTACTGGATTTGATTTCATTTTTTTGGAATTTTGCATTTCTTAAATCCAACAGAATGACTGGGGCAAAAGTAATTTTCAGAATTAAGCGGTTTCTTTTTCATACGTTGTACTCGTTTTAGAAAAACAGAATACTCCATGTTGTTTTACCCATGACGATGGCTGTAAACAACCGGTTATCTGGCTGTCCTCTATCGTGACATAACAGTACTCCATGAACATTCATTGTGCACCACAACACCCCTTTACTCCCAGAGTAAAAATTTGTGGGGGTGGGATTAGTTCATTATCGAGGTGAGCGAAATGCCTGATTGTGTGTGAAGATTTGCAGTAGCCAGGGCCTGGTATTACTGACCAAACTTGGTTTTCCTGATGAATTCAGTCAGTGTTTAAAAAATAAATAAATAAGTAAAATAAATAAAAATCACACACACACACACACCAGACATTTAGCAGGAAATTACAATATGCTGTTCATCTAAAAATAGCTAATCTTGTCAAACTGCAAGTTTAAAAGAGAATCTGGTTTCTGTAGGTTTTCAACAGATAATTACAGGATGCAATAACCTGCATACCGGGCACGGCTCCATTAGAGCCAAAACAGATAACATTTCTTGAAATGAGTTTCGACAGCCATTTACAGTAAATCACACACGTTTTTCATTTGCAGCATGGACTGCAGGCATATGTGCAAGGAAAGGATATTCATTACTACTGAAATCACGACAAAAACCACAGCTTATCCAAGTGCCCTGGGCAAACTGCATGAATCTACGCCAAGTGGACCATTCCACTGGAATACGCAGTTGTGCCAATACATGATATTTATACACCTGCAGGCCAATATATAGTTAATTCAGTAGATACTTCTATACTGTACATTATCTCGAAGTAATCCTTCTGCTTGAACATCTTTGCACAGCACGGAGGACACTGCATTCAATTCCATCTCTAATAGCACAATGTTTTGTGTGAGAAGCAAAATAAAAATAAACACATTTTTACATTTTGTAGATGGAAATGGCATTGGCACAGAGTTTGTAATCTGGGAACTCATTCCATCCTGTCTGCACTGCTCCCACACAAAGGAGACTGGGAGGTTACTGCAGTAGTTGTCACATATAACGTGTTTTAAAATCTCCACTGTGAACAGTTAGCCCCTGCCAGCTTCAGAAGGTTAGATTTGTATACATTTAAAAACACAGTTTAAAACCTCTTATTTAGCAACACCTTGAAATCAAACTTCTTTCATTTCAGTGTGTGGATCGGCGTCTTACTTCAATGGCAATTAATAAATCCCTGATCAAAATGCACGCTCAGTGGAGCTTTTTAACCTCAGTGCTGTGAAATGCTAAAAAATAAATTAATTAATTATAAAAAATAAATAAAATAGCATGTGGTTTAACCCAGTTTCCCAACAGGTTGTAGGTTGATTAAACTCCTTGTATTAAACTACACAGGAAATGCAAGCTTACTTAGTTGAGGTTTGGCATTAAGAGATTGAAAGACTGTACTTGTTACACTAACAACATGTTAATCCATTACAAAGTCTTGTCTACCAGTAGATGGATTGTGAGTGTACTTAAGAAAATCATTGCTCAAAATAGTTCTGGGAAAAGGGAGTGTTCACCAAGTGGAGCTAAGAAATAAATAATAATAATAATAATAATAATAATAATAATAGTTTTTAAAGTGGGGGTGCTGAAAGCCATTGAACAAAACTGTAACCCCTGTATATGCTGGAAGCCATGCAAAGCCAAGGGGTGCTGCCGCACCCCCAGCACCCCTAGTTCCAGCGCCCCTGTGTTCACCATGTAGTTTACACTTGTCAGGAATATGCTTTGACTTCTGCCTTGTAATTAAGTTAAATTGCTCAGCAACCAGAGTTAGATGTTTTAGGATACGGTTATTCATAGGCTTTCAAATGCAGCTGCATTTTGGTTTGCTGGCATTACTTTCAGCTAAAGAAAGCAAGAGAAATTAGCAAGTACAGTACATTTTAGATTGAGCCAATAAAAACACCATTACAAAAACATAATTCCATCTTTGCGTGTTAAAATTGTCTGCCCACTAAATATTGAACTCATCTATACTGAGAAAATCATATCCAAATTTAATCATCATATGTGTGTATTTAAGTATAGTATAAACTCTTAATTCTCCTCTTTATACATAAATACTTCAATAATAAAAGACACTTACGATCAAGTCCGTTGATGTATCGTATTGTAATTTCACAGTGACCCCATACCGCACTAACGATTGGATGCAGTTTTTTCCCTTTGAGTCCTCTGAAGGCCACTCCCAGATACTGCCCATCCACTACAAAACTCAGCGTCCCCTCATCCATGTCCAAAACCACCAACAAAGAGTCCGGCAGCACAAACGACTCGTCCGGCTCCAAAAACACGGGATAAGTAAGTCCAGGTTGGTTTTTGCTGTTGTAGTACAGCTTGTTGCGTCCCAGGTCCCAGCCCCATGACTCGCCGTTGCTGCCCACTAGTGAGGTATAGCCCACCGAGTGCAAGGGGGCTTCGGTCGTGGACACTCCCACCACAGCGTGCGTCCCTCTCTGCCGCGTGGGCCAGTGGATCTGCCAGACGTGCAGCCCCCTGGTGTAGCCCACCCGGCCCCGGATGCAGTCTGTGCTCTGGGCCACCGGGTGCCTGTGGAAGGTCAGTTTGTCATCCTCCTTGACGAAGATGTTGAGCGAGCGGTCCTCGTTGTTCCAGGAGTGTTTCAGCTGGACGTCCATGGGGGCTGGAGGCATGTCCAGCAGCATGTCCAGCCGGGCAGGTTTGCAGAAGTCGGGGCCCCGGAGCTCCCGTCTGACCGGCCGGAATGCAGGTTCCCTCACATCCACAGACTTTATACTCCCTGATATTTTTTGGCCCATCGCTTGGCTACAGATGAAACGAAGGTTGGGAGAGGGGAGGGACAGGGTGGGAGGGGGGGTGGGGGGGTGGTAGTGTTTTTTGGGGTTGTTTGTTCTTCTTTTGCCCACTGTTACCTCATGAAAGCAGTTCAGAGAGAGCCCAACCAGACAGAATACTTCTTTTACTTTCTCTTTTGAAGGCACAATCCCTCAAATAAAAGTACACTCCTAAAAAAAAAAAACAGAAAAGAAACAGTGGGTTATTTAAACAGGTTTTCACTTGTTTGCCTTTGCAAAAGTGAAAAGATGATTGTTCTAAAAAACAGTTTCTAAAGAAAACTCCAAGACTGGATATGTTTCCCAGCAAACTGCTAATCAAATGAAGCAGAAGCCACAACTGCTGCTCAATAAACTCAACCCATATTGAAGACAAAAACTTCCTCGGATTCATAATGGAATGCAGATATTCCCACATTTCGCATCCCACCAATCCTTGAACTGGATCAGTCAGGCTCGAGTCACTGTACAGACAGCGTTCTAGTAAAAACGAAACCAAAAAAAAGTGTGTTACTGAGAAATGGTTTCAGCAGCCTCACGTGATCTCAAATTAAAGGGAAAAAAGTAGGAGCCCAGATTTGCAGAATTCTATTTGTTTTACAAGCTTTTAAAATAAATAAAGAAAAACTGAATTGTTGTTCTTTTCCTTTTTCGTCTGCATCTGACAGATATTGTTGTGACTGGAACTTCACAGCTGGAAGTGATGATGAGGTCAGAACATGGCTGAAAGGGGGGCCAAGAAGTCTAACTCGGTCAGGAAGCAGAGTCCAGACATGAGGGCTGATGATCTCACTGCACTGCAGTGTGTGCAAACACAGGTGACAAAATACAAAAGCAACGGCCATTGAAGCAGTACTTGCAGCAGGTTTAAAAAAAAAAAAAAAAAAAAAAAACAACACAACAACACACACAACTCTGGATTATCCAAACAAATTGTAAAGATTCTCCTTTAAAAATGGCACATACTGTCTAGTCAAAGCAATCTCAAATGACCCAAAACCTAATGCAAGTACTTTGGATAATCAAGTTTCTACTTTTCTGTTGCAAGAAATGTTATCACAGTTGGAAGATACTAAATACATAAAATGTTTCTAAATAAGTTTCTCCTCCTTCACAAACATCTTAAATGCAATTACATCAAAAAAAGGATCGAGCACATCTACGTATATCTGATTTGTTTTGTTCCACCCCAACACTGCTTTGTAAGCGAGTTTGTTTCTCATACATACTGTACATTGTTGACTTCTGTATCAATGATGCCATTTATATCCTACTTTTACTTTTTTTACACATCCAAGTGACAATTGGTTACATTAAAAGGGTGCAAAAAAAGCAACAGAGTATCTTGTTTTCCATGCCTTCTTAGTCTTTTCTTATTTTACTTTAGTTAGAAAAAAATATAAATTTCAAAAAGAATTTATTTTCAAGAAAATGACCACACTTCACCTGCGTCTTAGCCACTCAGCAGCAGGCTATTCAATAAACTAGGGAAGAGCAGGGTATACATTTCCCTCTCCCAATACAGGAGAGGAGCCAAGCCTTTTATCAGCTAGAAGAAACATCTACACACCAACTTAATTCCCCCTGCAGTTACTCAAGCATGTCAAACTAATATCCCAGCAGGGACACACAAACTGCTATGAGGTTGCAAAATATATTGTACTGCAGGATCCAAAGTAGTTATAAAAGTAAATATGCGACAGGTGTGGAAGGCAGGTGGCAGCACCAAGAGAGATCGCCAACATTGCAGGAGTTTGCAAATTATTTATAATAGTCAGCAGGTAGGGTTTGGGGTGAACAGTTTGGTTTAATTATTTTTCCTTACCTATACAAAATTTCAAAACAGCAAAACAAGCTTTTACAGTAACAAACCTTCCTGACAAATTCAGGATACATACAACAAGGTATTTGTCAACCACTTTAAGATTCAGGGTTTGGAGCAATTAATTCTGATTAGAAATGTAAAAAAGAATTTTAAAGGGCTAAAAAAATCACTGTCAAAAAAAGTTAAAACCCAAGTGCCTGAATTGCGTTTACAGCCCCTCTGGTTTTAGCCTCGTCCACTTGAGAGTACGACCCAAGTATGATTAAACAGCTCCTCTCCACACCCTTCTAATTATAGCAATAGAATGCGTTTCCATGTTTCTTTAAAATAACAACATCTAGAAATGGTCCTCGCAGAGATCCAGGTCTGAAACTCAGTTCTTGCTCTTGTGGTTCGCTTGTAAGAAAACAGGGACAGAAGTCTAGAATGTTAAATGACACAAGGAATGCCAAAGAGCGATCCTCGACCTGCGACACCCACAAAATCACCAAACCCTTTACTAACGCTTTCTCATACGACAGGAAGAGACCGTGTGCAAAAGACCTCACCCCCATTCGGCAGGGCCAACCTCATTTAAATTTCCATGGAACCAACTGGGTAAGAGGAACATCAACATTAAAATTGTTCAGCATGCATTGACTGAAGTAAAATGGGTTTATTTTTTATTGATTGGTTTCGCAGAAACGTGAAATTAAAAGCACATTCAGTGAATTGAGAGGACATACTGTGCTGCTGCTCACCCAATTCCCTACATCTGAATGATTTGTTTGTTAAACTAATAAAAAAGGGTAAAAGTTCTACCATCTAACAATCCCAGTGATATTGTAATACCCAAATGACCCCTTCCCCCACCACACACTGGCTTTAGGCAACAGTGCTGTTTCTGTAGTGAACTGTGCAAAAACAGCAAGCCAATTAAGCTAGGCCAATTCTCTTGAAAACACACCCAGAGTCCATTGATTCAATTAGATGGGTGCCCAAGAACATCCTTTACCTTCATCTTAAACAATACTAGTTCAATTACAGAATTGTATTTAATTTATTGAAATAAAAGCGACCTCCTTAGGGTTTTTTCATGCATTATCAAAATCAAAGTCTGTATGACCGCTACAATGAACTCCTAGAAAACATTTTGTCCATCAAAATGTCTATTGTGCAAATGATGTGCTTTTGGAAGAAAAAAAAAAAAAAAGGATTCCAGGAATGTGAAGGCTCTCCCAAGAGTATTTTGGCTTAACATTAGGCTTGCCTAGTAGTAGGGCCTGAAAAAGACGTCTATAAGAGAGAAATGCTTTATTTATTTATTTTAAAAGTGATGGGGTGACAGTACTGTAATGTCCCAACAAATTGAAAGTCTGTCACAATTAAAAATTGAGTACTGTACGCATCAAGCTAACAATGAGCTCAAATATACCCAAAGTGATTTTTATATAAAAAATAAAATGGTTGTAAAAGGAAAATGATTTTGTACCCTTCCTAAGATGACATTGTAAAGAAAGCTGCTGGGATTAGCACTTCTCTTTTGAACTCATTCTAGTGCTTTGTTGTTTTATTATTACACCTTCTCTTTACATCTTTCTTTGACACACTCCCATAGAGAGCTAATCCCTTCCTTGTTTACCCCAGAGCTTTTCTACTGCAGTGTTTGTTTCTTACTAGCATGCGTTTCCTCAATTAGTTTACTGCTGTTCGCTGCCAACTGCTGCTTTTTATACAACTACATACTGTACATCGTTGGCTAATGTAATTAACTTTAAATAGATTCACCTTCTAAACCTGCTTACCAAATGAAAAAGCGCACTTGGATTTAGAATTGTCATATTTCTACTGTATTTCACATTTTAAAATGTTGATTTTCACAGTGTTACATTACAGTGCATGAAGGTGTGTATTCGCTACACAAATATACCCCTATTTTACCTGCTTGTTGAGAAAGCCAAGAACTTTGACCTCAATCACAATATTCCTAAAACAATGAAAGGCCTGTCAAAGCCGCTTGACCCTGCTTTGAAGTCAGTTTTCTCAATAACAAAAGCAAGTGCAATAAATGGAAACAGGTCAACCGAAAACGGTGAGCCTACAAGACTGCAAAAATAAAAGGGTCAGAACTTGAGAATGCTGCAAATAAAAACTACTGTATGTACCTACCAGTATGCAAATTCCTCAGTATTAAACAGATATTCCTAAGCATTTCAGTGTTAGGGATCACATACTGAATGATGGTGGTGCATCTGCATTACACTTTACAGCAGCACAAGTGTGAAAAGCATTGAATCTTTATCAACTAGATGAAAATCTGGTGAATGAAGGACAGTCATTAGATACAAAAACATACAGAGAAGTTGCAAAAACATCTAGAAGGAACTAAACCTGCAAGAACTTCAGATTCAACAAGTCCTTCCACAGAAATCCTCTTTTCAATACTCCACGGCAAGCCTTGGGTGTTTCTCTGAACACTTAACAAAGCAGCCTCTGTCAACTTACCAATATTCACATTCTGAAATATATAGGTGACCGAGCAATACTTAAAAGGCTTAGAAACACTACACAGCACATGCACAGGTATATTTCCACAAGCTTTGCTTATCTTGTGGGTCAGTTATAAATGCACAGCACCCCTCCTGCTATATTGATTACATGGATGCAAGAATAGATTTAAAAACAGGTATGTTAAAAAAAAAAAACAACAAGACAAATTTAAATTAATGAATTAATACAAAAATAAATTACCATAAAAACCTGTGTTCAAGTTTGTTCCTGCATGAAGCGGACATGAAGTTGCAGCAAGACGTAGCAGTGAAATTTCTACAGTATCCTCAAACTGAAGCAAAAGCAGAAAGACCTTTTTGGCAAAACTTCCACGAGATCAGGACCTCTAACCTGGTTCTTGGAAACATGTCGAAGTAATAAAAACAAAAAAATAAAACAAAAATAAAAAACCACCACAGGGAAAACTTCCCAACAAAAAGATGTCCACTTCAAAGTTAAAGCCAGGAACTGTGTGAAAAACACATTAGTGTGTGTGGTGCACAGCAAAGAGATCCCTTAAACAGATAAGTCGGAAGCACGCACACATACACTGGGACACAAACTGCTTATAGTAGCAAGCTGGCAGTCAGTATCAGCACAGCTTGGGGAATGTTAAGCAAATTACTCTCAATTAAAACTGCTCTGTCCTTCACTTCTGCAGGCAAACCTAAAAAATAAACACCCTCAGGATCCCGCTTTTCTTTGCAAGCCTCTTGAACCTCCACTGCCCAAGATTTCAGCCGCGTCGCTGCTTTATTATTCTCTCAACAGCCAGCTCGCTCCAGAGTGACGAGCCTGCAACTCAAGCGAGAGTACTGCCCCATGGTGAAAGCCGATCCTGCTGATCTCATCACCGAGACTAGTAATGCAGTGGCCAGGGAATAAGGAACAGATGGTCACGCCCCTCACCCCCCTCCCCCTCCGCTCACACAGGGACCAGCCCCCGACAGACTACACAAAGACAATGTAATCACACTCTCTCTATCTATGGATACAGGCTTTCCTCTCTACTGGGCTACACAGGAACAAAAGCACCTGCCCGTCCCCAGATCTGCTGTGCTCCAGTGTGCAAACGTTTAGCTTGCAGCACGCTGCCCTGCAGCCAAGGGTTACTTGCCGGTGTGCAAAATGTATTTTGGAGAATCATTTTTAAAGCATTGCACTGAATAATGCTTAATGCTTCACACAATAAGGCTATTGAAAACCATCACAAAGAAAAAATATATTCCCCCCCATGGAAAAAAAAATACAATAAAAGAAGTGTACACTTTAAAAACTGGTCTATTGAAAGATAAAAAAAAAAAAAAAAAAAAAAAAAAGCAAAACAAGACATGATGGCTTTTTAAAAAGGAGAAATGTAGCCTGAAGGGATGAATTTGTGTTCTGTTTAGATGAGTTTACAGACCTGTTCTGCAAGTCAATTAATAATACAATCTGCCTGTATGCCTAAGCCAGAGGGGAACATTTAAGAGATTGGTGCATCTTGATTTCATAATGGAGGCATGAATAACGCTAATTTCACATTATATTTTTTATTCCTCTTTAAATTAGTAGCTAGATAATTCCTCAGTGCAGCAGCACTCACACATAACCTCTTTCCAAAGGGATTACATTTCCTACCAGGTTTGCATTTATTAAAAAAAAACTATTATGCCAAGATCAGTTATTAGAAGCTGAGTCGAAGACTGCCTTTACAAGATTAATTAAATCAATGCAGAACGTGGGCCCTGTAATTTGCAGGACAATGCTTCTCTATAGAAAGGGGCCCAACGGCAGGAAGACATCTGGGGCCCCTCTTGACAACGGCAGATTGGTAAGGGTTAGGACGAGCAACGTTTAGTCTATACATGTGCGTCTCACAAAGACTGCCTATTGTCTCAGCTACAAAAGGGAGCCACGAGCATCTGATTACCAGGGCAAGAAGGGTGCTCAGCTGGCAGGCGCCAGGCCGTCCTGGGGCAGATGGCTGACAAAACATGAGGGTGAGCCAGAGTGTGCACTGGGACCCATCATTACCAGCATTGAAATACTCCAAAATACCCATCAAACATACCATGTGTTTAATTATCTTTCAGGATTTGAAGCATATAGTTAAAAAACAAAATAAGTTTCAATAGAAAAATTGCAAATATACCACAACCACAGGCTAAGATTAAGTTAGTAGTTCTGTATTGAAAAAGAGAGTCTGGGTCACCATCATGTTCTGTGATTCCTCATCTATACATACCACATGAAAGCCCTAATTTCCCCCCCACCCCACCTGGTAGCAGCGTGTAGGTTAACCCAATTGGACAAATTCAAAAGCCACATGGAACCAAGCAATCTGTAAAGCAACATGAGCTCCCCCCCCCAAAAAAAAAAATCTCACACACAGCTGCTTTTGAGATGAGACTGAATATTGTGCCTGAGCAAAAAGGATATTGCATGAAACATCCAAACACTAGTGACTTATGATTACTTGAGATGAGCCATCCAAACAGCTGGATAATGATGCTAACTATGCCAGGTTTCTAACTACCTCTCAACAAAGGAAACAGACAGATGTTTTATTACAGACCATAAAATGTATCACTCGATCAGTGGCCACAGAAGTGCTTCCAGGCTATTTGCATCACGACAGAAGGATAGCGACCGGGTTTCTTGCCTTAGGATATAAATATATTCAAAACAGTGGACGTCCTCCCCTCACGCTTCAGAGATTATTGCAATGCTAAGACAGTTCTTGATTTATAGGCTTTATGCAGAATTAACTGGCGTGACTGACATTGTGAGGTGTCCTTGAGCACCACATAACGGTGATAAAGGCCACATTTATTAACAGAGCACATGGGTAGACCAAGAAGCATCACCTCATTTTTCAAGAGAGTGTCTCTTTGTAGGTTTACAAATACCATGCACCTCGAAAGTAAGAAAGTCATAGCAGACATTTCTATTTTTAAAAAAACATAGCCAGCATTTTGATAGCGTCACCTATCTCTATTAGCAAACGCTGTCCAAAACAGAATCAAAATAGGCATTGTCCCTTAAACAGGTTACAAGGTGGAGGTGGAATGGTTCAGAATAATGTTAATGGCAATGGGACAAGGATACAGGCAACATTCACCCTTCCAGGAACTGATCAGCCAATAGAGTGTTGGTTATTGTCAAATGGCAAGGTTAGGCCAAATAAGACTCGTCTGCACCTAATGGTATTTTCAAATCAAAACCTACAGTAGAATTTCTCCTGTCACTAACATTATTCAGGCATAAAAATGCAAACAGTAAAAAAAGCCCACGGGTTGGCCACCCGATTCATGATGATTACACACAGGAAGCCAGCCCCTTACAACCAGGGTGCATCTTCCTTCTTCCTGCCTTTGACTTTGAAGAATGACCCTTCTGCATGCTGATACATAAAATGAGATCACAGGAAAATTGAACAGTAACTTCTCTCATCTACAAAAATACCTCAGTCAATTAAAATCCAATTTGCACAAGAGATCAGGCAAGGTTTAAGTGCTCATGCTAACTTCAGCCAAGATGTACTCCACTTTGTACAACTTGGCTGAAGGTTGATCTATGTGCTGCTTTGCCTCAGGCAAACTGATAACTGATCAGTGCTACTTTACACCCTCTCTACAATAGTTAGAGAAGGCATCAACAGCAAATAGGAACAAATATGCCAACATTGCAATATGCTTACGAGACAACCTTCTTGTAGATCTCCACCATAAAACTATGAAAAGTAACCAGGGCTATAAATAAAAAAGAAAAAGATAACAGTAGTTACTGAAATACAGACAGCATGTAACAATCTTCTCTAACAGATTACTGGACTATCCGTTGCCTCCAAATATCCAACTGCCAAAGCCATGCCAAACCGATAACCAATTACAACAAATGTCATAAAATGCAATAACTATCTCTCAACATGGGTGTCAAACACATTGCCCCATTAATATTGTACTGGCAGAATGACAGCACAGCCTTTTCACAAAATATTGCTCACGAAGCACAATCCGCTCTGCAGTGCAGCCAGACCAGCTGGTTTTATTATATTACAATTACAGCTGCACAGGCCTTTCATTCAAGATGCACTTTAAAAAGAATAACCAGTTTTAACTTCAGTGGCCATTAGGAAAATGACAAGCAGTATTATCTAGTATAGAAGGTAAATGATGCAAAGTGAATTCATTTAAAAAAGGCGAGGCTGGAAGTATTTACAAAATCTAATTTAAAAACTGTCAGCGCGCACCGATGCAGATTATTATGAACAGAAAACTAAAACAAACAAACAAACAAAAGCATCAGATCCAACATGGGTATTGTACAGTATATACAAATAAACGTTGTTTTCTTAAAAATGACACATTGCTAATATTTTACTGCACCGTACTGCATCTGATGAGCGTTTCAAGGTTTTATTTAGAATGAAACAGCTTTATCCCATCTTAGTCCCGATTGGTTTGCAGTTGTTAAGACAATATGCTAATAGATGGATCCCCCACTGCCACACAACAAAAACCTATTTAAAAAGCCTAATTTCATGGAGCACCAAGAATCCCCAGGGCATGGGTTACCAAACAGACCCCAAAGGGACTATAATCTCCAGGAGTGGGACTATGCTTTAGAAACACACTCCCCTCCCCACTGCTTAATTGGTTCTCTCTATAAGCCGTGTTCCACAGTGTGACGGCACTAAACATTTCCTGGTTTATTAAGCTTTCAAATGCTTGATGCTTCAGTCATTAAGCTTTATGAACAGTGACAGTGCAATTAGGCAGTCAAAAAGGAGAATGAATCCCGAGAATAAACACAAAATAAAATAAACAAAAATAATAACATTTTAAAAAAAGTAGTTCTCTAATCTAAAAAAATGTTTCTGTGTCTCCAGTTTACTGATAGGAGGACGTAAATTAGAACTGATGAATGTAGAACCGATGACCTAGATCTTGGCTTTGTTTTAAAAAGGATATTCCCAATGTTTTGTCAAATCGAAAAGTAGGTCATTCTGATTGATTCCCTCAAGAACTTCTGCCAAGGAATGTCGATAACAAGGTGACCAGTTCGCTAAACATACATTTAGCTTCAGGCTCCTATAAACTAATTGGGCTTTAAAAACACACACTTGTTGGTGCGTGACATTCTGCAGATAAAAAAAAACTAATTCTGGTTATGCAACACATTACCCACAATGCTATGCACCTGAACAGAAGAAGGTCTACTTAGGGGAAACTTAAGCAAACATTTAACAGTAGCACATATTGGTTACTCTTCCTACACACAAGGAATCCCCGCTCTGCACTAATGGAAATACACATCAGAGCTGTAACACCATATTCTAAGATGCTGCCCTGTGCATTTGTTGCTTGATGGGCAAGTTGAATAAAAGGCTGAAAGTGAATGTTAAACACCCTTCTATTTGAACCTTCTGAGAACATTCAAGAAGGTTTACTTCCTATTACAAAAAAAAAAAAAATTCCTACATACTACTTGTACAGTATATTAGTCTTCTTACCAGAAGTGAACAAGACCTCCAGGGAATTCCTGTTTATATATTTCAAATATTTATATACAGTACATAAGAAAGTTTACAAACGAGAGGAGGCCATTCAGCCCATCTTGCTCGTTTCGTTGTTAGTGGCTTATTGATCCCAGAATTTCATCAAACAGCTTCTGTCATTACAGTAAAGAGAGGTCACACCTGGATTTGCACTGGTCTCATTCTGTAATTTCATAAGTAAAAGTGACAAACACCACACAAAAGTCCAACACAGTTTGCAGTTTCCTAGTATTTTTTAAACGATGCTGTAACTTACGTGACCTAGCAAGTAAGCCATACACTACTTGGATCAAGTTGCTGACGCATTCTGCTAGTTACTGCAAGTACCCAGGCCTGAATTCACAAATGAAAAGAGAAATACCATTTCAAAACACTCCTACCCAGAGACAAATTTCACACTTCGCTTTTTCCTCGGATTAATTCGGCAACAACAAAATGCATCTGCACTACACGTAACCATTCCTGCAGCTGTTACAGCAGTGAGAATCCAGTCATCCCCACCCCCATTTATAAACTGAATTCCAGTCTCCTGCCTTCTGTATTAGACTGCACACTGTACTCTTTTTTTTATATATATAAAAATGTACCATGAGTCAGTTTTCCCAAAAGAAAAGGAAAATAAATCAAAACACTCTCCATCCCCAGAACTGGTTCCAATAAACCTTCAGCCAAGGAAGCTTTCAAATACGAGATGGTGGCAAATTTCAAGCCAGGACGAACTTAAAACTGGAATGTGTTCAATCAGCTTTCAGATTGCAACTCGCTTGCTGCTTTGTACAAGTCAAACTCAGTTTGGTACTCCTGCTTTAAATATAAATATATACACATCAGACCAGTAATACTAATCTTTAAGAAACACTGCAAGTGAAGCACAGAAATATAATAAATCAACAGCGAAAAAAAAAGGAAATGGCCCAGCTTCCCGGAGAGTGGGGGTCAGAAGTATTTTTCATCCCCATCAACCGTGCTGAGGTTTTATCTCTGCTTGAGTTGTCAGAGATTCCACCTAAGCTTGGAGAAAAGGGAAAAGGTAACCACTTATCCATATGAATCCCACTATTAAACTAACAAAGAGACCAAGTCCTATAAACTGGTCTTAATAAAGAGCTAGGCCCACACAGTGCATGAGCTCCTTAGCCCTTTTCATTGTAGATTTCCATGCATGCACTGCTTTAGGGCACCGTTTTATGGAGACCACCACCACAGTTATTCTCTATGAGTCTATTTGTTGAATCATTTATTTTTAATTGCTTGTCACATTAATATTTAAGTTGCAGAATTACTGTAAAGGAAAAACCCTTAACAAGATCCTTCTGTACTAGATATTCACAGATTTACAGTGTGACCTCTGGCTATTGATTTAAAAGTCAAATCCTTCATCAAGTTGAAATAGTAAAAAAAAAAAAACACACGTTGGTGTCAAGCTTAGAGAGCGTGCCGTAGTATTTATCAATATTGCTATTTTAGGAGACTAAAACAGCGAAAGTGCATGACATCTATTTTGACAGTAAAAACGTGCATTTCCACGAAGTGTTTGAAGTGTATATGCTAGCTCAGGGGTGTCAAACTTAGTTCCTGGAGGGCCACAGTGTCTTCTGGCTTTCATTCCACCTGAGCTCTCAGTTACTTCATTGGTCTAATTATTTGATTCATTGGACAAATTTAACACTTCTTTCTAGGCCTCAAAATGTTAGTGTACCTTGAATCAAGTGCATTTTTTAAATAATCAACTGTCAAAGACCTTGAACATAATATTAAATATGTCCAATTAAACAAATAATTCAATCCATTACGTTAGTGCAGTGCTTAAGTTGGAATGAAAACCAGAAGACCCTGCGGCCCTCGAGGACTGGAGTTTGACACTCCTGGGCTAGATTGTATTTATTAATATATAAATGGAACAAGCTAAAAAAGCTGGAGAATGTTTGTACCTGCAAGCTCTTGATTGCAAAACTCATCCCAAGTTCCATGCAATCGTGCCTTAACTAGGGAAGCCCCTGGTGACACCACCCTGTCCATCCTTGAGAAATTACTCAAAACACCAAGTTTCATGAAGAGGTCTCAGCTTTACTCTCTACTCAGTAACACCTACAGAACAGTACTGTTTCAGGGATTTACCTGTAGATGCAGTGCCAGCCAAAGACTAGCCTGAGACAGCTGCATGGTAAAAAAATATTCAATACATCTCTGTGATCCCACTCTGCCCCATAGGCAAGCTAACTCCATTACAGAGGAGAGTCACCACCTGCAGTGGGCGTTGAAGATCTGGATACATGCCGTGACTCCCTGCAGAGTTTGAATCATACCAAGAAACTAGGAGTGAAATCATGACTCTGATGCACACAGGCAACACTCTGGAGCCCTGTACTTTTTAGAACCAATACTGTACAGCTTCACTAAGCAATGTCTTGCTCAAGCGCAGACTACAAGACAAACATTATTGATTGATATGCCGATTATAAATGACACAGTTTCACTTAAGCAAAAGGAGGATGGCAAGTTGACATTGTGTAAATATCACTAGTTAGTGGCCAATGCTTTGTGCTTTGACTCGACATGCACCCCCTTCCCGCAGTCTCACAGAAACCAATTAAAAATTGTCATGCTCACAATGCACATCACTTCCCTGTGGCCCAGCTCCCTTAGGAAATATTCAAAAGTTCATATATTATCCAAAACAAATGCTACCTGGCATACTGAATAATAATAATAATAATAATAATAATAATAATAATAATAATAATAATAATAATAATAATAATAATAAAAAAATAAAATGAATGAGTTGCAGAGGACAGACAATGCCAAACAAATGTTAGGGAATTCTTAATGCGAGGCAAATACAAATGTTAGCATTACACCAACTAAATAAAAATGGAAATTTAAATGAGAAGCAGCCATCTGCAAGGAGCATGGAGAGTTCTGTTTTTACCCTGCTTGTTTTATAGATGCCCATCTTGCTTGATGCAAACAGAAGCCAACTTTCTCCCACCTCCCTCATGTGCTGTACTGTGGAGCTGGTCTGCACAGTTTGGTAATCAATGTGTCAAATCTGTAGGTCATTCTAGTACCCATGGGCCCCTGCTTGGACTGTAGGCAGTAAGCGCTGCTTCAACAAAAATATTAAACAAATCAATGCTAATTAATGGCTCCTTAACTGGTCTGCTTGCTGGGCTTAAAGCACATACTGAATTGAAGATTAGTGACTGCTCTAAATCTCTAAGTCACTCAATTATATTTATCCCGACCAGAATTTTGTTTAATGACCATAGCCAATATGAATAAATGTTAAGGTTATTTATCTCTACAGCACATCTTCGAGTAATTAAGAAGAGGGTGGTCATGGAAACGCCCACATCACCTTGCCAGGCACACACATGCAGGTGCTACACCATGACATTTTAAAGTGTGTTTTAACACCAGGCTTGAAAACTGCTTTTCAACTTCGACTGAAGGTTTCAAGTCCCAATTGCTGATAAATATAGCAATCTTGCCAACTCTTCAGCATTACTGGCAATCTAAATCCTTTGATAGTCCAGGGACTTGTAAATGTAACAGAGTTACAGTGTATACAACAGCAATTACTATAATAATGTCTCAATTATTCACATTTGTGTACCTACATTACCTCTCTCATATCTCAAATCAATCCATTTAAAAGATAATCCTGTTTTAAAAAATGCATTTAAAAAGATAACGGCAGATTGCCTAGACACAAGTCTCATTGGATTTTTTGACTTGGATCGCTGAACTATTTAAACGCTCTCTTAAAATTACTTTTCTTAGAGGCAAATCAAGCACCTGGTACCACACAAATCAATGCCAACAAAACCTCTGGGCAACTCATTGATCATGGCATTTTCAATTAGGGCATGACAATACTTCATTAGTGTCACTTACCACAAGTTAGGCCCAGTATGTCTTGTCACTCACCTGAAACAATGGCCAGCAAGGACATCCGTCATTCTGCCTCAGCCTGCCCACATCCGAGCAACATCAGTAGATACACAGCATGCTGCTTTTGTTTATTATCTGAATTAAAGACAGTCAGAAATAGGCACCTGCTTGTGTGTCAGAGCATTGGGTCTCAACCCCGGCTCTCAGTCAAGGACTTTAAACCAATTAATTCAGGACTTGGCTGGAAAACGTGGATAAAAAAAATGGAGACATCAGAAACACGCTCTGAATAGTACAGCCTTCCGAGGTTAAAATACTGAACCAATTAGATGGCAAAATAAGTCAACAATGCCTGCTGTTAAAGGCAGATTTATAGAAGAGTTGGTCTTCAATAGAGAAACATGTACAGGGGCTGAATAACAATTAGCGAGGCCTTCTAACCAAGAGCTTTCTCTGCAAACTTCTACAGAGTGCTGCTGGAGTAACAGAATTAGAGGTTCCTGGTATTTACAATGTCTTCATTGACAAGGTCTCCCAATTCAGGTATGGAGACAGGTTCCTGGAATTTACAAGGTATCCCAATTCAGTATTTGCTCTCTTGCTTCATACCTCTGCTATCTTAAACCTATGGCTGAAAAGGCTTTCAAAATTAGCATATAAATGACAAACAAAGTGTTTTGTCAGCGGCAGGTTGAGAGTCCAACTCTAAATAGCTTTTAGTTTTGTGTGTTCAGAAGTGCAGCAAGGTGTGCAATCTTTAATAGCTTCATTATTTAAAAACAGGTTTATATCTCTACCTTGCACAAGAGTACAAAAACAAATCCTGTTCCTTTGTTATCAGACAGTGTTGACTGGCTGCCTAGGGGATTTATCATTCCAATATGAAATACAGCATCTGTTCTGTATTTCTTAAATCTTTTACAGTTGCATAGAATATATTGCTTCTTTTGCCCATGCAGATGACTGCAAGAACAATGCATCACTACATAGAACACACACGCACACCAAGAAGATGCTGGCTCCATTACACATTTCTACATCTAGTATTAAACAGGAAACCTATATGCATTCCTTCCTAGGAACTGAGAACACCTCTTTGCATTAGTGTTTGCACTATTGAGATACATGTGCTGGACAGAACAGGCACAATGTAAGCAATTTTATAAGATGTTAAATATACGGAAAAGTCCACTTCGTTCACTTGAATTGCACAATTTTATGTCCGATTCAAGTTTGCAATCAATCAGTTTCTGCACAGCTGACACACGCTGTGGTCTTTTCTAGAAGCCTCCCATACACAACATGAAGCTGGGCTGAGGGAAGCTCTTGCTGCACCAGCTCATATATTTTATGGATAAACAGAGGAAGTCAGTCTCCAGTGGGATCTAAATGCAACGTTAAATGCTTTTCATATTCTCCTATTATAAGTACCCAGGTATCAAGACAATGGGAGGCTGACCATTCTCCTCCTGGTATTAGCAATACTGTCTATAAAGGGGTTATTTAACCTTGAACATGAACGGCTGGTTTCACAGACCCAAATTAGCCCTAATCTTAGATTACTTTACCTAAAATAACATTAGGTAGTCTAAGATTAGTGCTCATCTGGATCTGTGAAACCAATCATAAAAGCCACACACAAATGACTCCTCATTATCCAGTTTTTCCACTTTTCCCACATAGAATTAAATAAATGATCCTCAAAGCGGGTGCTGGCCCTCCGTGAAGATTCCCAGCCCGAATTCTGTAATAACAAACATCTCTGTTCCGAATCTAATCTCTGCAAAGCTGGCGGAATAAAGGGACTTTCCTTTATAATCACCTGTTCTGTCAATTTGTGACTGTCAGTACAGTGATTACAATTTAACTGAAGACCGTCATCCCTACAATACGACATCATTTCAGAAAGCTGATTTAATAACCAAGCCTGCAAGTTAGATATCAATATGCTTTCTGGAGGAGACCTCTGTGAAACCGCCACATGATTTTTTCATCACAGCCCTTGTGGTCCACATGGGCCAGTCTGCTACGAGAGCTATGAAGAGTTTGCCAACCGCAGATTCCAGATTCCAGGGGCTCAGACACGGATGACAATGGTCATTTAGGGAGAAATCATATGCAACAATAAAGAAGTGTCTCGCTGGTTCTCAAGCACGTGCTGCGAGCTCGGACCAGGTGTTGCTAGGCAGCAGCTGCTAGATGTTGGTAGGCACCAGCTGCTGTAGCTCAGTCTGTCCCAGCAGGTGCTACCATTAGGAAGGGGGTCCGACACCAGACACACTACAACAGAAGAGAGCGCATGCAAGCCTGCTCGTTAAATCCACAACTGCTTTAAAGAAGATGTGTTAAGGGGAGTTGATCTTTCTTCTTCATTTAAACAAGCAGGGGCAAATCAATTGAGGAAGACCAACTCGGTGGAGCTGCTTCCAGACCGGATCTGAAAATCTACTGGTACCCCTGGGGATCCAGCTGCAATGCTGAGGAATAACTCCAAATATCCAGACGAGTCAGAAACACATAGGGGTTGCTCTGCGGGAAGTTGATAGACTACTTGATTATTCCCTTCAGTCTCTCAGCCTTTACTGACAGGGCATTTGTCATGAACAAAAAATATATACTGCACAAAACACTGTAGAAAAGCCTGGATCTGTCCGTTCACAAATGTTACAACACTTTTGCTACTGTCCAAACGCCAGTCCGTTCTAAGGCTACAGAAATAATTTGAAAACAGGGGTTTTCTACAGCAAGCTGTGGGCTTTACAGTCTCCAGCTGAGAAGCAGAGACAGAAGAAAGGCTGACAATCAACTGAAGATAGTGACCTTTTGGAAGTGCCCATGATGTACACTAACTGCCTATTAAAACCCTTTTTCTCTTCTCACATAAAAAGGCTACCTGCTATGGATCAGAATGAAACCGAGCTTTTGGTTTTCAAACACGCCTTTGCATTTCTAACCTGGCAATTTTTCTTCTAGCAGATATTACAAGCCATTCTCTGAAAATTGTTTATATTTATTTTATACTTAACTTTTGCAGCTAGACTTCTTGAAACACAAAATTCAACAACCAACTCAAAACAAAAACTGCCATCCAAAAATCAAAACATCCTGTCTAACAAAAACATTGTGTACATCTAAGGCATTGTAATGCCCAAGACAGTTTCTCAAGACCCAATAGATCCTAATCTAATTATTTAATATTACCACTGGCCCTTTAAAAGAAGGCAGCTGATTCTTAGTCAGCTGAAGCCCGGCTGAGTAAACATGCTCTCAGCTAAATCACTTATTTTCTTTGCTGCTGCGCAACTCAGATGTCATGCATTTCCCAGCTTCCCCAGCTGCTGTCAGACTGGACCTGCTCACTCATTACAATAGCTGCAAATCAGAACCAGAAGGCAGCGAGACCGCGTGTGTGTTTCACAGTCAGAACAGGGTAGGTCATTAGTAGTTACACTATCGTATGTCCAGTACTTCGATTTTTGTTCATGGTTAGTTTTAGTTTATTCACGTTGTGCCCTCAGGGCCAGCACAGGTACATCTCAATAGTGCAGCACCAATACAAAGCAACCTAAGCAGGTCATACACAATAAAACAATACAGCAATGAATTAAATTACTGTACATAATCAAATGAATTAAATTATATATAATTATGCACACACACATTATATATATAAGATTATCATTCAAAGTTAGCTTTATTTCCTCTGACCTGAAAGTTAACAATGTGGGTTTTTGCTTTGTTTTTTTGCTCATATGGAGCACTTACATGTACCACATCATGCCTGAATGAGGGAGTACTTTCCAAAGTTGTTTATCGAAGCATCACTAGAGAAATTATAGCAGCATGCTTTTGATTCACCTAGTTTCTAAGGGAGATGGGTGTTTACGAAAAAGAACATGGCAATATTTGCATTTTAACTCAAAATGTCCTTTATAGAAACGATGCAGAGCTCCTGTCAATTACCACTTAGTTAATAGCCCACTCAAGAGCCAATAAAAAAAAGGATTCAATACCTGGTCATGTCAATATATCAGTATTGCAACTTTTTTATAATACATAAATAAATAAATAAATAAAATGCAATTACGTTATTGTTTGGCCATAGTGTATATGTCTCACAACATTTTTTTTTTGTGTGTGTGCAGGTAAAGCCAAACTCTATTAACCTTTAAGCTTGGGAAAGCATGGAGTAATATTCTTTTCTTCTTCTTTCTATTCAATTAACATTGATCGATGAGGAGTTAATCAAAACACTGCTCCACAATCTATAGCAAATTATTCTTCACACTTCACTCCCCCTTCTCCACAACATAAAAAAGTACCGCAATTGAATTGTTTTTTGCTAGAACCGGCAACCTTATAATACAGCCAGCTTAACCTCTGATGTTTCGCTCCCCATCAAAATGAGCTTCTCTACAGTAGGATTCCCATAAGCCAAATGAATCATGCAACACATTGCAAGGAAAATTACTCCCAGAGTCATCTTTGAAGACAGGTTTCATTAGGCAGACCCTGCCTATAGATTATTGTGCATGCCCTTCCTTCATAGACGACATGCCGTTTTATTTCTGAATATGAAAAAAATGGACTGCACATAAAGCTCAATTTATCCATCTTCCAATCTGCAAGCTTACAGTTACTAGTCGTTTCGCAGCCTCCTTGGGTAATGGAGTCTTTAATGTATGTTGCTCGACTGCTTCACATGACCTGCAGAGCGCTGGCGGAGGCTGCAATCCCCCCACAGGGCCTGTGCTTCCACAGAGTACCACTTAAGTCCTTCACAAACATTTAGACTATCCTCAGATAGAGATGCATTCAAGCAGCAAGTTGTTTTAACAATGTGAAACTGGGAGGAAGTCTAGGGATCAGCCAATCAACAACTTTATGCAAAACACTAAACTTTGGCAGATACTAAATACTGTCACCCTTTAACTCAAAATTAATCCCACCCCTAGAATGGGGTGATGCATTAACCTATTACTGTATGTTTACAATGGAGAAGGGTCCATGTTAGCAGGTTTAAAAGGGGTGGCACTACTGTATTTAGAACAAACAAAGATAATCTGTAACTTTAAATATAGTCAGCATCTCCACTGACAACTCCACATTCAAACAAACACAAAGGACCTGTTGCACCACACCTAAAACACACTACATCTCAACAGTGAAGCTCTCCCCATGAGGTTGGGCAAGTGACTTCCTTAATCTGAGAACAATAGCTACTAGGGAACCTGGAAGCTGAGATTCCCAGCAATTTGTTTTTGCTCAAATGACTTACAGCTTTGAATAAGTAGGAAGCAGCAGGTTTTGCCTTAAAGCACCAGACTAATACACTGATCTTAAATGCAGTTCATCTGAAAACAATTTGTAGCTGTTCACCCAGAATATTAAAACATTATTGATGAAGGTTACTGTAGAATTACAAATTGAGGAAAGCAAGCAAGCACCATGTACTACACAACTGTATTTTCATCCTGTAAAGTGCTGCCTTAAATGAAATTCAAGAACCTGATTTATTTTCTCATTATTCTATTGTACTGAATTCCAAATAAAAATAGTTGCAATCATGCCGTGTAACTTATCACACAAAAAGTGGTTGAGACTAACAAAACAAACAAAAAAAAGTTAAAGGTCAACCAGATGCTGATTTTAATGTGAATTAACATTGATGAGCTGGCAACTGGCACCAGAAGCAAGTCCAAGATAGTACACAGCAATGGAAAATACTGCAAGACTCCCATTGCATAGCAGTTTGTTCCATTCCTGGTGTTACAATGAGTTTAATAACACACACCAGCTTGTTACCTATACACTGAGGCTAATCAAGTTTGTAGTCTGGAATGAGAAAACACTACTGCAAGGCAGTTGTTTCCATCCCCGGTACAGCAGTGGCGTGGTGCTCACTTGATGCTACAAGGTGTTAAACAAAACATGAGACTTTGTACCACAACTTTCCCCTGGATTGTTGGACCCAATAATATCACGGTTAATTAATCTTGACTAATAAAATTAGTATGATGGATTTATCCACAACTTTAACCAATTTAATTAGCGTCAACCCGCCGAAAGTTTCATCAGGGCGTGTGTTCTCAACTCAATAACGCTGGCACACAACTCTCGTTTGCCAGTTTTGTATACATCATTACATGTACATCCGTGTACAAATGGGAAAGAGAGCGTTGTTAATTAAAACTTTATTATTTTAGATAACATTATGCGTTGGGGAAAAACATAAGAACAATGCTGTCGCTTATAAATTATTAAAATTACACGACGTTTTGAGAGAAATGTCATTCATATTTAATTTGCAGAAGATGCTAAATATATTTCAACTGACTGCAAATGCATGTTTATTCTGTATAAAACCGTACAATCTAAGCAGATAATTACCGTAATTATCCCAAATAAACTGAGACCCAACTAATAGCAGTAGTTGACAAAAATCCATATGCACACCAATAAAAAGCTTTACTTACGTGTTAAGATGTACAGTGTGAGATAAGACTGTCGCTCTCCGAGTTACCGAGACAGGATAACTTTCTCATACTAACAAGGCAACTAAACACCCGGCTTCTTTTCTGTTCAACTTACAACACAAAAAACTAAAACAGTGCAATGATGAATTATTTTTATTTTTATTTTTTTAAAGTATACTTTTCCAGTTTTCCCAATGCTGCCTAGTAGCCTTGTCACGCTGCAAGTCCCTTTGTTTTGCAAATAGGTCTCCAACCAGCCGATTTATTAATACAGCACTATCATTCATGCGCTCCAGCGTGAGCGGATTGGATGCAATGAACAGAGAGGACGGTAGCGTGACAGGGATTCCACTGTGTCCTAACGTCTGCCAATTACTATTAGTCAGCGTCACTTTCATTGGATTCAAATTATATGTGAATGTATATATTCTGATTTGAATAAAGTGGTACTCAACTCTGGCCCTCGAGATCTAATCCAGCCCAGGTTTTTACTCCAAGCAGGTTCTAATGTATTTAATTGAAGCTGCTAAAGTAACTAATTTAGGAGCTGGTTGGAATAAAGACCAGGACTGGAATACATCTCGAGAGTCATTGGCTATGACTGATTTGGGTAATTTCAATGTATGTATGCTGTAAAACCTTGATGCCTGGGATTGTAGAGACCGGCTGGTCGTCAAGTAAGAGGCTTGTCAATATCTGTTCCAATTCCCAACTCTCAGCTGGTCACCAGCGGCTACTGGAATATTCATCGGGGCTGTGCCTGGAAATGATAAGCAAGCCACGTGACAAAAGGAAACTTTCTCCTGTGGCAGTAGCGCACCGGTGTCTGTGCCACAAGGTGAACTGTGAAAAATGCTTCATGTATGGTGTGGTGCACGACGGTAAAAGGACGGTAAAGCATTCACAAGCATGGCAAAACACAGAGAACTACGGCATCAAACCTTGGAGGGCACCACACCTTTTAACAGAGTGAGTCGCTCCCTACTGCATTCAATATGCCGCAGTGAATAAGCAGACGGATTGCATTACATAGCATTTCTGTGGATTTATGGATTGCTGCTAAAATAGTCAGACAGCCAAGGTCAGGTTAATTTCATATTATAGCTGCTAAATGCAGTGCAGTACACATACTTCTTTCCATATGTGTCTATGACGATTCAACACGTTTTTAAAAGGGGGTTAAAAAGTTATGTACTTTGATTAGGCATATGTAATATAACATATAGCATGTAGGGTCACTTAATGGTTACTGTATCGATTCCAGAATGATCGAGAATATACAAATTCTGAAAAAGAATCAATCTTCTTTGACAGAAGCTATGACATCTGCTCTAATTTTATTAATGATCCTCGGGGAAGCATCTATTGGTGACACAGTCCTTGCCTGACACAGCCAGCACCAGCAAAGTGTAGCTCCTATATAAATCAGGGAACTAGTTGTCCAGCTATCTGTCTGTCCCGCCAGTATCTTTAGGTTTTGGGTAGAAGTATAAAGCATAGAGTACAGCGATAGAAAGAAGACTCCTATTTTCCTGCAGTTTCACCCATTTCAGGTTTTACTATGAGCTTGATTACACAGTATATAGGTAAAACACTCAGCTGTGTTTTATTAAACTCATAGTAAAACCAGGAATGGATCAAACTGCTATGGAATGGTAGTCTTATTTCCATCCCTGCAGTGATATATTTTTCACCCAAGGACAAGAATTCAAACGGATCCATCATAATAATGAGCGATGGTTAAGGTGACCATATGGCTCCATGTTCAGAGGGACAGTTTGGGACAGTTCGGGCTTTTCAACTCACAACCCAATACACCTTCGCGAAGGTTAGGGTTATCGTTGTTAGCTGTGGATAACCATGGTAATATTTTGTGATATCTATGGGTGTTTATTGTGTGTAGCTGTGAATAACCACATGGCTTTCTTGGATGTTTTTTTCTTTTGCTGTTGTCCCAATTCTATCCACATTTTTTAAATGAAAGCAGTAGCATGGAAGGAGGGATGGCTTAATCAGCAGCGTTACAGAGGATAAGAAAGTAATCCAGCAGCACCCAGTTAAAGTGAGATAGGGGATACACTCCAGGGAAAGACGAGGATATTACTGCAATACTCAAACATGCTTGAAGGATACTTCACTTTTTAATCTCTTAAGACTTAGAAATAAATGTGCTTATACTAATGGCCGGGTCAGTGTCGTGATTGATCACAGATGAAGGAGGGACAGCGCTTGCTGCTTGAGAGTGGTGTCTCTAAGTAGCTAAAGCCACAAGAATGCATTTAAAGCATATCAACGACCTCCCATCCTGCTGGAGCCTTTTATTTAAGTGTGGAAAGATTTCAAATGAATGCATTACATATAGTGAGTTGCTTCTAATAACATTGTTATGGTGTTTAGAATGCTTCTTATTGCATTTTTGTTATACAATGCCTGTGTTAAAGTGCTCTGAAAGTAAGTTCAGGTGCTGCTTTTCAGTTTTAGCTGCCTGCTATGGCATCAAAAGCCTACAAGTACTTCCACGGTTTTCTTTCAAACACACCTTCCCTTGACAAAGGTATGTTAAACATACCAAAACATTGGGAAATTGGATCTTTTGAGCTGAAACTATATTATAATTTTTATATATCTATACACACACACACACACAATGTAGTTTAAAGCTGCGTACTCTGTAATAATCTTGAACCTCTTGTGTAAATTGTATGAATGCTCTGCTGGTTGTATGTAACACCACTGAATAGTATTTAATGTTTGCTGCTATTTTAACAGTGTTTATGTATCTTGTAACAGCCCCCTGAAAGGCTAGTGTGCACAGGCAATTCTCAACATGCTTTTTTCCCTTTTTGATTTCTATATTTTGCGTGTCAGAGTGAATATAATCATTTACATGTCCCCACTGAACTGTCATATAAAGATCTCCATTGGAAAACAGAAGTAGATGGTAAAATAAAGACATTTTGATGGTTCAGTGGTAGCACTTTGACCTGGGTGTTAAATCTATTGAGTCAAAAGTAAATAGCTGCCAAGCTGAGCATTCTGAATAGACAGAACATGGAATGCTGTAGAGATTCTAATAAAAGAATCTTGAACAAACTCCAGTAAACACATACAGTACGTGCCTGCAGGAGAATTCCAAGGGCTATAGCTGAAAACAGCCTAGTACGTCTCATGGGTGCTAATTTGCTGAGCAAAACAAAACACTTTAGGACAATCATTTTTCTTACCATCATACAGAAACAAACAATTGAGTTTATTGTGCGAGAGTTAAATGATTACATAAAATATTCCATACACTGGGGTTTCTATAAATAAGTATAGATGTAATAGGTACACAGAAAGCACCCTTTCCCATAAAGAGTCATTCATCTGGCACATATTTGTTTTGTTTGGTTTTTAAATACTCCTGAAAGTTCTTCAAAGGGCTGGGCACGTACGGTCAATAACTTCTGTCAGGAACATATCATTTTTGACATCAATAATTATGCATATTCAGATGCATCGCAAGTTCGTTCTGGTTAAACAAATACATTGAATTGAACGCTCTGCACTGTTACGGCTGGTTTAAGAGCAATTCAGGTCAGAGCGATCGAGCACATGAGTTCTGTACACTGCTGGCAAACATCCTAATAAGCAGGCCTCACTGTCTGCATGTGATGCCTTATCCGACAGTCTGTGCCCACAGAGACCAGGGCATGGCGGGCACACAGAAAGGGTGCTCCATGTTGCAGACTGGCACTGTTCTGTCTATGCACTTTGTGACAAAGTGGCTTCAGGGCCACACACTGTACAGCAAATCTTCAAATGGGTAAAATACAGTACGTGCAGAAGGTTCAGTCAGTTGTTTTGCTGGCTTGGCACAAACTCTAGCAGGCAGAGTAAGAGAGAGGTCAGAACTAAAATGTATTGTTTCCTGTACTGTCAAAGTCCACAGTCAGGCATCAATGGCAAAACATACTAGGACACATGATGTTCTACAAAATAAAATCCTGAATGCTGGGAATTATTTTTCAAACATTACAAGGGATTCAACCTATATAACTAAAAAAAAGATTCAATTATTTTAAACCCATTCATAATTTATCAACTTTGTGTTTTAAATGAATTACATCAAGCTACATTGTTTCTGATCTCTGATCACTAGCTCCACCTACTGAACAATAGCTGAGAGCTTCACTATTTATTGCACTCAAGCCCTAAAATGTTAGAGGTGTTCTTTGCCGACACCTAGTGGCCGTAAGGAAACATTACCATTGCATCACAACAACCTTTTTAAAACAACATAACTCGATGAAATGATATAAAATATAACACTTATATTTATGCAAAAAGCATACACATTTATAGTAATTGTTATAACAGATAAAACATATATTAAAAAAACACATTTTGTATAAGGGACATAATGTAAAAGGAGTAAGTAGTTGATGTATATAGATAACATATATGGGTAATATGTAAGCACATGGTTGAGCCAGCATGCTTGAGGACGGATTGATTTAGTCTTAGCGTTTAGTTACAATGCTAATAAATCAGGTAAAAAGTCAAAAATAGATACATATAAATATCAGTGCATGTAAAAGGAGAGTGAATATAAGGCACCAGCTAACCAGGAACATTGTTGTAATAACTAGTACATCACATTTTGCAGCCGACAGTCTTACTATGAAGAGGGTAGAAGACAATGAAGACATGGTCTGCCCTGGAGTAACACAAAGTAAGCATCAGCATGCAAAGAAGTACACATCAGTATAGCAGCTTGGAACCAGGGGTCACTTTGTCAAGTTAAAGTTGTTGCAATTATTTTATTTTTTTCAGAATCCACTACAGTAGAAAAAAAAAAAAAAATCACTACATACAATCAAGGCAGATTTATTACCAGGGAAATTCAATTCTCTCTAAAAGGTCTAATTCAATTAAATGTGTAATTTCAGCTGTCACACACCACTACTGACCATGCCCACTGGATTGCATCACTTAAATGATTATATTAAGATAGATACAATATGCATAAGTGTAACTGCCTGTCTCACCAGGATTTGTTTATTTAAATTCCAAGTATATGCATTAATAATGGGATTTTGCAAAGCAGTTAAATAGAAGTTAATGAAGAGTTAAACCATGTATAAAATTAACATGCTTGGCAGAGCAACATAAGCTTGCTTTACTGCCCAAAGGTCTCACACAGCTGGAATAATTATTTTACTTTGCTTGCATGCATATGTTGCTAGCTTTAGTTTGTAAAATATATTAATATAGAATCCATTGGTATTTTTGTCCTGGTACTTATTGTGAATAACAGAAGGGTCTCATTTTAACCCTGGAATGTCCATTGCTGTATAGCATACAAGCCAATGTTGTTTCTCTGGTGCTTGCACTGTTAACGTAATAGCTGTTGCCATATTTAAATACAAGGACTTCTGTATCCCTAATTGTTCATGTACAGCAAGGTGTGATACAGAAGGTGACTCATTGTCATGTTAAGAAATTTCAGACCTGTGTGACCCACCCATGCTGCATCTTTTTCCTTCACTTCTCCTCAATATAGTCCATTCCTTTCAGGGGAAGATCTATTGATTGTTGTTTAGGATTCTCACAGCAGTTTGTTAACACTGTTCAGGGATGCCATGTTCCAATCCATGAATATTCATTGCAGCAGTGACAATGATCAGAAAACTGGTATCAAGTGGAGAATCAGAGTGTGCTAGGCTTTGTTGCAGAACACTGCAAGTTAAAATGGCTTGCCATGGGTACTCAAACAGATTTCTCCACTGCTTTAGACAAATTCACCATGGCTATTAACAACGAAGGACATCTGCCTTAAAACATCCTCACATTTAACTATCTATTATTTAAGGCATTTCAAAATACTGTAATTATTTTAATGAGCAACAAAATAAATAGGACTTGTTTGCTTAATTTACTGCAATGTTTTACAAACAGTATCATTTAAAAGGAGCACTATTACATCAGTCAATCCAAACAACATTAGATGCATATGTAAGTAACATCACAAGCCGAATATCAAAAGCAGCAAGAAAATTAGCCACAAAGTAAATGTTCCTTTATAAAAAGTATTTCATAATTTATTTATATATATATATATATATATATTTATATATATATATATATATATATATATATATATATATATAAATAAAAGCACAACACACTCATATACATTGAAATCAAATATTAGTATTTTTTTTAATGAATTTTTATTTTTTTTTTACAAAAGGAGGTATGATAATGCATAGTGGGCCATTGAAGAGGCCACATATTATTCAGGTTCAACAAAAACATGTATTTTCAGTTGCAGTCTAGGCCCTAGGGGATTTCTAATATTAACCAATAAGTAGTGCAGCACCACCTTCTGGGGGGTAAAAATGTATTTTTCCTACCAAACACATGAACAGTGTAGAACAGAATAGTTCATTGTTCAACAATGGCAAAACACACATAGAAGAAAAATCCAGGACTAACAGAAGTTTTTACAATATTCAGTTTTTTTTTATTTTTTATTTTGGATAGGGCCAAGAATAAATCACTCAAATCAAGGCTGGGTGCATATTCCACAGTTAAGGTACATCGACCTTGTCTTAAATGTATACAATATACAGTATTTGAGCAACATACAGGTAACAGCCAAGAGTCGGATGTCAGATCAGTGCCTTGCCCTGTTTACAGTTACAAAGGAATATAAAATGGGTCTGAAATTAGTCCAATACATTCCCAGTAGGAGGGAACACAACAGCTTACTAAAATTAGCTTCAATGTAGTTTTGACTGAATAAATGATTAATTTCTAGGAGCATATTAAACTGGGATCTTTAATAAAATGAGTAACAGTCCTGGATTTTGGGCCAAAGAACGTATTTAAACCCATTACTGTAGTAGCATCAGTTATCTACTGCTTTATTCTAAAAAAACATAAAAGCTGACATCACCATTTAGTAAACTAATTACTATAAAAAGGATGGATACACTCACTACTCCATTATAATCCACACCTTATTGATGGTTCTATTGGATTCAACCACCAGTGTCCAGCTGGCTGCATGGGCTACAACATCAGAGGCAGTAAACCACACAAATCTTGATTAAGTTTGGGAACACCCATAGAGGAGTTTTCTTAACACCGATATGGACAGTCACTAAATCCTACTCAGAATTGCATGTAGACGTGCTGGACAGATCAACCACTGCCAGTAATGGTTAGCTACTTCAACAAAGGTTAGCACAGCCACCCTAACGGACAGTTCTTCATATTGAATTGGCTGGTTACCAGAGTTATAAGCAGTGAATGTACACATATTAATGGAGAAAGGAGGTGAACAGTGCTTTCAATTACAAACTGTTAGAACAAGTAAGAGGGTGGTCAAGGAACAAAGAAATCACAATATAAACCACCTAATAAAGTATGTTACCAAAGGCAGCATGTCATTAAATCAAAAAAATAATAATTAAGAAAACTAATGCATTATTCTACATTGCATCATGTTGTAGGCCTAATGGTTTCCAAAACACATTAGATATTATAACAAATGCACTCATAAAAAAGTACTTTAACTGCAAGTTACTGTATATTGCAAGGACCTAAGCAAGCAACACCATATAATGTCCTGCACTAATCAGTACATTGAACCATACAATATGTTCAAAAGGAATTATTTTAGCAATAACACCTCTTGCTCAATACTATTTTGAGACCATGACAAACACAGAAAAACAAGATTATCACAAACCAAAAAAGGCCACAAAGTGCATAAGGAATCGCCTGCATAAAATGCATGGTTGCAGTTTATAATGGGGAGAAATAGACTGGTCTACTTTACCTGCTTGGATTGTGTATATCCCCTTTTACTGGTATTAATAGTTTATACTTCTGGTTGTTTGTATATGGGCATTCTATCAGTAGTGAAGGTGAAGAAAAAAACAGTTATAAGAAATGTTCAGTTAAAGAAAAAAGTAATGATTTTTTGAAAAAAAAAAAATATATATATATATATATGTATTTTTAGTTAAGTGTTAAAAGCTTGGCTTTTCACCTGTACCTCTCACATTTAAGTAGTTAGACCAATATGTAAATTACATAACCAGAGAGACTACAATGCTCAAATTAGTATGCTGCAGAAAGGGCAGAATATTGGATTCTGTGGTTTTGTAACTGAAGTATTAGATTAAAGGAATTGCAAGCACAGCATATAAGACTAGTAAAAAGGATAGCAAATATCTGCTTAAAGAAAAAAAAACAAAACAAAAAAAAAAAAAACTTTAAAAATGTACCTTTATAAAATTTTGAAATAGTCATGCCAACTACAGTTCACCTCAATTATGAATACAATTAGCATAATTACTGTATAACAGGCTAACATGATAGAGGAGTGAGCCACTTGCTCTACAAGTCCCACATATACGACCCATAATACTAAAAGGCAAACAAGAAAAGCTGCCAACATGGACTTCAATCACTGTAAAGTCCTGTCTGTCTCTTTTCTTCTCTATATAGAGATTTAAGAAACTCAGAATTAGATCTCATACATTTTGGCAGTGAAGGACTTGCCAGTAAACCGGTTCTACTGTGTAGGACACAGTACATTGCACAATGAACAGCCATGTAAGAGGCCACATGCACATTGAAAAACAAAGAAATAAGAGGGGGTTCCAGTACTTCTGCTTGACAACACTGGGGCTTTTATTCAACTTGCATTAGCATATTACAGTATTAATGGATTTCACATCAAAACGTTTGTAAACTAATTCAAGGCTTGTCCTAAATCCAGTACTCCAACCTTAAAACATGAGGGACTCCTGTTTTGCTAATTCTACCAATTCTTACTACTGAGTTTAACCCCAATGATGCCAAGTTCCATCAATTCAGAAGCCCCACTCACCCATTCGGAGCGGTACAGCTTACACTTCTCACTAAAAGGGATTATGCCGCCTTAAAAATGGGGAATGTTTGAATCAAATATTTTCCATCTTTCATATTATGTATAACAGTCACTTTTGAAGTTTGATGGGCTGTGACAGCAAATCAGAGAGTTAGAGTTTGTTAGCTGGATACTTGAAACTTTCTCTATGCCTGATGGCATCACTATTTATTACTCCAGAAACCAAAGCTTGATTTCCATTCAAATTGAGGACAATATGGTTTTTAAAAAAAATGTCTCTCTGAACCATTATCCAGTCCACAGTACACACAGATCTGAACTCTTCAGTTGCATTCTTTAGACATACAGGACTATGTACTATAGTCCTGCATGCATTGCATATAACAGGTTACTGAGCTCTGTAGTTTAAAAATTTACAAAAAAAAAAAAAAGGATTAGTTTCTCATTTAAAAAAAATAAAACTATTAAAACATACCAGAAAAGCAGGATATGGTATTTCAAATACAGTTTTATGGACCCTCATTTGTAACCGGCACTTTCGATAATGTTATCTTTTTTTCACAAAAAGGGAACCATCGCTTGTTAAATTTTGTGTTAATTCCTTATTTAAACACGATAGGAAACATGACAGCTTTGCAAGCTGGCTTTTTTTTGTCCCACAGGCAGGCATTCTCCTGTTAGCAGGCTCTTTTTTTTATATAAAAGTAGCTCATTGACAGCAAGACAGATGCACAGTATGACAGCCCTGGTTAACCATTTTTCCATTTTCACAGCAAGACTTCACCGTTTACCAGTCTGTCATTCTTTATCTGTAGCTTCAGTCCTTCCGATTGGTTTCTTTTCCATCCTGGCACCAAATGAGATTTGGCGTTTCCTGGTCCGCTCCAGTCCTTTGGTCTCCCAAACTTGTTCAGGGTCACACTTCTGGTTGTTATCCATCAAGCAGGTAAACTACAAGCTCATAGGTCGACATCATAATAGCTGTGTTTGGAATCTGTCTCACCAAATGCGTGGTAAGACCACGGTAAAGCGCTCTGTAGCCTTCCTCTTTTATAACCATTGATAATGTCTGGAAGAAAGATCGGTATTTTGTTCCCTCTTCTCGTAGTCTGGTTCGTATTACTTCTGCAAGGAGGAAGTGGCAGAAAGACAAAATTGTTAGACATTTTATTGCGTAGCGTAGTTAATCATACAATCATAACAGTTGTTTGGGTATTGTGAAAAGAGTATTAATACAACAAAAAAGTTACACAAACACACAACCCAAAAGCAGAGATCAAAGCAAGCCACTGCTAGTTAGAAGAGAGCTGGGTCTTTAATATTCACTTCTTTAAATGATGTTGATCCAATCTTTAAAAGCAACAAAAAGAAGAATCTCTCTGATATAGATGACAAATTCTTAAATCATATCTGCTGCAGCTCTATTTATTTTTGTTCCCAAACATAGCGAGCCATATTCCCTTGAGGGCCAAGATCTATTTTAATCCTCCAAGTCAGCACACATTGAACTATCCCGATCTTAAATTTCACAACAAGAAATGACGCTTACCATGAGGATATGCTAGAGAAGTAGCACAGGTTTTCGAGGTGGCTGCAGCCAACATCAGTCCAACAAAATCAGAAGCATTCCTGACAGACTCTTCCTCATCGTCCATGGCAGAAGCAGACTTAGCTTCCAGTAGCTTACGTTTAATACTTTCATAAATTACAAAATGAATAACAGTCTCTGAGATGCCTGCGTAAGAAGCAGACATGCCCCTGTAAAAACCACGGATCCCATCAGACTGATAAACCTTTCTGATACATTCAAATGCGCTCATTCTCGTCTCACCCCGGTTTCTGAAAAAATACAGACAAAGAGAGAGAGAGAGAGAGAGAGAGAGAGAAAAGAGGTTTGGATTATGGACACTAACAGATTAAAACATTAGGATGGCATAATACATGACTCAAAGACAATTTTGCAGGGAAAAAACCGACATATGCAGAACTGAAATAAAAGCTTTGTTCTCTTACAATTATGCATTTTATCTACACAAATGGAAAATACATAGTAAGCAGTTTGTTACGAATAGTTTTGCTGATTCACAGTGGCATTCTGAAGCCTTTGTGTCAGTTAGCTAGTACTTATTTTGGTTAACAAATAGTAGGTCTTGCATTAAAATAAGGATTGAATGTGTCACAGCTTAAGGAAGCTTTTTGTTAACAGTGGTGTATGAGGTGATAACTAAGCAAATTGAACTCATGAACAATAATGCAGAGGTCAATACAGTAATCATTTATATAAAAATGTAAGAAAATACCAAATTGATTGCTATAAAAAGTAACCAATTTGTCTTAAAAAGACTGGTCTACTTCATTTTTTTTTTTTTTTACCACTAAAGTACGATTTCTTAAGCCGGCTACTGTTTGACAAATCATGGTAGCTTGTCTGTGTAAGACTGTGTATAAACAGCAATAGCGTGTATTTTCTTACCTTGCATCCAGCTGTAAGCGAGTCTTTATTAGCCAGATGGGATTAGTGGCTGTGATTGCAGTAAATCCTATATAGAAATTGCAATAGATTTAGGTTTTGAGATGGTAATGTTTAAAAAACAAAAACATTGTGAGCTAACTAATGGGGGATAGACAGAACAAAGCCTTGATATACTACGGTTTTAAATGTGTTGTGCTGACCTTCATGAGCTGTATTTATATGCTCCTTTGAAAAGGCACACACCCAATGGAACAGCCCTCAACTACAATTACTATGTTAAACAGGAATTAAGACATGTGAACCTAAAATTATAAACAGGTGCTCCTAAATGACTATCTTCAAGTTACAATTTAAATATACCGCCCTCTAACTTTTATTTTCCCCCTTAGAACCATTGTAAATAAAAATATACTGCAGAATAATGTCAAATGTAAAGACATCACTTTGTGCATTATAATAATTACATTTCTGCCCTGGCTAAACAGTCAAATAAGAAAGCCTCCAGCTTGCTCTCAGACACTACAGTCCACAGTATCAAGTTCTAGTAAAGTAAGGGGGTGGGAGAGTTGCACCAATTCTGTGAGAGAACTGCTCTCCAAAGCACAAGCATTAAAGCTCACTACTTGAACGATCCATGTGAGTGGTTAAATTCTAAATCAACTGTGGCGAAATCATTCATATGCACCAGCTGTTTAACAAATTAGGCCAACATTAAAGAGGCTTGTCGGTCAAAGAAATGCAAATATGAATCCAAGGCGGCTGGAAAAGCCATTTGCTTTCTTCCAAAGTACAAGAAACGGTTGCATTTAAATTCTGTAGACTTATTATCCCATTACAATTAAAGTCAGACAATGAGTGTTCGTATTATTGAAGTTATTTAGGTTAAACATTATAAATAATAAGCAGCGATATTCTTATCCGTGGAGGAAGTAGAAGCAACAGCATGTTGAGACTGCATTGTAATTCAAGTTGTTTGTGTGTTTGAAAAACAGCCTTCAGTGGGAAGTGACTTTTACCATCTCCCCCTGGGCTGCACAGAAAAAGTACTCTTGTTCAATGTACTCACAGTGAACAGTGCAGAAAACCATTTTGTTAACATTGTTACAGTACTATTTATACAATTACTAAATTCTAAAAGGTGGTCATTAAATACATGTAATATTTACATTTAAAATAAATAAAAACACAAAAAACCCCACTATCAACTGTATTACAAAACTGCAAAGCGCAGTTTAAAAACTACACGCTGGAATAGACGCTCTGTTGAGTACTCACAGGGATAAAGCTAGTCCTTATTTCTGCAGGATGTGACCTGCGGATGGGGATCTCACTCTTTTCACAGGAGAAATCTACAGTAAATGCCTAAAATAGACACAGGCTTTTCTGTACCACAATGACAAGCAGTGACCTCATTAGGTGAACGTGCAACACTAAACCACTATGGAAGAAGGGTTTTACTAATCAATCATTGTGAGGTTTTTGCTTTGTTATTACAATAGAAATGGGGGGGAAATCAAAATGAAAAACTAAAACATAAAATATACAAATGAGTACTAAATTATCTGCCAGTAGCAGAAATATCAAGTTGTTTAAATATATATATATACATATATAACACACATATTGTATATATGTTTTACCTAACCATGAGCAATGATTTTTTTTTGGGGGGGGGGGGGGGGGGGGGGGGGAATAAATAAAAAATAAAAAATTTTCAAGCAGTGCATGAAAGACTGTTCAAATGCTAACCTTGTCAGCCCTCCCCAGTAAAAACACAAGAGATTGTTTTCTATAAACATTCTTTTTTTTCCCCCCCAAAGAAAGACACTTAGCAATATCTTATTTGGTTATTTTCTTTTTGCAGGTGAAGCAGAATACATCCTACGCAGTGATCATAATCCAGCGCATGTTTTGGCAAGCTTCTGGATAGATTTCGTATGTCGACTAACGTTTTATTATTTTTTTTTTTTAAAACATTAATAGCCTTATAACTCCAGGTGAAATCGCAAAAGTCAGACAGCCCTGTAACTCAGTCAATTAAATTGCCCTGTCTCTGCTGCGAACCTTTTAAATTTAAGAGGAAATAGCTACTGTAAACTTTGTAACTTGTACAGTACTAGTCAAACTAAAAACACACATTAGAACAAAACTCTAGAAGTAAGTCATAACTAGATTTAATTTTTTTTTATCTTGATTAGTTCAACTTGAACATCCTGTACAGTTTAGGTTTGATTACATAAATAATTATTACCATTATCTTCCGCAGTAACATCAACTGAATAAACATTTTAGCAACATTTACCGATCATTGCTTAAAAATATTTACTCCATTGGTTGACATGAACAATAACTGTCCACTAATGACAAGGTTAGCATTTTCCATTCGAGACTAGAAAATGTGTATAGGTCATTACCTTAACTCGACACAGGGCTCTTACTGGACCTGAGACGTCAACTGGGTAATTATAAAAGGTTAATAGAGCTGGCAGGCTGCAAGGCAGTCATGAATCTGCACATTATAACGGAGAAGAAATCAATGAGCTACCTCAGAAGTCAATCAGCAGGGGCCATCCAGCGTCATCATTCTGCTTCACAGCTGCATGCCTAAATGTTAGCGTTTTGTCTGCACTGCACACAAACAGTGTCAAGCCGTACTGTTTAGAAGCAGTTAGTAACAATTGTAAATCTCTGCTTTTCAAGCACAACCAAAACTAAGACAGAGTGCTGATAATTTAGCATTACCCTTTATTTGTAGACTTAGAAGACATACAATAACAAAAGAACAATGTATTTTATATTTTTATGGTCACAAAATAATTTAAGAAAACCTCAATTTCTCAGGCAGAAAGAACCTGTGCCATAGACTCATAATGGCAATATCTGGTCCCAGTCCAACCAGAACTATGTTGTCAAATGACCAAACACACATGAATGCACAACGCCATGCCATGAAAATATCCATGTTATAGCACTTCCCTCATTGGTCTTACATCCTTTAAAAACACACTTTAGGTTAGGATGGGAACCCATTATGATCGATATGACACAGGTCCTTTGAAAAACACATTAAAATGATTGAAATGAATTGTATATTATATATATATATATATATATATATATATATATATATATATATATATATATTCTATCACACAAATTGATTTTAAACAATTAAGTGTTTTTCTCCAAAGAAATGTTTCAAATAAGTATTAGTACAAACCCCTTTTGTCATAAACTCCCATGTGTTCCTTCACCTGCCAATTTTACTGTGTCTATAAAGTAATGTACAGTTCATAAACCCAGTAAGAAAACTATTAATTAATTGATGTCTATTAAAATATTAAATTATATTAAAAAGAACTATAAAAAGACAGATAAGTTGTGTTCTTGTTGCATCTTAATTTTACCACCTCCCAGAACTTTTGAGAAAAACACTATTCATTATTACTACTCCCATTATTAGACAATTAAGCAACAATATCAACAATCCTTTAAAATAGAAATAAATATGCATAGCATTACTAAAATGAAATAGAGCAAACATATCCTGAGTTTTTGGTTGTGCCCTCGAACAATCACATTGTCGTTAGTTAAAAACAAGACATTTAATTTCCAGCAGAATCTCATTAAATCACTGCTGGCTTTATAATGATTATTTTGCACGACTTGCATATGTTTACTCCCACAAACACAGCATCCACTATTAAACAGATTTAATAATGGCTGAGAGAGATACTAGTGACTTAAAGCTATTAATCAATGTGTGTCCCTATATTGTTCTGTTCTGTTTTACCTTTGATGATAAAATAAATCCAAAAGACAAATGAAAAGCAATAAAATAAAGTAACTCATCTAATTATTTCCTCCCCCTTGCTTTTACCTGTAACATCTGCAGTTTTGAAGGTTGTAGCCTAAAAAGTATAAGATGATGGCCCAATTAAATAAAAACAAAAAACTGTACATGATCCTTACCTCCAAGTCCAGCTGAAACCATGTGCACCTGGGTTGAATCTGGCTCAAAAATACCATTCAATTTCTCTTTTGAACTGGAGTAAGCAGCAAAGTATATAGCTCTATAAATGGAGGACACAGTGAACAATACTGGTGGGTGAGTTTGAACTTACATATTGATACAACAAAAAAGGTTGATTGTGACTAGGTATTACATTGGAAATATGTTCTGTAATAAATGCTATGCTACTGGATCTATGCAAGTAATTAACATTTTTTAATTGAACTAATTTAATTACAGAATTTATAGGTTATTTGGTTAGGAGGACCTCAAACTAAATAATGCATTTCCTGTATAATTCAGATGATCTGCACAGCACACACACAAAAAAAACATTTAAAATATAAATTTATCCAGTACAAATTGAGTCTTTCTTCTTGGTGTTTATATTGGAATAAGTCAGCTGTCTTTATAGGATTTGGTTGCTGAAAGGAGTTCCAGCTGATGAAGTTACGCCCATGCAAGAAAGAAATACAGACCTGACAATGTGCTTTGCTACAAAACCACACATTAACTTGTTCATCAGAAACAGAATGAATGTAATACTCCTGAATGACTGAGTGTGTAATGAATATACTACAAATATAAAAGTAACATCTGTTCCCTTTACACACACTGTGCTCGGTCGGTAAAATCAACGATACTTGCTAACTTGCAAACAACTGATCCAACATTTAACCTTACTACTAGGCCTTAGCCAACAAGGTTGCCCAGTAACCTAAAACCTTTGCCAAAGATATAAACACCACATTACAAGTGTCAGCAACATGAAAAGTAGGTCAACATCGGGTACATACAAAAAACAAAACAAACAACAAAAAAACCCCAAAAAAACCAAAAACAAAAAAAAACAGTTTCATCAAAAGCCAGCAGTCGACAAGATATTGCCTTTAATATCTGAGCTGATCAGGAGTCAACACTGAAAAGCAAGTCACGGTGACCTTTATTGGCAGCGTTGTGGAATAACTTCCTGTGGCCGATGTCCTTGCAGTTTCTTCGAATTGGGGCTAGCAGTTCCAGTGACCTCTCCAGGAATTAAGGTGGCTAGGGTAAGGTTTTGCTGCAGGGAAACTTGTTTGTACTGGAAGGATAAACAAACTGGAGTGGGAGATGTAGGAGTAGGAGTGGCCACTTTTATATAAAAATCACACATTTTCTGCTACAGTATGCTCGGGCTTTATACAGCACTATTACCATGTGTCATACAGGTCAGATGTGAACTACTTCAGGTTCAACGGTTTGTAATTTAAGACCAGTAACAATAACAGATTCTAAGCATCCTGGGATTGAAGCCTGAAGCCACTCGAAGGACTGTGCTCTTGTGGTGAATGCACGACCGCACATACTTTATAAACAGAAGGAAAGTCAAATCACTTTGTGTTGTCGAGGTACAAATCTGTGCAACAAGCTTTAGAAACATCTTGCAGTAAATTAATCATGAGAAATGTGATCAATACAGAAAGGATGTGGGAAACATTTTCCAGCCTACTGATTTCAGCTTTATTAATCTGCAAAACATATATGGCTTTTGCCTTCACAATTTATCCTCATTGTGGATTGGTTACAAACAAAAGGTGTGTCTATGTACTTTAGGTCACTATACTATTACGTACAACACAAAAGTGAACGTTCATTAAAATAAATCAAATTAAATCTTTTTACATTTCCCAATGTATTAGATTACTAGATTAACATTAACTTTAGGGAAATCTCATTAGCTGGGTCTATAAATCCAATTTATTACACACATGAAGTATTACACAAGCATATTGCTTAACAGCTCTATTCTGACAAGGACCTGTCTATCGGCTTAGTATTAGCCTTGTCTATGCTTTACATTTCAATTGCATGTTCTAACCTTGCTATTAACACACTAAGTGATTCACAACGCCGAGCAAGTCAATGCAAATTTTTTATTTATTTTTTTCTTCCCCAGTTCTTTTGCCTAACCGGTTTCAAGGCGTAGGTGTAGCAGTGCCTACTTTATTCATGTTGCAACAATGTCATTGCTATTGGATGACAGCCCCAAAACAAGCAAATACTAGCAATAACCCTCTTCTCAAATCAATTTAGAATACTTATAACTTTACAGGTAGCGTGTTTTTCATACACTTAAAACCTTTGACAAATCTAAATCCCATTATAATTCACATTAAGTATGAACTACAGTTTCTGAATAAGGAACCAATTCCCAATAAATGGAACAAGACAGAGGTCTCACTAGCTTTCCTGTTCATGAGTTTCTGAAACGCACATGCCCAAAATTTTGCGACTCATCCATCAAATACTAAACTACTGTTAAAGGCTAATAAACTCCATGGATGTGCATTTTGGTTCATTTTTATGAACGTTTAAACTCTATGCCATATAGTAGTTGCCTTCATCTACGTGCGTTTTTATATTTTTCTGCATTCTAATAACAGCAGTGCCGTGTCTGTATTTTAAGCGAAGATTCTTAAATCTGTACAGCCGCATGTATATGCTTTTTTTTTTTTTTTTTTTTTTAAATATTGCCCAGCAGCTCTTTCACACAAACACTCAGTAAACACTGTACAGTCAGAAGTAGACGGCCGAGATGCAGAGGGGTGACCTTCATGAGAATCCCCTGAAGATGCTGACTGCTTAGCAAAAAGCACTTTGCTATCAGTGCACACTGCACACTAGGTATTCATTTTTATGCTTTAAAAAAAACAAAAAAAAACAGTCATGACATTCCTGTTATACTAGTGGGGAAAATAACAAAAGCACAATGTTAAATAAGGCAACTGCAAAAATAAAATGCAAGTTAAAAGTAGGCTCGGGGATGAACAATTTACATAATTTGACAGCTCTGTTTGAAATAAAATTAAATGGCCCAGAATTAGTCTCTGGCAAGATATGACGCTAAAAGCAAAAGATTGTTTTGTAATTAACAGCTTTTTCTGAGTTTAATTATGAAACAGTATCGTTAAATTTGTTTACAGGGACGTCACCTGACTGAAAATAAAACCCCAAAACTTCAAGCCCTACTTGTGTGTGTTCAAGTATTTTGGAACAAAGTAAATGTGTTTTATTTCTTAGCAATATGGACCTCTTAATATGGGGCAGAACACATCATTTTAAAATAAAGCACAGTGCATGGTGGGATACCATCGTATTATGATTATGTAGTGTGGACAGGGCATAAAAGTAAATAGCCTAAATATTGCGGCATAAGCCAAATATGAGGTTTTCTGCTGCCACCTACAGGACTGGGGTGTACTTTAATCAATGCCGTTACATTGCAGAACTGTTCCCCCCCCCCCCCCCCCACCACGGTCATTTTGTTGCAGTGTAATCGATTACTGAGACTATGCATGTCTGCGTCCCTTTCCCATTCTGTGCGTCCCGTGAACGCAAGACAGAATATTTTTCCATCCAATGGATTTATTTTGCATCTAGGATGCAAAATTTTGCGTTAACGCGACCTCTGAAGACAGACTTACCTGGAAGGAGCCACACCCACCAGATTAGGTCCCAAACCCCTGAAAAGCGAACGAGGGCCTTCTTTTTCCAGTATTAGTCTTAAAGAAAAGGAAGATAATAATTAAAGTTATATACTGTAAAACACACTCTCTACTGGGAATCCCATTAACCTGCAGAACACGTTTGTTATGTTCAATTTACTACAGGATTTTTTTTTTCCCCAGAAATGGTCCTAGGCAAAGTCACATTTTTTGTTGCCAGAATAAAAACATGCCCCAAGCAAAAGTTCTGAGCTATTGATTTTAAAATGGCACCAAAACATTTTTTTTTTAAGAAATCATTCTCAAAGAGGAAAAAGTTCAGAAGTTTATCTAGAGATTGTATGAGACATGCTGTAATCGTGCTCTTGAGACCTAGTAATAGGAATAAACGCTCATCAAGGTAAATCAAGATTTCAGCAATGCTCTTTTCTGTCCTGCGAGTAAAAGAACCTTTGACTATAAGAGTTCATATTTACTTCAGGCAATGAAGAGGTCCAGGAGAGACTCGGTTGACACTAGCCCCATTCACAGTGCTAAGCTGCACTTCGGAGATGTACAGCGTGACAGAGGAAGACTGCAGCCTTGTTTTCACCACTTCCAGCGGGCATGTCAATATTGCACCAACTGTGCCCCCACACCTGAAATGAAAAGCATAACATGCAATGACAATTCACACAGAAATTGAAAAAAATTAAATAATGCAATTTAGAAAGTCAAATGACTTTCAGCAGAACAACACTATGGTGCATACTGTCAAACAAACAGCAAAATGATAAACGGTTAAAACCCAAACTTATTCAAAAATGTATTATGTTCAGACTTGAATAATTACTGGGAAACATAGAATGAAGATGATTTATAAAAAGAAAAAAAACAATTCAAACACTGCTTCAAAATGTGGTTTTATATTAAAACTGAAATTACATATATTAGGGGTGAGACGATACACCAAGGTCACGATACGTATCAATACACAAGCCACGATACGATTCGTATCATGATACACAAGCCACGATACGATTTGTATCACGAAAAACTCATCTCTGCTTGACGGACTTGAAAATATTTCAGATCTATACACAGATTCAGTTGAAAATCAATTATATGTATTTTCCACTAAGTAGTATAGCACTTGTTTGAGTTTAAAGACAAAGCAGTAGGTCAGCTAGAGTTTCTGGGATATCAGATTTAATTTAACCAAATCTCCTTCCCACATTTCTGAGAGGAAAAAAATACTAAGCAATGTGTTTGATAACTATTAAAGTACAAAGTTTGTTCATGTGTTTCTTTAGAAAAATCTAAACCAAATCTTTCGGCATTAAGTTGTGATATTTTTTTTAATGTACAGCAGCGTTTTTGATTGCATCATACTTAACTTTAACTCGATAGATTATTATTATTATATACATTTTCACCAAGTATTTGTCTTTCAAGTTAAGGTTGAGTATATAATTTTATTTTGTATACTATTCTATACTGTGCTGTTTTTAAATGTGGTTCGAAATAATTTAGATTTAAATTAATGATACAATTAGTATTAAATAAGTAATTTTCATCAGGATTAACATTTCTTTAAAAGAAAGTAACATATTCAACCAAATCAAAGTTTAAAGATCATTCAACCAAATAAAAACATTAGGGCGCACTGAAAGGTGAACAAATATAAAATAAAACTATTAAGAAATGTAAAAATGCGATATGTTTTGTCATCTATAATAAATAGCTTTATTTTGACTTCAGTGACGATTAAACGTGTATGATTATTTCATTTTGTCCCATTCCAATCCTTGTCCGTTTCTCAGGGAACACAGAAAAGCTACAATATCAAAAATACATATCTGAAAGGGCTGTGTTTTAAAATAAGTAGGCTTCCACTTAAGACTTACTGTATTGGTTTTGTTGGTACAGTACTATATTTTCTACAGAAGTAGTATTTTAATTCAGAACGGTATGGTTCTGAAAATATCACTTGCCAGAACTAACAAGACAACACGTTAACTGTAACACAGTACATATTTTTAAATCCGGTACGTATTGTAGCAGTATGCAAAATTTCCCATTAACGACCTAATAGCAAAATAGAAACGTAAAAGGCAATGCAATTTAGCAAAAGATTACAAGTCAGTATTAAAAATTGCAGAATATAATGCTCAATAAGGCCCTGTGACAGATCGAATGATTCTTGGTGTTAGATCTCCCTCTCGACCTGTGAGGGCTCTGTGTAAGAGGAACAGAGTACCCTTAACTAAATGGCACGACAATTTATTCCGTAGGGTAGGTGGAAGTCGGTCATTTAGGAAAGGGGCACAGCTATGGTGTCCAAACTTAATGACCCAGACGGTAAACGGTGTGGCATCCGAGGATTGGAGGAGCAGATGTGCTTGTTAACCTAGGGGTCATGAGTGAGGATATAAATAGGGGACATAGCGCAAGTGATCTGTTCCTTTGTAAATGGTTAGAACAACCTAAAAGGAGACTGCTGTTAAGTGAAAACGTGAGTGTTGTGTTTGTTTGTTTTGTCTTGTCTTGGTAATAACAGTTTGTTTTGTTTCTAAAAGACTACTAACATCAACCGGAGCTGCAGCCACAGGCCAGTAACAAACCCGGACACAAGCACTTCTCAGTTTCACAAACTTTTCACCACGAGCACTAGTTTCACGCACTAAAATAACACTGTGTATTTGTGTTGTGTTACGTGTGGGTGAGGAAAGAACAGGACTTTTTGTTATTGGTTTCGGGTCAAACCCGAGGATTACAAACGAAGTGATACACACCGCTGTATCACTTCCAACATTTATTATTTACAGGTGTTTGCCCTAAGGCTCTGGACATTGAAAAAACTATAAACACCCTTGCACCTGTTAATCATTGTCTGTGTATTTTGTATCTGTTCTGCACTGCACACGTCTGTAACCATTCACCACTTTGTCAGAGGCCCTAATATCACAGTTCACTTGCAAATGAAAATGCACAAAAGATCAGATAAAAAAATACATCACAGTATCTAAAACTGTTTAATGATTAACTGTTACATTAACCTAGCTTGTCTCGTTCGCTTTGTTTTGGCTGCATTTTCGTCAGGTGAAACTGGAGGAAGCGCTGTGTAACTGCACAATATAAGACAGACTGATTTGGCATTAGATAGAAATAATAATAAAAAAAAAAACACAGGCTGTGATGGATATTCAGATAAACTGTACATTGAAGAGCATTAATTGTGTAATATGTATGTGTGTATATATATATATATATATCCTTGACAATAGTTAAACGTTCAGGAAAGAGTGGAAGTTTGTAAATCTTCAGCAAAAACTAAATTCAGAAGTAAATAGATTGGATGGTCTTGAATACTGGTGTAAAAACGACTGCCTATTTTTATGCTTCAATTGTAAGTACTTGTGTGGTTATTAACCTTTCCCCTAGAATGCAGCTTGGTTGTTTGCCATCTCACATTCCAGTTTCAGCCTAATACAGCATGTCTTTCAGCTGCAGTGCTCTCCGATATAAAGCCACTACTGTCTCTTGGAAAAAATGCACACCATTACAGTACCTACCTTAAAGGGTACCTGTAGTGGTAGTGAAAATAGAATCATTTCAACAAGACACACGTAGCTCAAAACCTGACAATTTAAAGCCCCTGTTCGGCCAATTTACAATATAAAAGCATTAAAACAAGGTTAAGCTTCTATGCATTGGGTCCCTCACATGGCGTACTGAATATGATGTCGGATCGCCGATTTCCCTATTTCCGATCACTGCTAGTCTACAGCTGCAGCTAACACAATAATTTGCGACGCCATTTATCAGGTTATTATTGATGAAAAAAGTCCAGTAGAAGGGTACTTGTATGAACTGCTGAGGTCCGACTGCCCCAGTTTAACTTTGTCAGGCAGCGATAGCGAATATTCAGACGAGGAGAAAGAGAAGTCTGTAACCAGCCTAATCCGAGAAACCAAACCAATAAGGCTCCAAATACTTTGTGCACTTGTAGTAAATGTGTTTTATGGAAAAACTGCTGCAATAACTTTTGTCTGCGTCAATTATTTTTATACAAAGCCTCCATACCATGCACATTTAAAGTAAAATCACTAGATTTGTACTTCAAGGTACATAGCCTACAGAGAACAAAGCACTCTGTACTGTAACTTGTCAAGACACTTATTATCAGTAGTAGCCATTTACAGCCCTATACATTCTATTAGAACTCCCAGAGTTTACAGCCTTAAGGTTACCTAGTAAGATAATAAGGTTTATTATCCTGAAACAATGAGAAAGGGAGAGGTACTGGCCAGAAAGAAAAAGGAGAAAACACACAAACAGGCAGTTTCAACCTAAAAATACAGTAATTGTATATCAGTAAAAAAACTTCCACACACACTTGTTTCAGTACAACAGATACTAACGACCAATAATAACACTCCAGCCAGAGTAAAATTGCAACAGAGAGAAAATGATAATTTCTACTAGACAGGAGAGTGAGACCAGAGAACAGCATGGAGCCGCTACACACATACGCAAAAACAGCATGGAGCCGCTACACACATACGCAAAAACAGCATGGAGCCGCTACACACATACGCAAAAACAGCATGGAGCCGCTACACACATACGCAAAAAACAGCATGGAGCCGCTACACACATACGCAAAAACAGCATGGAGCCGCTACACACATACGCAAAAACAGCATGGAGCCGCTACACACATACGCAAAAACAGCGAAAAACGGAACCATAACCATTTCCAAACTATGAGATCCATGTAACTGTTACATGTTATCCAAAATACACAATATTCAAGAATAGTAAATCAGCAGATTAAATGTTCTAAATATGATCTATATGGATTCAATCCAAAACGAATAGGGTTTCGACCACCTACTGTTTCTGGAGTGTAGTGTAGAGCAACCATTGGTGGGCTAATCAAACTGGCTTTCTAAAGAAAACCTTTTGGACAGAAAGCATATGCTACGATTGAATCACAATGCTTTTAAAAAAAAAAAAAAAAAAAAAAAAAAAAAAAAATCAGTAAGCTGCCTCTGTCATCCTTCACCTTACCTTGAATGTTGTTATCTATTTTAGTCTTTCAATTGCTGTCTTAATAAATATTTAACTTACTCAACTTAATTACATTGTGTGCAGTGTAAATAAATTATCTTAGTGGACATCACAAGACTGGAGAGAATACAAGTCTATCAAAACAAACATTCTTCATCTGGTCCATCTCCAAGCTTATCAGGCTTTCGAGATTACAAGAGACAAAATAAAGTTGTTTTGCTTTGTTATTTATTTTTTACTAATACAGCTTTAAATTAAAGTGCGTTTCAAAAATACAATTCTTAATTGTTTATACATGTACACCGTCAGGCTGCAAAGCATTTTAATTTATATTCAGAAGCATGGGTTTTGAAATTCCAACAGAAACACAGTATTTTGCAAATATCGGTTACTGGAAAACGTTAGGGTTTGTTTAGACTTTTGCAGTAAATATACATCACAAATGCAATAGTATCCTTGTACACAAAAGCTTTGTGTGTAGTACACTACAAACATTTATAAATCTCAAAAAGTTTAAGACCTTAGTTGTTATCAGAGGCGCTGAAATTAACTTCTTTAAAATACAAAATACTCAAACTATTCCTAAAAAACAAAAAAAAGCTTCCAAACCCAAGAGCTTTGCAGCCTAAACATTCTGCACCGACCTCCTAAATCAAATCTAAATGCTAGTACCTCAACTTTGGCATGCATGCTTGTATACCACACCAGTGGCAAAGTTAATCACACAATAACTAGTGCTGTCTTTACAAAATACTTGGAAACTTGGGAAACAGGTCAAGCAGTATGAGTAACAAAGCTTACTCTAAGGCAGTATAGGTAACACCAGCTGAACTCCTAAAAAAATATGTCAACTTACCATATACATCCCTGCGTACAACTTTGTTTCAGTATTTGTCTTTTCTCTATCATTAGTTTATAAAAAATGGACGAGTATGTATGTGCATTGCATATTTAAGTACTTTTTTTGTATGCAACCCTGAATTAAGCAAACTCCTGTAAATTACCGTTTACACCTATAACTAATGGTACAAGTGAGATGTTTTGCTTTCTGTAGATTTGTGAAAATGTACTTCAAATGACTTTAGACGAGTAGAAATGTGGTTTATTTAAAGCTGGCCTACCACGTCTGATCGTTACGTATTATTAATGTGTAACTATCTCCACGCGGTCTAAATAAAAAAAACACCGTGAAACTTCCTCGGAATAACCTTGAAACAACAGACGCGTTCCGCTTGACACCGAGTGGCGACAGCCTGGCTGTACCAGGGTGTGACAGACCTGGGAGCGCTTCCAGGAAACAACCGAGGATCCGCTATACTCGATGGGCCTACCTAATCAATTTTCAACCCTTTCATCAAAACATTTCTAGACTTAAATAATACGGAGTCAGGCACTAACAAGACGATTATCGTATACATTGTATTGTATACAACTTTAGTGTGGAATAAATTATGTACATGTGCATAACTCGTGTACTTTGAAAACACGCCCCTTCGGCTTCAGCTAAGAGATACACCGAACACAACTGTAAATGAATTGGACTGACTAACGACTGATTGTGCTAGAAAATATACTGAACTGGAAGCAAATGCATTGTTTTGCTATTGTATCTTAAACTGTTTCAAGTCCCTTAAACCATCAAACAAACAAACAAACAAAAAAAAAATAACATTTAAACGGTTTACAAAACGACGACTGATGCCTTGACATTGTAAAAAAATAAAAAATAAAAAAACGATTGCAAGGTTAATTTATGCAGCTACAACTACCGCTACAAGTAATAGTTAGTAAAACGCCAACGTACTAATAAACGCATTTAAACAACTCTTAAAATACAAACCCTTTGTCATTCGATGCTAAAAACGCCACTGTCAATTGAATTTTATAACCACTAACATAACTAGGAGTCATGCACGCAGGTTTTCAAAATGCTGATGATATAGGAGGCCCGAAAAACTGTATTTATAAATTATGAAGTGAGCACCAGGGCAGCTACTATAAAACAATAACTGCATTTATTTATTTTTTTAAATCTAATACCTACCCTCCAGCAAACAGATGCACCAGGGTATCTCGCTGGCTCATTCTCTCTCATTCTCCACTGCAGCAGACAGGAGAAGTAGGTTGTTCTAGAATTCGTCGATGCGTCTTCAATTTTATAGGTTGGTTTTTTTCCTTCACTCGGATGAACCAAGTGACCCCACCGCTACTGCTTGGACAAGCGTAATTTTCCACTACGGGTAGAGCATAATGTTTTTTTTTTTCCCCTCTCGCTCTCTCATTCCCCACAACTACCGCAGCGGTTGCCGTTATGTATGTTTATCATCAAATCACAAGGCTCCAAACAAAGACTTCTATTGGTCGCCTCTGTCGAGGACGTCATCAATCCCGCCCTATCATCCCCCTTTCACATGATCAGGGTAGTTGAGTATCAGTGAAGGTAGTGGATGATGTGTTATAAAGTCAAGCGGATTCACTCAGAAAAATGTTATCATCAAAGATGGGAGGCTTGTCATGTGGAACTCCAAGAGCCAATGTAATAAATGTACACGTGTAATCTAATGCTTATGAAATTAATTTTGTTGGTGGGCAATAAAATAAATTGTAACTCATCCTTACTGATTGCCAAAAATCTAAGTGGTGACAGTGCCCAGCTTTGTGATAACTTAGGAGTCACAAGCACAGAGGTATTTTTTATAGGCCATAGGGTTGATTTGGTTCTTTCATTTCTATTTTTATACACTGTGAGTTAAAAAAAAAAAAAGAAGAAAAATTATTAATATATTGTACCAGTAACTACTATTGAAGATGAAGCCACAGCAGCTTTACAAAGAATGGTCAGTTGTGGCCTGAAGAAATAACCAAGGAGGTCCCTTTATGACCCATAGGTTTGGGACTAGAATCTTTCTCTGATGTAATTTCCATCTAATACAAGCCATACATAACAGGCCCAGCTGCATACTACTGAGATAACATTTGATTTCAAACCATTGTGATGTCATAATCCACTCAAGTGTCTGGCAGTGCAGGATCACAGCTGATGTAAACATTCTCTTAGTTGAATGCAACCCTGATGCCTCTGCTTATGCGAATACAATGAGTGGCAGCAGAGATGGCAAGAACAAAGGAATACTAGACGTGGTTTCACAGGTTTGCAGAGCTCAGTATCAAAATAAAAAGGGTCCTGGTTTATAGAAGACAGCATTGGTCTCACTGATTGACATTGTTTCTTCACTCGTTAGTAAAAGCCTGTATAACTAACTTGTGTTAGAAATCAGATATCACAGTGATCCTTTGTGTCCTTCTCTCTCTCTCTCTCTCTCTCTCTCTCTCTCTCTCTCTCTCTCTCTCTCTCTCTCTCTCAATTCAATTCCAAGTGCTTTATTGGCATGACTGATTATTACAAGTATTGCCAAAGCAACGAAGGGTAAATTCCATCTTTACAATTAACATTTAAAACATATGTAAATGTTACATTAAGTAAATAAAACCAAAACAACACAGTATACTTAAAACAAATCACAACAACAATAATAATGATATAATATATATATATATATATAACATTTATTTATTTATTTCTTCTTCTTTTCCTCCCTCCTCCTCCCTGTGTGAGTCATTCCTTATCCCTCAGGCTGTGGCAGGCGCTTGTGAATTCGGCTGTCTCTTTAATGCAGCTTGTTTCCTCTTGCTTGCTTGCAGAGATTTTCTATTTTTGGGAAGAAGGCTTCCCTTAATGGATTATATTTGGAGCACTGCACTAGAAACTGTAACTCTGTCTCGACCTGGTTGAGTGGACAGTGAGCACACAACCTGTCCTTTTTGGGCAGCCATGTCTGCCTGTGTTGGCCGGTCTCGGTGGCCAGGCTGTGCTCACTGAGCCTGTATTTTGTTAAGGTCTGTCTCTGTTTGTTGTCTTTTACCCGGGTCAGGTAATGAGCCAGGGTGTAGTGTCTAGGGCGCGATAGCATTCCAATTTTTTCAGCATCTCATTGGAGATGCTGTCTGCCCCGCTGGCTTTTCTATTCTGGAGGGCCTGCAGTTTCTCCTTTAGTTCCTGTTCAGTGATCTGGGAGTCCAGGGGGTTCTGATTGTCTTTAATTGACAATTCCATTTGTTTTAGTTTTTCATAAATATTTTTTTGGTCTAATATTTGTTCATTTTGTGGTATTGTTTTATATAGTTTTTCAAAATGTTCTTTCCATGTGTTTTAATTTTAAAAAGCCAATTCGTCAGGGTTTGGTTTATTCAGTTTGTTCCAGTTTTCCCAGAATCGGTTTAAAAGAGTTAATGGACTCCTCGATTTCTGCCAGTTGTTTATTGGTGTGGTTGTTCTTTTTCTTTTTGAGTGTGCGTTTGTAATTATTTAATGTCTCACCGTAACTAAGGCATAAATCTTGGTTGTCTGGTTGTCTGTGTTTTTTATTTGATAATTGTCTAAGTTGTTTTCTTAAATTCTTACAATCTTTGTCAAACCTTGTCTTATTTCAATTTTTGTCTGTTTAGTGTTCCTATGTATTTTTAATTTAGATTTTAAAGCTGTCTGTTTATATATATACAGATTATCTACAGCCAGATTTACCCCTTGTTTACTGTGTGGGTATGGGGTGACCAGAAAGTTGTATATTAATGATTGTATATCAATGGGGCAGCAGTGTGGAGTAGTGGTTAGGGCTCTGGACTCTTGACCAGAGGGTCGTGGGTTCAATCCCAGGTGGGGGATACTGCTGCTGTTCCCTTGAGCAAGATACTTTACCTGGATTGCTCCAGTAAAAACCCAACTGTATAAATGGGTAATTGTATGTAAAAAAAATAATGTGATATCTTGTAACAATTGTAAGTCGCCCTGGATAAGAGCGTCTGCTAAGAAATAAATAATAATAAAAAAAATAATAATATTTCTGGGTTTCCAATTGCTTTCTGGTATTCTTCTGCACTGTTTGGAGCCCCTTTGTATGAATGACTGAGGTTGTACAGCTTGCTGGGCTGTGTCTGCATGTTGCTACTTTGCTCTGTTCTTTTAAGGAACACAGTAGTTTGACTGTGATCTGACAGAAGGGATTGAGGCCTGACAGTGAATGCACAAATACAGGAGGAGTCTGTCAGTAATGGTGTAATCTACTACACTGTTGCCAAGAGCCAAGCTGTAGGTGTATCTTTCTAAAGAGTCCCCTTGTAACATACTGTTGACAATGTACAGGCCCAGGCCTTGACAGAGCTGCAATATCTTTCTCCCATTTTTATTTGTCTCTTGGTCATAACTTTTTCTGTGGGAGTTGATGGGTGTGGAGTATAGAGGTTTTAGACCAAATATGTGGTTGTCTCCCTGTGTGCTGATACAGTCAGGCACTGTGTGTCACCACATTCCCCTGGGCCTGGAAATGGCACATTTCTGTCTGGAGACTGGAAAAGATTTCCTCATCGAAGTACAGGGATTCTAGGGGGGGGGGGGGGGGGGGGGGGATATATTTTGCACACAGGTAGATGTCATTCTGATTTGAGACTATATTTTTGCAATTATAATTCCCCCAGTCTCTGCTATGCCGAATTGTGCTGTGTTTCAGCAAGGGCACTATTATCTCCCTATAGCCTGAGGGACAGTGAGTGGACACGTCTGCCCTGCACCATGTCTCCTATAGAATAATCAAATCATTGTTTTGAATACTATTTACAAATTCAGGGTCTGTGCTCTTCAGCCCGAATGCTGAGGAGCTCAGCCCCTGGATGTTCCACATTGTTATTGTTAATGCTTTAATCAATTCCAACTACTATTCTTCCAGGAACCATTCAATTACTTGGAATGAAATAAAAAATGTTTTGAAAAAAATAAAAACTTGCTATTTACTATTATTATATTTTTTTTAGTGTATAGCATACTGTATGCTGTATGCTAATCAACATTCTACTGTGGACTAGAGAGTGTTGTAATACTCAATACCAGCCTCCAATCAGTGTCATCCTTACCTGAGAATTCTAATCCCTTTCATGTATGTGATTTGTGCTGTCAGAACTGTAATGCTATGCAGCTATTGTAGTATTGGTAGTGGTTGCTTTGGTTACTATAATTCACAGCAGTATTATACAGTAAATATTAAAATACTGTAGTAACAATGCTGAAAAATGTAGTTTCCTACTTTTTTTTTTTTACTAGTTATAGTGTATTAACAATGGTTAATGCAGCTACTACAGTATGCTGTAGTAAAATCTACAATCCTGAACTAAAATCTGCAGATTCTGTTCTAGCGAAACAAGAAGGGTTTTCTGGATTAAGCAGAATAGTTAATTTATATAATGCATATTACATTTGGTCTGTTTGAACTGAATAAGCTATATCTTCACTCCTGCCTACCTGAATTGGATGAACTTTTCAATAGACTGACGGTTATTTCTTTGATTAAACTCTCCTGTCTCCATGTTTGTTGGAATATATTTTCATATCTTTTGTCACTACTTGTTAACATTTAAATTCAAATTGGTTAAATAAATAAAGGGGTTTTTTTTAGTCATAGTTGGACAATATTTTACGTTATTTAACAACAAAATGGAAAGACAATTGCAATAATGTACGATGGTACTATAGCTTGGATCAGCCACACTGAGCCAAAATATCAGATAAAGGCCTGATAATATAAGATTAATCAGGAAAGACATTCTCAACATGAAAGAAATCAGAGAAACACGAGGAGAGAGAGAGAGAGAGAGAGAGAGAGAGAGAGAGAGAGAGAGAGAGAGAGAGAGAGAGAGAGAGAGAGAGAGAGACTGGAGAAGAGCTACTCTGTCCTGAAAGGATCTCATTATGTTTTATGAGAAAATGTAGTTTACTTATTTGTGCAACAAAATAAATTGCATGTGCTTCTTGGTTTTGTAATTAGACCTACCAATTTGAGTTGGGATCATGTGCACTGTATTCTAATTTGGTTAGTGCTTACCATGGCTTATTACGGTTCTATACGGCTACTGACCCCTGTAATGAACAAAAGACATTTGAAGATGTCTTTTTGGTTTTAGCCATTTTGTATTGAATATTACAGTATTTTTTGCCCCTGCACTTGTTTCACGTTTAGAGTCACATGGTTTTCATGTCCTTTGCAATTCTACCAACCTGAACCATTTCATGAAGCAACTGTAGAGAGTTTGTTCTTTTGCAACTGATACTGCAAATATAGCTATATTGACTTGAGGCTAAAAATAGCATGGTCAATTTTATAGTAGATTCTGAAGCTGGGTAAGTTGAGACAGATAGGCATCATTTAAAGAGAAAAGTAATGCACATTCTGTATTCAAATACCAGAACTGAAATTCTTTGTTCTGTACAGACCAAGACCTGATATGCAACATTACACTTGCATATTTACACTTCTGAAAACGCTAAAACTTCAGTGAATTTAATCAAAATCCAATTACCAAGTTTGAAATATATCCCAAATTGCAAAGTCTCACTCTTCACTCTTTTCTGTGTCTATTCTAGCAGTCTCACTCCTTAAAGAAAGTAAAAGGCTATGTGTTTTAATGCAATAGCACAAATCTCAGCCTGAATTTGCAGGGTACACGGCTCAGTTCCTACAATATACAGGCCTTTGACTTACTTTTAAAGCAGCTCCCTACTTATCAATGCAAAAAACACAAGAAAAACATAGACAATGACAGGTGAAGGCTCAAGAACCATTTCTATGTGAGTTGTGTTCGGATCTGTATGCTAGCTTGTAGTTTGTGGTGAAGTTTGGGGGTTAAGTGCAAACTGTGTCGACAGAATCGTTTTGCCTCAGGGTTGTATGCAAACTGATCATGGCACTTTATACAGAAACAGACTGCATATTACATAACAGTCCCGTTCCTGCACTATTAAATATTTAATTACACAGATACAGCCAGGGTTAGGCAGCTCTAATTGAATCAGGGAAATAGGTCTGGCATGTCATATCCTTCTGGGATTAACGACTGAATAAACTGTACTCGCTTCTAAATTCGATAATTGAATTTCACTGTGCCACAGATTTGGAGGTCATGTGACCTTGATGATATCTTTGTTAATATCCTCTCAGGAAGAAAGGAAACCAGCCTTCATTCCTACAAAATAGAATTATAAATATTGGCCATCATATTATTTCAGATGCCAAGAGCAGGTCACATGGCATACAGCAGCATCTCTGTTGGAGCCCTGGAAGTTATACAGATGAGAGCAAGAAAAAAAAAAAAACAACAGATCTCCATGTCTTATACTGAACTTTGATATCAAATAAACTGTGGACATTATCTAATCTGACATACCCTTTAGACTTCATATAAAATGTGTGTCAGTTATGTGCTGCTTATGTACCGAGTCCGATTCAACAGAATTTGTCATTTGGCTTGCTGAAATCCCAATGCAAGTGAATGTCAGGGAGAGATTCCTCTTACGGTATAATTGTACTGCATGTATATCTTCTTTCATAACTCGCTGATTATGGCCCACTCAGTCCCTGAATGGAAAATGAACACAAGATATACTGCAGTTTCTCCAGAAATCCAGAAGATGGCATTATTCATCACTTTTTAAATCCAGTAAATTTGGGGCCAGTTCAATAAACCACTTCTAGGTAGCATAATGATTGAGAAGAAAGATAACTTTCAAAAAGCAAACCCTATATTTCAATGATTTTGACTAGCTGAGCTACATATTAGCGATTTAATTTTTTTACAGAACGATTAAAACGGACTGACTCCTATTTCAGGTTTAGTAAAACACAAACATGGCAGTATACCCTTTAGGCTACTGAGAGCTTTCAAAATCCAGTCTTCTTGTGTTCGCCCCCTTTTTGTTCATCACAGTGCCCTTGAAGGTTTGACCGATTCTAAAGACTACAACTGCCTCAAGTTTTGTGAACTGGATAGTGCAACTAGCTTACTTGACTGCACTTACAGTATTCTGTCTAAAGGAGGCGTGGGTGTCCTGGAAAAAAAAAACGACACTGATTATAGTAGCTTGCTGCACACTACCACAGCAAACCGGCTCAACAACCCAAAAAAAAAAAAAAAAAAAAAAACCGGAGCAACACCAGGCAGCCGATTCTCAACTTCTTATTTAATGTGTTCTCACTAGCAGAAGGTAAGGCTTGACGATTCCTTTGCTTCAAAACATTTCGTTTTGGGGTTGTATATGCGAAACAAGGTTAGGTTCTGTGCATCGAAATCAATGGCAGTGTTTTGTCTCAGTCGCTGTAGTCGTGGCTAGGAGATGTGGTTTACTCAGATATGGAAATTGTTGTAGCTACATGCACTTCCATTTCCCAGTCGGGGTGTAAAATGAATGATAGTACTGTAGCGAGACGAAGATATCAAGTAACAAGAGGCTTTTATTTAACTCGCAGCCTTTCGCGCTGCATTTTAAGTAAAAGTTAAGTGTTTTTTTTTATTGTATAAGCCGGGTTCCACTTGACATTCAGCGGTCGCTTTCCAGTGTGCGACACAGTTCGTAACATTATGCTGGAATATACCGCTTAATCGTGTTTTAAAATTTTAGGTACTTACCATTTCCTGTAAGTACCTATCATGTATGAGGCGGGTATTTATTCTGTATGCATGTTGTTTGGGGGGGGGGGGGGGGGGGATTTAAAACACTGCAATCCTGTGTTTGACAAAAGAGGAGGTCCTCCCTTCTGGTTCCTGTGGTACAGTACAAGAGATTTTGTGCTGTCATACGTCACATTTAAAGAGCAGCTGTATTAGTCTGGTCAGGTGAATAATGATCCCTGTCAGGCAGCACCGACTTGACAGCATGGCTGAGGCTCTGTGAACATACAGCAGGATAAAGGAGTTTACTGAATGTCACTGAATTGCTAGTTTGAATTTCAACACACCTGGTTTTGAGGCAATCTCTTGGAAAACTATGATAGCGACTGTGCTGTTTTTGAGATTTTTTTTTTTTTTTTTTCAAATATGTGCCTGTTAAAAATCATCATAGTACATTATACTGTATTATAGAACAACCCAGTCCCTTCATAATAACATATGCACGATGGGAACTAAAACTGTATATGTCTGTGTGGTGCTGTTGGTGGATTTTTGGTTATTCTAGGCGATTAACATGAAAAGTAATGTACTGCTGTACATTGTGTTCTCATTCAGCATGCATTCTTCTTAGCAACTTGTTTTCCCTCGACACAACTTCACTTCAGTCTATCTTGTTCTGTCAGCTCCTGTTCTAATGCTGAGAGTAAAGTAGACTGTACTATATTATTGATTAATGATGGAGCCTGTTTCCAAACTGAAGTAGGCAGTTTGAGAAAGCTTAATTGCCAACACTGGCGACGTTTTTTCAGTCAGGACCAGATAACATAAAGTAGTTTTTTGGAAACAGAGTTAAATATACAGCTAAAATTGCCTGATCAAGATGCATTCCAGGTATGCTTTCAAGGTCAACCATCACATTTTTAGCCCTACCGCAATTTGTTTTATATTCTTTAAAAAAAAAAAAAAAAAAGCTGTCCTAGCTATATTGTAACTTGGAGAGAAGGATTTCTGTAGGAAGCTGCACTGATCAAAGCACCATAGAACAAGACTGTGAGGTCAGAGTTGGCAGCCCCACCTCACAAACTGTTGAAGGCAGCACATACTGGATAAAATAGCGTACTGTATGTAGAGTTTGGATAACTAAAAATGATTTCTGCACCACATTCTGTATGATACTGCTGTTGCAGAATATGCCCACACAAAATGGCCCCTCAGCATACTGTGCCCATTCTACAGAACAGCAGCTAGGTCTCCAAATCATTGCTAATGCAAATTACAGTAGTAATTAAAACTCGGTCACTATGTTGCCTAAACATGTAACAGATGACATCACTTAAAAGGAAGTCAATAAATTGTGACAAATATTTTAAACCAGTCTAATTTTGCATTTATTGAAATGCATGTGCAAGTTAATGGATAATATGCATTTTGCTGGTGGTGCTTTTTGTCAAAGAGCATGTTTCGAGTAATGAGTAAAATATGTAAAGCCAGCCCCTGGGAACCTGAAGCACAGGGCTTCAGATTAAACATCTACTGCAGGTCTGCTACATGGGCCATCATTGGAGGAATGCTCTGGTATTGCACATTAGAGGAATGTTGGCATGGGAACCTTATCATTTTCAAAGATGGTATTGGATGTTTTGGTGCTGCCTCTTTGTGCATGCATAGATTTGCGTGTGTGTGTGTGTTTTTTAAAGAAGCCCTTGCTATCCCTTAGTGGTGTAGGTGAATTACAGTAGTTTAATACTTGCCTCTGTCTGTGTTTGTTTTTCAGGTGGAAGCAGGTGAAACCATGGCATGCTAACAGAGACATACAGAACAATGGTTGCTCGAAAACGGTTTATTTTCCTGCTGGCTGTGGCAGCTCTGTTGGCAATCCTCAGCCTCAGTCTTCAATTTTGTGAGTAACTTTTATAAACCTAGTTTTTAATGTCAGAATGGTTTCCTGAGCAGTTTTTTTGTTTATATTCAGGTTGGGTAACAGTTTATCCTAGACATAACGGTGAACACATTAAACATACAAAGACATCTGGTAAGGATTATGAACTAAGTAAACACTTTAGATGTGATTAACGTTTTAAGGATTCAAACGTGTGACTCTTTCTGCTTTGCATCCTTAAAAACAAGAAGTACAGACTTAGGCTATTTCTAAAACTTCCTAAATTAGGCCAGCATGCATTCTCTGCTATACTTTGTAGAGGCTGCAGTGGTTTATTGATTTTTAGTTTTATGTTTTTTTTTTGTAGAAGGAAGATAGTTGTTTCTTTTATTGCATTTCTTGCACTGCAACTGGTTTTATCTCTTTGTTAAAGTACTGGCATTTTTTAGGTTTCAATTGTCCTTGAAAGAAGGATGAACGAACGTGTTTGTATCTTTCTATTTGTATTCTAACAGTATCTGCTGTGAAATACTGGTCTTTCTTTCTTTCTTGCTTGCTTCCTTTCCTCTGAATTAATACAACAATTAACTCTGAGACACTGGGGCTTCACTTTAGCTGGTTTAGAAATAATTGCTATACTGTAGGAATACATTTCTTGTGAAATACCAGTGGAGTACTACTGAATAATGCAGACTCTTGCGATATACAGTATATAATTTATTTATATATTGTATAGCCTTGCCAATGCTGAGATGCTTTTAATTGGCACATTTTGTCATCGGCCTATTTTTATTGGCTCTGATGCATTCAAGTGGAAACCAATACAGATATAACAATAAGCATGGCATTCTGACTGACTGGCAATGAAGCGGACGGTATTAAATACAGTTTGGGTTACAGTTACTAATTCTACCACTCACAACTGTATTAACTAAATCACATGAATAACTTTAAACCGAATAACTTGTTTAATCTCTGCAATGAGTAATTTGTGAAACTAGAGTACCACCATAGGAGATACAGTTTGCTACAGGAATAGGCTGCATGTAATACAGACAGTAGCCATGTGTCTTGCAGATAACTTCCAATCGCTTGCAGTGAGCAGTTTTTTTTTTGTGATGGAAAGCTAAGTCTGTGCTTATTCTTCCCAGAATGTGAAAAAATGATATAAAAATACAGAGGTACTGTATTCTCACTGCAGCTGCCATATGTTTAACTTGCAGACATGCATGTGTACTGTAGCATGTGGGTAATAGATCTGAAGCATAAGTGCCTTTTGATGTCTAGGAATTGTATTCTAGTTAGCCACAGTGAAGAGCATTTGGCAGGGTTTGCACAGGACCTGCTAATAATGCTGATAAACACAGTTTCTTTTGTTTGGTTTTGCAGACAGTACCATACTACTACAGTAAAAGTGACCAGCTGTTCTTATTTGAGCAGTCAGACCCATGCTAATCTGCACTGAACTGGTAAACAAGTCCTTTCCTCTTATAGGAACTTGACACATACAATTACAAACCTGGATTTCTAGCAGTATTAAAGCAAACTAGTAAAATTCTCTGACTAAACCGTTTTTTTTAATTATTTTTTTTTTATACGAAAGTCTTTCAAACTGGATTTCTGCAGGGTGTGTACATCCAGCATATGTAACCCCATAATGGCAGCTGTAAATCTGTTGAGTTTATAGAATGAAAGCTACATTAGACAATCTTGTGCTACAGCAACAATGATATTACATGCTATAACATAGAGATGATGTGACTGGAGAAATTAATTAGATTTCTTGCCTGGGATAGGAATCCATATTTTTATGGCGCAAATAGTTATCCCACATGCTCAGACTGAAAAGAAAATGTCTTGTGTCTGGCAGCAGCCTAGGGCAACCCAGCACAGAGAAGCTACATTTGAAAATAGCCTGGAGAGAACTGTTCTCTCCAGAGAAGAATGTGAGCGACATCAGAGCCAGCAGGCTGCAGAATCTTGCATGGTGAGATATCACTTGATGTTGGGAGTTCCTTCTCTCTGTTTATTTTAAGTTCTAGCTGCCACTTGATTATCCACATTTAATGTTTCTCTACAGTAAAAAAGCATTGATCAGTACAACCTTGATTATCAGAAGCACCCTATTTTCAGTATCATAACTAAATACTTTGGATAAGGTTTGCAAGAGAAATAATAACTTAAGTATCTTAGACAACTTTTACAGTATACAAACAAATCCTCCTAAAATTACAATTGTCTCATGCATGTTTGTATGTTTTTTTTTTCTCCCTGCCATAGCTGGTTTCCATTACTGTGACGTCCTCCTCAAACTCAGTTTAACGCATGAGGACATGTGTTAAATTACTAACTCAAAAATGAGAAGCATGCTTGGGCATTAATAAAAAATACAAATTGTAAAATTTGCAGAGCCCTTTTCACAGTATTTGTATTGTATGTTAACATGGAGCTCCTCAAAGAAAACCCTAGATCTACCAATAAATACTCTACTCAATGAGATATTTGAACCTTGTGATCTAACAAAATAACCAAATCTAATCCCTGAAAAAAAAAAAAAAAAAAAAAAAAAAATATATATATATATATATATATATATATATATATATATATATATATATATAATCTGTTGCATACATAGCTTGAGTAAATACAGTGTGTGTATAATTATGGTTTCTAAATCTGGCAGTGCTGCAGAAATATAAATGGCTTTATTAAATTGAGTACTTTATTTAAGCAGGCAATACATTTATTGTGACCTTTTGTTCATTGCATGTAATCTGCTTTAAATCCTTAAACTGCAATTTCCTTTGGAGGGTTATTTTGTTCCAGCAAACTGATTAAAATATACAGTATACTGCATCATTGCTATCTGGGAGAGCTGCATAGCAGATGGGAGAGTGTTCAATAACCGGTACCCATATCACTGCTATAGATACAGTATGTGGGCAAGCTTGAGGACTGCTTACTGTAGATATCTCATCTGCACACACTTGCGGTCAATTACTGTACTGTAGAATTTTGTTTTGGAAATGGCAGGATTTTATATGAGTTTGTGTGGGTTGGAGGCTGGAGCATTTTGAATGCCATATAGCTGTAAATCCTCAACCACTACAGAAGGCATGGGTTCAGTCTGTGTTTATGCCAGAGTGGCATTGATCACTAAATAAAGTGGGATGCTCAAAACCTCAGAGTAGCACTTTCTGCATCTGATACTAGGTTTGATGGTCTTTTCCCAGACATTCATAATTTATAAATATAAAAAGCAAAGGTTTGGAAATGTTCATGCTTTAATTCCAGTTTAGTTATGATGATGATGATGGTGATGATGGTGGTGATGGTGATGATGATGATGATGATGTGACATCCGCTTGCTGTGTTGCATCATTCATAATGTTTCTGATGTAAACATTATGGGATTTTAATAACCTCCTCTTGTAATAGATTGCAGTTAAGATTCTTCTTGCTGAGCCTTTTTTTAATTATTTTTTTTTTTGGCACAGCTGATTAACAGTGAACTAACTTCTATTCTGGCAAACACGTTGTTTTGATTAATCTGCATAATTATAGTAGAATGTGACTTCTAAATATCTCTATTGACATGGTATTTATCCTTTTAATCCTCTTAGAATTGTAACCCTCTTCCCTCTTATATATGAATAAGAGTAGAGGACACCTGGCTACTGTTTTTGGCCCAGACTCACATGAGACTTGATGGAGCATGCTGGGAAATATTGAATGAGCTCTTAAGCATTGGCAATCAATGAAGGCATTCTCCCCACTGGTCACTGTCAGTAATTTACACCATGCTCTAAAGATGGATACAGGATTGTTTCTCCTATCAAACCGTTTATATCAAAGCACTGTTGTTGATGATTATTGAGAATGTCTTAGCTAGAATGCTGGTTGCCAAAATGATGCAACATAGCCTTTGGATCTTCATTTAAGAAAGAAGATGCATGGGTACATGATGCATCATTTTCCAGTTTGTTTTTTTAAAGTGACACTAAACGACAACACTTACAGTTGCTGCTGTCATGCACTGCATGTCTCCCTGCATCCTATAACTTTTTTTATTTTTTTTTCACAAAATAACAATTGTATTGATAGTGGGGAGTAGCTTTTACAGTATTTAGATACAGTACTGGGGAAATGTTATTAAATGAACACTTTATGGTGTATATTAGCTTGGCATTTTACCCCAGGTGATTAATGACACAGAACATGGGCAATGGATATCCAAAATAAAGTTAAATCGGCCATGTGTAGAGTTGATAGAAGATTCTACGATTCTTACCGTAAGCCCTTTCCAACATTCTAAAATCTGCTGTCCATCTGTAAGTTTTACGCATTTTCAGTGATTGTTTTATAAGCATTTTTTCTCTATGATTTAAGGCCAGATTCATACTTTTGTGATGAATTTGCCTCTCTGAACCCTCATAGGTAATCCAAAGATTTTGCACTAAACAATAACACGGTGGTGGATCCTTAACATTATTCATGGATAAAGCTATGATTTTGGCACAGTCATTTTTTAGTACATTTCACGGGCGAAAACGTCACAAAATGTAGTTTTAGCTACATCAACATACACAAGCTTTTAAATAATACACAAAAACCAACAATACAGAGACTATTGCTTTTGACAAGTTTAAATGTTACTTTAGAGTACAGAACATACAGAATATGCTTCAGACCCCAACATCATTTCTGGTCGGATTTGAGAGTCTCCGTCCCTGTAAGACAAGTTGGAATTACGTCATCTACAATCTTTTTTGGAAAGGCGTACAGCCTTAACAGATCGTCAAACGTTTTATCTGTCATTCTAAAATACCTAGAATGTGTCTCATTGTCACATACCTGCATCTCTCTGAATAATGTTTGAAATTAGCCCTTTCGGGTTCTCTTTTGGTTGAGAGGATGGATGTACCAGCAATGTCGTTTTAGATTTTTTTTTTTTTTTTTTTTTTTTAAACCTCTGGATAATGCATTCACCTGACGGCAGAATAGATGTGAGCTAAATTCACACTTAATTAATCTAAGGTGGAGTCCACATGCCAAAATAGTGTATTGAATCTCAAACTATTCCAACATTGCATATAAAAAAGGAGAATCATTTGAATTTAACACAATGTGATACCTCAAATGGTAGTTCTTTTTGAAAAATATTTGTAAAGATAAGATGGCATGTTGTCAATTTATATATATATATATATATATATATATATATATATATATATATTTATTTTAATTTTTATTTCTGAGGGTGAAATGATCCGTGCTGAGATTGCACCACTCTGTATTGTGGTAATTCAATTTAGACATCCTCCTCTAGCATCTTGCCACATTCAATAAAGTGATAACTGATAGTTTGTTCAGTCCCCAGGCGCATCCTGTTGTGTGCGTGCGGTACTGTTTAGCAAGTGCAGTTGTTAGCAGTACTGCGTTATGGCTGTAAACAAGGGGGTTTGCTTGAAAGATCACTCTTCTGTTGTGCATGAAGACACACTGCTCCTGCTGTCATGTTTGTAAATAAACTATTTGCATGTGGTTATAAAACAAGGTATTTTTTATTTTGAAATGATTTATTTGCCGGGGCACTGCAGCTTTAATGGAAAAGCTAAATCTGATTTCTATTATTCCCAAAGCCAAACTTAGGAACCTTCCTGCAGCTGCTACTCTATCCGTGGCTGAGCTGGGTTTGAATTCTTGACATGGAGAAAAGGTAAAAATCGTTGATCTGTAAAGAAGGGGATTATAGGACCATATGTGAACCCTGTAACGCTGCAAAAAAAACCCCAAAAAACAAGACTAATTTCGTCTGACAAGCTGCTTCAGTATTGTATTTTTTTTGTATCTGCTTCATAGCAGTTTGAGTACACTATGACTCGGCATCATAATCACACGTCTGTGCTTGTCAAAGATGTGGATGCAGGGGAGGATGAGAAAAAAAAGCATGTGCCTCATTGTAATTCCCTTGCGTACAAAATAATTACGGGAAACACCTCAAGAACAATAGCTGTTCTCGTCCGTGAGATATTAAATACCGAATGCGTTCATTGCACAGTATCACTGAATGATTTGTTTCTTTTTTTTATTGTCGTTTTAATTTAATGCAAACAAGAAAGAAATAATATATATATTTTTTTTTTAAATACCCCCCCCCCCCCCCCCCCCACAATCATTTAAATATAAAATTGTACATACAAATAAAATTGTACATACAGTAGTTATTTCAGTGCATCTCAACACGTAGGAAATATAGTATAGCTCATTACAGAACTTCTGTTCAGTCCAACAGCCTTCCAACATGGATGGCTTGGTGTGTAAGTTGTAAAGAGATATGCAATCAAAGTCTCTGTTTGTTTGTGGGATCTGCCTAGGCTTCACATACTGTACTGTTTCACATGAATGCTGTTTGCCTTGCTGCTGGTGTGAAACTGTCGTATTGGGGATCAGAGATACAACTACAGTACGGTTCTGTATGTGTAGCAAGTATGTGCCTTGAGTGTGGAAAAGCCTGTTATACCGTCATACTGGTGCGGTGTTATTGGACTTTTTAAAAATAAAAATGTAACTTTTTTTCTTTAGTGATATATTTAAAACTATAGGGTCTAACTTGTGATGTGTACAACAATGTGTGCTATTTCTAAACATACTGTAGTATTTACTGTCTAATTCTGTTGACTGACGCAGTATTGCGATGGGTACAGGGTGCAGCCAAGCACACAGTGGGGGGTGAAAGAATCTTTCATTTTCTTTTTCTTGTCACTAAACTTTGTGAAAGTAAAGCAATCCCATGCTGTGTCTGAGCAAAACTCTGAACCTTTCTATCAGTAGAGTCCAAATGCCAGCATGACAGCGATTCATCAGCACACTCGTCTGCAAGTCTGAACTTGCACACCTAAAAAGGGACCTTTACATTCAGTGGATGCTGTGTATAGTATTTGCCCTTTTATCCAATTCCACCCCAATCTCTACTTCAGTGCAATGGCAGAAGCCAGTTCATTTTTTTCACACTAAGAAAACTATGAATGAAATGTTGGATGGAGGAAGCTTCCTGACCTTTTTGTTTCGTTTCATCTCGATGGTTAGGAAGCCATGGTCTGCTGGTGCTGAATTTAAACATGCTCTCCTCATACAGTAAAGCTGTTAACGTTGTCGAGAAGATACATCCACAGTTGTCAAGTATGTTGCCAAGAAAAATAGATGTGGATCTGCTGTGCTTTTAAGAGACATCTTGCCCTTTTTAAAAAGCTGTAGTATGTATCTTTGGAAATATATATCTGACATTGAGAAACTAGGCATTCAGTAGGTGTGGGAACATACCCACAGCAGTAAAGGGTTAAAATTGCCAATGGTAGCTGAAAACCAATTACATCATCCTCTAAAATACACTTGTTTAATGGTTGTTCTGATATTGTTGTCATGGTAATGGGCTTTTGTGTGTGTGTTTTATTTTGTTTTTGAAGGGGAGTATAGACATTATTATTAAGTCTGTTCAGGATTGCGGAACTACATTTTTGACATGAAATATATGAACATATTATTTTTATTATTTTTCTTTAATAGTACACTTGATCCCTACACCACCAGTAAGAGAAGACCGACAGAATGTGAAAAGCAGGAAAAGGATAATGCCAGTACCACACACTGAGCCTCCAGTAATTGATCCAATTTATGAAGCCTATGCATACTGTAACATCCCCAACAACACGGAGCGTGGCATGGAAGGTAAATATATAGCAGTAGAATTTTCACTTGCTTCCTGGGCCGGGTGTTTTCTCAACCTGTGTAGGTGTGAATAATGAGAAGGACTCATACTTTTATGCAATGTTTAATTCTGTGTGTTTAATTATGCTTATGACTGCAGTATGTCCTTGTTCACACAATTGGGTCTAGTATGTTTTAATTTTCTGCAGGCTTCTATATATCTTGACACACTGTAAATACATGGGTTCTATCTTGCTTTAAAAAAGCTGGTAGAAATTTTAAAGACGCTTTAATTTAAACACAGCATGTACTTTTTTTTTTTTTTTTTTTAATTTAGTCATTGCCAATTAGTTTTTATTATTTTCTCCCCAATGTGAAATGCCCAATTATTTTTAGGCTCAGCTCACCGCTACCACCCCTGCGCTGACTCGGGAGGGGCGAAGATGAACACACGCTGTCCTCCGAAGGGTGTGCCGTCAGCCGCCCGCTTCTTTACACTCTGCAGACTCACCATGCAGCCGCCTCAGAGCTACAGCGTCGGAGGACAACGCAGCTCTGGGCAGCTTACAGGCAAGCACGCAGGCGCCCGGCCAGATTACAGGGGTCGCTGGTGCTCGGTGAGCCGAGGACACCCTGGCCGACCTAACCCTCCCTCCCCCCGGGCGACGCTCGGCCAATTGAGCGCTGCCCCCTGGGAGCTCCCGTCCACGGTCTGCTGTGGAATAGTCTGGATTCGAACTCGCAACATCCAAGCTATAGAGCGCATCCTGCACTCTAGCGAATGCTTTTACTGGATGCGCCACTTGGGAGCCCACAGCATGTACTTTTTGAATGTAAGATTGTTGTGCAGTTTTAGCCCTTCTCAATACCCCATATAAATGATCTTTTATTTTATTTTTTATTTTTTCATAATTCTGTGTTCAAAATGATCTTTATTTATTACTGTATTTTATTTAACTACTGTATGATTTAAAACCTCCTGGGATTTTATGTCATTATTTTAAGCTTTGCATTTAAATGGCTTTAGTCCATTGTCCCATTTACATTCTGCATTAAGTAGAACAGGCTATGTTTGCCCTATTTACTGTCTATTCAGTGTGCTTCTCATCACTGTAACATCTGTACGGAAACAGGTTTAGCTTGAAGTAAATACAACATTATTTACCTCGATCAAGTTTACAACAAGCTATTGAGTATTAGAATCTGAATATTAGAATATAACAGTATCATTTTTTTCAAGCACGTGTGGAGGATGCACTCAGTGGAAATACTGTACTTAAAAAAGAAAAACAAATGTATATAATTATTTATGTACTTTCTGACCTGTCTACATTTTAATACCATTGAAGAGGCAATCCAGAGCTAAGCATGGTGTGCATGTGTATTTTTCTTAGGTCACAGTCCTCCTGATTACAAGTTATTGTCTGTCCAAGTGATGATCCGCCATGGAGACAGATACCCTCTATACGCTATTCCCAAAACCAAGAAACCAGCGATCGACTGCACTCTGGTACCCAGCAGGTGAGTGCTCATCTCAGTGCAGTAATCTCTAGGGGATCACACAATCGGAAAACAGAAAAGCAACACAGTAGATGCTCTGCTTTCAGCCAAAAAGTTTGATTCACTGATTTGAAGGGTGAAGGACATCGTGTCAATACAATTTTGAATTGGTTCCAGATACGATTGTTCAAATTTCCGGTAATGTGGTTCTCAAGTGACAAGATGGCACGTACACATTCTGCTGGCCACATTCTGTGCTTCATTGTTATGGTGGGCAAATGGAAAGTATCAAAGGAGAGATTTTGTGCATAGTTCAAACTAAAACTGTTTCATTGAGGTCACAGACTACATGTGCTTTTAACAAGGAGAGGCTCAAGCGCAGCCAGTGTTTGCTATGTTCAGTGTCAGTGTTTAGTGAAGTATTATATAGTTACTGTATAATTATATATTCTGTACTTCCATTTCAAAGACAACCAGTCCTCCTCAATATAGCCACTATAAATATTTTCTTTTTTCAATCATTCAGGGTTAGGCAGATCTGTATTTGTAATCCCAGTCAACCAACCCTTAATAGACTCATCACTGCCAATAGGATGAAGTATTGTCATTTTACACAGAGATGCTGTAGGCTAGTTTTAACTGGCCGGTATTGCTTTTATTTTGTATTTGTTATTGTGTCAAACCAAGGTAAATAAATATACATAATAATCATAAAAAAATGGTTATGAAGTTTTACTGGGATCACGTTAACACTGAGTGTCTGTGTGCATATTGTGCAAATTATTATTATTTTTTTTTTAATGATACTTTTATGGTGTTTTGCCACTAAACTGTCGACACAGTAACATAGGTGTTGTGAAAAGGAATTTCAAGCCTATGTGCAGCTTCTATACCAGCCATTCTGACTGACACGTGATTTGTGTGCTCCCGCTACCAACTACCAGGCACTGAAAGAGACGACTGACTTTGTGCTGAAGTTTCCTGGAAATATCTTTGAAGCGCACATGTTTGACTGGCTGTGCTTATGTCATTAACATTCTTGGCTACTCTTCGAAGTATAGCAAGGATGCTGTGAGTAGTTTGTTTGAGTAAAAACATGATTTTAAAGCACTGCGAAGTACAGTGGTGCCTATTTTTTAGTCATTTTCTTCAAATATCTGAACAGTCAACTAGTGGGTTAATTATGAGTTATTAGCACGGAAACGCGTTTATGAATGTGCACTTTCAACACATAGGATAGGAACTATTACTAGAGATACGGTGACCCTTCTTGTTTTCCCATTTTATTTATTATTATTATTATTATTATTATTATTATTATTATTATTATTATTATTATTATTATTATTATTATTATTATATAATAGCAGATTCATATGGACATCTGGTGGTAAAAAATAAAAACTGAAGAAATAATAGTAAGACTTCATAGTAATTGTATTTGAGCTGATGTAAAACAAAGCATGCTGCTTTAATTTCGTATTATAATTGCAGTTGTGTAGGTCTCTAGTCGTATTTATTATTTGTTTGTTTAGCAGACGCCTTTTCCAACTTACAGAGACTAGGGTGTGTGTGAACTATGCATCAGCTGCAGAGTCACTTACAACAACTTCTCACCTGAAAGATGGAGCACAAGGAGGTTAAGTGACTTGCTCAGGGTCACACAGTGAGTCAGTGATTGAGCTGGGATTTGAACCGGGGACCTCCTGGTTACAAGCCCTTTTCTTTTATCCACTGGATCACGCCTCCTATACCTTTTATTGTGAAATAAATTGATACCTTTATTGTGAATTTTAAAAAAAGTGGGGAAGTTTCATTTTTATTCTCCTTTCTTGTCCTTTTTTTAATGCACACGCTCCAGCAGTTAGAATTCACAGTTGCTATCATCTTTCCTTTTAGTTTGATTAGAAAAGCAGAACCTGCACTGCTCTTCTAAAGGCTGCTGCCTGAGTCTGTCATTATTAAGTGGACACACTGGCACTGTTGTAGAAAGAATTGCCAAATCTAATACTTGCTTGTTTTTGGATGCTAGAAGCAATCAAAATGCAGCTGGAAATTTGTCAGAGAAACAATATGTAAAGGCTATAATTCTGTCGGCAGGAAGGTTTCTCTGGACGTCGTCCAATCTGAGCACCATTATTTTATAGTTTGGTTTAAATGGATAATGCATTCATAACGTTCCTCACCTGAGTGCCAAAAAGATCTACCAGACCATTTGATTAATGTCAGGCCAAAGCAGATTATTAATCACTAAGCTTTGCTCAGGTTAAACAGGATTTCAGTGTTTCATATTGGCATAAGGAATACATTTTGTGGACTTTTGAAAGTGTACACACACACGCGACACAAAAAGATAACAGAGAATACATTATGATTTTGGTAATTCTCTTTAAAATGTCTTTTTCATAATAGCTGGGGGAAAGGGGTAAGCGAACCAAGGCAAAATCCCACACAATATGTAGCAGACAAAGTATAGCCTTAACAGTTAGAATGGACGGCTTCGGCCAGATCGTCTTGAAATGGAAAGTAAATATCTATTATGTTTTCAGTAATGGTACAGTGAGCTAAGCTATGCTTTAGACTGTTTGGAATTCAGGATTTACAGCTGAACAAACTCTTGCTATTGAAACCCTACAGCAGAGACGTTTAAATCCACTCTAAATACGAGAGTGTAGATTCAAAAGACATTCGATTTTTTATAACGTTTCCTTGCAGCCCACTCGCTACTTCTGAAAGAAAATAATACAAGAGTTACAAAGTGTAAAACACATTATTAAAATAATAAAGAAATACTGCACTAAGCTCTTCTTTATTTTTTCGGCTGTAGGGAACCAAGCCTCGCCTCACCTGCCTACCCGCTGCACTGTACCATTCTGTGAGCCAAACGTTCATTCTACTGCTATCTCGTTCAGAAGAAAACGCATTAAAACTTATGGATCCCAACAAATTAAAAAATGAGTATATAAAAACGAAAGCAATTCAGTATCAACCAACATTCAGTAAATTGAAAACACACGCCTCCTAATGGTATTTATTCATTTTTATAAGACGCAAAAAGTGTATTGTAATTTGACACAGATGGATAATATACTTTGTGTATTGGTGGAGTCTTCCAGAACCTGTTAGCCCTTAGGGATATGTGGTTGGAACCGCATTCTTCCAGATGTGTGAAAAAAATATACAAGATCACCTTTTCAAACCAGGACATCTGCTAAACTGCCAGTGTGCACTTCTGAATTTCACTCCTGTATCTCTGAATCCCCAATGTTATTATTACCACTTCACTAATGCTAAAGGGCCAGGATTCAGAGACATGTCTAACCTCTTTGAAGGCTGAATAAGTGTTTTACAAGGTAGACTTGATTATTCACAGAGCAGCAAGTGTACTGCTGTGCCAAGAAAGTGTCGGATTGTAAACTAATTCCTGTTGGCAGCAACAGGACTGCATGGACGCTGAATGCGTCCAATTGGGAGAACCTTTTTTTAAAAAAAAAAAATTAAAATATATTTTTGCCTGCAAAAGCATTATTTACTTATCGCACAATCTTTGATGTGCCTCATACATAGACTCCTTTTTGCTGAGCATTATCAATATAACAAATTACAAATCCCTCTTTTTGACCTAGACTAGTACTGTATTTTAATCAAGTGTTGAAAGCTGCTTTTTTGAGGAAGTGTTGGTGCACCCTCTGGTGTTTGTCAGATAACATTACAAGCACATGTTATTTTGAACAGATTACCAAATCACATGTGGGCTGTACACTGTCCCTTATATAAAAGGGTCCGTCTGTCTGTAGTGACCACTCTGACTCCCCTAATCTCTATTCTATGCTTGATCATATGCATCATACACATGGGAGGAGTCATACGCAGCGTTATGAAGCGTTCTTACCTTTGTATAAGTTAGTGATGAGCAGATGTGTCAGCCGCACAAAGAGCACAGCGTGTGGTTTTCACTAGCAGAATAAATGATTTTTTTTTTTCTATGGGTAAATATCGGGACTTTCTTCCTATGCATCGGGACGTGGGACATTTGCTAGGAAATCGGGACTGTCCTGACCATATAGAGACTGTTGCCTTGTATGCTTTGTATGAGCATAGTACATTTTTCATTGCATAGTACATTTTTCATTGTATTTCTGCTGTATGATTAACCGTGCATGAAGTGACACGCTCGTTAGCTTTTTTTATTATTACCTTTGTTAGCTGTCGCTACTGAAGTGAATCTGTCTGTTGCATGGATGAAACGGTCAGCTGATGATCCCATTACATATAAAGAATTGTTTTCTTAAGGCTTTATTTCCAGACATGTATTCTGTAGAATGGTAGGCAAAACAATGTAAGCTAGTTAAAACATGACAGTATGCAGTGTTTGATACCAAGCATAGTTTCAAACCTCAGCATTCATTATAAAGTGCTACATCTTCTCATACCAAACAATCTAACTTTTATATATATATATATATATATATATATATATATATATATATATATACACACACACACACACACATATATATATACACACACACACATATATATCTTTTTTTTTTTTTTTTTTTTGTCTTTTAGGAAACCTTCCCACCCTCAGCTGGCAGCTTTTCTAAGTCACATGTCCAAAGGATCCAAGGGCCGCTTGGATAGTGTACTGAGTGGCCTTCCACGCTTCCCCAGTCATTCTGTTTGTGAGATGGGAGAGCTCACACAGACAGGTACTCTTCCCTTCCTCAATACAGCACAGTATAGGACAGCATGTGAAAATGAGTTCTAAGTTACATGTCACGCACATCACAGTGGGATTAGGTATCGCAAAATATGACTTTTATATCCTGTATAGTTTTAGTTTTCTAAGGATTTTATTTATCGACGGTGGTTAAAAGAGAAAGATGAGATATATACATTATTTTTTTTATATTTTTATAGCTCAGCATTTTTATTGTATTTACATTTGTTTAAATGTTGGTACTTTAGTTGTTATAAGAAAGGTGGAGGGGGGGGGAACAGTGGTTCTTTACAGCTGAATGTCCTTATCCTTCTCCCGTCGGATGAAAGGGTTGTATATTTCCATGCAAACGGGTTGCAAGGAACTTGCTGACAGTGGTTTGATGGGGCGGATTACATTTGCTGTGTCTGTTAATCAATAGGATAGACTACATGTTGATAAGAATGCTGCCGCAGTTAACATCAAAACATCAAAGGCTGGAAGTCTGGTGAACTCTGTAGCGATCCATTTAGTTAACCCAAGACTTGATAGTCAATAACACAGCCTGGCAGCTCCCCATAATTTTTTAAGCACATGCCACCTGTATTCCTACAAAAGCAACAATGGCTCCTGCTACCTAGCAGAATGAGGTCTGGAATTTTAAATAGCAGGCAGAACTAAAACTTATTTACATTGTCGCACACAAATTACCGTCTACAGTATCTAGCATCGTCTGCTATGCTGTGGTTAAAAACATGACTACCAGACAAACTTTCATTGTGATTGCTTCAGTATTGATCCTCATAAAGCTAAACTGTCCTATCGTTTGTTGGCTGAAGCCCTAAAACTCTTTTTGGATTAAGATGACCAGTTTGAAATGACAGACCTAAAGCCTGTACTTGTCAAGTCTGCAACGGGTCTGTGTTTTATGTCCTAGTGTTGCTATATAGCAGTACTGTATACATGTTGGCATGAAAACAGAAATGCATATTTTCTTGTTTTTATTTGTAGGTGTTGTGCAACACCTCCGTAATGGGCAGCTCTTGCGTGACACCTACATAAAGAAGCACACACTTCTACCTGACAGCTGGACCAGCAAGCACCTGTATATAGAATCAACTGGGAAGAGCCGGACCTTGCAGAGCGGCCTGGCCTTGCTCTACAGTCTGCTGCCTGAATTCGATTGGCAGAAGATCTACATCCGCCACCAATGGAGCTCCATCTTCTGCTCAAGCAGCTGTGACTGTCCAATGAGGAACCACTACCTGGAGGAAGAACAGAGGAGGCAGTACAGCCTGCGTGTCAAGAACAGCCTCCTGGAACAGACCTACGTGGACATGGCCAAAATAGTCGGGGTACCCACGAGGCAGCTGAGGGCCTCCAACCCCATTGACTCTCTCCTGTGCCACTTCTGTCACAACATCAGCTTCCCCTGCACACAGAATGGCTGCATTGGCTTGGAGCACTTCAATGTCATCAAGAGCCACCAGCTGGGCGATGAGAAGGAGAGGCACGAAACGAAAGTGTACTACAGATACTCTCTGCTGGCCACCCACCCCATCCTGAATCAGACCGTGACGCGCATGCAGAGAATCGCAGAGGGTCGGAGTGAGGAGGTCTTTGCCCTCTTCTCAGCCCATGACGTTACTGTAGCCCCTTTGCTAGCTGCTCTGGGACTCTGTGAGGCTAGGTTCCCCAGATTCGCTGCTCGGATTGTCTTTGAACTCTGGCGGGCCCCCAAGGACAAGAAAAGCCTTTTTGTTCGTGTTCTTTACAACGGCGAGGATGTCACTTTCCAGACCTCCTTCTGTCAAAAACACAGCAGGCGTTCCAGTCAGCCTCTCTGCCCCTTCCAGAACTTCATGAATTTTGTGAAAAAGGACATGTTTGCCATCTTCAACAGCACTAATTATTATGACGCTTGCCATAGGCGGGCATTTTAAAGAGATGTCACTGTAGAGTAAAACAGCAAGTTTTAATGCTATATTGCAACATTGAAATTGGTCATATTGCTTTTTAGAGCTGTATTGACCTTTTTTAATTCCTGGAAATCAAAGGTGATTTATGTAGCTGAGCAGCAAATGGATTAAAAGAATGTAGATTATGCTACAGATACAGCACACTAAATCTTAGTCTATCACACACACTGTTTTCACTTTATTGTGTCCTGGAATGCAGGACAGTTTTCTGGATATAGAAATCACGTTTTTATCCTCTGTACTACAAGAACAAGGACAAGAGAATAACCAGTAATATTTGCAGGCATCCCTGGAAAACTATATGGAATAGTGGAATTAGTATTTAGTATTGTTTAATGCACAGCTGTACCAACCTTAAATCATCCATCGCTACATGTGCTGTTTATCTGCAGGTCTTCACATTGTACTGTAATGGTATAACATGGTAAACTGTAACTAAATCATGTATACCTTTATACCCTACTAGATACTATAGAAACCTGGTTAATAATACTTATTTTGTGGGTACAATCAGAGAACCACGGGATCGAGCGATGTTTTTTTTTTTTTACATTTTTGGCTCTCTGTGGTTTGCAATAGAACCATGAGGCCCGATACCTCAATGACTGCAAGTTCTACATCTAAAAGTCTCTGTTTAGTACAAAATGTGCAATAGCTTTCTAAAACACAGAGGGAGAGTTACCGTTTTACTGGAATGTATTTATCACATTACTCTGACTGTACTCCTGAAATGGGTCCTTTCACTCCCAATACAGTAGCTGCCCTTTTATTGGAACAGGCTTCAACTACAATCGGGATGATGTATTCAATCGGGAAGACTTTTAAAATCCTGGCTATTATGGTCAATGCCGGAATTCTGATCTGTTTTAATTTGCACTGCATTTGTGATGTTAGTGATTTCAACCGCATTCCATCTATCTAGCCAGTGTTGTTTGGGGGGGGGGGGTGAGTATAATAATTCATTTCAACACATGAACAAAAATAAATAAATATTTGTATGAATAAAGAGCATTTGAGTTCTTGAAGACTTGTTTGCTTTTATTATTTATTTTAAATATCTTCTTAGTGCTGCGGTATCAAAATAGTTTATTCTACTGTCTATACAGTATTTCAGAGAAAAATTTGACAGTGAACTCAGTTAAGCACATTCAGTGGTGCAGGGGCGTTACTTAGACATCTGTTGCAACAATTTTACAAAGCTGGCCCGTGCAATGACCTTCACCTCATCCCTGAGACCATTTAACATGGTGACTTCATATTTGAACGATCACTCTATGCAAAATGTTGTTGACCATGATATTGACTTAATATCTGTTTTTTGTGGTCGTTTTTTTAATGTGACATTTAAGTTTCGGGCATACAGAAAAAATAACACTATCCTAATAAATAAATAATAATAAACAAATATCATTCAATATGGGCCAACTTTACATCTCTGAACAGATCCATATAAAGATTCCATTTTGTTTTCACTTTTCTCCTGTTTTAAAATGTATAATACATTAGACTGCTAGGGGGAAAAAAGGTTTCAAGAGCCCAGTCGTACCTATGCATGTTAATTCACCCAGCTCTCACCAATTTAATTTATTAATGATTTTTTTTACATATATTCAAAAATAAAGTGCCACTGCAGTACTAGTTTATGCAATATTTGAAATACATCCTGTCAGTACATGCTTAGGACATACGTTAAAGAAGAAAACCCTTTTTTAAATGTCATTATTTGCATCAATTAATATGTTATGTGGTTAATTAGCAATGGTTAGCCTGGCTTCCAAGTTAATTGAATATAAAATAAATAGAAGGCGCCACATTGACTTGTAAATGGTATTTTTTTTAATGTGTTTAATTGAATTTGGGAGGTAAAAGGAAATGTAAAATAAATAAGTTAGCAGAAGCACTTAATATAAAGTACTTATTACTGCTGCCTTCAGTTCAGGGTCTTTGTAAAGCACTGTATGTTTCTGAACGTCCTTTTTAAGGTCACTTGCCTTGATGAAATCGCTGTAGCATAATGCAATTGCAGGCATGTTTCTTTTAGCCTTGCAAGTGCTTTAGCACAAATCTGTGCAGCAAGGATATACTGCAAAGTAAGCCATGAGCATTAAATGTATGATTTAAACCCAACTGTGTTATACAGCTAAAATTAAACTGAGACATTAATGGTGGGGAATACTGGCAGGGCATGAATTTGCGTAAAAAAAAATGATCCAACAGTTTATGAATAGGCACAGGCATTGATGTCCAATTGTCCAATTGTCTCTTGAATTTTTTAAATGCATGCATTTCACGATTCATGTCCAAACCATAGATTCTTCTTCGTTCTGCTCTCTCTGCTCCTGAACATTGGCACCACCTTAGTTCTGATTGCGCAATAAAAAGGAAGCCATTGTTGACGTGGAGGTGGGTGGATTCCTCTGGTGAGTGAGCGATATCTAAAACCTTGAATCTTTCCATTACTGCTGCTGGGCTCTCTTTCCGGCAGCAGGCTTGCAAAGTGCATATCAAAGAGACCCCTTTAGGCTGCGGTGGGTGGCAACTCAATGCATCTGCTTATCGCTGGTTTGAAGGCTGGAGGTCCGCCAGGTCTGCAGTGACTGAAAATCATTTCCATCTGGTAACTGTCCAGAGGTGTAACCTGCATGAAATGAGTCCTGTGTAAATCTGCTGCACGTCCCAAAACCTGCATGACTATTTGCTCCTTGGCCTTTTAATGAGATCCTGTCCCTGAGGTTCTGTGTTTGTATGGACACTCTGTACTTGTTCTGATTTATACCAGTACTCCTTGATATTGCAATAATGGCTCATTATGTAGGTGGGAGGATTCAGTTTGGAATAGGTGTCACTGTAATTATGAGCTATAATAAACACTATGCAAATACATGACTCCAGCGCATCATTGTGCTCACTAGGTTTAATTTACAGTTCAAGGCTCAGAAGAAAGGTTTTATAGAGCTTAGAGAGGACTTCAGAGACAGACACAAAATCAATAAAGTCACTGAGCAAGAAAAATGTAATATTTCATTGTAATATAAAAAGACAGACTGATGGGCGATACCCAACAAATAATTGAATGCGCAATTTAACTAAAATCCCACAATGCAAGATTTTCAAAGTCTGACCTATTTCAGGAGGATTTACAAGAACTATTATTGCTGTTTAAAAGTTATGTTGAGTAATGGTCAAGGATGGCCACCACATATATCATAGCTGATCAGAATTATGCTAATGCACCTATCTGGTGTAGGTGGGTGTCTGTACATATCTGATCAGCTTTAATGTTTATAAATGAGCATGTATTTGTGAAGGAATACATTGATGTTGATTTATTGGTATCTGATGAGATTTGTTACACTTTTCATTTCTTGGTATCATAAAGAGGATAACTTGATTTATTTGTTTATACAGGTTATAAATGCAGCTACAGTTTAAGATCGTTTTTACAGGGGGTGCCTGCCAGCAACAGTAGCTTACACAAAAATAAATAATAACTATTTAGCTAATGACTAAAACAATCAAGATAAATGACATGCTTAGTACCGGTCATTGATTGGTGTGTTAATGACTCAGTGCAGGGCATACCATTTGTGGATCAGTGCGGGGCATACTGTCTTGTCTTGAAGCACTTGTCTGAATAATGCAGTTATTCTATAGTCATCAAGAACACACAGGTTTTAGCTGAATTGCCTATGAGATGGATTATTTCCCCACCCAAGCATGAGCGTTTATGTATTTCAGTGATACTCTGGTAAATTCCTGCATAGGTGGGATCCCAGAGGATCTCGCCTGGTAGAGGCATGCCTGCGTGGTGTGCAGGGTAGGCCATGCAGCCAGGGGACCGCAGGTTTGCATCAAGTTGACAATCTTGGCTGGGAATGCAATGGAGTGCATCACATGGGTCCTGGGGAGCTCCTATGGGCTGGTGAAGGAAAACTGTCAGGGACTGCTTCACCTAACTGTGCTACAGCCATTATAATTCACGTGCAAGGGCAGTTATTACTGCAGAACGTCACATTTAAATGAATGCTCAGATAGGTTACCTGTACAGTCATCTTCAGGTAAACACATTCATTTGAACAGTACACAAATTCCGCTCATTAAAAGGCTGTGCATCGCAATAGGATATTCACAGATGTTAACAATGCATCTCCTGGAATGAATTCAAGGGCAACCAATAGCAGGTGAAGCCTGATAGATAACACAATTATAAGCTGACAATGTGTGGGAGATGGTAAAGACTACCCTGTTTTCTGGCACATGGTGATAGATGCATCTGGGCAGCATCTGTTTAAGTTTTGAGTAGGGATGCTGAATCCAACATGCCATATGTGAATGTTTTTTTTAAGACTTTAATGAATATAAATGAAATGCTGGTACAATATGGATCCGATTAGACAAATATTAATAATACAAAATTACAATCTTTTATTATTCAGTGAATTATTCAGTAAATAAGAACAGATGTGATCTGATACAACATTTAAGGTCACCTTATGTGATTTAGTTTCTAAAGCTTAGACAAGTGACAGAAAAAAAAAAACGTTGAAAAATGAAGGTAAGGTGGGCTACTTATTTATTACTTACAACTTATTTCCTGAATTCATTAAAATGCCAAAAAATACAAAGCACCACCAAGGAGAATAATTTCTAACTTCATGAAAACTGAGAAGATATTTTACAGGTACCAGATAAGTGAGAGTAAAGTCAGTTACAGTTCATATACATTAAAATGTATGAAGGCACAATATAAATGTAGCTATCTTCTATCTTCATCTATGAATCTGCAGTAAGTGGGTCAGTTTCTATTCAGGATGTGGCCACTTTGTTAGGAATGGGAGAACTCCATACGCACTCCACTGTTCAGGTCACTATAGCTTGCTCCCTGTTTGAATTCTGTGAGATATTGATCTGTTGTCTTCTTCCATCAGTCTCCAGTCACTTCCAACCGCACACACAGACCGCTCAGTATCAGGTTATTAGCCATGCTTCCACAGTGGACCTCGACTTTTCGCTTGCAGTCTGGGCTAAGGATGCTCAGACTAGTCAGCTGCCCATTGTCCCCTTTCTAATGTGGCAGCTTTCTAGTTATTAACATTGTGAGTTTTTTTTTTTTAATGAAAAAGAAAGAAAAATCGCTAATTGAACGCAATTGTTGGCTGAGGTTAACAGGAGGATTCTGGTGACTAACTTGCTGTTTCAGAGTCCTTGAATGAAAGTAAAAGTAATATGTACATAATACAGCCTGTTCCATATATTGTATGAACCCTGACAACACTATAAGCACACATACAGCATATTAACACACAAATACTATCCCAGTGAAAGAACTAAACATTGAGACGTAGCATTTTGACTTTTATATGACTGTAACTGAAATATATGTTTAAACCTTTTTTTGTTTGTTATTTCCAGCAAAATGTCACAATGCCAAACTGATACCAGTAGTAAGTTGCATATAAAGAGAATGATATTTGCCCTTGACAGCACGGTTTAGGGCAAATTAGGGCTTATTGGTAAGTGGTGGTGTGGAATCAATGCCAGCTCAGCTATCTAAATCAAGCAGCAAATGCATTAGTCAAAGCTTCCACAGACTTCCACACGAATCCTGGCACTACATCTGTAAACAGGAGTAGAAATCAATATCCGTTGTCAGCGAAATTATTTGTTTCTTATGACATTTATCTAGTTGTCTAAGTACAGCCTTCTAGCATCTTATTATTTAAATGTCATGGATCTGTCACAACAAACAACTGTGAGAATCAAACTCGAGGCTCAAGCACTGATTAGCTGAAACTCCAATGTCAGTGCAGTAAGGGCTTGGATGTTTACAAGAATGCAGTCTGGAACTCTTCAGGAACTTACTAGTAATCTATATGAACAGAACAGCAAACACAGCAAATATGGGCTTCATTTCTAACCCTTTCAGTCCTGAATTATTTTTGTTGAGCTGAAGGATCAACTACTTTACTGAAAGGGTTAATGTGCTGGACTTTTAGTTGAAAAATGCCCCACTATTCCCATCTCTGGTTTGGCATCATGTTTTTATCTTTCACCACAGAGCCTTGTGCTTCTTGAATCAGCTACCACAACTAAAACTGGTGCTTAAGGTTTCTTTCTTATGTTGTATCCATCAGTACATTACTGGTGGTATCCAGGACACTGATTTTGAGTTACTTTCCAGGGGCTATATTTATCAATGCGCATGCACATTCTAACACAAAGTATGCGATTTATCAACATGCAACTTTACGTGGGAATGTTCATAGGCTCATGCTCACTGCGTGTTAGAATAATGGTACTGCAGGAAAATCTAATCTAACCTTTATATAGGATAAAGATACACACACCATCACTGCATAATGAAAAACAATTGCTTGCAGAACTGATATTTGATGTGTATATATATATATATGTATATATATGTATATATATATATATATATATATATATATATATATATATATATATATATATATATATATATTCATCACCCTATGTATTGAAATGTACTAGTTATGAGCACCATGCATGACTACTTGTTTGCACATACTGTATAGAACTTAACCACAAAAGTAAAAAAAAAAAAAAAAAAAAGTTTAGGAGGAGAAAACAGCGATCAAATAAACCAGTAGAAAATAAAATAATGTGAAACTAGACCAAGGTCGATTTTCACCCAAACGTCTTCACGTTGAGAAATGATTTCCTATGAGACAACAGTAATATTTCTCACACACTGATGTTGTTGAGTTGGGTTTATGTTCTATACATCCCAATACAGTGCGACGAGATACAATTCCTGCTCGTCATCACGCTTCCCTTCACTCAATCAGTGGCCAGAAAACATTTCTGGAGGTCAGACAGGCCAGCCCTGCTCGGTGGTGACATCGCGCTTCAGTGAAGATGAGATCAATCAAAATGGATTTCTCTAGATTAGGTTAGGTGGCTGTGTACCAAAACAGTCCTTAACTCTTAGAGCACCACTGACAAAATAATTGGTACCCAGCCGAGTAAATGTGACAGCTTTCCTGTTCCTTCCTTCCCTGCTCTGTGGCTTGCTTGTTGGCAGGAAGCCCAAGGCAAGGAGTGACAGGAGCATTTAGATTGAGAGAAGAAGCGCTGAGGCAACAAAGTAAAAGAAAATATATATAAAACTTTTCAGTTTGCCTGGGTTCACTATCAACTGGCCTACTCCAGCAAAGTAGATTGGATAAAACAGCTAAAACTGTGTTTCGATATAGGGCCTAATAAATACATAAATCATAAGGTCACCTTTTAAATAACAAACAAAAATCAAAATCACAGCACCAAAGTGATTTTGACTTACTTGAAAACTTTTCCTCGGATTAACGTACAATATGCGAGGTTAACCCAACTCATCTTCTATTTCCATTCTGCCTGTCAGTAATCTGTACCAGCTGCAATCCTTTAATAGTTGAGTGTTAGTTAAACCATCTTCAAGCTGGGTAACAAAGTACAAGCATTTACTTTCTTGTCCACTAGATGGCGAGATGGGATCACCCAGGACCTTCCCACTACCTGCATCTCAGTAAAACATCCCACTAGTGGAATACCATCTATTTTAATCACACAGACCTGAATAAAAAGACTAAAATATTAAATAAACACTGCAGTGAACTCCTCGTCTCCAGTCCAGTGTTTGTGTTGCTGATACAGTCAGGTTTTTCTTGGCCAGCCCCAAGAAATGTTTACTTTTTCTTGTGTGTGTGGCAGAGGCTGGAGAGCTGGTCCTGGTTTTCAGCAGTTAGAATCAGTTGGTGCTCTAAAATAAAACTTTTCTGTGTTAATATGGGCCGTGCTAATAAGAGGTAAGAACATTGATTTGAATCTTGGTTAGCACTCCTTTAACTGGTCTGCAGTCAGCTTTGAGAGGGGTGGGAGGTAGGCTGGAGGTGGGTATGTTAAGGTGCTAAGTCCTTCAGGGACCTTTAATGATCTGTTTTTGTTTTTTCAACCTCATAATAACAGGCCTCCAATCGGATCGCTATCCCCCCCCCCCGCCCCCCGGGGCAGGCAGCAGCACACAGCCTGCTTATTATCTACAGCGAGGAAGTGGAAAGCTCCTTCCTCCCAGTCTCAACATCTTCATCTGGGCTGCTTTTCCCCTCATGTATTAGATTCTGTGCACTTACCTACCCTGTGTTTCTGGCCTGCCCAGGAAATGGCTTCTCTCAGTCTTGCTCAAAGTGAGAAATGGATGTGGAATACTAGCATGAGGCATTGGGTCAGAATGACCGATCAACTGGGAAGCTTGCCACCTGACAATTGAAATGGACAACACTGCACTATAACTACAACCAACGTATATGGATCCCAAGTCAATCAGTTGGCATTAAATACACAAAACAGCACAGATACCCTCCATACTGTGGGTGTAGCCTTCTGAGGATCCATTAAAATGGGAAACAGAGTATCAACATTCCCCACATTTTTTTTATGAAGCAATAGATTGGCACAGCATGTCTCCCTCTTGTATGTTTACTTGATTTCGGCTGCTGGGGCCAGTGGTCATTGAGTGATAAGCATTGTATCTGGCTGGAGATACTGTAGTCAGCCACAAATATACATGGAAGGCATCATGCAGTTTCTGTACTGCAGGATGGGGGTTAAAGGTGAACCATGCCCCCCCCTCTCCCCTTTCTCTGAACTGCTTCCAAATTGCTTTCTTATCAATTAAGTCAATTAAGTTGCTGTTCTATCTGCTTTTAAGGTGACAGTGGCTGCACAGTAACTTGACCCATAACTGTGCGCATTCAGAGGCGAGGGTGGCTGATAATGTTTGACAGTCCGTGATGACAGAAAAGTGCCACATGAAGTTACCCTGCAGGCAGGCATACTGACAGGGCCACAGGGTCAAGCAAAGGAACCATGAAGTCCAATTCCCTTTTAATAAATCCCAACACATCATTGATCAAAATTGCAATTGGCAGTATGCTGTTAAAATGAGCTTTCACAGTGGCAACTAATTACTTCAATTGAAGTCACTGTTAGTTCATTAAATTGGCTTCAAATGAAAGCAGCTGAGCAATCGCAACAATTAACATGTCTCTAAAAAATCAATTACAATGCAGAGTCCTTCGAAGGAATTGGAATTGGAACTGGATTTGGAATTGATTTTAAAAAGGAATTGGAAATAGAACTGGAACTGAAGAACAGGAATTGACAAGAGGCCATATTATATTTGAAAAGAAAAGTCACTGTGGTAAAAGTCAGTAATCCTTTCTAGGGAATATCTTTATATAAATGTATTCAGTTTTATCAATAGTTACACTCTACCATTAGAATTTTGCAGAGACTTTTATTAAATCCATTAGTCATAAAATAAACCCTTATTCTTCACCCTTTTTCCCTCAGCTGCTTGTTTTTTTTATAAAACAAGCAGCTTTGTTATAAAAGCTATATTATTTTAATCCTGACTGCAGTGTATGACCTTGACTGAAACAGCAGCTATAAATTACAGCCCTGTTTCTAATTTGCGTTTATGACAGGTATTCACATAAGCTTAGCAAAGGTTAAATTGCTCCAGAAAAAAAAAAATAATAATAATAATCAAAAATCTGTTATTTTTACACGTTTCATCTGTCTTTCTTAAGATAAGCAGTCAGTGGCCTAAAGGTTTTAAACCTAGCTAACAACAGTTTATTTTTATATTTTCGATATAAAAGAGGTAAGTGTTACTGAAAAGGGGTTAGAATCTAGCCCTGTGTCTGAAAACATCTCTCCGCATGTAGAATATTGTGAATGCAGAGCACACTACTGTACACCACTGGGTGGAATTGGAACACATTAAGTGTAAAAGTTGCTGTTTTTTTTATAGCTGAACATTGTGGGCTGTTCTGCCAAACAGAGCTTGGAGAAATGTTTCAGGCTTCAATTGTGATGTGATCTAATAACCCCCCAGCTGTTCTGGGAGTTATCAGACTCAACTTGTGGAACCTTTTCCTTTTGGAAGCGAGAGCCTGGCTTCTCCAGAATCACTGCTCTGGCCAATGAGGGACCTGGGGGATCGGAAGAGCTAAATCCACACCCCACGAGGACACAGGCAAGCATTTGCTGCTGTGGTAAGAACCAAGATTGTTCTTCTCACAGGTTTCTGATTGTTTCTGTTGTTGTTATTATTATTATTTGTTTATTTAGCAGATGCCTTTATCCAAGGCGACTTACAGAGACTAGGGTGTGTGAACTATGCATCAGCTGCAGAGTCACTTACAACTATGTCTCACCTGAAAGACTGAGCACAAGGAGGTTAAGTGACAGCCTCAGAGTACTACGAATTACAAGTTACAGGTAGTTGGGCTCCAGTATGTTACAGGTAATTGGACCCACGGGTAGAGGGGGTTTCCTATTACTTGTAACACCTGTAGAGAACCTGTAGTGTTTTAGCAGATGGAAAAAATTGTTTCACTTTACTCAAATTTTTTTGGAGGAGTGGCATAAAACCAACAGAACACAAGATTCCATCCAGTAATCTATTTCTACCCTCTGTCTATTTCTAGTTTCACGTCATCTAGAGCAGGACAGGGAATTCATTAGCACTAATAAGTTTCCAACACATATCATACTGCAAAAGGTCTCTTTGAAACTGCCTGGCTGAATTATAATAGGGTCATTATACCACGGTTCCCAGCTAGGTTTTATCACATTACATAATTAATAATACTCTGAAAAAAGTGCTTCTTATTTCTATGTGTAGATTTGTTTTATTATACCAGCCTTGTAATTTCCAATAGTACTAGCAGCTAGTATGTGAAGATGGTAATAATAAAAATTGAACCTCGTCTCATCTCAACGACAGGACAGAAACTATCATGGCAGTGTATCACCAACACTGCTCGTTACACAGGCAAGTACATGCAAACAAGACATAGCAAAGCTGTGAGTTTTGGTTTATCTTGCTGAGCAGATATACATACTGTGTTTGTATGATAGTTACCCTACTGCCAAAGTTGTAATGGCTGCCTAGTTTAAGAGCTAGTGTCTCTTCTCATCATAACCCAACTTCCCTACTATGCTTTACAGAATGTAGATCTAAAACAGTTCTCAACCAGGTTAAATATTGAAGAATAGAATTCATTCAATTAAACTTGCAGGGTCCTACTTCATTTCCACCATATGTCAAGGAATGATCAATTGATGGATATGTCCGCTAACATAATTATTAAACTAATTCTAACTTACTAAAACCTCATTGGAATCATCAAAGAAAGCCATTATTTTGTGAATCTTGCATGAACTGAATCTATAATTGTTGTCATTTAAATCCCTATCGGTTTTAACATCAAGCGCAAAATTGCCTCTGTCTCCCGTATTCGACATTTATCGCTATCTCTCGGAGTTAAACCCAAGTGCCTTGGTGTGTGTAAACGGGTTGATCTTAAATCTTCTATAATAAATAAATAAATCAACAAAAGTGCAATTCATTTCCAGTCACCATTCACAGGCACCGCCTACAGTGATCACAATACAGAGATGAGTGCTCACATTTTCTGACTGTCATTTAAAATGCCTGCATATGATAAACTCAGAGAAGCAACAATCTACTGCTAACTTAAATCCTTGCTGCCAAAGAGGATTGTATTGCTGCATGTGCCTAAGAGTCCAGTCTAGTTCCATTCAGAGTCATCAGCATGCCTGCTGCCTCTAGTCATTCAGACAATGTCTTGGGTACACCATTCCAACCAGAAATCCTACCGATTGCTTGTGCTGGTTAATAACTGGGAACTCTTGGATACTCAACACATTAGTGCAATTTGGAAAGCAGACAAAAAAATAGTATTTTCCCACATGCTGGGCTGATAGCTGCGTAGTTACTTGAGTAAATAATGAAATCATTAACTTGTAAGCTACTGAATCTGTTTGATTTACAACATTTTGTATCAGCAGCCATTTAGAAAAAAAATCAAAATTTTTTACAGTTCTTTTACAAGTGCTTTGACACATTTTTCAAAACACAGTTCGAAAGTGCAAAACTCAGAGTTGTAAAATTCTGATCTTAAGACACATTTTATCATGTTTACATACAAAATGCAAAACTCTTAATCGCCTACTCAAGTCTTTAAGTACTATTGTCTTTCTTAACAACCTATTTCAAATGCTAATTGATAATCTGGCAAAATACTTCATTATTTGAGCATCTGGCAACAATTAGTGCTCATTGTTGCAAATGACCTCATCCGTGTGAGAATGCAAGGAAGCTTAATTGATAATCATTCCATCACTACATAAAAACTGAGGAAACAGCAGCAGTTTGTGACAAAATGGAGCAATTGGATGAAGTTGCTGGACATGGACGTGGACGTGGACGTGGACGTAGTCAACAACAATGTGTGGTATTCTCAAATGAAATTAGAGCAACAGTGATTGACCACATCATAAACAGAGGTTTGACAATGCAAGAAGCTGGTTGTGTTGTCCAAACAAATTTGAAGAGGTCTACTGTCGGTTCAATTATCAGAACGTTTCGGAGTGAGAATCGGTAAGTGTACAATATTGGAATTGTATGTACAGTATTACACAAACAATGTTTACATTACTGCAGTGTTGGATTGGAATTGCTGTATTTCAGAACTGAAAGGAAAGACTCAGTGGTGGATGTGGCCATATTCTTACTGCAGAGCATGAGATGGCTGTAGTGGACATGGTGCTGGCAAAAAATGACATTCGCCTAAAGGACATCCAGCAAAACATCATTGCAGATGTTGAAATGTTTGAAGGGGTTGATGCCATAAGTACAACCACTATTGGACGCATATTGAAAAGGCACTAAATAACTATGAAACAGATTTATTTGGTGCCTTTTCAAAGAAATGAGGAGAGAGTGAAAACATTGTGACGTGAATATGTTCAGGTAAGTATACAGTCATTCTGCTAGTACTACAGTGTTGATATGAACAGTGAGATGCTTTGTGGCTGAGAATTGTGTGTCTTTATGCAGATTCTTTTGATATGTGGCCTATGTTCTCATCCTCGTCCAGGCCATGGATGAGGCGTGTGGTGACATCACAGCGCAGCAGTGCCAGGGGTGGATAAGGCACTCCAAGAGATATGATCCACGGTGCCACAGTAGATAACAGATGAAATGGTGTGGAGTATCATACCAAATGCATATTGTATCTTATTTTGTATATTCACAATGCTGGAAGTTATCATTTTGTTCACTATTTGATTTAAACAAAAGATGCATGTTTTATGTTCATTTATATTGGTGCACGTATGTGTGTGTGCATGCCTGTGTGTGTGTGTGCGTGCGTGTGTGTGTGTGCGTGTGTGTGTGCATATGTGCATGTAAGTGTACTCATATCATAGAGTTATGACTATTGGAATCAAATTCATTTACTTTTTAACTGAGGATAGTAACTGAGGGGAATCACTCTGCTATTTGCTTTGATTTTCTTGATGATTCATTTAAAGTGCGTCTGGACTTTGAACAGGTCGATTCTCCAAGGGCTTGTCTCAACAACTGTGTTTTCAATCCTTAAGAAAGTAGGTCACGGAGCACTCAAAAGCTGTGTGGCTGCTCATTCAGTGCCTTTTGCAACTCAGCAAGGACGGGACCACCTCTTTCCTTAAGAAGGCGCAGAGGGACGCAAGCCAAGAGCCCTTTTGCTACAGTACACATGGTTCAAATCCGAATAGTTCCCTGCAGGAAAAATTAGAGTGAATAAAGGTTTCCCAAGGGTGTGTGCCACAGCGTCTAGTTTCTTTCTCTGCGATGGAGCAGATAAGGGCAGGACTAACGCGGGCCTTGCCCCCCATAACAATCACACTGCTTTGTTTATTCTCATAGGGGGTTTATCTATACAATGTGATGGATCTGTCTGAGCCACGAGGGAGAGAGTGGCAGCCCAGCAGGATATATGCCGCACTGTCTGCTCCACTGCACTAGCACTAGTACTGTTGCTTAGGCAACTACTGTACAGTAGCAGCAGACCACATTACTGCAGGTAAAGCCATGAAGAAATGAACAATCAGGGGTTAAAAGAATGGCCAGGAACGATGTATACTCTATAAGAAGCTGGATTCTATATTAAAGTCCCAGGGGTTTGGTCTAAGTTCCCAGGGGGCGGCACACAATTGGCCGAGTGCTGCCCGAGGTGGGGAGGACTTAGGTTGACCAGAGTGTCCTCGGCTTACCACGCACCAGCGACCCCTGTAGACTGGCTGGGCGCCAAGCGGCCCAGAGCTGCGTGGTCCTCTGACGTTGTAGTTCTGAAGGTAGCTGCATGTCGGGCCTGCAGAGTGAAAAGAAGTGGACGACTGACGGCACACATTTTGGAGGACGCATGTGCTCGTCTTCATCTCTCCCGAGTCAGCGCGGGGGTTGAAGTGGTGAGCCAGGCTTAAAAAAGAATTGGCCATTTCAAATTGGGGAGAAAATGGGGTAAAAAAAATCTGGCGATTCCAAATTAAACAAAAAAAAAAATTGGTCTGTTGAAGTGATCTAAATTTAATCCACCATAATCACTTTCTCTGATGTTTTCAATATTTCTGCAGACTTACAGTACACACGTGCACTTTTGGATGTTGGATTTTCATAAGCGTGGCACACTAATTCAATGATCTACCCGGAGTATATAGATCTGTCGTGATTTAAATCAATTGAATGAGTGCCCTATTCAATCCAAGGACAATCCATTTGGTAACCTAGGCTATACATTTAATGTTAAGAAAGGCTCTTGCACAAACTATACAATATCATATTAATAGAAATACACCGTTTACTACTTGTGTGTAGCCATTGCTACAGCAGCTATCTGTCAACCAGTAGAATGTAAAATATACATAATAAAAATAATATATCTACAGAGAATTTAAAAACAGTAAAAAGCTCTCTATCCGAGGAGATTCAGGAACTAACAGGTCACTAGAAATACTGAATGAATGAAGAAAAGTAATTAATAAACTGAAACTCAAAATTTAATAATTAGCTACAATGTTTCATCTTCCACCTTCTTAAGATAGCATCTCTCTCTCTCTCTCTCTCTCTCTCTCTCTCTCTCTCTCTCTCTCTCTCTCTCTCTCTCTCTCTCTCTCTCTCTGCTAGGTACACCATTCTGTTTGAACAGTCGAACTTGGCAGATGTCGGAATTTTCTTGGCTTTAAAGTAAAGGTCATTGCTGGGTTTCTTTTGGCTCTGCCAGAATGCAGTTATGTAACTCATGTTATTGAACTTGAACTCTAAACAACATTACCTGACTGTATCATTGCTGTGTGAGGTGCATAATGTACAGGGCTGAAGCGGTAACTGAATCAGCTTTATTAAATTGTGGAAGCCTCTCCTGTGACATTCTACACACAGTACTGTTGAATATGTTGGTATATCACGTTTCTATTGAACACTCTACCGCGTTTGGATTGAATTCCAGACATATGTATTTTTTTCTGGGTATAAATAACGAAGCATTTGTTGGATTTCTTGAAGAATCTTAATTTCTTGCTGCTCTTATCGTTTCTTATCAGGATATACTTGTTACTGTGTCACAGTGGTACCACACATTTAAACAGGGCTGAGTAAACATACTCTGAAAATTAAAAAAGGCTTCAATTGATTAATCAGCCTAATCCCCTTCATACCCTTCAGAGTCCAATCCCCTTCATATCAGGTATAAGAGCAGCACTTCTGTTCTTTGTCAGCAAGTTTGTGACTGCAATAATAACCTCATGCAAAGTGCATGAGTTTTCTTTGTGTGAGGGAAAAGTTACAGAAATAACTGTACTTTCTTAACACCTAGCACAACCAAAGTTTATGAGCAATTGTGAAACTTAACAGAGAATTGTTTTACAGCATTTTTTAATGTGTTTTTGAATTATTATTTCTTTTTTTGTTATGAAGGTATTTAACATTAAAACGCGGCTGATCGATCAATTTAAAATTGGTAATACAATCTGCCATTGTATTTGATATTAATCGCTCACACAAATCACATGCTAAGACAGAATTAAAGTTGCATTTGTATCTCTATATGCTGAAATTAATTTGGGTAGAGGCCTTGATGGATTTGGGTATGCCAAAAAGTTAACAATCTTTGCAGATAGTTCTTGTAATTTGATTTTTTTTACATGTGCCACCATACAAACTAAACACTTTCCTTGCACATGGAAAAAGCAAATTGGATTGGTTCCAGAACAAATTTTTAGGCCAACTTTCTAAATAGAAAATAAACAATGTATCATTTTAAAGCCAAGGTACAGTGGCACTCAGCATTAATGTATAAAGATGTTATATCCCAGCAACACAGCAAAAAAGTAAATTGAAAAATAGTGTATCTCCTCAGTTCCTTTTGAAAGACATATTGTATATTAGCTGGCTGCAACAGGCATGGATGGTTCTTTATTATTATATATCACATTTCTTTTCTTCAAATTGTACACCATATACGCATCGTGTCGCTCTCAGTTTTTGGAAACCAGGGTTTGTTCACAATCTGCGACTGACCATCCGATGATGAAAAAAAAAAAAAAGACGTAAAAATCTTGATTGTATTTCACTGTCCGGGAAAAAACAATAAGCTGCTTCTTTGACTTTGAAGAGTCACTTTTGAGCTGGCCTGTCTGGCGTTAAACTACTACAAACATCAGCTGCAGATCAATACAATCTAAAGGGTTTCTGTGCTGCAAACCAGAAATTGATATTGCTTTTCTTAGATTCAGTATCTTCTTCTGAAATGGATAACTCAAGATAGGTAAAGCATAGCACTATTTTTTTTGAGGAGTGTATGTGTATGGATGTGTGTGTGTGGGCGGGGGGGGGGGGTCAGTTGTTAACCTTGTAACATTTTCCAAAGCACATTCAATAATTTTCTTAGCAAAAGGGGATGTGGTCTTCTGCCTCTGGCTCCAAAGCAAACTTGTATACGTTTACCGACCTTTCTTGATGAAAACTAATCCATGTCTGGGAGGTTACCATCGTATATGACGGAAACCATGCAAAGCCAGGGGTGCTGCCGCATCCCCATCACCCCTAGTTCCAGCACCCCTGCTGAGGACACCAGATTTTTAGTCCTGTGCGAATCATGCTTAAGACACACTTAATGTTACAGGCATTTTTCATAAGATAATGAACCTATTATCACATTTTCTATTCAAATCACCTACATCGTTTTGACCTTGCCTTCAGTAGAATAAATACACTCCATTATATTCTACTTTGTAATTTACACTTCTTACATATTCTATATTTTCCTCATTTATATCTGTATTTTCCTGTTGTATGTGCCGATAATACCAAAGACCCTGTATCATTACTTGACTAAAGACAGTGTAACAAATGCCAAACACAACTGCCTGGTTATGAAGCAAGGAGGCTGGTTATCATTTATGATGCAATGATACTATTCTTTTTTTTACACAAGGTTTGGTAAGTGAGGCATGGAATACTTATATCCGTCTGTTTAAAATAACTGTCCTGTAACATCATTTGATATAGTTCCTGGATTATACGTTGCATGGCATATTTGACAATTATTATAAGGGAGCTGTTCAGATAAAGAGAGAAAGAAATTGGCAAGCCATTATTTTTTTCCTCTAAGGATCACAGTCGATTAAAAGAAACTTAGTTAAATCCTTTGAGAAATGTTTCCACTAGAAGTCTTTTATTGAAGACATCGAGAAAGACTTCTGGGCAAAACGTTGACTAAACTCTTCTGCCCTAAACCGTACTGACACAGAATTAAGGTGAAATTCCTCTGTGTCACGTGACACGAGATAACGAAGGTGGCGGATTACCCTTCAGCTGTCTGTGCATGGGGAACAGGACTGGAATCAACACTGGAAAACTGCTTTTAATAAATGGAAGCGATAGAGTCAAGATAAACAAATCCCTTTCACAGAATCGCCTGTCAATAGTGTTGCCTGAAATCTCTATCTTAATCTTAATCCTTAGTCAAACATGCAAGATGGGAAATGTATTTCAGATAAAGCCGAAATTAATTCTGAGAGGCTATTATCCCTAATCATACTGTCCCAATTATTTTGTTTTTATAATTTTTCACACGTGCATTTCATCTGTTTTGCAGTGTTTGCCTATGTAAATTGAGTCATTAGAAGTGCCGTTGAATTTAAGAAGTGCCATATAAGTTTAATATGCAACCCTCATTTAACATGCTGTACCTTATCTGAAGCTTTTGTTAACAATCAGAAAGCTTTTTAGAGATCACAAAAGAACATGACAAGAATAACCATTACCCTTCTGCCTAATTTTTATAATTACTATTTGCATTTTGTTCTCTGAAGCCTTCTGTGATGTCTGTCATGTTCAAAAAAGAGAAAAAGAAAGAACGAAAGAAGAAAAAGAAAGAAAGCAGACAAAAATGTAAATCAAAGTCAAACAATAACAGCATAATGGGGTGTGCATGGGGGGTAATAACAGAATTTCGTGCACCCAAAAGGAAGAGAGAAATATTGTGCTGGGTAGTAGTTTCCAGTAGCTGTGGGATGTCACTTTGTGTCACTTGGATTGTATAAGACTGACACCTCAGTGGTTACTCAACCATGACAGGTGATGATGGGATCCATACCAGGCCTCAAAAACTGCCAGCTACATGTTCTCAAGCAATGAAAACAAAATACACTTTTTTCAAACTTAAATCTAACATAAAAGTGCTATATTAGCTGCTGGCATGGTTCACGAGGTAATCTGTTCCGTTGATGTGAAAACAGCAAATCACCATGGCAACAGAAACTCAGACAAGTTCATCTGATACACTTTAGGCTGGCAGGATGAAGTGGCATGATAAATACTGGAAACCAGTGCGATGTACTTCATGGGTGCTGTTTTGCCTCTCTTGACTTCTTTTCCACAGCGTATTTGCAAGAGAGACCTCTGATGCCATTCATTAAAGAAAGCTTAAGTGTTTTAGAATAGATTGTAGCTCATTAATAGAACAGTCACCATACTAAGCCTCCCTTCTGAAGTTACTTATTCAAATGGTAACATACTTCACTCTTTAAAAACTGGCAACATTTACATTAGTGTCAGGGGTCAGCGACATGGGACCCCGATTGTGGAGACAGATTGATTAACGGCCCGATGGCTTTGCTTTGTTAACTGGCTCTCCTAGAAACATCTGTTTATGGCATATGTTGTGTGGACTGTGGGTGCGGAAAAGCAAATTGGCAGCAGTCTTATCAGAGTCCAAAGTTTTTGAAGAAAATGAGAGTAAACCTTACAAATTAAACACATGAGCAACTAAATGTGAAAGCTTGATGTGCCTCGAGCAGAATCGATAGCATGTCCTAAACCCTATCGATCATTACTTTGCTTTCCATCTGCAAGTATTGATTCCCTGCTAGGACTTCATTTTGATCCTAACAACTGTAAATCTGAGCTATATAAGACACCAACTTACAGGAGTAGCTTTCTTCCTGGGGTTAAAAACAATAATGGGAATTTAATTTCCCTAAATATTTACTCAATAGCTTATTTTATTGAATGTATACATAGTACGCTTCATAACAAACACAGATAGTTTTTGGTATGGTGGAAGGTTTTGTGTTTAATATTCGTGCATACCGCAAGAATATGAGTTAAGTCATGCAGAAACTAAAGGGAAACTATTAGTCCTTTAACTTAGATATATTTAAGAATATGCATACAACAAACTTAATTAACATTTGTAGGCAGTATCGTGATGTAGAAATATATGATTGTAGAAAGTGGGCAAACCTTAAAGTAGACCTTTACTAAGGTAGGCAGTAATGAAAATACAATGCCAGTACTTGTTTGAGCTCCAGTGAGACTAATACTTTGCCTGTCTTCTGCAGACTCTATTAGTGTTGTTGAATAATGCAAATGTGTGGTTGTTTGGTCAGCACCATGTTGGATAAGGGGGGAACTGATTCATTATTCTCGTGCATAGGTTTATTTTTTTAATACATTAATTAATTACTCTTTCCCTATGATTAGGAACAAACTCAGCTGTTTGCCATCTCTTTAATAAAGTTTTGTTTATTTCAAGTGAATGGCAAACTATAGTGGATTTTAGAATAAATACTGTATACCATCCCTCTCTCTCGCTGTTTCTATCAGCTGCAGAATGTATCCCAAACCACAGTAGCGGTTCAAGAAACCCTGGCAGATGACACAGATAGGCTGGTATACTGCAAGTGCTGAGATGCAACATCTAGTCCCTACCCCAATACAAACACACATGTACAGATGCTGGCAGAAAATGCAGAATCAGATGAAAAACAGAGCCCATTTTTTCATTTTGGAATATGCCAGTCCCTGGGCAACAGCATTGCTGATAGATGGAGCAGAACCTCATGGTGACTGGAATGGGAAGCTTCTGTCATCAGCTTGTCTGTCCCCTCGCTGCTCATGTCCCAAACTTTACATCAGAGTTTCTGCTTGGGCAGGACAAGAGGTGGTTGGGAGCCACCTGTAAAAACAGGAAGCTATCCATTCATAAAAGCATAGCAAAGTATAATAAAGCATTGTAAAACCCAGAGGTATAGTAATGTATAGTAATAGACATGGCAAATGCATAATTACTGCAAAATGATCCTGCATCAAAGGTAACTTATAACACCCTAAAATATAGGACAATACTACAGTATGGGCTGTATGCTTGTCAATTAGTGTGCATTTTAGAAAATGCTAGACTTTGGTGCTTGGAAACATTAAATGACAGAGAGGCTTTAGTATAGACAGGGTGACAAGCCCCTACAATAAATCAAACACACACTATAAAGCAAAATATGAAACACTAATAACAAAATTGAATCTACACAGAACATGGCCACTGATGAAAGCTTTAAACTCCTACGAAAAAATTATCATTCGCAGTCATCAGTAACACTGGACCAGCAACAAAGGAGAAGACTATCAAAGCAAGCATTCAGAACAAGATATTACTCAGATTCTGCTAATGCAGGCACGACACGGGGATGTTAAAAAGGAAATAACGTACCACCGTACAAACAGACTTAAACAGCAGAGTGCAGCTTCTCTTGGGGCAAGAAAAATAGTCAAGTGACCAATGTGTGTTGCACTTGGAGCTATTAGAGTTATTATTTTTTTTGTTCTATTAAATCAATCTACTTTGTAGGTTTTATATTGTTGTATTTTTTATTAGATTCTAAGGAGTTAGAATCCAGCTAAGTGGGGGTGAATCACAAACCCAAGAGAAGACTGAGACAAACTTTGATTTGTATCTGAGATCTTGACTTCTGCATGATGGGCCTTAACCACATAAATGCAAAACACATACGGAAAAACAGAGCAACATGTGTGGACAAACCTAGAGCTGCACTCAGTTCTCATACCTATTTTCAGTAGATAGTTTGAACTACATAAATATATTGAAATGTGACATCATTCGGTTTGGTGGCAGGACAATCACAATAGTCATTATTTGGGATAATACATAAAGAAATCATCATTGTCTTTCTCTGTAATGGATCACGCTGGCATTTTTGTCACACTGTGATTGATGGCCAAGTTGTCTGCAGTAATAAGTTTACACCTGATGGCTCTGAGATGTTTTAACTGAATGCTGACAGAGGTTCATTCTCAACTGTTTCCTAATGACAAGAATGGTGCTCCTGCTATACAGATGATGAAAACAATGGTAATGACTCCATTAAATGCTGGCTCTTGTGAATTTATTTTAAATGCCTTTGTTTATTATTCATACATACCTACTGTAGAGCCTGCCAGCAAACTTCACAGAGATATCATTTCTGTTCTGCTTTGCACAGTACAATATACCTCCACACCATGCCAACAGCAGCCATTAATCTAATCTAGTCACTGTATAGCTCATATATAAATAAGTAGCCTTAATATTAGGAGCATCTAAAGTTGCTCAGTCATAGACTAAATCAAAATGATATTGGCACCATGAACTTAGATTTAATAAAAGAATTTTGAAAGAATCCTTTGGAAACTAAATTATACATTTGGTAAGTATGTTTTTTTTTTATTTAAACTTTAATTACATTTTCACATTCCATTAACTATAGTGGTTCATTGATAATTACACATTAATCAATAGGCATTTAAAGGTTCATCTTTGCAGCTGTTGGTGCTTCACTCCTAAATGATATAAGCCTTTGCTTTATGCTGGAGACGCAGGGCTATTTGTGTAAAACGTTGGTGGTGCAACACCCTTAATTAAACCAAACCTGAATCAATGATTGAAACAATAATACCTCAAACAAAAGAGAGTGGTGAACATTAAACTGGCTGAATGCATTGCTATGCACTTTAAACCAGAAGAGCACAGACAGACCATTAGAGAAAGTCAGATTAGGACTGACCTTTCCCTGTCACCACCTCCCAGAATGCAGTGCTCAGGCTGGTCTTGTTTAGTATACTGTCTGTTATGATAACTGCTGCACTGGTAACAAAGCTGCAAAGGGAGACCCTTTTTTTGAGCATGTGTGTTTTTAACCGAAATGAGACCACTGCTTTTAACAAATACAGTAGTGTTCAAAAGTGTGGAAACAACAAATGATTTACAGCAAGGCTAGGGGTGTGGATTGTATCGCCCATTTCCCTTACTAAATTACGTGGTATCTCTGAATAGATAATCGTCTCCTGTTTAAAAATATGCTGAATATTTTAATGAGCAAGTCATCTCACTAGTAATAGATATCAATATATTTGGTGAGCAATTAATCTGAGTGAAGTTATCTGGCAACAAACTCCCATCCCCAGTTGTACTGCTTTCCTAGAAACAGGAGAGCATTTCGGGGGACCATTCTATTTGTGAGATGTCTTGCTTATTAAAATATTTAGCACTTTAGAATACAAGCTAAGATCATAGAGTCCTCTTAAGATTGTAATAATGAAGTTGTTGAAATTTAATGTATGAAATAAAGAGATGTATTGAAGTACTTTGAGAGATCTGCAATCAGCATCTTCAACCATTTCATTTAAAACAGCACAGTAAAAGAGTTGTTTGTCTACTGTGGGGAATCATTAAAAAAAGAAATCAAAGTCAGAGTATTTCAAAGGGAATGACTAAGTCGATTCTCCATACCACAGGTTTTACTTGCTGATACCTGAATGTGCTTTTGGCTGTAAACCTCTTTCTCTAGCAAGCAGAAATGTCACTGAGATGATGGCTTATATTTCTAATTGATTATCCTCTCAACTTAAATAAAAGCAATCAGGGCTTTGCTCATAGCCCAGACAAAAGAGATAGCCAGAGATTAAGATGTAAGGGCTTTGTACTATAAATCCCCCAATACTCCTTTAACACAGGCTTCAGAATTGAATTTTAACCCTTCTGACTCGTAATCTCATTTTAATTTTTGAACCACGTGAAGAGCATTGATGTCACGCCTGCACAGTGGCCAGGTGTGCATTTTACCCATTAGAGTGGCATTTAATAGATAAAAAGTGCCATAAGCGCACCAGCCACTGTACTTATTTACATAGCCCTGGATCACAAATACAAAGTATACAAAGTAAGCAGCACATAGGTTCAGAAAACCATGCACCCTTGAAAACCTCATCAGAGACTCATAATGTTTGCACGGCTGCTTGTTGCTTTCAATTTCTGCTGTAACCGTCAGAAACAGCAACGAAGTGGGCATTCATTGCATTAAGAACAAGCTAGTTTATTCCGAAAGCTGCTGGGCATAAGAGATGGCATTATGTTAAGGTTGGAATCCCTGTTAGACTTTGTCTTCATCTTCGCCAAGGTGAACAGTTGTATCATTGTTTAACTCGTATCAGTAGATTCATGTATTGCTACTATACATTGGCCTGTCATCAGTGGTGGGGTTTCGAGCACTGACAATCAATAATCCTGCCGTAACATTTGCCAGTTTCATTTGAAACTGACCCTTAACTTGGAATTAAGACCTTTCTTAATATTATTATTATTATTATTATTATTATTATTATTATTATTATTATTATTATTAATAGTATTACAATAGTATTGTAATATCATAGTGTTTTTCATACGGTAACTGCGTACCATAGTTCAGTACTTTACTGAAAATCTTTGTCAGGAACCTGAAAGTTGAGATACTGTAGCAGCCAGCCACTCCCTTATACTTATTTCCCTTGCATTGTACTGTAAACTGCTAATAATGCAATCTTCAGTGGGGAGAGGCTTTCCTTTGCACAAACAAAGGGGGTACTTGTCCTATGTGTAAACTGTCTGACTGAGTAAACCTCTTAGGCTACCTTTATCATAACTCTCCTGAGCCTCTAAATCCTGTGGTAATGTTCCCACCCAGTCTATCCAGATTTCCTAGCACAATGGGGAGGAGTAATTAATATAGCTCGGCTTGACTTGCCTATGCATTAGAAAGGAACAGCTTTTGATCTTCAGTAAGTCTGCTTTAGGTTTTAGCGTAACATCTGAATCTTATTGCGAGCACTGAAGTGTTCTGCAGTAAGACAATGCGTCTTAATATGTCGTTCTTAAGGGTCAGTGATAGCTTTATACACACTTCTAAACTAAGAGACATTGTCTTCTGTTCTGCTAGGGGGGGCACAATCAGAGCTCCAAGGCACACCCACTGCGAAGAACAGAAAGTACAAATTCTTTCTTGAGATTACTTGTATTGACTGCTCCTGTCGGACCTAAATATAGCTGCCTCTCTATCTTCAAGTACCGGTACTGTATATGAAAACCATCCTCCTGGAAAATACAGCATAACTACTATTTCTTCACATAAGCTTTCTGTTCAAATTGCTTTGCCTTTTCTGATATGGGCATTATATCATATTCCTCAGGGAACCCAGGTAGATATTTATTTTGTCTCTCAGCATAATTACTTACTAATTACAAACAGATATACTCTACTCCTTAATGATCTAAACAGCCACACTACAATAAAGAGATTGGGAATGTTTGTGAGTCATTCACTGTTGTGGTTTTTAATTCATTAACCTTTATCTGTTGTTGTAGCTGGTCTAAACAATATTTTCTCACTATTAATGCACCTGGGGATTCAATATAAAGACTTCTACTCTGGTATTCTGGTGGTGTGAAGCTGTGCTTTTTTATTGGCACTAGATATTGCTACAGATTTGTTGATAGTTAATTCAGGCCTGTCAGTCAGTAGGTATTCAGGAGCAGTAGGAAAGCTCTTAGTGTTTGTGCCTGTGTGTGTGCCTCTAAAGGGGGTGAGGGAGGGTGAAGGAAAGGGACAAGAGAGGGGTTTCTTGTCAAATGGAATGAGGCTGAATTTGTATATTTATTTAAGAAAGCTATGCAGCAACTAAACAAAGGTGGGGATTATCACCCTTGCTGGCCTCACTGCTGTACTAGTTACTACTGTGGTTTCTTAGCTACCCAGACTTATGTAGGCCGACCCACATGTTTACACATGCTTTCAAAGAAGCACTTTTCCCATGAACTGAAACTTAAATGAGTGTATGTATGCATGTATGCATGTATGTATGTGTGTGTGTATGTATGTATGTATGTATATACAGATTTATGGTCATCTTTGGGTGGCTTATTTTCATCTCTCTGGTCCTCTGTGACTGAGCATTGTTATTGTCCAGTGATATCCTTTATCCTAGTCCAGTTAGTTCATTTATTTTTTATAAGCAAGGGTGCGTTTCACAAACATTCAGCTAGCAAAGCTTCTCCAGGTTTTCAATTGGTAAATTCAATCAAAACAATGGCACGTCATCTTGCTTCTTTGGCATAACAGCTGATCAGCTTTTTCAAATGATTTTCCAGATGGGAAACAATGAAAACGAGAGGGTTCACCCTGGGTAACACCAACATAACTGATCTGTGATGAATATTCAAACAAGACGTATTACTTTTGGACCAAATTCATCTATCTTCAAGATAGGAAAAAGGGTGTTGGAGGACAGCAGAAATGTATAAAATTCAATAAGCATAGCTCTAATTTAATTCACCATTGCTGACATATAATCAAATACAAATAAAATAGTCCATCGCCCCCCCCCCCCCCCCCCCCCCCCCCGGCTCCCAATCTAAAAGTCTAATTAACTGGACCTTTAGAATTGTTATATATCCTCTAATTTGAATATCAATTGGAGACAGTCTCCCATGCTTTACTGTATAAAGAGATTTGGTGTTTACAATCCAGCCTTCCCTGATAGAATTGTACATTAATCATAATCAAGCAGCTTTAAATAAATAATAAAATCATGGCAGCACTCGAGCAAGTAATGCTTAGACTAGCTGCAGTTTTACTTAGAAGTCTGACTTTTAGTTGGACAGTTCATTTTATGTGTAAGAAAAAGTGTTTATTTTTCAACTGCTGCCTTTCTTCAAAGGATTTCTTGTTGCATATGCCTGGTTTTAGTCAGACTGGCACCTGAAAATAAACCCACTGGCCTCAATTTAAATATCTTTAAGGCTGACTAAAGCCTTGCATATCCGAGCGACGGGAACTAGCATTAACCAAATGAAAATAGAAGCAGATTGGCTTGTTTTACTTAGCTTTTGTGGCTGTTTGTAATCTTCACCACTTCACCAGGTTAGTGTATGTGCATGCTGCATGCTGGGAATGTAACTACACCTTCCCAAGTTCTAGCAGAGCATAGCAGACAAATCAATGCTTTAAGAAGTGAAGAATAATAGTGGTTCTTTCGGACTGTGATGGCTATCTAAATGAGTTCAAAGTTAATCTGCTGGGGATTAGTGATAAAATCAAAGACCAGTTAGTTCTTTATCACCCAATAAGAGAGCTGCTTGAGCAAGAAATGGCTGAGCCTTAGGTCCAAATCCAAAACGACCTTCAGTATTTAATACGAGTGATAACTTCACACTTTATGATTTCATCACTTTAATAAACACACACACATAAGCCTGTTCTGAAGATCAGAATATTTTAACTGAATCACACAGCATATATTTATTCACAAGTCACTCCTACAAAGAGAAGAACACATTATTTATATACCTAGTCCAAGATAAATGCTTTAACCACATTTTTATTTGAAATCTTTTTAGTAAACCATATAGTTTGGTGCTTCAGTTCCCTCCTGCGCACTGCATGTTTGCCGTAATTGATATTTTGGGCAAAATCTATGCCTAAATTTGATGTGCACCTTAGCCCCTGAATAAAATAATCTCCAAATGGAAACTGTATCTGAATCCCTTTCTGATTACAAGGAGGGCCCCGTTCTTCAAAGAAAATGACCTGTACAGCTTGAAATGCTTCCATTTTACTGCTAAGGATCTATTGTGTGGAGTAGTGGTTAGGGCTCTGGACTCTTGACCGGAGGGTCGTGGGTTCAATCCCAGGTGGGGGACACTGCTGCTGTAACCTTGAGTAAGGTACTTTACCTAGATTGCTCCAGTAAAAACCCAACTGTATAAATGGGTAATTGTATGTAAAAATAATGTGATGTCTTGTAACAATTGTAAGTCGCCCTGGATAAGGGCGTCGCCTAAGAAATAAATAATAATAATAATTAATCACTGGGGGGGAAAAAACCTAAACATCTTAATGTGGTGACGCCTCATTAACGCACATAATTACGCACTCTTAATTGCAAGACTTACGGCTCCTAAATAATCATATATGTGCATCTTTATCCCACGTAGCATAACAATGCTTATAGGGAGAAAGCATTATTGTGTGCGTACATATGTATTTTTTGTATAAACGTCGATGATGTAGAGCGAACTCCATTTGGTGCCTTATACTAAGGCTTTGATGCTTGTAGGAGTACTTGAAGCAGCAACCCTCCAGACTGTTTGTTTTTGAAATGCTAATTGGGTTCTCAAAGCCAGACACATTGTATTGTACTCTTCAGAGACACCAGCTCCATCTCATTGGGCTCACTGAACTGTGGCCTACATACGTACAGTAGCTGATGCTCATTTTATATCAGCCGCAGCTGTAGCTCATTCTAGTATGTGAAGCCTCTGTCTCTCTGAAAATATAAAAAACAAAGCTTGCTTTCAGGAGCCTGGACTTCAGATTGCAGGCAGCTGTCAAGACATACAACACATTCGAACTAGTGTTACTGGACAGATGGAGGCACCCCTGGGAGGGTCAAGAGGGCCGCACCAGCCATGGGGTCTGCCTGGATGGGTGCCTCAGTTCAGTTCGGGAAAGAGCCACGCTGTCATTTGTAGTGTTTTTTTTTTTTTTTTTTGCCAATTTTGCGTTTGACAAATAATGATCACAACATAAATGGACACGCCCCAACCAACGTAATATCACTGGTCTGTTTCTAACTGAAGCCCTTACAATGGCCCAGTGGGCTTCGCCTCGAAAGTTTACAAAGCTGCTCCTCCAGTAAAGCACCCTATCGCATCTGCTGTTGCTTCTCCATTGACTTCACAAGCAAGGTTACTGGTAGGGTTAAATGTACAGCAGTGAAAAGAACACATGTTTTCAGTTCAACCACATATGGAAAAATAATACTGGTGTAGGATTGTGTTACTGCCCAAAATGCTATAGAACAGATCCTGAAACAAAGTGAAAAGCTCTTAATGTGATCCTGTTTATACACCTACACTTTGATCATAGTAAGAGGCTGATTGAGTAAAATGTGTAGGTTTTGTATTGGTTGAATAGCAAAGTGATGCAATGTATGATTACAATATGCAGTTGATTCAATTAAGCAGTGATTCATTTGAGCTTTTTTCACTGTATTGTTGAATTTGTTTAAGGGCGCAGTAGTATTATGTAGAGAAACATATTGTATGCTGTGATATGAGTACAGGTTATGGATCAATGTCTTTATAGGAAAACATAGAAATTAAATCAAAAGACAAAGAAACATCTTCAGTATTTAAGGGTGCCAACCGATTCCAACCCCCCTAAAATGATCTTCCAGTACTTTCAGGAGTGTAGCTGTTTTAAGGATCTGTGCAATGCATGTGATATACATTTTTGTTCTTTCTGTTCTCTAACAGATAACATTTTCTTGTGTATCATTGACAGTCATTGTACCTATTACTTTCTCGAGGGGCTCCCCTCTTTTACCAAAATAAACAGTTTTTCAGCTTTTCAGCTGTTCAGACACTTCGTGGTGTTACCTGAAAGCCTAACGCTGACAGTGATAAATCAATAATCTCCTTGACATCTGTCTTGTTTATTTGTTTGCTAGCACCGAGATATCAGCGATTACAGAAATTGGTAAGTATTCGCTATTACAGCTATGGTTTAATTGGACTGTATATTGTTTTTGGGCCAACAATCTATGTCCATCTACAATTTATTGAACTGAAAGATGCATCTACTTTGATGCTGACCAACTGTCTGCTGTTTAAGCTCAATATGAACAATGGGCCAGGTTCCCTAAGCATACACCCCAGTGCAAATCTTGCAGCTGTTAAAAACTGGATATACAAAACTAGCAAAAGGGTATTCAGGTTTTTCTAACTGTTTTCTGTTACATTTTATTTTTCCATTTTAAGCAGAACGTATATGCAATTTCATATACAAAATAATAATAATAATAATAATAATAATAATAATAATAATAATAATAATAATAATAATAATAATAATAATAATTAATGTGGCAGCGGTAATGATTATTAAATCTGAGACTTTAATGATTATTATTTGTTTACACAGTGAGGTGATTCCTGATTGCTTTTTTTTATTGTTTTATAATGTTTATTTTAGTGTTAAATTCTCAGTAGCATTGAAAATGACCATTAGCGTAAGGGATTTGTAAAACAATAGCTCTAAACATCATTGTACATAAGCTCTTCTTAAATATTACTCCAGAGTAATCTAGCCATTGCAAGCTTAAACTACACAAATAAATAATTCAGTATTTATACAAGTATAAGCAATCCTGTTTAGTTTAGTGACAATATTTGAACAACCACTTAAAAAATCAGAATCATCTTAGTTAATTGCAGGGCTTATTTTTTTTTTTAAGTAAAAATGTCACATTAGTTGTATAGTTTCCTTGCTTCCTTGCTCCATAAAAGCTAGTACACCAGTAGTACATGAGTTTGAAAACAGTTCATATCTCAAAACACTGTGGCAGCAAGCAGCTCTGCAGTGACAGTTATTACAGTTGGGCTTCCTCGAGAGGAGTGGAATAAATAATAATAATATTTAAGTTTGTTTTACCTTTAATTTCAGAACAAAAGTCCATGGGAGAGTTAGTGTCAATTGTTTTTTTAATCCATTCAGACTTTAAAACAACATTGCTAATATTAAGTAATTTGTACCAATGTACCTGCCATTCTCAGTAATTGAGTTGTCAGTCAAGTATAGGATTTTTTTAAAATTTAAAATAGAAGAAAAAAAATAAAAAACGGACACCCTTTCAGTGGTGACATTGTAGCTTTATATGTACGACGTAATATGTTAAATCATAAGATTTTATGTGGAGTAGTGGTTAGGGCTCTGGCCTCTTGACCGGAGGATCGTGGGTTCAATCCCAGGTGGGGGACACTGCTGCTGTACCCTTGAGCAAGGTACTTCACCGAGATTGCTCCAGTAAAAACCCAACTGTATAAATGGGTAATTGTATGTAAAAATAATGTGATATCTTGTAACAATTGTAAGTCGCCCTGGATAAGGGCGTCTGCTAAGAAATAAATTATATATATATATATATATATATATATATATATATATATATATATATTGAATACAGTGCCGAATACTCCCTGTACACTCTGTTTAGCCATAACATAGGCATCTGGAGAGAACACCTCTTACATGAACCTCACTCTGTTTCCTCTTTGATAGTGTGACAAAACACAATTACTCCACACTCAAAATCTTTAATGGGGATTGTATTTATTTATTTGTTTATTTTTACTTTTTTTGTTGCTTCTGTCTGCAAGTATTGACTTAAAACTGTGCAAATGCTTTTATTATACTGCCAATCAAAAGGAACGGAAGGAGTTTTTGACATACACACATTTTGAGAAAACCAGCCTGCTTCTTAACAACAACAGTATTAGATGCAGGGCCAGACAGACCTTCCCCCTACATCGTTCTTTTTTTCCCCACATCAGCTCACACAAAATGAAACTCCAGTAATTCAAAGAGGAGGTAAATGTCTAAGAGATACAAATGGCAAATTCATAAATGAAGAGAAAAAAATTGCAAATATATTAAATTACTTTTCACAAGTTTTTACAAAGGAGGATACCGGCAATATGCCCCACATGTCGACCTGTTCCTATCCAATTTTAAATAACTTTAGCATAACAGAGGTAGAAGTGTTAAAGGGACTAGGAGCTCTCAAAATAAACAAATCTCCTGGGCCAGATGAGATCTTCCCAATAGTACTCAAAGAAATGAAAGAAGTTATTTACAAACAGCTAACCAGGATCATGCAACAGTCTCTTGAGACAGGGATTGTACCGACAGACTGGAGAATTGCAAACGTAATACAGATCCACAAAAAGGGAGACAAAACCAAACCAGGTAACTACAGACCAATAAGCCTGACTTCTATTATATGTAAACTTATGGAAACTATAATAAGATCCAAAATGGAAAATTACCTATATGGTAAGGGTATCCTGGGAGTTTTAGGAAAGGGAGATTGTGTCTAACTAACCTGCTTGATTGTTTTGAGGATGCAACATCGACAATGGATAATTGCAAAGCATATGATATGGTTTATTTAAATTTCCAGAAAGCTTTTGACAAAGTCCTGCATAAAAGATTAATTCCACCGTGTAACAATTTTTTTTTTTTTTTTTTTGGTTCCTGGGCAGTAAGTGTTATTTCCTAATTGCTTATGCCTCAAAAGTATAGAAAATGGCTATTATTCCCCACAAACTTTTGTGACCAGGACAGTGATATTTTGAAATTCACCTATTTTCAAGAACATTCCAGATAGATTCAGTGCTGAGTAAACTTGGAGTAACTTCTAGAACTTTCTAGAACTTTCCAGTATTATAAATAGTAGTATAAATACAGGGGCCTTAAGCCCACCAGTTCAGTTTAGTTCCAGCTGCCTAAGTGGATACATATCTGCATTTTTCTGAGATGGCATCAAGGTCATAGGAGACTTCAAAATGGTGGCATTCCTGATGGGTCTCCAAGGCGGTTTTACCAAGTTTCCCTGCTATCTTTGCCTTTGGGACAGCAGGGACACCAAGGCGCACTACCACAGGCGTGACTGGCCACAGCGGACCGAGTTCTCTGTGGGGAGGAACAACGTGGGACACTGGTGGACCCCCGGAAGGTGCTGATGCCACCACTGCACATCAAATTGGGCCTTATGAAACAATTTGTCAGAGCTCTAGATAAGGAGTCGGCAGCCTTCAAGTACCTTCAAGACTTCTTCCCTAAGCTGTCTGAGGCAAAGGTCAAAGCCGGTGTCTTCGTCGGACCACAGATAAAGAAGATCCTGGAGTGCAATGAATTCCCCAAGAAGCTCACTAGTAAGGAGAAAGCGGCTTGGAACAGCTTTGTTGCAGTGATTCGGGGCTTCCTGGGCAATCACAAGGCCAAAAACTATGTGGAGCTGGTTGAGACTGGTGAAGAACTACGGCACAATGGGCTGTAGGATGTCCCTCAAAGTCCATATCCTTGATGCTCATCTTGATAAATTCAAGGAGAACATGGGAGCGTACTCGGAGGAGCAAGGCGAGCGCTTCCACCAGGATATACTGGACTTTGAACGCCTCTACCAAGGACAGTATAACGAAAACATGATGGGAGACTACATTTGGGGGCTGATTCGTGAAAGTGATTTACAGTATAATTGTAAATCTCGAAAAACTACTCACTTCTAAATCTTTTGTAGTCATTTTTGTATTACTTTAGTATAAATACATGTTAATTTGGATTCATATGTTGTTTTTTTCTGACTTTATGTGAACGAAAAGACACAAATTCGCCCGTTTTCTCATTGGAAATGGGTAAATTTCAAAATATCACTGTCCTGGTCACAAAAGCAAAGTTTGTGGGGAATAATAGTCATTTTCTATACTTTTGAGGCAAAGGCAATTAGGAAATAACACTTACTAACCAGGAACAAAAAATTGTGTTACATAGTGTTCTCAAACTGAACGCAGTTGGGATTCAAGGAAATGTATGCACATGAATTAGGGAGTGGTTAACATGTAGAAAACAGAAAGTACTGATTAGAGGAGTAACCTCAAAATGGAGTGAGGTAACCAGTGGAGTACCACAGAGATCAGTATTAGGTCCTCTGCTATTCCTAATCTACATTAATGACTTAGATTCTGGTATAGTAAGCAAACTTGTTAAATTTGCAGGCGACACAAAAATAGGAGGAGTAGCAAAAACCGTTGCAGCAGCAAAGGTCATTCAGAATTATCTAGACAGCATTCAGAACTGGGCAGACACATGGCAAATGACATTTAATAGAGAAAAGTGTAAGGTCCTGCAAGTAGGCAATAAAATGTGCATTATAAATATCATATGGGAGATACTGAAATTGAAGAAGGAATCTATGAAAAAGACCTAGGAGTTTATGTTGACTCAGAAATGTCTTCATCTAGACAATGTGGGGAAGCTATAAAAAAAGGCCAACAAGATGCTCGGATATAGAGTGAAAAGTGTTGAATTTAAAACAAGGAAAGTAATGTTAAAACTTTACAATGCATTAGTAAGACCTCATCTAGAATATTGTGTTCATTTGTGGTCACCTCGCTACAAAAAGGATATTGCTGCTCTAGAAAGAGTGCAAAGAGGAGCGACCAGAATTATTCCCGGTTTAAAAGGCATGTCGTATGCAGACAGGCTAAAATAATTGAATCTATTCAGTCTTGAACAAAGAAGACTATGCAGCGATCTGATTCAAGCATTCAAAAGTCTAAAAGGTATTGACAATGTCGACCCAAGGGACTTTTTCGACCTGAAAAAATAAACAAGGACCAGGAGTCACAAATGGAGATTAGATAAAGGGGCATTCAGAACAGAAAATAGGAGGCACTTTTTTACACAGAGAATTGTGAGGGTCTGGAACCAACTCCTCAATGATGTTATTGAAGCTGACACCCTGGGATCCTTCAAGAAGCTGCTTGATGAGATTCTGGGATCAATAAGCTACTAACAACCAAACGAGCAAAAAGGGCCGAATGGCCTCCTCTCGTTTGTAAACTTTCTTATGTTCTTATGTTCTTATTTTCCTTTCTTTCAACGAGTAACATGCTGTCCACTGATATTGCCAGTAGAGGGCAGTCTACCCTTCTTAGTCTGTTTGTAATACCTCTTTTTGCAGCATTTGGATGTCATTGCTCTGTTCTTTTCTACCTTTCAACTTTCAACTATATCCTATACATTACAATCTGTCTGGGCAGTATTTGTCACTCCATGGGGTCTACTGGAAAATCTGGGTAATGTTTTCTCTTCAGCTCCTGATTCTGAAACCCCAGAAAGCAAAGAAAAAACCTCTGAAGCAGATACACTGCAGCCCTGGATAGTTCCAATGTGACCACCAATAGAACAAAAACCAATTGGGGTAGAAGAGGGATTGGGGTGGCAAGCTCTTTGCCACACAACAATGGGGTAATTCCATTTGAAGTTTCAGCACCGAGTTAATTACAGGTTTGCTAATTTCAGTGCATTTTTGTCCTTGTGTTTACACTTACAAAAATATACTTCAGTAATAATGCTGTGCTTGGGTCACAGTGATCGCTTATTACAATGAAATTAGCTGCCTTGCAATTGCCTGGAGGATTGGCAGCACCCTGCTGAAGTCCAAAGAGGGGAAGCCAGCAGAGAAACTACTACTTTTTTGTTCGGTTTTACCTGGGACTTGTCATTTACCCTGTAGTCTGAGGTTTTTGGCCCAGATTGTTCTTTTGAGATACAGCCCCAGTGAAAGTGTATTAAGCAGCTGGAGTTTGTAATATCATTCAAAATGTGTTTGTTTACTTCTTTTTGATCGTCTTGAACCATAAACTTAGAACTGGATTTGAAGCAGATACCACAAAATTGGGGGCGTTAATAACTGTGATGTAAAAAGCGTGTACATCAATACTCTTTTAGTCTTTACTCTCCAACTTCTTTTAAAATGAAATAACCATGTAACATGCCTATGGTTTTAGAAGCTTACTTCAACACACATGCAGCAGTAGCTTTTACACTGAACTGCTCTTGAATGGTAGAACTTGAATTTCCTTGGGGGTCTCCCATCCACGTACTGACCAGGCCCAACCATACATCCAGGAGCTGACAAGAGCTGACTCTTAAGGGGGTATTTTTGTTTAAAAAAAAAAAAAAGGTTTTTGGATTATTTCTAAATTTACTGTAGCATACATGTTCCTTAGACAGTAAATATATACAGCCTGCTTATCACAGCACACATAGAACAATCTTTTATTATGTTAAGTTTTTTTGGGGAACTACAGCATTTAATTCCTGAAAGTATCCCAACTATTATCATTGAAATAATAAGTGTGGCAAAATCATAAAAAATAGAGTAACACTTTATTATTATTATTATTATTATTATTATTATTATGCATATTACAATGTACTTAATGGATAAATCTTTTTGCACAATATATGTAAGTACACAATTTTATCAGAAAAGGGTTAGGGTTATAGCGTGCAAAAATATTTACATATTAATACATTGTAACTATGCATAATAACATTGTAATTATACAGTAATTACAGAAACTGAATGTAAAGTATTACCAAAAATACTTTTCCATATACCACCTTCCGGCGATCGCCAGAAGATCTGCTGTGTCTACCATTAGGACACCTGGATGCCACCTGGTATTTATAAATATGTAGTTTAGACATCTTTTGCAGGTGTATGTGTCTCCCAGCCACATGCTTTGTATCTCTGAAAAGGGCTGATGTTCAGACAGTATCAAACATTGATGCTAAATAAGTCTAAATGCTTCTGAATGTGCAGGGCTCAATAAACACACAGGGACAGAAAACAAAGTCAGTGGCTACAACTGATTGAACACCATGTTCCGAGCAGTGGGACTTGTACACACTTTCAGGCTATCTTTTCCAAACAAAGCAAATTCATAGCTGCCCCCCCTCCCCACCCCCCCACACACACATTCCCATCATTAGAGAGCAGGATCTTGTCAGCTGGGAAAAGCTCTCAAGTTATCATTTTGATCGACGGTAACTACAAAAGCTGACAGTTTGTCCATCGAAGCCTAATTCACAAAAGCTGGCTCATGAAGTTTCAAGTCATTCCAGTTAAATTTAACCAGGAACCAATGGATGTTAAAATACAGCTGAATGCATATAAATAAATGCTTTGCAGGTGTAAGAGTTGAGAATATAAGCAAACCTTGTCTGTGGTATCTGTAACATATGTACCGTACTATAAAGAATATTTTATTTTATTTATTTATTTGCATTTTTGTAGCTCTTTTTATACAGTAGTATCTCAAAGCACTGTACAGTACATAGTAGAAAAATGAAAGCACAATACATTTGTAAAACATCTATCACAATCATACCATTTAAATAACATATTCAAACAACAGTATAGTAATATATATATATATATATATATATATATATATATATATATATATATATATATATATATATATATATATATATATATACACACACATGCATACACATAATAATAATAATAATAATAATAATAATAATAATAATAATAATAATAATGCAATATAAAAGTTACATTAAAAAGTTTTCGTACTTAAAAGCCATAACGGTCCACAGGCAGAGCATTCCACAGTTTAGGAGCTTTCCAAGAAAAAGCCCTCCATCCCATGGTGATTTTGTTGACCCTAGGAATAACCAGTAGCCCAGCATCCTGTGATCTCAGAGTGTGATTCGGAAAAGCTCTCAAGTTGTCATGTGATCTAATTGTGTGCCTTTGTTGGGGCTTTTCTCTGTAGACTAATGGACTGATTGTTTTCTGACCTTAATACATGCATGTTCGGAGAGTTCCCAGTTTAAGCCCACTAACTAATGATTTCCCTTCAATTAGTAATGGGAAGTTCATTAGAATTGAATAACATGATAATTACTATTGATTGGCTTGTTATGGATAGGATAATACAGCTTGTTCGCAGTTTCAGCAATTTAGCAATTTCTCAGAAACATGGCACTGGTATAAAAATGGGTAGGCGAGCTACTGTACCGACAAGGTGTTTGTGATTTACCAAGGTAAATGTGAAGTGATAACCAGTGGTGCAGGTGAGCTGGAACGTGTCCGAACGTGCAGGAACACAGTTCAGGTACTATTTACTATAGGCAGCTCAGACTTCATTGTTCTGCCACTGACACACAGGCCTGTAAACTAAAGCATTCTGATAAGATGGAGAAAGACACTTTGAGGAAATACTTGTAGAAATTATAAAAATGCATTACCTGTTCTATGTGTTACTAGAGGTCCAGTATACAAATCAAATGTGTATTCGTATAATTATTCTTGTTTTAGAAAATCTATATTTTAGTGGCGCTCCGGTATCTTAAGATTTCAGACTATATAACTGGTGATAACTCATTGGGAGTCATTGCAAAGCATTCCAAAAAAGATGAACATTAAATAAGACTGATGTTTTGACAGGCAGAGAATCTTAGCAATGCTAAAAGCTTCATGATAAAGCTGGTAAACCCCATCTGTCTGATGGTGATGTATTTTGTCTTCACTCGCATTGGCCCTGGCTCTGGTGGAGGGGTAACTGTCATCACAGCTGATAGTGACTGGTTTAGCATTCCCGTTGCTTGTAGAGGATGATGATGCACACTCCCAGGCCTGCCTGTCACACTCTGTTCTGCTGCCAGAAGGAAATAGAGCCTGAGAGCAACACAGGCTTTCCATGCCATTCCCACAAGAGGAGCGGAGGCAAGTCACTCATCAAGGCTTCTGTATGTAAGTCAGATTCAAAGTATTCTTTAGCCTGGAGCAATTGTTTGGGGGAAATAAAAACATGTGCAATTAATCAGCGATGTGTTAATCAAATTACAAATCTTAAGATGATATGTCGAAGAATGAGTAGGAAGTTTACAGATATTTGCTTATATCCCCTTCGGTCACAATTTGTATTTAGTTTTTAGAAATTGTAAAACAGTTTGTGTGAACTCTGGAGTTCGAGAAGTTTTCCCGCTAAAACTTTGAAACAAACATATATGCATTATAGATAGGACACTTAACATGGTACAATCATACATGCAGTGACGGAAGGGAATATAGTTATTTTCTTGCATTTTCTAAATGGCAAATGGTAATAAGACCATATATACTAATTTGAGTAAAGAATAATATGTGACTCAAAGAAATAATAATAAAAAAAACTTACAAAACTATTGCTGATTTTTTTTTTTAATACTATAAAAAAATGTCAAAAGAGTAGTACCTGCTGCTCACTGTGCCGTTCCAGCTTAATGGACTATCTTAATCACCTACAGTCAGCTGGTAATTTAAAGAAGGCTTGTCCACACATGGCATCTCTATACATCCACTAGACCTTTCACATTGGAACACAGGAAACAGATGGGATGGGAGGACCACTGCCAAACCAAACAAGACTCTCCCAACCAAAACAGAAAACAAACCAACAATAATAATAATAATAATAAGTAGTGCCAGCACAAACATAGCCATTCTATTTGATCCCGAAATCACACTGTGATAGGGTAAGATTGTTTCTTTTTAAATGAAATATATCAATCCTCATTCCCTTTGCTCACTGTAGTAAAATAAATACTATTAAAGCTACACTGCAGGTTACCCTTAATATGAAAGAAAGACCTCACTGCTAGTTCCGGTTATACTTTTAGTTGTTTTCTAACACTTGACTTTTTTATTTGTTAGAACAGTTCAAATTTTGCCCAGCTATCACTGCCACTTTTTTTTTTAATACACTGGTAGTTTATTTATTTATTGTCATTAAACTATATATATATATATATATTGTAATTATTAAGCATTAATACCAAATCTACATATTTACAGCATAGATATAAGTTACATAGAGATTAACAAATATTCATTCAATTTTCTCTTATACAAAAACCTATGAAATACAGAAAATTGCTTCTATGCATTTATTTCGGAGGTTTGGCTTAGATAAATGGAGTTCCACTGTCTTGCCCAGCTGCACTGGCTACCTGTAAAGTTCAGGATTACTTTCAAAACTCTCCTACTCACCTACAATACCCTTCATCACACAGGTTCTGAATACCTCCTCAACCTGCTGACCCGCTATGTCCCTGCCCGCAAGCTGAGGTCCTCCGACTCTGGCCTGCTTGTTATCCCCAAGCAAAAGTGCACCACACTTGGAGAACGCTCGTTTAGCTTCATGGCTCCGACTCTTTGGAACTCTCTCCCTGTTTTGGTGCGTGATGCTCCCATCGTCGCTCTGTTTAAATCAACTCCCAAGACCCACCTGTTCTCTCTTGCTTTCCATGCTCTTTGAGCCTGTTATCTGATATTAGCATATATTATGCATTTCTCTATATTTAAAGTATTATGGATTTTCTTGTTGTTACTGCATCTTGTAAAGCACTTTGTGCTATATAAAATAAAAATTCATTGATTGATTGATGTATAAGAGGAAAATAAATAGATAAATAGACTCAATACCATTATGTCTGAAGGTTTAAATAGAAAGGAATAGTAGATTGTTACATTATTAACTATGTAATAAAAGACATCACAAGCACATTAATAGATTTAAATAGAAATACATGAGTGTAGTTACTATGGCATTAAATGCCTATAAGTACCTCCACTTTTTGTTTTCAAACACACTTTCCCTTGACAAAGGTATATTTAACATACCGAAACGTTGGGAGGTTGGCTTCTTTGAGCAAAAACATTGTTATAGTAGTGGTTTGGGATCTGGACTCTTGACTGGAGGGTCGTGGGTTCAATCCCAGGTGGTGACACTGCTGCTGTACCCTTGAGCAAGGTACTTTACCTAGATTGCTCCAGTAAAAACCCAACTGTATAAATGGGTAATTGTATGTAAAAATAATGTGATAGCTTGTAACAATTGTAAATCGCCCTGGATAAGGGCGTCTGCTAAGAAATACATAATAATAATAATAATAATAATAATAATAATAATAATAATAATAATAATAATAATAATAATAATATTATATAAGTGGCCCCTTCACATCTGAAAATAAAAAAAATAAATATAAATGAATACATATATACAGACACACACACACACACACACACACACACACACACACACACATACACAGTATACATTCTTCACTTGCTGCAGGTCTGGAAGAACCTTCACTAAGTGTGATTTGAAAAAAGCCCTCCGTCGGTAGAAGCGAAAAATGTCACACAAGCTGTGAGGCAAGGCCCATGGGAGAGCCAGCCAGTCCCCAGCCTTTGTTAGGCAACTCCATCTGCTCTCACAACACATGAACTTCTTACAAGAACAAAATCTGAGGCAGGACTTCTGCTGTTAAGTAATTATCCCCGGACAGGTGATGACAAGTGGGGCAGAAGATTTTGTTGGGGGTGTCTGATTTGGGGAAGAGCTATTTCTATCCCCAGAACCTAATAAATCTGTCAAGGATGAAGACCCTTACCAGACACACGGGATTCTCTGCTGCAGACTGCTGAAGGCACTGGCTGGCTAGCAGCACCTCTTCTTTATTCCTTATTTTTCTTGAGCAAATCATTTATTAGGCCTCTATCAGTGTGGGATCTCTCTCTCTCTCTCTCTCTCTCTCTGTGTATAGTGGCAGCCGCCTGCACTCTTTGATCATTATCAAAGATGTTTCTTTCGATTCATTCCTAATTCCCCAGGTCTGGTTGGCGCTTGACAGACTGTCTCTTGTAAAACCAGTGTGATTTGTGGAGCCTTTTATCTCCCTGCTGCTTTCTTGCACTTCTACATTATGTATCGAATCTCAATAAACACGCATGCTGCCAAAAGCCTTAGCGTTGACAAACTGGAAATGGAATTTATTGCAAATTGTAATTATTTCATCAAATTTTACTGGGAGCCAGAAGTGTGAATAAACTAATAAGGAGATTGCTTAAAAGAAAAAAAAAATAATCTTTCAATCTCCCTGTTTGTTGTTTTTGCCTGCTTGTCTGTCTGAGGAGTTTGATGTTTTGATAATGTGAATGAGGGCATCTGCTTATTAATATCATCAAAAGTCATTTTTCCATTAGTCTCATTACAGATTTAAATGATGTTCTGATGCTGAACTATCAAGCTCTCTAACCGTCTAGGGGGGAAACACAAAAAAGATGTCTGCATTTGTGCTTCTGCTCAGACCCTTGGGATAACCCATTAAGATTACAGATGTCAATGCAATACACATTGACAGGTGTTAAGACACTCCATAGAGAACATCACCCGTGGTCTCTCATTACACTTACTGATTGTTTATATTATAGCCTGTGCAGGTTATACCAGGGCTCTGTCTTTCCACATTACAGGTCCAGTGCAAAGGCTAAGACACATTTACAGAGAGTAATACAATCATTTAATGGTACAAAACTAGTCAGGAACGACTTAGAAAAACCACACAACTGCTCTTTCCTACAACTAAGCAGTTTCTTGCTTCATTTTTCCTCTTACAATGGGTTTATTTATCTCAGAAAATGCGCATTCTCTTGGCATGGGTTCCTGTTTAGCATCTGAAAACTACAGAATGACTCACATGTGATCGATGCATGATGTTTGTCTGAATTTCTTTATTTGTTTCAATTAATGATACAAATGTAACAGCTCTGTTTGCTGGACTGGCACTAAAAAGGGTAATCTTTATATGAAGTTCCATTAATAAAAGTGGAATTACTTAATAACATGAATTAATGATGCACTCCACACTTACTCATTCTGATCCCGAAGCCTAACATGAACACAAGGTTCATAATCTATCCAATGTATCATTAATTAATGGTTACTTAATATGAATTCAATATGAGTATACTGGAGGCGTATCAAGTGGTAGTTCATTAATAATTACATTGTTAATGAAGGATCTTAAAATAAAGCTATACCCTAAAGTGAACAGATATGAATTTGTAACATTTTGTCTGCTTTTAGGGGGGAAAACGTGATATATTTAGGCTGAGATACTTTACTATCAGTAATTGAGAACGTATCTTTTCTGAAGTTATAATTGCTATGATGTGTTTTTTTGTAATTACAATATAGTGCATAAAATATGTCTATTACACACGCAAACCAATTGAATTTCCTTATCAGATAACAATTATTAGTGGCTAGAGACTGATGCTGAGAGCTGATTGCAGGTCTCTCAACTGAAGTCTAGTCTCTCACTTACTGTATATACAAATATAGAAGTGCTGCATTTCAGTCAGTTCCCTCTAACATACAGAATGTGTAGCCCAGTCTCTGCATAATTCATGTTTAGGGGAAAATGATGACGTTTTCAGGGTGCATTGTCAAGTCAACAATAAAAACAAAGCTTATTGTTTTTACTTTAAGCACATAATGCCTTCTGCAGCCTTAATACATATTTGTTTCCTCAGTACCTTCAAAGGAAGCAGTTTATGCCTCTGGGAGTGTTGTTTGCTGAAGGGACTGTTGTAAGCACTTCACAATAAACAGACAAATCACTCCAGCAGATAAGCTCTTGCAATTTGCAGTAGTTTTTCACACACACCTGTAAAGCAAACTTCGATAGAAAAAGATGCCGAAGAAACGAGAGCTGCTGTATATCTAGCCCCTCAACTTGCTATATGTGGCAGAATATCTGCCCCTATACCCTGTTATATGTGCACCTGCCCTATTCCATGGGTCTGGCACCGCAGCACAGGAACAGACCACCCAAGTGACCCACAAATAGACATTAAAACCTACGACAGTCATCGTACAACCTGCAAAATAAAACTGCTATGTAAGATCACTGTTTGGAAAACAATGTAGTTATCAACATATGATTGTATGTAGTACACTCCATTCATTAATGGGTTCTTAATTCAAGCTGCAAATTATATCATTTTAAATTAACCAGTGCTGTTGTTGTTTTCTTTTTCTTTTATTGATTTGAAATGTAATTGTAATAATTTAGGTCAGATTAATCATTGTCCAAAATGTTCTCGAGGAAGGGAGATAGCACGGACCCCCCCCCCCCCCCCTCCACGTGCAGCAAGTAGTCTGTAACATTGCAGTTGATGAAACCTGCGACCTATGAGGAAGCACTGCTTACATAAAAACATGCTTATTGGATTTAGTACCTTAATGCAAGTTAGTTCTGTTTCCTTTCAGCATTTCTGAAGAATGCATGCATGCTGTTTATTTTTCCTTAATCCATATGGGGGTTCTATAGGCCTGTGCAGCTTCACACCTATACAGATCTGATTTATTTGACGTGACTCCTTCTGGGTATGAGCCACGCATGCACAGTATTCCATTAAAATACGCGTGTGCTTATTTTTGTTTAAAGCCCAGTGGGTGTCAGTTCAAGATTGCACTGATCTGACTGAAATGATTCCTACTGCAGTTTTCCGTAAATGCTAATTAAACTGTGTTGCACTGGTATTTTCTGGAGAGCTCCATTATACAAATGTATTTTATTGTGAAGTGCTGTAATTCTGCTGAGATCTGCATTAATAAACCACCGGTAGAAACATAATAAATAAAAAGGGCATAATGGTCAAAACAGTTCAACGCATTACTTCACACACAAACACACACACACATTTTTTTTAACTTAAATATTGCCTACTTAGAGTTAAGCTAATATTTAGTTTACTGTAATTTTTTCAGTTTAGTGTGCGCCTTTCTACAAATTTGAGAAGGCATGTTATAGATGGGTTGCATGTTATATTCTCAGTATAATCCGGTTATTGTATTCTATACAGCATATAATGGCATTTTTGCTTGTGTTGTATACAATAGGTGTGTGTTATACAAAGGATTTAACCCCAGACTGCTCATTCAAGAGTGAGAGCTATACATCTGTGCAACTTTCTTTGGCTTTGGGGCTTATTTCTATTTTACAAAGATGGCTTCAGCTGCTGAACAGAAACATCATCTTCCCATTCTGCACCCCAGCAACCTCCTTAACACAATTGAATTCTGGAGGGCAAACAAGCACACTCCTGCCAATCCTGCACAAGGTCTCTCCATATCTGATACTCTTACCATTGGCTGATAACATTTTGAAACCGTATTTTTCGGGGGGCTACAAGAAATGAACGGATACTCTCAGGCTTTGCAGCAGAATACTGTAAACCCTTTATTTCCAATAAACTAAAGATTAATGACAGACTGCACAACTGTAGCATTGCGTAGTATTCAATGCAACTAGCATTTATATTGGCAATGCAATGTGAAAAATTAGCTCCAAGAAATGGCATGCTAATGCAATAAAACACACAGCTTTGTCATTGAGCAAATGCATCTGTATATTTCATGACACAGTTCTGCACTGCATATATTTCATACAGTACATGAACCTTGTTATTAAGCTTTACAACACATGGACTTGGGGTCTTTGGCTAGCTTTGAAAATTGGAGCTGAGCTCTATGAAAACCCTACACAGAAAAAAGCTACTGTACTGTGGCAATCATTACAAAATCAATTTCTTCTAAATGAATACATCAGTATTGACTCATTCCACTAATGCAGGACAACTGTGTCACATCAGACCATTCACCGTTATGATATATTCCAGCTCTTAATAAACTTGGCTGAATAAATGTAATGATGTAATTAATGAATTGCCACAGAATAAAACTACTAAGCAAAAAAAAAAACCTTAGATTAATCATCTGTCACTCGGACGAGGCCCAGATCCTTCAGGATATCTATGTTTATTACACTGTGATTCGACAGGTTTACGAGCAAACATTTTGAATGGTGGTGTTCTGCAGCTTGTAACACTGCCAATGCAGATCAGACCCTTTGCCTGCCATTTATTACCAGGCCTGTTTATTGGACTAATATTTGAGCAGGGAGAATGGCATATTAAACGACTAGTTGGAAATCCCTTAAGCTTTTAAATGATGTGCAAATTCTGGATATTCAAAGTCAGTGTTTGAAACCTGCTGGCAAATGAAACAGTCAAATCAGAGATTAAATGATGTCCTTAATCTTTTTTCATCTAAAGAGGAAATGTACACTTCACTCTGCCAGTGTGTAATTTCTTCTGGCAATAACTGCCATGCCTTTTCTTTCACCTGTGAAAATCCTTGCAGTTCCGGTCATCAAAGATGTAAATTTAAAAAGGTAAATTTACTGTCTGTCTGGAACATTCATTTCTATGTGTAGTCCTCTAAGAAATCACCCCTACTTCAATTACAGAATCCATTCAGTGTATCGCTTTGAAGATTTAAACATGAGGGGACTCACATTATTGCTGTTCCATAGCCCTATTGTTGTTAGCTATTCAGTGCAGAAATTACTCAGTTTTATACATAATAGTTGTTATTAGAATTTGTAGAGATTTAAATGCAGATACAGGTACTAAACTAACCTAATGGCTGATGGCTGAATTCCATTCCATATATATATATATATATATATATATATATATATATATATATATATATATATATAGTATTTCTACCAAACAACTTGTGACAACCAGATATTTTAGTTTATCATTATTTCCACTTGCAGAAATGGTTGGTGGCAAGCCAACCATTCCCCTTTTTTTCTGTATCCTTGGAATGTTAAGCAAGGCTGCACCCTGTGATCTAAGAGGCCGACTAGGAGAATATGGAGTCAGGAGTTCTATTAAGTATAGGGGAACACGGTCATGGAGAGCTTTATATATCAGGAGCAGGATCTTAAAATCAATCCTGAAACGAACAGGAAGCCAGGGCAAATCTGCCAAAACAGGGGTGATTTGTTCATATCTCTTGGTTCTAGTTACAACTCTGGCCACAGCATTTTGTACAAGTTGTAATCATGAAATAGCATGGCTAGAAATACCAGAGAACAGAGCATCACAGTAATCTATCCTTGATGTTATAAAAGCATGCATTAGTCTCTCCGCATCAGAAGAGAGAAAATACGTCTAAGTTTAGCAATATTTCGTAAATGAAAAAAAAGGATATCTTAGTGACATTCCTGATATGTTGCTCAAAGGAAAGTTCTTAATCAAAAACAACGCCTAAATTTCTAATTTCAGACTTCCAATTAGAGGGGAAGCCACTAAGAGCTAAGTCAGATAAGTTTATGTTACTTTGGCAATTTAAAGGTCCCAACAGCATTATCTCAGTGTTATCAGAATTTAGCATCACATTTTTTTTTTTTGGCACACTTACATCCTGTGGGAGGTAAAATGAAAATATAGATACTATGGAAATAAAGCAGTCTTGTTCATCTTTCCATAGGATTACATTCTATATGATTATACGTTAGGAGATGTCATGTGAACTGAGTGCTTGCCTATAACTGTAGCAGGGTTGGGATACAAACTCATTATACTTTCTAAACCTGGTTATTGATTGTTTTTCAGGGCCAAAAAGACAACCCTGAGCTTGTTAGGGGTATTAGAAATCGGATTACCCAAAGGACAAGCACAGAGAGGTTCATGCAAATTTAATAACGTTGTAGGTCCTGATGAAAACCCATTTATTTTTTGTACTGCAATCCCTGTTATGTTTCTGTCTGCTGTTTTATAAAGTGGTGTTTGTGATTCAAAGGCCCTAGTGCAGGCATATCTTGAGCAATCGTAGTTTTCAAGAAAGTGGCTGAAGTCTTCTGTCTCAATAGTAGTTTATCATACTCCTCTGTGCTTACCTCTGCTTTAACATGCTTCCACTATGCTTTATTACACTTTATTGTGCTTTTAATATGGTAAACTGTTATAGGGGAGGCCACCCTTGCAAGTAATAACTGGTTTTACCAGGCCGGTTATGGTGTCAGGTTCAAACCCTATATCATTCCGATCAACAAATGTCATTGGTCTCCTTGATGAAGGTACGCAAAAGTGATTTCATCTCATCCTGGACTCAAGTTCACAAGTTCAGTAGTTACCAGGTTGTTCCTGACTTCAATTGAGAATACAGACTGGTTGTGTGTGTTATTGTAGATATAAAGGATGCCTGTTGTCTCCTCTTTCAATCGACATTTCCAGTGTTTCACAATATCCCATCCCTTTTTCATCTCAGCAAGGAGAGCACAAAGTGCATGCAGACAGGGCAATTCAAACACAACAGGGAAAGATCAACTCATATTTAATAACATGGCTCACAACTGTAACTAAACTGGAAATAATAGATAGTTATGGAGTCATTTGATGGTTTGCTTACCTAATCTGAAGGCAATTCATATGATCTGCCCTCTTGTTTAATAGCCATCAGGATACTAGATCCTTTACCTTCTTATTTACATTCCCTGTATATAGGAATTATATATATGCTATAATGCTGTTGATTCCACCACAATGCATATATTGGTAATGCTATAGTTACTCTATATATCTCTATATAATTCCCAATCTTATAAATATTGTACTTACAGTTGGCTACATATATTTATTTTTTGTTACACTGTAGTAAATGCCTCATAATTTCTGAAAGATATATTCCTAGCTTTTATGTGGTTTACATTTCCAAAGTAGCAGTGCAAATATAAGCGTGTTTGCTTGTCAGTGAACCTAGTAGAGGCGGTGTATGTATTGCATTGTACACAATCCCCATCCTGATAAGTGACTTTACCAACAGACGATAACCAGAGGGGAACACAGAGGAATGGATTTAATAAACTCTGAGATCTCCGCTCCCTCGGCTCTGGGAAATGTCTTTCAACACACACAGTAATACCCCAAACTATTTTCACAATTCTCGCATGTTGATTTAAATGAAGGAAACAGAGTAATATGTGAAGAAAGAATCTGAAAAACACAACCTTCAAGAGTAGTTTGTTTTTAATGGGGGTTATTTATGAATACAATATTAATTCTGTATTTCTTTGTAAAGAAATTAATTGGGGAAAAAAAAAACTCAGGAATTCAAGCCAGTATAAAGAAAGTGGGATCCAAAACTAATTGGGTCAGGATGAATATATGGTCAAACTGTTGTGCTCCCTCTACAGCTGATAGGAAATTTCGAGCCCTTCTCTTCACAAGAAACTTTATTCCATGCAGCACATAGTACCCGTATGATGTCATAGAGTCTAGTGGGTTCAGTGCAGTGGGAAACTCTTCATTCTGAGTCCTCAGGACTGTTCAACAGTGCAGGTCCCCACCCATTTTAAATTATAAAACAGCAATATTAGAAGCACACTGAAATTCAGTCCCATACTGTGCGAGTCAAGTATGCCTTTAACTTCAGATTCAATTTAAATACTGTGATCCAAAAGTTATTCTTTCTTTCTTTCTTTTCTTGAAATGCAACCCTCCAGAAAGTCAATTCAGTCCCGTGTTTGAGAGAGATGGAGCCCCTGGGCAGTAGTCCAAGCCAGGAAGGCCTTCCTTCTATTGACCCGTATTACAGGAGATCATCGAGGTTAGAGATAACATCACTGCCGTAAAGAACATACTAATTCCTTTGTCTTCAGTCCATTCCTGAAGGATCTCAAGGTCAGCGCCAGCAATGGAGAGCTGCAATAGCAGACTTTCTTTCCCACTGCTCCTTCACGGCCCAGCATTTCCAATCTGCTGAAAGCCTTGACTGGCACAGTGAGACACCTGCTAACAGATCATGTGCTCTCAAAGCCTAAAAATGGCATTCTCAGCTCTCAGCATCTTAGAAATTGAACAGGCTGCCATGGTGCTGTGAGCAGCGGATGCAAGTAAATGCCTCATCTTGGCATTAAACCCATTATACTGGGAAACTGAGCTCATACCATCTGAACACAATTTGTACTCTTTTTTTTTACACACAACTGACTCCTCTTACTGTAATCAGACTGCAGTAATTTTCCGTCAATTGTGATTCTGAACTCGGGATTCGATGTAAGGATCGTCTAGACTGCTCAATGCCTTCAATATCACAGGCTAAAATAATAATGATGATGGTTAAAAAAAAAAAGAAAAATCTTTAGAATTTAATGGACAAGCAGCCCCGGAGTTAATTATTTATTTTACAGGAATGTGCTTGAAATCCCGCTCTGATTTTCTGCTTTTCACATTGCTTGTTATTCTACAGTGCGAATGGTATGCTGTCTAGCACTTGCTATTGCCCCCCATTTAAAATGGCTCTCAGATTCCTCATGTAGTGATCATCGGGACCACCCTGTACAGATGGACCTCAACAGCACTCAGTATGAAAACTTATGTACACTACTGTTACCATCATTTGTGTTTTTTCACATGCAGATATAATTTACTGCAAACCCCTTCTTATTCTCATGCAATTCATTTTAGCTAATGTTTCTCCTCCTTAAACTTAAATGGCTGTGAATTGCACAGTACTGTCTTACGCGATAGAACAGTTTTCTAGTTTGTCCTTCATTGTAAAAATGAAATCTCATAACTATGCAAATAGACACTAGAGGGTGGTCTGTTTTAATGATCTAAACCATGGCAGATCCTAATACCACCATTCTTAAAATGTATCAAAATGATTTTCTGCAGACCTCATTGCCCTGAATCTTTATTGTATGTAGTTGAATGTTAATAAGTGGTTCAACAAGTCCCCGACAGGATTCATATAACACGGTGGTTTCTCTGTTGATTTGATCATTAAAATAGACCCCATGGGCTCTGATGAAAAATACAGAAATGACTTCCTTTAGTAGTCAAACATACAGCTGGGTAAGGTGGGACTGACCAACTGTGCTGCTCTCCCATTACAGCTGCGGCCCTGGTCAGCAAGCAACACTGCGACTGAGGGACAAAGTCTGGCTCATCTAGAGAGGTGACACACACCAGCCAGGAGGATTGCAATTCAATCATGCATTGACACTTTTTTTTTTTTAATTCAAAGTGTCATTTCCCTGCTTCGGCTTGAAATAAGGCTAACCCAGTTAATAGGGTCATAGTGACAATGTTATTATGCATTAAGCAATCGAAAGTCTTTTGCTTCAGCATAGTTTTATAGTTTCGCAATTTACATTTGTAGTATTACAAAGTTACAGTGCTCTGGTGTATCTGACACCCTGAAGACTGTCTTTTTGTTTTCTGTTTCCCCCTCCTGTCGTGTGAAAGACAAAGCTTCAAACAGCACGGATGAAAGCTGTTGGCAGTGGATAAGAAACCTTATCCCGTGGTGCCCTGTATATATTTCTGTGGAAACCGATCGGACTGAATCAGTTAAATAAAAGAAAAGTTGCCGTTAATAAAACTACTTTAAAAAGCTCAAAACCTCAAGTTCTCAAAATGACATGAATCATGAATACATAATGGTCCATAGGATAAGTAACAGCTAGCTGGGGACTTGATGTGTAAAGAATAAATTACTTTTATTTATAGAGCATGTGCAGAATATAAGAGAGGGATAGAGGGAATTGTTGTTTAAAACATTTTAAACTTCTAAAAACACAAGGAAAAATCGGAATGCACACAGAAACAGCATTCTTTCTCCCAGAGTGAGAAATCCTTTCTATACCTGTTTCAGTCCAGCACAGTTTTAGAATGCATTCCTGATTTCTATAGTTTTAAGGGGTTTGATGATGAAAGACGAGCCTCTTAACTGTGGTGCCCAGCAGAACTATGTGAATATCGCATGTTATTTTCTTCAGAGCCAATGTATACAGTCTCAGGAGTGGAGGCTTCACGGTTCAGGACCTCTGGATTTTATATAGAACAGAAGAGTGTCTTCTACGTACTGATAAGATTAATTACTGTAACTCTCCGAACGCATTAACTGAACACATTCGTTTGCACATCCAAAGTATTGATGTTGTCTATGAAAGACGGCAGACAGACTTACTGTGCGGGAGAGACAGGAAGATCGGTCCAGAGGATTCCCATCCCTGCAGGTTAAAACAGATCAGTCAGTGAGATTGTCTTATCACAAGGAACCTCTCTCCCGATGAAAATGATCAGAAACTTGGCAGCGTTCTGACTTCCACATAGCTTTTTTGTTTTTAAATAGAGGAGGGATTCTTGAATAAAAGAAGGAGCAGCAGGTTCGTGACCCATACAGCGACTCAACTCCAAAAGCCTGATATGTCACGGTGTACAAGTTGTTTTTATTATTTTTTCTCCCCTGGTGAAACCTGTACAATGCATCTAGTTTTACTGCCCTTGCATTAGCATACTAGGATGCAAATTGATACTAGGTGACCCAAGCCAATGTATATCAAACTAAATCAATACATTCTCAGAGCTGAGAAACACCAGCTGATTTGGTTTCCCAGTATTGTAACACAAACCTGTTGGTTTTGAGCACTGTGGTAAACATAAAAAAAAGATATATACAGTATGCTGTATAATAAATAACACATTGAAAACAGTACTTCATTGATATAATGCAGAGAAAAGGGACAGGACTGCCAGACATAATCAAAGTGTATGTGCTGACAATATAATTCTGTCCATTTTAAACATGCATTACAAATTGGTTGAATTATTCTGTATTTTGTACAGTATGATTGGAGTTAATTTTTGCTGTTGGCCTTTCCCCCTCCTATTACAGTTTTACAAATGCCTTGTTTTTACTTATAACAAAATCATTGCCTAATCATTTCCCAGACCTATATAATTATGGTGATGCTTAAATATGCACATATAGTGTGCATCTGGGCAGAAAAGCCACGACTTCCATAAAAGGTAGTGTTTAAAAAAAGCTGTAGGGCTCACATAGTGAGTGGTTGGCTGAACACTATAGTTTTATTATTTACATGGCTAATCGTTCATATAAAAGACAGGCTTGTTATTAGAAACGAATACTGGAGAATCAGGGGCAGCTGCTGCTAGGCCTTGCAGTCTGGGATTAAAAAAAAAGATTGCAAGTGCGATTACTTTATAAAATCTCTAACACGTTGTTAGGGTATAAAAAAATAATCTTGCAGATCTGTAAAGCACAGATGTCCTCCAACGAAGTCGAGGCAGTTGGCAGATCATTAAACTAAATGTCTAATCAAGCAATCGAAACCAATCAGATTTCATGCATGGTATCAATCTGCTTGCCAGCCAGCTGCTTGGTCAGCATTAAACACATCAGATACATATTTTCACTCACATATATTGAGTTGAAACAATTTCTGATTAATGCAGTCTAATCCCTTCCTCTGGAGCCCTGGTAGGTGCAGCTTCAGCATGGGGCAGCAGCGATCCTTATCTTTTTGCAGATCGAATAAATATTGATCAGAAAGGAGACAGTTCACAGCATCTACACATCTGGACTTTTTTGTTATTGCTACTGTAGTTTTGTTATATAGTATTCTCCTTTTCACTGATGTTGTATATCAGAATGCCCAACAATACCTCACCGTTCTTATCTATCTATCTATCTATCTATCTATCTATCTATCTATCTATCTATCTATCTATTTTAAGTGTATGTCCATTCTTGCCTTACTGAGTTACAGTACCAAGTGCATGTTTAAAAAATAGGTGCTCTATTAGAACACATGGTTTTTATTCTCGCATGTAAATAATACTGCATAGAAATGGTTTTGCAAAAACTGCCAGGAGCTGTTTAAAAAGAAACAAAGATATCCGTTCCTGAAATTGGCCTGAAAGGTGGGGTATCTATATGCATTTACATCATTGAAAGGTAATGATGATGCTGGTAAAGACACACTCACGTGCCATTTTATTTCATTGGCTCACATGGGGGCCCTATTTTACTGATCTAAATATAAGTGAACATATTATAAAACTAGCACACTTCTAACATGCCTTGCCACGGTGAAGTAAAATATTACACAGCATGGGATTAATTTCAATTAGCCATTGAATTGCAAGCCTACCTGGTGGTCTCATTATAAGTATATATTTAAATTAATAGTACTGCATCTTCTGTAACGCTTACTGCAAAAGCTGTAGTGTATATAAATAATGTTGGGTTAAAGACAGTTCAGCATTTACAGGATTATTGCGACAATCTTGCAAATTGAAAGGAAATGAGCAACTTTGTTCTTTGTTGCTGAGCAGTCATTTTTTCCTATTAAAGGAAAATCAAAGCTGCTGTAATACCGAAACTCAAGGATTAAGTGGAATGACTTGCTAAAGTACCGTTCTGCTACAGTACCACCACAGAGCCAAAGCAAGCTATTTAAAATGCATTGAGTGCTTCCAAATCTACTGTCAACCCATATCTTTGTGCAGTGCTTGAATACGCGGGACACAAGTGTTTTAGAGTTTTATTTTTAACAAGCTTTAAGAGCACAGACAGCAGTCTGCTTTTAAGAAATCCTGCTCCCCTCCCATCCTTTCCAACGCCTGCTCAGAGTGGAGCCATTTTTTGTGCTCTGTTGTTGTTTCACTGTCACAAGGAACAACTGTATAAAGACAATAAATCCGAAAGGAATTTACAGCTCTTTGGGGATGGATTCAAAAGTCTTTTAAAACAATTACTTATCAGACCTCAAGACAACTTGATCCCATCTGTTTTAAGATAATTGTTTCAAAGATTTGGACCAGATTAACCACACGTCTGTAACATGTAACACACATGAACATGTTGTTGAACATGGCTTTTGGGCGATATTTGTCTAATATAGAAGTACAGTAGGTTTTGGTACCATGTTTAACACTGTTCTGACAAGCTCATTATGTGCTAATTAATTTGGTAATAATCTCTAGTTTTAATAAAGGTTGGAGTTAGGATGATGGTTAGGATAAAGGTTAGTATTATGGTTTACATTTTTAAATTGAATTACATTTTCTTTAACATAAAATCTTTAATATAATCATAAAACTGGTTACAGTATGTTAAAGCAGGGTCATTGCTTTTCATGTTTCTATCTTTTTCTATTTTACAGTACTCAAATTATGTCTGGTATTAGTTTTCTTAGTGGATTAAAACTCACTACAGCCTGAATTTAATGGGGTGTTCTTCACTAGACACTGCATAATGACTTTACTCATGACTAATCCCTGGAGCCTAATGAGGAGTGATGTGTTCACACACAGCCCTAATCGGGGTGCAATGATACCAATCATTATTAACTACTGCCATCAAGAACAGTTTTGTGCCGTTTTCAATAGCTACCTTTGGCATGCTGAGGAAAAACTCTGTAATGTTACTAAATAAGCAATCAGTGTCATATTGAACAAGACAGAGAAATACATTTCAAAACATTATCATTAGCATTATCTGGATCATTATCTGTGAATATTTTCTTTTTTTATGTTACGAAAGATTACACACACACACACACACACACACACACACACACACACACAGGAATTTAATATCAAAATATGTGAGTTTTTTTACTTTTTTTTTAAATCTCAAATGTGAATATGGCTGTTCCCCTTATTCTGTGGAAGTAACACTGCTGCGTGTGAGATAAAGACCATTCATACACTCAGAACAAGTTTTACACACGACTGGTAGGCTTTGTTCTCCAAGTGGATGAATAATTGAGAGACACTTTGGTATTTAACTTTTCATTAAGCGAGAGTTGCCATCTTCATTCTTCAGTGGTGAAAACATCATATGAAGTATTATTATTATTATTATTATTATTATTTTTTAATATATCATTGTTTGTTTACAGGCAACAAAAGTGATCCTGCTGGTACTTGTTAATCAGCTATGGTTTATACATTCATAATTTAAATAATTTGTTTATACATATAAAGTCACCAGAGAATGAATGTAAACCACTGTAGTTAGATCCAATGTACAATATGGTGTATATTTGATACACTATGTCCTGATATAGTATACATTTAGGAAATTCAATATAGTTGTATATATGTATATTAATTAGTCATTTAGCAGAGGCTTTTATCCAAAGTGACTTACAGATACTTGGGTGTGAACTATGCATCACAACTGCTGCTGCAGAGTCACTTACAATAGCACCTTGGTTTTAAGTCTCATCTGAAGGACAGAGCACAAGGAGGTAAAGTGACTTGCTCTGGGTCACACACATTGAGTCACCTTTCTCCCCTGCACTCTTCACAAGAGAAAATGGCTGAACACCAATTCTACGAGTTAACAGAAAATGAATTACAAAACATACTACAAAAGAAAGATGCTCCAAACACTGAAATGGTGATTAAAACATCACTGTCTCAGTTATCTGACTTTCTGAAATTCGGAATATAAACTGGATTATGCAAGTTGGCAAACCAGACGGAGGCGGAGAAATACCTTGCTAACTATACGGTATGAACTTCAAAAACATTGCTATATATTTATGTTATTTATTTATTTACTCATGTACTGCAGACTCAGCCATAGTGAAAAAATGAAATGCCCCTCAGGAAGACTATTGTGGCTTTGGGCATTATAGCACCCTGTAGGTAACAATAGTCTTCCCTCGGGTCAATAATTTTCTACTATAGCCCTCCTCTCCAGTCCATATTTACTATATATATATATATATATATATATATATATTATAAATTAATGCATACATGATATAATAATTACAAAAAAAGTATTAATACCTCCACACGGTCGATCACATTTGTCTCCTTGTTGTCGTAGAAGCAATAAAGGTGGAGGTAATTGAATGGGTTGAAACTATAATCACACTGCTGGACTTGTATTCCTGCTTGACTTTCATCTGGAGACAAGCAGCTTCAATAACGTATGGTTACTCGGTTACTCGAGTCTGCCACTGGTTCAGATGCGCCAGCTTTGATCTGCAGGGGGCTTCCCTGGGTGCAGCCTGGCAGAGAGCTGGCAGATGCCTCCCCAGGGTGATGTTTTGGGGCCTCTCACTGAGTTAAATAGTCCTTTTAATGACTCCCCATGTAATCCTGGCACTGCCAAAAGAAGAAATCAGTGTTAGAGGGAATACAGGGTGGCAAGAAGTACAAAAAGAAATAAAAAAACAGATGTGACCCAACAGTGTGTCTAGAGGCTTTCTAATGGAGAACGATAGACAGCTTGTATGTGCATTGTAAATATTATCCTAAATGTTGCAATAGCATCCTAGTTTGCAGTTGGCAGACAGAGACAATTACAACACATATTAAAAGCATCTCTCAGTGTTGTTTGAAAGATGCTGGTTTCCGTTGCTTACACAAAACTGTGCAGATACACTTGGGCATGTCTAAGATCCTGTATAAGGCTCCATTTCTTTTGGCTACAAATACTTAAAAATCTAAAGACAGCAAATCCAGAAGAGAAATTCATGAATTTGATAAGATCATATTTCATTTTAAAAATGTCTATTTAAGGCCAGTATGATACAGGTATGTTTTCTTTAATTTACAATTAGCATATTTTAAGTAAAATAAAAATAAAATAATACTTTTTATAAAATATATTATGAATCTGTGCCATGCAGTAATGTGTATGTTTTTTTATTCCAGGAATATGTAGAAAGTGTGTTGATTTGAATGACTGTCATCCATTACTGCATGATGACCCAGTGGATTGATGTTTGCTATTGCAGAAATTACTTTGAGTCTGCATGCTGTTGCGCTTACTGAACGGAATAAAACACTGCACTTCTCTTTTGAGTTTTTATTAACAAAGCTTAACAGTATTCTTAAAACAAACTATAGTTGTTCAGGTTGGGTCTTTTCAAATCATTTATTTAAAAGAAAATGCTTGTTGTATGACATGATACCTCTTTATGTATTTCATATATATATATATATATATATATATATATATATATATATATATATATATATATATATATTATTTTTCTGATGCCACTTACGATCATTGTATGTTTACCGAAAAGTGAACTCAATCAACGACCTCAGATTTAAAAGCAGAAATAATAATGATTTCTTTCTCCCAGGCAGGATGAAAAAAAAAAAAAAAAAAAACCTTGCTGAAAATAAATAAAAGTGATTGAGAAATCCAATGCTGACCACAGATGTATTTCTGAGAGCAATATTCCATTCATTCGCTGTAAGGACATTCACATTAACTCTAATGGATGTTGCTTTCTGACCTTTGATCCTGATGACAGCGCTGCTTCTCAGATTCTTTCAGCGCCGCGACTTTAAGATCTAGGTGCTGATACCCTATATACCCAGCGGAGGCACCGTCAGTGCCTTCTCTATATGGAGATCCCTGGGATAATGCAAAGCAACAGTGTGCTCCCCACAGTTACTACAATGCTTGTCCATTGTATTGAGAAATAGTTGCAGTATTTATATAGATCCTTTTTTTAGACTGTCCCGAAAGAGGCCAACAGCAGTCCAGAACGGTTTAATGAACACCAAACTTTTTTTTTAATCCACCAAAACAGGCTTAAACACAAAAACATGTGAAAAGGACCCATTGGATCATATTCATAACACATTAACTTGCATTTTTTGATATCCTGTTTTTATATGCTTCTATGTTTTAAGTTTATTCTTGTGTTTAAAATCAGCCACCTCCCTAACCTCAAAGACTGAGTTGCTGTTTTGAAATACTAAAAGAAAAAGAAAAAATCAATGACAATGACGTTTGGACTGGAAGTCTTATTCAAGGTCTTCAAAAAAGCTTTTTGAAAGGTAATTAAATTAGGGCTTAGGAATTAAAGTAATTGTAACATAACTGGTTAATTGCTGCTGCAATTTAAAGGAAAACGTCGAGGGACTCGCTTATGTCTGGTTCAGAGGGTGTTTTGGCCTTCATTACAAAGAGCATTTCAGTCATTACTTGTGTTTATTGATCTTGCTGTACAATTAACATCTGCCATTGTGTGTTAACTAATGCCATTACAATCAGCAGAAAGCAATCACACATTAATGGTGGAATATTCAGACTGTCTGTGCACCTCTCCTACACCTCTCCACCAACATACAAAACAATAGCAAAATGGGAAGATTGTAGCAACTTCTACCAACATCGACTGAGAGATGGACACTTTCCCTATACAGATCGATGGCAAAGATAAAATGTTGGTCATAAGGCCATGTGTAAATCGCGATTTCACAGGCTGCGCGGAAATCACGATTTTTACAATATTCTTAATAAATAAAAATAAATTATTTCATAATTATTATTTGTATTTCATACAAAAAAGATGTCACATTAACAAAACTGTACAGCTCTGCTGTGTGCCTGCGTGAACTATTGGCCATGCACATAGTGCTGTGCAGTGATTATGTCATGTGACTATATGCAAAATACTACACACTGTAAACAAGAAAATGGATGTCACTAAATAGGCTAGAAAATGTGTCTGCAGCAGATCACGTAAAGCAGTATACAGCAGGAGTTTTACTGGTCGCTGAAGAGTCGGCTGATGCACAAGATCAGTATAGGTTACACATTGTATTTGTTTTGCAAGACCTAAATGGTGAAGATGCATCTGACGTACTAGAACTGAAATCTGTCCTAGCAGCTACACTTTACCTACAGGCTGTTAATTACAACACCATTTCACAAGCTATTGTAAAGTGCTTGAATAACTTTTACGTTGATTTTGATGATGTCAGTGCATTTATCTCTATATTTTATGTGTTTTTTTTTTTTTTTTAAATAATAGTAATAATCTGTACACAATTTATAAAATAGTTCCATGCACATTCCGTGAAATACACTATGTGAATTTAAAAGAAAATTTCCGCGATTTTCACAGGGCCTTAGTTACGCAGGAATAAAAGAGTTACTGATAAAGCATATGTACACACCAGCTGCAATTGATCTTTTTTAAATTAAAATATGTGCATGCTGCTTTCCAACATAGGTGGGCAGAGAGACTACAGAAATGTTTTGATTTAGATCATTCTTTGAAACCCTTTTGGGTTTACAATCCCAGATTGTTGTATCAGTTAATCAGTTATACATTTTAGCTCCATGTCTGTAATAATAAAGTACTGTGCATAAGAGGTTGGAAGCTGCATTGAGTGATGGAAGCCCAGCAGTGGGGCTGTGGAGAGAGGAGTAGACTTGTAGTGGACTGTCTCAAGGTTCATACAATCCAGTCCTAGGGCAAGTTATTACATACAGAGAGAGAGAGAGAGAGAGAGAGAGAGAGAGAGAGAGAGAGAGAGAGAGAGAGAGAGAGAGAGAGAGAGAGAGTTCTTTGTTAGACATTGGTGATTAAGCTTATTATGAGCAGGTTTGACCTTGTGTTAAAATTAGATTAACGGACCTGCGCCCGCCTTCACAGTTGGACTTCTGTAGCTCTACAAATGGAATCGGCTGATTGCATGCAGCACAGCAACACGTGATGACATCATCCTCTATGCCCTTTCCTGTGGAGGTGAATGCTCACAAAGAACCCTCAATGAAATCCCTGTGAGCTGCCAGGCTGCGGGAGTGAGAGTCTGAAGGGCAATCAGGAAGTCAGATGATTACAGACTCCTGGCCTTGATTGCTTGGCAGATGGGTAGTTAGGAAAATAAAACATGATACACTTAAAGGTTTTTTTTTTTTTTTAAACCATACATGAATACTTCAGGTATCAAAGGATAATAGCTAAATATTTCTTCAAGGCATACCAAAGTTACATTTTAATGGGTAATATCAACAGTCTTTTAATGCCATGCCTGTTAAAAAAAATTAATTGCCATGCCACCAGAATCCCTATAAATATATATCTGCTGTTCAGACACCTAGTCCCTTGAGAAAGGCAATGTATCCATACCATAACTGTTGGGACTCTGGCTGGCAAAAAATAACTCAGTGTGCACTTATGTGTACAAACTTGTTAATACAATAATACTGCTTTATAAAATGAGTGCAGCTACATCTGTTAGAGGTAAGGTAATAGCTGCTGCATAGGAAGGGCTGAGACCCAACTGTTTCAACCTTAATAATTGTTTAGGCCTCCTTCAGGCTTCAAACCACCTGCAACCTGCAGAAAGCTTATATTTCCAAATAACTGCATTTTTATTTTATTTTTGTACTTTTTTTCTTTTAAATTTAGTCGTTGCCAATGATTTTTTTACCTCAGTGTTATTATTAATCTTAGTTCACTGCTGCAACCCCCCGGCGACTCAGTAAACGGAATCTGAAACACGCATTCTCCGAAACATGTTCCTGCCAAGCCGTCATTTTTCGCACTGCGGATCCACAGCGAAGCCATCAGACCTATAATGCCGGAGGACAACAAACATCTGAATGGCTGATAATGGCTCCATCCTATCAGCCACAGGGGTTGCTGGTGCGCGGTGAATCGTGGATTGCCCTGCTGACCTAAGCCCTCCCTACCCCAGCCAATTGTGCACCGCCCCCTGGGAACCCCCGGTCATGGTCAGAAATTAAATAGCCTGGATTCGAACCTGCAATCACAAGGCTATAAGGTGAATCCTGCACTCCACGCGGAACAGGAACTTCCTATAAGGGCCCTCTCATTGTCTAATGGCTTATTTAATATATAAATGTTCTTTTGAAATTGTCAAACAAGTTTTCACCACCTGTATGTAACAAACTGGAATCAGCGTGACTGTTTAAAAATACATTGTTTTATTTTGCTGTGTGATCATACAGAATGTCAAACGTTTCCTTGGAGTTAAAGTTACTAACCGTCATGTTTGTTAAAATTGTACTTGGCTGTAGCAAAACATAAAGCAGTGTAACACAGTACTGGTATGCTTCATGTTAGTCATTGTGTTTTTAAGGCTACGTCCCTAATTTACTTTTCTGCTATCTACCTGAAACTGTTGACATCTGGCCCGCATGCATTCCACCGATCCTGATAGAAGCATGAAGGCAGTTTGACATAAAATTTTCTACACGTGGTTTACAGACTTGAGAGGGAAATTGTATATACTTCAGACGAAATTTGCAATTGGAAAAAGCCATTTGTGTGTATGCGCACATGCATACATAAATTGAGCATGTGTATGTGCATATACAGTTATGTGCTTTTGTGTCTACAAGTGTCAGCAGGGAATTTTATGGTGGATTATCTTAATGTAGACGAGCATTGAAAGGCTTTCAGAATCCACCTCATATGGCATATCAGGAACTCTAAATCTAATAAACTGTTCATCACATTTCTGTTCTCTTATTTCCCTTAAGTCAAGCTGAAAAGGCATCTCAGTGGGTTTATCTCTGCTTATACCGATTCTGATGTAGAGACTTGGAATCTCTATAGAAGTATGTGAGGCAGTCAATTAAAGTATTTTAATATATTTTACAAAATATTCACATATATTTTCATATATATATATATGAAAAATAAATATTTTTCAGTGTATTGCAATATTTTTTGTTTCTGCAAAACAGCAAAAAGTTTCTCCATAAATCAGTATTGCGAGGTGAATATTGTGCTGGTTCTTTGAGGTAACAGAGGGCATAATGATATTCATATATATTTCATAAAACATAAAAATGTAATTATAAATGTTGTCATCTCAGAATTGTTAGTAACAAACAATCTTGCCGGAGGTCAGTGCATGCTGAAATTGTGCATAAGAAATGTTTGGCACTAGTCTGGCTCTGTCACTCCAACAGCATGTACAAAACTCAGCCTCTTGATGAATTCCATCAGGGAAACTAATTTCAGTCCTGAAGTAAATTGATGCTGAAAGTGCCTTCTTTTTGTAGCCTGATTGAGCTACAGCCGCTGAAAGATGACACGAAATGAATAAAACAAGTTGTTTTCCTTGTTTTCCAGGATATAATCAAAAGCATATTGGAGTCTGGAGAAAGAAACAAATACAAAACGAAGGGCATTGCAGTTGGATTCCAGATGAACCAAACAAGAAAAGAGCTGCAATCACTGGACTGAAATTATAATTATAACCCTCGCATCTCATCCACTTTAGGCTTAATTTCATTTGCTGATTAGTGGGCAGGAAGCTCAGACAAAAGAACTGTATTTATATTCTTCTGTTGAACTTACAGAAGTGCTGTACTGTCATCTCAGAGACAAGCATGCCTTTTACAAACTGACCAAACTACCAGACACATTTGTATAATATAGTCGAATTTAACATCTAGCGAGGCCTTATAGATCTACCGACTTTGAATGTTGTGTAGCCAAGCATAACATCTATTAGCTGATGTGTAGCAAAGTCCTTACGACTTCAAAGAGGGCAATGGTGAGCATACCCCCACATGAAAATCCAAGCTGACTGTGCGCTGGTGTTTAAACTTTGCCAGCCCGGATAATACTTTGCTAAGTTGGATTTCCAAAGCTATTAATAACATCTTGACCCCTGCTGATTCGTCAGTTTTCTTTTACAAGGTTTCAACTTTTATTTCATTTTAACTATCAATGTGGGGCCAAGCTGTTTGGGAAAACATAAAGGGAACAGAATGCTTTGTGCTGTGCATAATGCTGGACAAAGTCCACAAAACAACAGGGATATTCCCTCAGAATCATCGCGGGCAACACCATTATGCAGCTTCATAATAAACTCGCCCTTTGTGGGATTTAAGCTATCACTGTGGGGCCAAACATTGCCAAGAACCATGACATTCTTTCTTAATGAACTTTGATTGCGTACCATAACATGTCCGTCCAAGTGAAATAGACTTTTCACATATGCATGTTTTTACTGCTTCGTGCCTGATTTACATTCTGATTAAACATACCATGAAATTCAATAAAGGATTTGTTGGTAGCTTAGTGGTTCGACAGGACTTTGTAAAATATTTGATAACACAGTTATGATTACCATTGACCTTAGATTGGAAAATTAAGCAGAGCTGACTTAGCTTAGTAAATAGAAATAAAATGTTTACAGTTTAGCACTTCTACTACAGTAGAGGGGTAACAAATGTGCATTTTACTTGTATATTTATTCTCTATTTTTCTTTTAATTAGCATTGGGATTGCCTCAATAAATCCATTATTGGCCATTCTATTTTAAGAATCGATGTTGATAATACACTGATTAGTTGAATACATCATAGTTGAAGGGATGATGTCATTTAGAATGGATTGTCGCTGTCCTTTTAACTATCTGTAGCTTATCTTTTCTCTGATGCTTTTCTGTTGTTTAATTGATGCACCTGGTACCTTTTTATATGCTGCAGTTGTGTTAATTCTTTCTATTTAAATGATCTCTTTAATATTGTTAATTATGTAACTGGCTGCTAATTTCCTTGTTTGTCTTTATATATACAGTCAGCACTCACATTTTCGACCCTATAAAATTTGGACTTCTTTGACAGTTAAACGCATGTGACGCATATCTGATTAGGTCCTATTTCATTTAGGCCCATTCCAACCCTTGTATCTTTTTTGTGCTCCCTGAAAAACAGACAATATCAAAAAAACAATAACTGAAAGGACAGCGTTTTAAAATAAGTAGGCTTCCATTTAGAAGTACTGTATTGGTTTTGTTGGTACAGTACTGTATTTTTAACAGAAGTAGTATTTTAATACAGAATGATATGGTTCTGAAAATATCACTTGCCAAAACTAAAGAGACGACACGTTACAATACAGCACATACTTTTAAATCCGGTACGTATTGCAGTGGTATGTAAAATTTCCCATTAACGACCTAACAGCAAAATTAAATCTAAATGTTATCCATGCATAGAACTGTGTAAAACGTAACAGGCAATGCAATTGAGCAAAACCAAAAGAAAAATAAACAACAAAAATACAGTTTCCAGAATTAAAACAGTATCCAAAGTCAGTATTCAAAATTGCAGAATATAGTGCTCGATAAGGCCCTAATGTCACAGTTCACTTGCAAATGAAAATGCACAAAAGCAACAAAAGATAATAGATAAAAATAAAAAATACATCACAGTATCTAAAACCATTTAATGATGTTACATTACCCTAGCTTCTCTTGTTCACTTTGCTTTGGCTGCATTTTCATCAGGTGAAACTGGTGGAAATGCTGTGTAACTGCACAATATAAGACAGAATGATTTGGCATTAGAGATAATTTTTTTTTTTTTAAACGTGGGCTGTGACGGATATTCAGATAAATTGTAACATTTAAGAGATGGGCTTTGTATCAGAAAACTGGTGACAGAGCTGGAAATCACGTGTGACGATTAAGCCCATTAATTTGTTACATACATATAATGGGTTGTATTTTTTATTCTCAATACATGGGCAGTAAAACGCAACTGACGTGTATCTGGGTAATGGATATCCAAGTGCTGATTGTAGGCTGTGCTGGAGAACATAAGAACATAAGAAAGTTTACAAACGAGAGGAGGCCATTCAGCCCATCTTGCTTGTTTGGTTGTTAGTAGCTTATTGATCCCAGAATCTCATCAAGCAGCTTCTTGAAGGATCCCATGGTGTCAGCTTCAACAACATTACTGGGGAGTTGGTTCCATATCCTCACAATTCTTTGTGTAAAAAAAGTGCCTCCTATTTTCTCGGGACGAAAGAAAGTGAGAATATTGATTCTGTTTGATTTATGGGTTGAATAGGAACGGGATTATTTGTAGCGAGACAATCTGTTTATATGCGATATGGACATGAAATTATTCGAAAACTGGAAGTTTTCTTCTTATTTTTTGTGTTTCCTCATTGATATTTAGGTTAATCCAGTCACTTTAGAGTGGCCGACCTGTTTGTGTGTGGTCCGTGTAATTGCTGTTTGAAGTCTGCTGCTGCTGCCGCTGTCTTTGCGATTCCTCCCTCCCGGTCCCCCTGTCTATTGAATTATTAAATGTGTAATTATTGCTGTATTTTATTCAGAATGTGTGCTTTTAATGCTCTTGTCTAGTTAGTTATAAGACATTCTAAGCTTAAATTAAACATTGTATACTATTTTAAATATGGAATAAGTCTTTTGCCTGGGTCTTTCCCAGGTTTAGTTGCTATTGCCCTTGCCTTATTGGCTAGGTGTTACACAAATGTGGGTAGTTTTATTGGATTACTTGGGAACATGCCTAGTTAGTTTAGTTGTAGATATGCAAGCAAACAATTGCAAAAGTAATGGGAAGGGTATCAAACTAACGTGCCTCTAGAAATAATAGTATGTTGTATGCGTCTTTTTTTTAGAAAATAATGTCCATTTTCTTTTACTTTGTCATACTTGTATACAGTATGTGCTTGCATCTGTAGATCCTCCCTATGAAAAAAACAGGAACAGTTTACAAGCCCAATTCGTGTGTGCAAGGCCAAACAGTTCACTGAAATATTTTCTTTTATATACACTTAAGGATTACAGCAGATTTTACATAAACGTGATATAAGTTACTTTTCATTAAAGCCAGCTTTCCTGTCAGAAGTTATCGGATCACCATGACCAGCTTGACACTTTTGGTCCGCCTGGTTACATTCAGAAAATTCTACTTTTTCTGCTAAAAGTGCCTTTCTCACTGAACTAAAGGGATAGAAACCAAGGAGTGCTGGATGCAGGTGCCCTGTCAAATCTGACCTATCTAACATGCACCTTACTAAACGATTTCCCCATTTTACTGACTGTAGATTTTCCAGTCATTTTTCTTATATTAATTTACTCATTCACCCTATTCTTCAACGTTCACTTTTCTGAAAGTACAATATGTAATAGTAATCCCAGACCTCCAGGGGAATATTAATGTACCAAGAAGTACAGCTGCTGTCTTACGCATTGAGTACTGTGAACATTATTACATTCTTATTATTATGGTCCTCTGTGCCTGCTGACTTGCCTTGAAAAAGGTGGGCAGAATAGACAAGCGGTCTTATTTGAGAAACAACTGGGAAGTGTGTTGATAACAAATAGACAATGCCAAGCTGGATTTAATATAGTTCTATCATTAGTGGGAAAACATCCTCAAAAGCATTTAAATTGGTTGGAGAACTCACTCGGATTGGAACCCTGTTTGGCTGAATGTCGTGCTTTTAGCTAGCACCGAGTTGTTTTGAATTTCAAGTCTTGGATGAAGCTTCAATTAAATTAAAGAAATATCCTCAGAGGAAGGGTGACCTTTTCAGGCAGTTTTCTTTTGGTATCATACATTTAAAAGCAAAACAAAAACAGGTCTGCGGTTTTGTTTCATGTTAGCAGGGAATGATGACAGTGTCAGGGAAGATGTTGCTAATAGCTTGCTGGGGTTTGGTTTATTTCATTTAGTTTTATTTATCTAACCTTGAGGAACCCTTGAGGCGCGAGTCCCATTTCAAAGGTGTTCTGGCTGTGCTGTGCCAGCGGCTGCATGTCCATTACAAGCTGCACGAAGAAGAGCACGCAATTTAAAACACATACAGATACAGCGAACAAAACATTAGTCAGAATATATATAAACTAAAATCCCAGTCTTCCGTTCTGTGGGATAAACACAGAGAACCCGCTTGGTTGATCAAAGACATTTGGAAATGTTGTGAAGTTCATGAATCACATTGAACCATGGACCCTGCATTCTTAATCTTCTTAATTTATTGATCAGTATGTTTACCACTGTGTTGTCAGAAAGTAATATTAGCCCATGCAAAGCCATAACTGCTTTCACAAGTTCTCAGCACAGCCAATGGTGATCACTTCATTATCGGTTACTGCCACTCTGCGTATTAGGATTAGGGTTAGGGTTGTAGTGATGGTTCTTGTTAGATTATGAAACAGCACCCTATTCAAAAAACTTTAACGACTGGTTTTTGTAACCCTCAGGAGTGTGTTCTGTCTCGGTGGACATTTCAGCAACATTACCAGTTTTGTACCATTTTTAAACTTTTCAAAGTGTTTATGGTCTTCTGTGTAATAAATGAATGAAGAATTGGCGCTGTGGAAAGTCTCAAGGCTGTCGCTATTAAGAATTGTTTCCATGTTCATGCCTGCGCTTTTCTAACCTTTGCAGCTGTCAGATTTGCCTCTGCCTGCACATATAAATCCATGTTGAAGACTGTCTTTTCTAAGGGCTAGTACTCTGTGTATTTGTACTGTAATAAAATATATTCCAACATGTTCCCTTGAATTGCCCATTGGGAATACTTGAGATGCTTCTGCAAAAATCAATACAGCTGCAATCTTTTGTAGCCTGCATTTTGACATTGCCATTTTTCTCATTCTCTTCAAAGGCTAGTTAACTTTGCGATGAATAAAGCTGTCACTTGCAATTCCCAGTTTCGATGCTGAGCCAGTCACCGTAAATGCTTGCATCACTGCCACTTTTCAGCACTCTGCATCAATAAAGGCTGTGATTGGTCTCTGGAAATAGCAGCGGTGACTGATGGGTTTGCTTGATTGGTTTCCCCCAAATGGCAGCACTGACAGATGGTTCCCCTTGATTGGTCAGTTTTAATTGATATACTGGATGATGAATCTGCAAAGTGCCCATCTTGTTTAGTTAGATTAGTTTTGTTGTTTACCTGTTATGTGCAGCACTAATTAAATGCCCTGAAATAATCGATAGCCTGCGGATGAATTGTGGTGACTTAACTCCTTTTGCCTGGTATTATTTATACATTTAGTTTAAGAAAATCATTAGTTTTAGTTATTGATAGAGATGAGTTGTCTTTGTCATTATAGCTGTAATGTGTCATTGACTTTCCTGTATCTCTTTAAATAAGGTGTACAATATCAGCAGGTGTGTTTTAGTTGCATAGTAATTACATTGTAAATACCAACCCTATGTGTCAGTAATGTGTTATTATGATGTAACTACAGTGCAATTAGAGGTTCTTCATGTAGAGTGTATCCAATTTTTATTCCAAATTCCTACTTTTAGAGGCAGCAATTCTAATTTGCTTGGATACTTCAAATTATTCACATTTTCTTTATTTACCAAAGACTCTGTGCTTTGAAACTTCAGCACGCTGTTTGTTGGGAGTCTTTTCAGAAGTGGGTGAAAATGGCCTGATAATTAGTGACCTAAGCTTAAATGGAAACAGAGGATCATATGAAACGTTCATTTACAAAATATACATGTTACGAAGTTTCCCTTTAAAGTCTCAAAACAATCTGTTAATACTTGACATCGAACTAAAAACTTTGCAAGCTGTTTGATGTGATTTATTTCAAAAGCTGAGAGCTAGTAAAAATAATGGATCCCATGCCCTCCTCTTGTAACTGCTCCCTACACCTGGGCTCCGAATGATTTCGTCTCTTTTTGGCTGTACTGCAATAAGTTTATGAAATCATTAGTCATAGCCTTGCTATTCCTCTTCAGGATCATTGACCACATTCCCAGACCCAGTGCTGAAGTCAATTTCTCATCTATTAATAATGGGCTGCTCAGCTCACCTCTGCGCAAATTTGACTTAATATTTGAAGTATTATACCCTAAACCGTGAACTAAGAGCCTGGCCATTATGATATATATATATATATATATATATATATATATATATATATATATATATATATATATATATATATATATAAACAGGTGTGAAAATAGTAACTGCTTGTATTTGGAGTATCTTATTAAATAGTAAATAGTAAATCACTATTGAAGACTTCTTGTTTACTAGAAAGGTTTTACCATAGACCTGCATTTTCAAGCTTTTGCAAAAAGCACACATATACTAATGCTTTTGGAAAAGAACCATAGTAAGCACTGTAATCTAATACATCGTGGACCTACATTCTGCACCAGGAGTTTATCATTTCCATTAAAAACATTTGGAACTAGTTAGTGAACTTTACTTTTATCTGAAACCCAAGATTCCTTTCATTTTATGTGGCACAGCAATGTGGTGTGTATTTTTGTATCATAAAGAAATTTGATCAATGATGCTTGTTCTTGTTTTAGTTTTTATTTATCTATTAATTATGTGCCACAGCGAAGGTTTACATTGAAAATTGTTTTTGGAATTCTATCAGTTTTATTACCTCAATATGTATACTTCACATTCATTTAGACAGCACAAGGGGAAGGCTTTTTAATTGTTTCATGATTTCATTGATTACTTTTGGCCCGTGACCTTGTCCACACTGAGCGTCCAGCAATGATACACAGCTGACCATGAGGTTGGAAGGTGGTCCCGACAGACTCCCCCTTCCGAACAGTCAAGCCAACAGGACGCCGTACAGATGTGGCAATTAATTAATTATAATGATCCTGGATGTTTTAGCTGACTAGTGCAAGGAAATAAAAAAAAATGCAACAAATCAAATATAAAAGCACAAAGGGATAAAGGATGATAAACAGTAGGATTGCATTGCATATAACTTTTATTGTGTGTTCAAGGTAGCCATCAAAGTGTTAAAGAGTATAGCGGAGTTCTGAAAAATATAGTGTACACATCCCCACATGCTTCTTTTCATTGTTAACATACTGACAACTTTTTACACTTATAATGTTAAAGTCTGTTTCAAAGCTGTTTTAAAAATGGCTGGTAATAAATACAGCAATAACGATCCATGCTGTGGTACGGAACAGAAAAGCCAGAGCACTTGTTGCTATGTTTAAAAAATAATAATAATAATAATAACAATAATTTAATCTCTTTAATCTCAGTGATTTAGAGGACAGGTCACTGCTTTAGAGTGCCATTTTGAAAAACAGTCATATGCTTATGTAAAAAGTTGTCAGGATGTTAACAATGAAAAGAAAAATTACAGGTACATTATTTAAACAGTTGTAGCCACTCTTTAAGTGCATGGTCAGATTTTTAACACTTTCTTCGGTTTGACCCCAAAAAACACACCACAAACATATTACATGGCATTGTTAACACAACTGTTAAAACATTTTGTTTTTACCATTCTGAATTATTATTATTATTATTATTATTATTATTATTATTATTATTATTATTATTATTATTATTATTATTTATTACTTAGCAGACGCCCTTATCCAGGGTGACTTACAGTCGTAAACAAAAACAAATTAGGTTTTGCTGTGACATGCTTTACTTATGCTATAGCTTTACCATGGTTTACTACACTTCCCTCTGCTTTGCCAATCTTGCCTTTGCCTCTCCATTCTTTTATCTTGATATACCACAGGAAAGGTATCTCACAATAGGCTGTGTACATAATTCAAAGTTTTTAAATGTATATTTATATGTGCTTGGTCTAAAAGGTTGCTTTTCTATTACGTGAGACATTCCGTGTTTTTGTTATGATCACAAACACATACTTTCTTTTTTGCAGCGTTACAGAAAGCTATCAAAGAACCGCTTCAATAAAAGCTAATTTAAAACACTAATAAATCTATTGGCCCGTGACATTTAAAACCTGTAGTCGTGGCCCCAACATCAAATGAGTTCCAGGACCATAATAGCAATAAAATAGGCATCAGAACAGCACTATACTTTTATTGAGACTGTTAAAGTGCTGGCACAAATGAGAATGACTGTGAGCTTTAAACACTGTAACTATGCAAACCTCAGGATAACAGCAATGATAAACTCACAGATTATGTTATTAACACTTCTGAGACACCGATCACGAACCATAGCTTTGGCAACATCAAAATATTTCAGTGTTATGAACGAGATGGGTTTTGATGTTTTATCTTACCATAAAGCATAATTGTACCTGTGTAGCAAGAATCAATTTGCACTGGGCCGTTGAAACCACAAGACATGTTTGCCTTTTCCTCTGATTGGTTGGGTGCTCAGTAACATGTGTACATTGATTGGTCTGCTTTAAGGATATCTTTATGACAGGCTGTGTTGTTACAGATGTGCCTTATTGTTAAAAAAAAAAAATCCAATATATTGAGAATTTCCAAAAGTTATTATCATTTCTCTTTATTGAATGTTGCTTATTTTGATTCTACAGAGACTACAGCTACCCCTATTTTGCTCTTCGTGATGGTATATTCTAATTGATTAAAACCTTACCTAAAAACAAACATTCCTTGATCCCCATCCGCCTTTGTAGTGCTATCTCCCTCCAGCCTGTGTTTCCCATCCTCTGACCTTGGTTGAACTCTGCCATCTGTTGAAGGTTTGATCGCAGCTCCAAGTGCTAGATCCTGGGTCACAAAGTAATTAAACAATATTGAGCTGTTGTCTTTGAATTAATGTATTTAAAATAGTACACAAGCATACTAATATCAGTTCATAATATTAACAATTAAGTACATATCTGTACTTAATTAAAAGCAGCATGGAGTTAATTTACAATTTTTCTCCAAATAAAGTGTATTTAAACCTTACATTCATTGCTGGGGGTAAATTGCATTGCAGTGACTGCCTGTTTTTATGTTTTGGTACTTTTCAGTGAACCACTGTTTTGTTTAACATGCTTGTTGAGTTCAGTTTTCTCTTTAACTGTCCTTATGCATTCGTAAACTTGCACTTTATTAAATTTGCCACAATGTTTCAGTCAAATCAAAGCTTAATATTATATAATGCTAATATTTCACATTTATAGCACTAATTGCATAGATAATTAGGATAAAAAAGCAGTCAGCCACAAAGTATTATATAGAGTAGATATTACAAAATGTGACAGGGCCTTAACTGCTAATTGCAATTGGTATTAAAAACATAATTACGTTTTAGCCTCTTGCTATTGACAGACTTAATTTGTGTTCAGAGGTTTTCAATTTTTATAAGCCTCCCAAAATAAGTAAAATAATTAAACAAAAGCAAACACAGAACGCACAGAGAGTTTCCAAAAAAATAAACATTAAAAATAAATAAGCAAGCCTTGCTGGCTCAAACAGCAGGTCAGGTCACTAAAAAATAACTGTATGAGGGTCCTGGAATCTCCTACCAGCTGAGTCAGGAGCCCTTGCTTTTATACATCTGGTAGAGTTCAGTTTTTGAGTGACAGCCGGTGGTGTCACTGTAGTACTGGGAATGAGCAATAGGTGGCACTGTAGTCAGAGTGAGCCATCACCTTTAGCGTTCCATTGGGGGGTAGGTGGGATTGGTTAGTGTCACATTCTGTGTTCAAGTTTAAGAACACATTATTTGAAGGGGGGGTGATTTACAACTAGTAGAATGGAAAAAGAGTGGCTTTTTATTACATACATACATACTGTATGTTGAATAAATGCACTTTATGAGTGAAGGATTTATTCTGTTATTTTACCAGTATATTATGATGATATACTTAAGTTAACGTAATAAGGTCGGATTTGCTGGTATAAAAAATATAGTGTTTCTACCACATGTATTTATTTAGAAGAAGAATGTATTTATAAAGATTTTTTAAGTACAGATACAACATTTTTCTTTATGTATCTAACCTTGATACATTTTCTTAATCCCTTGTGCTACTAAGTTGTAGCCCTTTCAATGAGCAGTCATTTGGACAAGCAGATGCAGCAGTGCTTAATGCTCGACTGCACTTTGGTTGAAATCCAATGTATTGAACGACTCCAGTGAGTGCGGCATTCTACAGCGCACAGTCAGACATTTAATACAGGACCCTAATGCATGCAGCTTGGCAACCGTGTTATGATAATCACATTTCTAAAAGAATATAAAGTTTAACGCATATTGATGTACTTGAGAAATGTTTCCACAGTAAAAGCAAACACAGACTACTGCCTCAGACAGATTGTGACTAATGTGTCAGCTAGTGATTTGATAATGGACTGAAATTTAAATCAAAGGACCAGCGATTTGTTTGATTGTATCCCTGCAGTTTATAACAATGTGAAAAGCCACTACCATAGTAAAATACAGTATATCGTAATTGTACTAAGGTATGAAAAGTGGCCATTTTCATCCATGTATATAATGAATTGTATTATTATATATCTCTGTATTGCTTGAAGTAATGAGTTACTTAAATAATGTTTTTCAAAGAATATCAAACTAAATGTTATTCAACAGACTTTGGAAAAAAAAAAACATTCAAAGTTTTTTAAATAACTCATGAGTTAGACCTTTGTTAGACGATTCTTTCGTATATGTCATCAATGGTGAAAAGAAACCTGACTTTGTGACATTCCAATTTTTCTTATATCTTGTACAAGGCCCCTTGTGATTGACAGGTGTTTAAGCCTGATGAAATGTGGGAACCATCGTCATTCCGTTAAAAGAAAAACAATCCGAGTTTGGGAGGTGCTTCTTTGCAGAGCAGCTCATATCACAGTTGGAGGACCTTTCCCACTGGAGTCATCATAGGAGCTTGCATGGTTAGGAAATCAAATCCTTTAAGCATAAGCCCATTTGTAGAGGGATTTAAAGCCATGGGCTGGCACTGTGGTTTAAAGGGATGCCCGTTATGTGTCCTGGAGACAGAAGAATTTTCAATTAGAGGACACTCTGAGAGGTGGAGATCATGAGGAGGGCCTGTGAAAACATTATGAAAGCTTGATATCCCTGCAGACTTGAAATTGCAAAAGGGAAGGGCTGTGGAATCAAAGTATTAGGGGCATGATACTCAAGTAAGACATAGCAGTATAAACCTGTCATAAGGAACTCTGCTAGAGTTCAGTGATATAAAATCATGTCTGCCTGTTCAACAAATGCAGCCTAGATCATTTGGCCTAGCAGGTTGGTCTCCAAACCTTGGAAATGAGAACCTGATGGACTACTGTAGTAGGGCGGAACCAGCACAAGCAGGGATTTCTTCTGGAACAAAAGGCTTTATTAGGTTAATGTGGGAATTGGTCCCATTTCTTCATTTCTTGCACTTTTAAAATAACAGCAAAACAAAACAGCACTCAAACTAACAGCCAGGGGGCAGGAACTGCCGACTTTTATACACACGATAGTCACATGACTGAGAGGGCCCAAACAGAAAAGTAATGGTGTTATATTTAAAAAAAACAAAAACACTAAAGTATTTTAACAATTGTGGAGACCATACCCTTTCTCTTCACAAAGAAGTAAATAATCAATATTCAAATAATTAAATCATTTAAGCCATTTTCCTTGTTTTATACTGGTCATGTGACCCCACATGCCATACCCCCCTTACTGCAACTAAAACCAAATGGGTAAATATGCACATTTATCATGAACTGTAAAATACGTACCAGTAGAAAATAGTTTACACAAAATACCAAAATAAATACTACATAAGTGGGTTTTTCACTCCACCACTGCTACATAAGGGCAGCAGTGGTGGAGTAGTGGTTAGGGCTCTGGACTCTTGACTGGAGAGTTGTGGGTTCAATCCCAGGTGGAGGTCACTGCTGCTGTACTCTTGAGCAAAGTACTTTACCTAGATTGCTCTAGTAAAAACCCAACTGTATAAATGGGTAATTGTATGTAAAAACAATGTGATATCTTGTAACAATTGTAAGTTGCCTTGGATAAGGGTGTTTGCTAAGAAATAATAATACATAGATTATATGTTAAGTAATTTATGGCAAATTGCATTTGTGTCAATTAAATGTTTGTTCCTTCTAAATGTGTAGCTCCTTTTCAAAATGTTTGAGTAGGGAACACACAGATTCTAAGCAAGGTTAACATAACTTAGTGTGTGTCCTTCATTCGTCATTTAACACAAACAGTGTGCCTTCCTTAGCCAAGCACACTGTGTTAGGATTACAGTCAAGGATATTGATCCCAGAGTGAAAAAAATATTAATATATATATATATATATATATATATATATATATATATATATATTATAACATTTGCAGCAAAAAAACAATTCTTCAATTAAAATGTTATAACTATTGCATCAAAGCTGAGATTTGGTATTGACCAGGCAGAAGCAATTAAATAACTTTCCATCAGGCAAAGATAAACACAAGAAGAGTACAACTGGTTTGGCATGTCCTTCTTGTCTATTTGTAGACTCGCTGTCTGTAGTCTTAAAAAACAGAGAAAATTGGGCTGAATATAATGATCTTGACCTGAGGGCCAGTGTTGAAATCCAGACAGCATGTGTATAAATAGACAAGGCCATGCAAATGCTCAAGAAACCATCAGCAAACAGGGATTCGGATGTTTTGGTACCGACTGTCAATTATGTTTTGTATCTAAGAAACTAGACATTTCTCACAGATAGAAAGTTCAATCAGAAAGGTAAAGTAAGAATGAATAACATTTCAGCAGGCTAGCTCAGGAAGCTGAAAGAACAGAAGAAAGGTGCTTCATAAAGTTCAAGGACTCACTTTCATGAGAGCTGGGCACATATGATAGGCAGAATGGAAAGAATGGCCTACACTGGAAAGTGCTGCTCCGTACCTCCGTGCATGTGCATGTGACTTCCATCAGTGTCCAGATCTGAAGGAAGTCCTTATTTACAAAGGTTCTCAAGTCCAGAAGATCTGTCATCAGAATTTTGGAACTGAACCTGCCAGCAAGTATAGGCTTGGGTGAAAGGACAGGTACATGGTTTGACGAGTTCGCTGAGTAGAAGGGGGATCGCTGTGTGTTAACTCAAATAATATAAAAATTGTCTCCAAAACTAAATGGGTTATTATTATTATTTGTTTATTTAGCAGACACCTTTATCCAAGGCAACTTACAGAGACTAGGGTGTGTGAACTATGCATCAGCTGCAGAGTCGCTTACAATTACATCTCACCCAAAAGACTGAGCACAAGGAGGTTAAGTGACTTGCTCAGGGTCACACAATGAGTCAGTGGCTGAGGTGGGATTTGAACCGGGTACCTCCTGGTTACAAGCTCTTTTCTTTAACCACTGGACCACACTTTAGAAAGTTCTTGCTTTTAATATTATTTTAAGAAAATGACTCTCATTATAAAAAAAAAATGCTCAAAACGTTTCAGTTTTGTCACATATATTGTAGTGAAAAGAAAGTAACTTGACTACATTTAGACCTGGACTGAAAATAAAGGGTTAGAAATGATGAGACTCTTGGGAGCTTTGTGTGAGGAACTATAATGTTCGAAGAAGAAAGTTGATTACAGATAAACAAAAATCAAAGAGAGACACTGTACTACTATCAGAAACACTTGTTTAAGAATATACTGTATTGAACTCACATTTCACCTCATTCCCACAGAGCTCATAAGATGAATTGCTCATTGAAGACATGACAACCCCCAACTGAGGTGATCAAACTTGTTGTTTCAGTTCAGGCCAAAATCAATCCCAGCTCACCTTTTAAACTTGAATTCTAAAAAATCTTTCACTCTAAAGTTGAGAACCCCAGTGTGGTCCTGTCTGCATACTTAAATGTGTTTCTAGCCACTCATGGTTTTGGTATTAATATTTTACATTTTTGCTGCATAGCTGACTTTATGTTAATATTTTCCAATATGGTATATCTGTCTATCAAGTACTAGGGAAGCATTCCTTTCAACAACAATTCTACTTAAATGTTTAAATCACTGCTTTAATTTGATTGATCTTCTTGTTTATGTTGAATTTAGCCTATATGTCTCCACATCTTAGCCCTGGGAGTTCCAACTTAGACAAGAATGAGTAAACATGATCTCAAGAGTCATTGGCTTGGTGGTGTTCACACGTTTGTAGTCTCATGCTGACTGACATCAGGTCATATTTATCTCTAATGCTATACTGTTATGGCCAGTCCAGTGGTCAACTTCATGAATGTCTTCAGTGTGAAAGAAGCATGACTTATGTACCTTCTTTGAGCTTCACAGTATCTCTACAAGTTAAGTGTCAGAAAGCATTTGGAAATGCATTGATAAACACACGTTGGGCTAGATTCTCAAGGCTCTTACCTTGGATTTAAATACAGTGTTTATTTTATATTAGGAGCAGTTTCTGAATATACTTGATCTAAGCTGACTCTTTCCAGAAAAGCCTGATACTGGGATGGCGAATGGAGTAAACCTACTGGAATTTTATTTATTTATTTATTTTTTATCATAAGAGGTACAGAATTTATAGGGTTTAAAGGAAGTGTTTTTCCGAGGTGAATCATTGAAGTGTGTTATGTATGATGTAGGAATCTCACAATGCTCTCCTTTTCTTCAAGATGATCAGTGGAGCTCTCAGAGTCTACCTATGGCGCCACTACTCTTTTTTTTTTCTTAATCAAGATTGATTTACATATTGTCCAGACAGCAGACCAGCCTGTCTCAGTGTAATCATTCCAGATGTATGTCTAAACTGTTACAACCATCAAGGCCAGGGATGGAACATGGAAACTCCCAATCCAATTTCACCAGCAAACTCAGCAGCTGATTGATTTGTCTTTTAAGGCCCCTAAGGTAGATTGGATGTTCCGTCAGAAGGGTGGCCAAAAAAATAAGTTCCAAAAGCAGAGTTGCCAATCCCCAAAACCTAAGGGCAAGTTGAGCATGTGAATTCTGGACCATTTGCATTATTAACATCTACTGTTTTTGTGCCAAAGTATTGTGGAACAGTATCGCCCAATGCTATCTATCATCTCTCATATCCTACACTGTCTGTGCTACATTCCTATTTTGTCATAACCATTTAAAAAAGTGTACTTTTAAAATAAAATAGAACCTGTCTCATAGAGCTATGTGTGTGTGTTTTGTTTTGTTTGTTTAGAACTACTGTGCATCAATGTAACGATTGTATGTACAGCACATGTATTTGTACCACTTGTAAAGCATGACATGCATTGTAACAGGGTTTACAAAACCAGAAGGCTATGAGCATTGGACCAACAACCAAGTGAAGCCACGACCCTGGTGTAGACACTTGTTAAAGGATCCATGCTTTCTGTTTGTTTGCTTTATGGCTGTTTTCGTAGGTTGTCTTCTTTAGTGAGGAAATAGCAAGCAGATATACCTTTGACCCCTGCTCCCCAGAGAGTCCAGCCCACAGTCCGACATGTGGTCGTCTCATTTAGGGAAGGAGCCAAACTGTTTTCTTTAATTGGCCATGCGATCTCCTGCAGCTGAAACAGATTAGTGGCAAATTCTCTTCAGAAAAACTCTACAGGTTTATAGGGTAGATGGAAATTTAGGGAGAAAGCAAGAGAGAACAATAAAAATGTCAGGTAAGTAATTGACATACTGTACTGAATACATATGTACACCTATCATTGTGTCAAATAAATCCTGCTCTACAAAAACACATTGAAAGCCAGTAGAATGGATGCTGTAGGCATGGTCAAGACAATTATGAGCTAGGTGATCTGGGATTCAGTCCCTGCTCCAAGGAGGCACAAGTTTCTCTCAGACAGACAACATGAAGGATGTGTGCTTCCCTCTGGAAACTTCTCACATGTGGTGCTGTTTCAGTCAATACGTGCATGGATTACATTCTATCTTGGCCCGACAAAGTGACACAGATGCCTTTTGCGTGTTTCTGAACAATTGGGAAACTTTGCAAAATGTCTTATGCAGTAAAATGCTACACCACAAGCAATAATGCAAAAGAGCTGGGCTCTTCTGCATTCGTGGTTTTGGAGCTTTTAACATCCTCTCATCTCAGCGACTGGGGACATGACACACAACACTGCCCATTGCATTACGAAGGCAACATTGTTTCCTGAAGTTGGCTGATTATTTTTTTAAACAAGATAGTAATTTGAAGCTCTGGTGGTTTTTACTGCAGAAAAGGTCAGCATCCAAAGCTGTGAGACCTTCACTGCACACTGTGAAAAGAAATCTAAATAATCTGGATATTTCTGGTCTAATCTGCTATGGTGTTTTAGGGAAGTCGTTTGCTGTGTCTCGATGTGATCCACCTCCACAGCTGTGTCACCATTGGAACTGTTGTATTTCCATGCAAACTATATCCCCAAACCCCAAAGATTTTGTTGTTGTTGATAATTGATCATATTTTGAACAATCAGCTGGTACATATTACATACTGGCTGTAGCTTTTATTAAACTCATGCATAAGCCCTACATTTCCTTGGAAATTCCCTTTAGAAATGGGATTTATCCTCCCATTATGTCCCTTTATAATATGCTTATTTAGTAATAACTGTCATTTATATACTTTTACTTAATCCACCCTAAAGCCTCATTCAACAGCAGCAAGACCCAACAGAAATATATTTCTCTTCACTTGCTACTACAAGTTAAACTTCTCCAAAAATACGTAAATGTTAGCTTTGCTACTAAACCTAATCCATCTTGGAATGCAAAAAGGAAGACTTTAAAATGATCAAGTTCAGAATGGATTTGTCTGTTTGGTTTCGCACTACAAATATGGACCATTTGCATCTGAAGTTCGTAAATTCATGAATAGAGATGTGATGAGTTTCTGAATCTTACAATAGTAAACATAAGTACAAAGTATCCTTTCTTTTTTTTAAATTTAGTAGTCGCCAATTGTTTTTATCATTTTCTCCCCAATTTGGAATAGCCAATTATTTTTAAGCTCAGCTCACCCTGGCCTACCTAAATACCGATATATATATATATATATATATATATATATATATATATATATATATATATATATATATATATATATGCCTTTCCAATTATACTGTATATATCCTGCTATTGCTGAGTAAGATGCTTTTTAAAGAGAGCTAGTACTAACAGAGGGCCACACCCTCTCTTCTGCACACAGCCTTGTATAGAATGTGCCAGCTTTGTGGAAAGTAAAACTTTGGAAAAAGAAGGAAATATCAAACATGTCACTTTAATTTCTAATTAGGCACAATGGCTGTCAGAAATATGTTGCAAACAAATAAAAAAAAACATTACTGACAGATTAAACTGAAACACATGTATTTGTGTCAGTCCTAAACTACTGAAAATTGGCACTAACAAATAGGCTTGTAAATCCAAAAAACGTAAGAACATAAGAAAGTTCACAAATGAGAGGAGGCCATTTGGCCCATCTTGCTTGTTTGGTTGTTAGTAGCTTATTGATCCCAGAATCTCATCAAGCAGCTTCTTGAAGGATCCCAGGGTGTCAGCTTCAAAAACACTATTCTAAAACGGTTCAAAGAAATGTAGTTTGTTTTAGTGTTTGTAATTTTCTAAAAATCAGTTTTGCTGAAACATGCTGAATAAGATAGGGATTGTGTTCCATGTATTGTTTTTTTACTGTTCCACATTCCATGCATTGTTATACAGAAATATGAAATACAAAGTTTTTTTTTTCCTTTTCATTCTGTCTCAACCCACAGATACAATTACTCTCACTCCCAGACTATGTTATCAATTTAATCCAGCAACTGGAAGGTATTATCTACATAAACATTTGGATTGTGTGTGAGTGATACACATACAGTACAAACAGACATAAACAGATGAAAATCTCTCATGGACCAAGTTAAGATATTCCAGTAAGATACAACAACATGTAAAGTCAACCTAATTTAATTTGAAGATGTTTAGAATGTATGCAAATGTATGTGCTGTGTGGTTGTTAAATTAGGCTTAAGCTTGTCATGCAAAAAAATATTTGTTTCTATTTAAACAAGAAATGTAATTTGTATTCCCCTCTGAAGCAAAATGTGTAGTTAAAAAAAAAAAAAAAGACAAACATGACTCTTAATGTCATGCCATTTCTGCAGTTTATTTCCTGATCTCAAAAACCCTATTGGTCCAGAAAATAACATTTATTTCTACAGTTTTTTTTATATAGCGCCTTTCATAGTGGACCACCATCACAAAGCGCTTTACAGCGGTAGGCTGTGAACAGTGCATTTTATGCTGAGTCACTAGGAGTATGAGCTATGCAGGGCAATATATAGCTGCCCTTCACTGCTCCAAGCAAATTTCACTGTGGAATAATACAGCCATCTTTCAAAGCAGTGGAATTCGCATGATTTTTAATATCAAGCCTTAAACATGGGCTTTATGTTTGTTAGGACAAATCTACTAAATCTAAGACTATTCCATACCAGCACCCCTGTACCTCCAGGCGCGGCATTTTTCAGAATCAAAAACTGGATTTATTTTAAACTACTAAATATCAGCACTAACAACACCACTATTCTAGCGTCTGAGTATTGGAGTGAATACCTAAAAAGAGTCGAAATGCAATATAATGCAAATTATTTCCATAAAAAATTCCGGGCCAGATTCTCAAAGTTGTTCACATCATTAGCGCAATTTTTATCTGGAAGAAACTGAAAAGCACAAATTACGATTTTGAAGAAAAGATATTTGAGAATCCAGCTCTTTATTTGAATTTAATGTATGCATAAGTATGCATAAGTTCATTGAGCTAAAATATTTAGTTTAAATTTGCAGGCCAATAAGTGTCAAGCATGAATGCATTCAACATTCAGAATCGGGGGGATCAGTCATGTCATCAAATCAATAGGCTGCCAAAACATTGAGGTGAATGAAAATCACGGTTCATGTATTGCATATAATGTATGTAAGTCATTAAAGGGTAATTTTTAGAAGAAACAGGCAATCGGCTGAAAAGCAACCATGGCAGAAAACTACACCATGTGCCAATTGAAAGCTTATAAACATTTCAGAACATTTAACTTAACATTAGCAGTCTGTAGCCTGGGGACACAGTCACCTTAAATATTAAGCTAGACTTTAAAAAATGTCAATCATTCCGTGAATTCAAAAGACCTTATTCAGAGCATTTAGGCAAAATGAAGTGCCCTAACACCATATCGGCAGAATTGTGGACAAATCTAAATGGCACTTGATGTTTATTTAAAATGGTGATTGCTACATTTTGTTTCCACCACTAATAAGGAGCCAGTACCTAATCACCAGACCGCTGGATTGACTTCAAAATAAGCAGTGGAAGCAATTGATAACACATAATTTGGGTCCCAGTCATCTGTGGCTGTAGCTGAACAGCCGTTGAGGATTGTGTAATGTTCTATCCAAAGAATGTTGGTTAGGGCAAAACTCCAGTCATTTTAAAAACATTGTCAGGGCTGTCAAACCAAGTTTGACTTAAATATGCTATCATCTGTTTAAAAAAAAAAAAAAACATCAGTCTGCTAGGGGCATTCCAGATTCTCAAAAATAGAAGAAAAAAAACATGATTTCCGTCAAGAATTACTCCTATAACCGTCAGTACTTACTCGCGACCTCCACTTGTACATGGAAAGGTGTAGGGCGATGAGGCACTGACTGTTAAATAATGCCTCTTCTCCCCAAATCGAGGTTGATCTGACCTTGCTCCTCTGAAGGTGGTGGCTGATCTGATTAGAGCAAGATTTGCTGAGGTCAAGGCATGTGCTCCATTTCCTGTGTTTGGAAGTATATGTACAGAGAGCATTACCGGGCTCTTTACAAGTCTGCTTGCTCAATAGAGACACCTTGACCTTGTAACAGAGACAGACAGCCGTAAATGTTACAAATGTTACAAAAAAGTGGAGGGGTGTGTGGGTGGTACAGTGAATGAATATTTTGCTGCCTTAACCACACAGACAGCCAGCTCTACAATCAGATGGAGACAGTTTTAAACTAATGTTTTGTTTTGTTTTATTTTTTTCTCTGCAGGTCTCATTCATCCAGGCTGAAGTCAAGTAGCATCAGTTTAATAGGACACATACTTCTGAATGGTATTTCCCACAGCAGAAGAATCCACGTGTGATGAAATGTGATGATTGGATACCCCATCTACCCCGGTAGAGGGAGGCCCTTCTCCTAAGCAGTTTTAATAAACCTCAACCAGCACCCCACTTATCTCTATTGAATCTTGCCTGTAAACAGAAATAAGAGGACTGCAGTATCCAGTACTTGCACTCCTTCCAGTTTTACGACCACTTAATCCATAACCGAGGTATAAACAGTCTGACTTGTTTTCATAATGTTTTCAGACCAATAAAGAATGTATTATTTAATTGCAGTAATGCACTAGTCTTTATTTTGTGTTTCTTGTGCTGATAAGAAAAAAATGCACTCAAAGTAGGCAAAGATGAAGATTTTTATCAGGCCTAATTTGTTTACAGCATGGAAAAGATAAAAGTAATGTGCTTTTAATGTGAATAGTGCATGCCATTCCTGTTCATATAATGGGGGTTGCAACCAATTTATTGATTGAAGGAAATGTTGTTTTTATACCAGTATCCATGTGCATCAGTGTGGAGTAGTGGTTAGGGCTCTGGACTCTTAACCAGAGGGTCGTGGGTTCAATCCCAGGTGTGGGACACTGCTGGTGTACCCTTGAGCAAGGTACTTTACCTAGATTGCTCCAGTAAAAACCCAACTGTATAAATGGGTAATTATATGTAAAAATAATGTGATATCTTGTAACAATTGTAAGTTGCCCTGGATGAGGGTGTCTGCTAAGAAATAATAATGTAATGAAATCAATGTTCTGCAAGTATAATGGTATTAGGAGTATCATAAAATAATGGATTTTTAACTTCACTAGTTGACATCAAATCTGTTGTACATCTGGACTGGATAAATGCACAAAAAGTTGATAACTGACTTGTACTACATGCTGGTTTTTTCTTAGAATATTTCTTTATTACACTTCACATCCCATAGGTATAGTTAGCAAAGACAGAACTGATTTCTGATGAATACTCACTAGTCAGTGTTAAGACAAAGACCCAAATGCAGACCAGATTGAAAATACAGTTCTGTGACCTTGTGAAATGTTTTATATCCTTGAGGAAAAGAGCATTTGATTGCAAGATTCCAAGGTGACTCCATTGTGGAAGGGAGCTGCATTCTGGAATTATCTGAACATTCCATTAGAGGTTTGGTAAAAGAAAGGCTATTTACTTGAACATGCTGGATAAATACAGAATTAGATGAGAACTGCCAGCACAAACAGCAAATGGAGAAAGAATAATAAATCATTTTCAGATAGGCATTCACTGAAACGTGAGACACAAAACTTAATCTGTACTTCTGAGATTCCCACTATTACTCATGCCAATGCTGGCTCACATTGACTGTCATTGATCAACAGTACTAGTCGAAAATAAATACTATTGTCGTGTATTAACATGCGTTTTATTTTTTTTCCTTGGCATACTAATAGAAATGTTAAAGATGGCATACAGTTAAAATTTTCAACACTCTGGACCACATTATGATATGATACTATAATACCTAAAAAATGCAAGAAACATATGTATGTATAATAAATAAATAATAAAAAAGGGAGCATGCCAAACCTAAATTAGAGAATGTAACTCGGAAGTAAAGTCTTATTATTATCACTATTGCTGTAGACCCAGGGCTGGAAAGCACATTCCAGGGCTGTGCAGTTATTCATGTACATCTGTACTTGGAACAGCCATTAAAAATCCAAGACATGTAAATGCTCACATTTTAATTTGTACAAGTGAGACCTGAGCGTCCCATTTATTTTCTGTTTCAGCTAATTAGAGACTTCCTCTTACATCCATAGTGGCCATCCTAACCTGACCCTCAGTTCTAAAGCTGCAATTAACAAGCCCCAAGGCAAGAGTAAATATAATTTCCCTTTTCATACATTCAGGATGTTGTAAACCATTCCAATTAGCTTGTTATTAGTCCCAACACCTCAGCTGAGCTGAAACAAATTGGCTGCACTCATGAAGTCGAATGCAAGCCCCCAGAACTGGCTCCCAGTAGCAGGTATTTTCCACCATGTTGCAAGCCATACATTTGGAAGGCAACCATATGCAAGTGAATACATGTTTATTGCCTCTTTTTTATTAATGAGGCAGCAAATTTAACATAAATACACACTGCCGGTTATATCATCCTTTCCAGTTCATTACCCAACTAATGTTGAAGCTAAAATATCAAAAACGGACACCAAACTGCTTTGTGTCATTCTCAGATCTCCATTTATTTGTTAGAGAAGACGTTGAAGTATTGAGACGCCTTAATAATTCCCCCAATTTATGATATTTAAACCAAACTTAAAGTGTTGTAAACTGCTTGCAAAAAACATGCGCAGTAAGGTGCAGAAATAGTGCTAAACACAGTTGATGGCAATAATCTAGAATCGTAATTGTGGGCTTTGAGCTTTGAGTAACTGACTAACTCTTATCTTGAGCAAAACATGTTTCAGAACCACTGTGACACAAAGAAGGCTTTCCCAGCTAAGCTTTGTAATACTGGCAAGTATGAATGACCCTGGGTTGGATGTGACCCTTTTCTCCAAGCTGTACACTATAAATATTGTAGTGAAGTGTGTTTTCAGGACGCTGACTATTTTGGCATGCTTTTCTTGCTTTCCTTCAGGTTGATCTCCTATCCTCCCACAAGCAGAGTCCTATCTAAATAAACTGCCTAGTTAAATGCATCGGGGGGTTGACAGGCGGACTGTTGAAACAGTTTCCACATGGGAGCGATCTGCGGCAGTTAAGTTTACAGTATTTCTTTAATGCTGAATTATTAGCCCAAGGGGGACAATAGAAAGAGCACAACTCTTATGTGAATCAATGGGAGGTTACCGTGTTTAAGTTGATATATTTTGCATGGGGGTGAATCTTCAATGTGGTGGCAGGTTCACCTGATTCAAAGTGATAAAAAGAGTCTGGAAAAATGTAATACAAAAAAAAAAAAAAATTGAACAAGACAATTTATAATAATATTTTTTTTAGTTATGCAGGGATGGATACATGGCTCTGTGGCAAAGTGCCCCGCCCCTGTGTGCATTTGTGTGTTTTGTGTATGTATGCGTGCGTATGTTAAATGTTGGTGTATAGATTGGTACACGGGATATAAACAGGTCTGTGTTTCACGTGTGTTTAAATTGTATATTTGTATTTAGGCACGGGATTGCACATCACGCACGTGCATTTAAAATATAATATGCGAGCACGGGGTTGCACAGAATTAATTCACGTGCTGGGATTCAAGTGAATAATTAATTAGTAATTGAATCCCAGCACAACAGTATATATAGATGCACATTTTCATTCAGTCGGGGTTGGTGTTCGGTGAGTGGAGAACGGGATTGGAGACGGAGGTGAAGTAAAATAATAATAATAATAGTAAAAGTAATAGTTAACGTGTTTTCACTCACCGTGTTTGTTCGTCTGTCTGTCCTGCACCGTCTGTTTAGCGTTTAGTCGTTTTGTATGTCTATTTATTTTGGCGTGTAGTGCCGTGTCCTGTTTTGTTTTGTGTTAAAACCTTTTATTTGTTAATAAACGCTGAGTGCAGCCATTGCACTCAGCTCATCACAACCACTGTCTGTGTCTGTGTATTCCTGTCTGGTCTGACGCCACCCACTCTGGCCGTCTTTGTGACAGGCTCCCATTGCATAGCAGTTTGATCAATTCCTGGATTTACTATGACTCTAAGACACACCTGAGTATGTTACCTGTACACTGCTGCTATTCAAAACCTGGAATGGGTGAAACTGCTTTGCAGTATAAGTCTTGTTTCCATTCCTGTTCTGGAGCTGACACTTCAATTTATCAGTATTTTTGTCATTATTTTTGCCTTAATTGCTTGATGATTTCATTAAAACAATTCTAGACTGCATCAATTTAACTCATTTCAGTTACAATTATATAGTTACAGAAGAAAAAAATTAATAAATAAAGAGAGTGATTGCTATTGACTGGAGTTAACAACCACACCTGCTCATGCAAATAGACTCAAATGTGAATCAGCATACATTGTGAATCAACATACATTTAAAAACAGCAAAGTTCAACTGCCGACCTTGCTTCTCGTCCAAACATATACAAACGTAAGAGCTACAAAAGGGCTCTACGAGCAGATAAGCACCGCCTTGATGAATGCTAATAAAGAGAATGTTACTTGTTACGCTTACAGGATAAATATTTGCTTTTTGGTAATACTTTATTGACATTTCTTTGATTAACATTATGTTATTACGCTGATCAATCAAATGTAGGCCACCGATCTGGACACCTTCACTCGTAATGTGATCTAAAAGGATAATATTAATTGAAATGAAATGATATCAACACAAAAAAAGAAGGGAAAATATACAGTAATATTGAGTGCTTAGATTTGCTTATAATAATTAGAATTTCCAGATGTCGGTTACTCATACTTATAGGGTGATGATTTCACTTGTCCATCACATTTTCTATATATATATATATTTCAGATTCAAGTCATTTTAAAAAAACTTAAACTGTTACATTACTTTAAAAAAAAAAAAAAATCTGAACAAAAAAAAGCTGTGGTGGAAAAACTTGATAACCCACAAAACATTTTAGTGTTCAGAAAATTGGATGATCAATCTCCACCCACAGATGACGTTGTTTTCTCATACTCGTACCACTGATTTAGAGAAAAATGCATTGAAATAAGTAAAAAGAAAATAAAGAAAAATAAATAGAGCCATGATTCTCACATCACTGTGTATGTGCACATACCCTAAGCATTCGGAAAAGTGACGCACATTCATAATTGATGAGACTCTGATTCAATAAAAACTTACCAAGTCTGAAGAGCTAACCTCAATAACAGCAAAGAACAAGGTTAAATAACAGGAGAGATCTCTGACAGACAGCATCTCATGCTGTTAATTACTGCAGTAAATAGATAGTAATCTTATTATCCTCCACATCAAAAAAATGTCTAATATGATAACAACACATGTGTTATGCATACATACATACATACATGTTGTATGTGTTGTATATTTATACGCTGTATATATTTTCTTAAGGTTTTAATGTCTTGCTTGGCTGGGTGGGGTTCAGTACTGCCTGTTTCAATCCTCACCCAGACCCAAACAGCCAGGCTTTTGTTTATAAGGTCTCTGCCAATCTCCAGAGCTGGGCTGTCTTTTCTCTCGAAGTTGCGGAAGCTTTAATGCAAAGACAAACCCTTTAGGCTGTTTCTGAGATGATGATTTATATAAATATACTCCCCACGGCTTCTGGTGAAATAGGCCATCTTCTCCAATGAGTGGAAATTTACCGGGATACTGCCACCTTGTCTGAAATATGCATAGCAGGAGAAGATTCGTGCCTTATGCAGTAATTATTATTATTTTTTTCTTCTAATAAATTAGTTGTTTATGCTTAAAGCTTTAAATATGGAAACTAAATAATAAAATTGTATTTGGTTTGCATAACATTATTCATTTTTGTTTGTTTATATCCCTAAAGCAATCTACTTGCTATAAAAAATAGATTTTAAGTAAAATATAAGTTTTTACGCAACCTGTTATTAACGCGTTCCTTTCCCATCAGCAGTACCAATCTTTAAACTGAACCACAGTGGCGTCCCTTGGCAGTGTCTCAGTGTGGCATTCATTGTTGATGTGGTCTCTTTGCTTTTCCTGCAGCTATTTGTCAAGCTGAGAAAAGCTTTAATCATGTGATTATTAGAAATACAAAATACATGGTCATCTGTTTCATCTAGAGACTGAGTTGGCTTGATCTGGCTCCAATTTGGCTCACTGCAGACCACATTACAGTTTCCTCTGGATCCTCTGTGCACTTCATTCCAGTCCAATGGGCTGTCAGAACAGAATGAATGATGAATCCAAGATAATCACTAAACAAGACAGAAAGGAAATGTACCCCTTGCTGTGCACCTTGCAAGCCAAGAAATACACCTTCATTCATATATACTGTGTATTTATTTTTTGAATTCATTCATGACCAATCAAATGATTAGGTTGCAAAATTATTAAGCTACAAAATGATTAGGTTGCAAAATTATTAGGTTGCAATAGCATTTGAACTCTGGCTCCAAGAGTTTGAATTGGTTGGATTCTTAGTGAGCGAATGTTTTTTCTGGTCTCAGATGAGCCCTCTGGGAAGGGTAACAAACATAACAAACTGGTGCACACAATTGAGCACAATGCAGAGGTCCTGTACTGAATCACAGGAGCGGTGCATTAGCAGCGCTTTGTGGGCTCATAATCTCTCAGGGTGTGCTAAATTCATAGGACTGGAAGGAATTAACCAGCTGCTGAATGCCCTTAGTGCTGTAACCTGTGTTCAATTCCAGGAGCTACAATGCTGTAGTAAAATTATATGACAAACAATTCGAGTTATCAAATAATTGCATTTGTTTATTTTAGTAAATTCTCTATAGTTGAGGAAAATTTCATGAACACTTCATTTACATAAATTCAAGAGTTAACCCATATACCCTCACAACGCATTCCATTCATAGCAATCGATAGATTACATTACTGGATGTGTTGACTGGCACTCTGACGGCTGCAGAATTTGGGTCTGCTTTCCACTACAGCTAGCTTCGCTGGGATCTGGACTTGACCCCCGCTTGATACAAATATGTTGATTTATTCCCAGGTCCTGATTGCACACTAATGGAAGGCCAGTCTCCTTAGTCCCAAGTAAAAGGAGATTGCTGCCAATCCTTCCGCTCAACCTCATGCACCCCCTCGCTGGCTGGCACAGGAAGGGGCGCCTGAAAAGCCTCCAGCTCCCTTCCTTCTCTTATCAAGAGCCACGGCAGAGGGAAGCATTGCTGATAGGGGCCAGGGGCCAGGGACCTTGTGGGGGGGGGGGGGGACTTGATAGAATATTAAAAAGAGGAATGACATTTCAGTGGAACAGCGAGGACAGGCAGACCTCTAGATGTGAAAATATTGATTAAATCCCATCAGACCTGCAGTTATTTAACCATTACACCTCGGTCTGGCAGCCAGCACACTAGACTGGTCACACTGGCCAGGCATATTAATGGGGTACCTACATTTGAAGTATTTTAAATCCTGTGTACTGTAAATGTTCTTACTGCAGTCTAAGGCTGTATAATACCTTTTAATACATTCAGTACATCTGTGCTAATCAAGCTCTGGAAATAAAATAGCAAATCATATTTAGTACATATTCACTTAACTGATTTAAACAGATTTATACTTTTGAAAATAGTAAACATAACTAAATGTATTCAACGTTCCCTTCACCGTGTTTTCAAGATAACCCCCTTCAGTGTGGTGGTGGAAATCCCAGCCATGTCACTGTTTTTAGCTTTAGAGAAAAGGGAATAATATCCTCTTACAATAAATTGAGCAAATGTGTATTTCATTTGGATTCAGTTAACTCAGTTCTGTGACTTATAGTTATTTGTATTTGTTGTACGTTCCTAAAACGTTGACTGAATTGCTTCAGAATGATTGAGTTGTGCTAAGTCAGTTCTAGTTACCAAGTAAAACAGTGGTGTTATTGATTTGCTTCATTTTTTTCACAGGTGTCAGTGCAGTAAGCTCACGATCTAGTTGATCAGCTACTCACTTGTCAGGTCAGAAAGTGACACATGCCCAGCTATCATCTGTAATTATGTAATTAAGTTTTCATGATCCTAACCTCAATTTTCCTGTTGGGATCTATCTGTCTATCTATCTATCTATCTATCTATCTATCTATCTATCTATCTATCTATCTATCTATACAGTATATTAATCATGCATGTGTTCTGACTTTTAATGCCAAAGCTTTGAAGCCATTCCTTCCACACTACAGGTGTCATTATTAACTTAATAAAAGGGGGCCGGGACCACCAGATTTGTCATGGTAACCAAGAACAGTAGGAGTGCTGTGCCAGATTGGTCATTTCAGATCAGGACTGATACAGCGTCAGACATTTATTTTCCTCTACTTGCCTTTTGCAACAGCTAGTAGTTGGGGGAAACTTTATTGTACACTATGTCTGCTATTAGACAAAACAGAAGCAAGGCTGAGAATCGTCATGGATTTTTTTGTTTTTCACCCTTAGATTCGGTGCCAGCATGAAAGGCCCATAGCAGCTTGCATTAAAAAGAGAAGAGCTTGATTCAATAAAACAGAGATAATTAGGTTGGAATGTTAGCCTTGGCTGTGCTAGCTGGCCTCGGATTCAGATTTCATACATTGATTTTTTTTTTTTTTTTTTTTAAAGGTTCTTTCTATTATGCCATTGAACATTTGAGTATTGCACCCAGTTCAATGTTAAGTACAATGCTTTTGTTTAAATTTACATTTGTGTGGTACAGTACCAGTATAGAAGCTGCTCTAAATAAATTAAAATAAACTTATACACATATGCAAATGAATGGTGGGCTTTATAGTATTTAAAGCAAACATTCTTGGTAGATGCTGTCAGTGTAATATAGACACCCTAATGTAACCCAATATAGAAAATTGGTTAATTTAGCACTAATCCCCTCTGCTCTGCACTTTGTCAAATGTAATATATATATATATATATATATATATATATATATATATATATATATATATAGGTGTGGTCTCCAAGGTACAGTAATAGCTTTTTTGTGGCGAGTAAATACTGTACAGAAAACAAACCTGTAACCTGAAAAAGGCATTCAAGTGCTCTAAAATAAAAAAAATAAAAAAAGCAACTACCCAATGATTCATTCAACAGCTTTCTCTCAAAAATAACATATCTGTGACACAGATATGTTTTCTTAAAATACAAAATGATGATATTTATTGTTACACCATAGCAAGATGCACATGCAGATTCTCGCTGTGCAATTCATATTCAGTGTCCGTACTTCAATTTGGCACTCTGCATTGTGGAAACAGAATCCAGATGAAATGGCTTTTTTTTTTAATTTAGGCCTATTAAACCAGTAAATCTCTAGGCATTGATTATGCATGCCAAGTGGTCTGGTGCTGCCTTTGGTAAGCGAGTAAACAAAGGCAGCCAAGTGTGTGATAATGTGCCAGCTAACTAAATGGCTGTTGACCCAGGAGTGGAGAGCAGGCTCTGACTAACTTGGCTGTGAGACTCAATGCTGCCACTTCAGCCAAATCCAGTCATGGAACATTGATCTTCCCAGGGCACACATTACAATGAAAGGATATACAGGCCAGGGATTGAAATTCACACTAGCTCTGCACTCAGAACAACCTTCAATTAAGTATTTTATTTAATGATCAGGAGCCAGGAGTTTGATTCTAAATACATTGTTCCTCACTTCTAGTCGCACGAACAACTCATGTTAGTAAACCTACAGACTCAGGTGTAACTTATTCATGCTGTGATAAATGGGATCAGTTCAGAGCAGAATTACCTGGGGCCTAATTAACAATAAACTCCTTCATAGTAATTTCCATAATATACCCAAACAAGTGAAGTCCTGAAACCCAAGACTTGATGCAGGGCTAGTGTGAGTTTCAAACCCTGATATGTTGTACGTATCTTTTTTTATTTTATAATGGGAAGAAATATTGTAAAGCCACAGAACCTCACATGTGCCACACATTTCCAAAGACCTGTATACAGGATGTGAAAAACCTGATAAAACAACTGAGCATTAATGACCCGGAACATGTGTCCTTTTCAGGTCAGTTGATATGAGGTGTGATGTTTCAACAGCTTTCCTTTTATTTGATGCAGAACATTGTAAATAAACTAAAGAGAAAACAAAAACAACCATGCCAATCAACTCTTATCCTGCTATCGTTTTCCCTATATGCCCTGTTGGATTCAAACAGCAGCCAAAGCTATGGTCAATAGCCTTAGCATGGTGTGGGGTCTAACTGCATTGTAGAAGGAGACAAAAAATAAACAGCAATTGATTCAAGGCTGAGCGCTAGTCTTTCTTGTTCTCTAAAAGCAAAAGGAAGCAATAACAATCTGATCATTCTTGACACAATAAGCAGGTCAGTCACAACCAGCCTTCTGTATATATATATATAGATGAACACAAATTGAAGAGCTTGACACATTCAGCTTTAAAATACTCTGGAGTTCACCAAATATATATGAATGTATCAATTGTAGCATTGTAGCATTATATTTATGCATACCGTCCTACCATTATATTAATGCATAAGCAATATCCCTGATGGCTTTCGTCGATGAAATTAACTTCCAAATACAAATGACCTTCCGTCCCCATGTAATTTGAAACCATAAACTTGCCTGTCCTTCACATTGCCTCTATACCTACAGCGCCTCAGGGAAGCTAGATACTGGAAGATGTGAACTTCATAAGATAAAACACTATGGGTCCAGGGTTTATCTACTGCTGCATGCCGCACTCCCACACATCTGCTCACCTGGCAAATCTATGAATAAACCTGACAACTGCTGTCATTATTATTGCACCTGAAGAGATTTGCATGGTTCCCTAATCAGGACAAACCATCCATGTATTGCTTTATGGAGCCGAGATTAAACAGGACCCTCGACCTCTTGACACATTTTTGATTGCCGTCCCTATTATATTGCAGCAGGGTAAGCAGCCCTGGGTCCTGATGGGAGTTTAGACTGAGACACAGTTGGGTGGCACGGAGAGATTGAGAAAGGCAGTGGGAGGAAAATCGATTGCGGATGTCGAAGCTGGAAACATATGGGTAGACAGGGCGAGACTAATGTAAATAAAAGGGCCCAGAAGGCCTCCCGCTTGTGGAAACATGTATTCAGCACAAGCAAATCAATAAAGCATATTGTCTCGAATACACTGTAGCCTCTGCATCTAGATTCATTTTCTGTGTGATTGGTTCCCATGCTGCTTGGCCTTTTTTTATGCAGCAGGCTGAAGGTAAAGGGAGGCGATGCACTGAAATGAAGAAAGACAGTAGTTATAAACAGTCCACAAACAGATATGGACAAGGGAGCAGTGTGGAGGGCTGATATGTTATATAAGCAATGCTTATTTGATTTGTATGACTTTAGGACCAGGGTATTATTTAAAGGCTTTAGTTCAGAGATTTCACATGATAAAATGTATCACAGGAAAACTTTCCTTTGGTGAAAACTTTGGTGGACATTTGATAATTTGCTAGTGTATATATATATATATATATATATATATATATATATATATATATATATATATATATATATATATATATGAATGTAGACTGGTATATTGGTATGTACTGTACACCTATGATAGCTGCTTAGGAGGGTATTGTTAACAGTCCATTGTCCTGTAGTATTCCAATTATGCGCATTCACGTGCAGTTCTTGTGCATTTCTGCTATATTGGTATTGCTATTTGCTATTTTCCAACTTCGCAAGTGTTTTGTGCCTTGTTGGAAAATATACATTTTTGTGCAAAAGCACTAGTTTTTGCAAGACACAAATTTTGCGAGGGGATTGCACATCACTTTGAATATCTGGGCCATACTGTATGGAAAATCTCCCCACCCCTCATCTCCCAACCACTACCACTCAACAACAAAAAAAATGTCAGGTTTGTGTCACTACAGTACATCAAAGATCCCTCATTTTCCCTTGCTGAAAAGAAAAGGAGATTCAACAGATTTTCAGCCATATCCCTGGCAGGAAAAAAGATCAGAGCACAGCAATGAAGCAGGATTGAGTTATAACAGCTCTCATACTTTTCATTGCTGATGGGCAAAACCAATAGATTATTATCATGGTACACAGCTTGCTATTCCCTGGATTTCAGTATTAGGCACTCATTAGAGTTTCCTTTTGATTTGATCCTGTGATGTATGTCTTAATTAGGCATACTGGAAGGCTGTGCCGCAAAAATACAGCTTGTTATGTGACATCAAAGCGTTCTCCTTTTTTTTTTTTGCTGTAAATATAATTTAATGGGAAAAAAATGTGATGTGCTGAAGCAGTAATATTTTCCTTTTCAAATTGCTTCTTGTCTCTGCGGTTTCTATTACCCAACAAACCGATTCCCCTTAAACCATCACAGTGATGGTTAAATAAACTCTTACCATCCACCAGTTCAAGTAAAGATGACTCAAATATTATACGAGCCTTTCTTAATTACTCTACTTCAATATCAAAACAACAGGCGCTTCCACTAGATCTTTAAATAAGAACCCCCCCACAATCTGAGTGTTTTATCAAAAAGAAGAAAACGCCAAGGTTTTATAGCTAAACATGGCAAGAGACTTAATCCCAAATTTCACTGAGACTTCCTATTGACAAATTGCATGATGTATCTGCTGGAACTCTCGAAACGTTGAACTGAAAGAGGGGTCAAAACCTGAGCAATAAGAAGCTCTCTCGTAGGTTAAAAGCATGGGGGACAGCATGGTCTAGCAGCGGTTAGAATGAAAGATCCAGGTCATATTGGTTTAAAATGCTATTCTATCACCTACCTAAATCAATGCCTTGGGCATACCACTTGACCGCTATGTGCCTCATGTAGAGAATACCAGAGACAAATCTGCATTGGCCTCTCTGTTTTATGTATTTCCCAGGAATCTGTTTTAAGACTGTGATTTTGACGTCTTCAGAGAAATACAACTTGAACTAAAGAGTGGCAGATTCACCCTAGATCTATACGGGTGTCAGAGTGTTCTTATTGTAGGTACTGTAGAACTATCAGGAGCCTGCAGGCTCAGGAATGTATAATAATTTTTGAACACCCAAGTGAGTGCCAATCAGTGCAACAGGAAGCCTAAAGAAAGGAACTGATCCATGTCTATTTACAGTTCTAAGAGACCTGCGTGTGTGAGAAGGATGCTCTGTTTGGCTGCAGTGGTGGACCAAGTTGTGCGTTCTTGCTCTAGTAGAGACTCTCCAGAAGCCCACCCTCATTCACAGATCCAATAATTAGCTGCTGGTGTAGAACTGGGGAAGTGGTCCTGTGCAACACTGGCCATTATGTGTGCTGAGACCACAGAATCAAACACCTCCTAGCCTGCATTGGCTCAGGAGAGCCTAGTATACAGCTCTGGTCAAAAGTTTTGCATCACCTAGAATTTTAGGATTGAGACATCGTTTAAAAAAAAAAAAACTTTGTAAACATAATTTAGATCATTTATTTAACGTCATGTAATTAAAACGTCATGTAATTAAAGAAACTACAAAATGATTTTGCAAAAGTCTACTGGAAGCAATAATAGTAGTACAGTATTTCATGTTAGATTCTGAAATGTCACATTTTTCAAAATGTGTCAGTTTTTAGTTAAGTATATGGAAAACTACAAAGCGGTATGTAATTCAATATGGGTATATAATTCAATATGTTAATGTAACATTATTCAGCAGGTCACATTTGACGTTATGAAGTAAAATTAGTTAATTCTATAGGGCGATGCAAAACAACCAAGTCTTTCTTCTCATTAGGACCCTTATGATTTGTATTTAAACTCGATAGTTTTCAGACTTTATTATTTACTTTTTGTTTACTCTGGTGAAGTCGATCTAATCTACTGTGGCAGCAGGATTAACTGACTTCGGCCCGTTTAACATTAAAATAAGATTGATCTACAGAAAACTGATAACAGTCTTGCAAGGCATTTGTTTTTCTATTAGAGGTAAGTCTATGTTTTTTTTAAAGCCATGGCTATTATACCATTTAAGGTAAATGATACCAGCAGTGATGCAAACCCTTAGTTCATATTAACAAGAACCAATACTGAGGACTACTGTATAGCATTACCATTAGTGTACTAATTTAAATGGTAAATTAAATGGTTACAAAAAGTAATTATACTGTGCCATACATGCTATTGTATTCCCTCTGTTTATAATTGCCTCGCTGCATTCAGTCTCGTCATGATCAATCAAATGAGTTAACCCAAGTGTAGATTTCTCAAGGGCTAGTTCTGGTTCCAGTAATAATTACTGTACCCCAGGTAGGTGTTCAATACAGCCCAGCTAATGAAAACCAACTCTTTCAATCTGCACTCTAGTCAGTTTGGAACAAGCTCTCCAGTCTCTTCTTTATTACAGTAACACACCTTATTGTTCATCCTATTGCTTGATAGGTCTTGGTGGAAAACTAATTTCTGCATCCTAAGGCATGCATGAAAGGGAGACGGGAATAAGCATGAAGAATTGATTTATCTGCATTCTTTAAGCAGGGAGCTTGGTGCGTCTGAACAAAGTTAATATGCCGTCTTTGATTTGGCTTCAGGAAGGCAGACCTAAGCCATCAAGCATGCCTATTATGCTGATTTGTTTGTAACATTGACAGGTCTGTTACTTCTATTGCAGCTCCCGATCAGCTCAGCGCTGGGCGAGCCTACCTGCTCAATCGGTTGCCTAGCAACACGTTTCCTGTTCCGCGTCCCAGCTGCACACATCTGTGCAAGAACCAGTGACAGGGACCACCCTGTCACAGATACATACAGACGGGTGTCTCCTAAAATATTTTTAATTTGGCTGAAACTTATTAAAAATGAAACTGAAAACCACAAATGTATTAGACCTTTATAATTTACTTTCAATTGGAATTAGGTGGAACTGGAAAACTTTGTATTCATCAATTGTGGTTTCTTTTCCAAATACAAGGTTTACTGGAGGTTTATTTATTTATTTATTTATTTATTTTTGTGACAAATCCGGAGATTTCAGTTGAATGGAACAATTAATCAATTGGAAATTCAAAGGATGACATCATGTTGTTATAATGGTTCTTAACCGAGAGTCTGCACGGAGTGTACCACTTTTAAATAGGAAAAACAACTGCTGCGCTGAATTGGTATTGATGCAGGAGAGTTCTGCAAAGAAAATATAATAAACATTGAGACAGATTGATCCCAGTGTCAGACCATAGCCTAATAGGAAGCCTGTCATATATATCATTTTGGCAGGAAAAAATGAATTCAGAACTATTTATTGATGTGCTAACATTGTGCCAGCTATCACTAATGGGAAGAATGATAAGCATTGATTTTTGACCGGAATGAATGCTGTATTCAGAGGTATGAAAGCACTCTAAAAGTAATAGAAACGCTTGTATTTCTAACCAAGATCAAAATTACAAGGAACAATTACTGATGCACGTGATTAAAACTGACAAGGTTGTGTTCGGGTAGTGCAGAAAAGAGGTTGGAAGATTTGAATCCCTGAATTATGTTTTCCAGCCTGCTGACATGCTGCAATAATACTACTTCTTCTTCTTCTTCTTCTTCTTCTTCTTCTTCTTCTTCTTCTTCATATTAATAAAACAGTGGCCCTAAAAACCTCCATTGTTTAAATTAGTTAAACCAGACCCTCCCAGTAAGGTTTTGACAAGTTTGATTTTCACAACTTTGTACACAGAGACCCAGTTTAATGATCTTAGCAATCTTAGCACCATCGTTTAAACTCAGTACACCCCCAGCATCTTAAACTTCTTTTTAATACTTTTAATTGCTTTTTTTATCAGTTTTCCAATCCATCTTCTTGTCATATTGCAAGAAGATGGATTGGTCTTCAGATTGCTCTTCAGATGTTTAAGGTATGCAGGAGTTTCTGTTTTATCACATAACTAATTACAGAACCAGCGTATCTTGAGGTAGACAGCCAAGGGAGTGTCTGATGCAAAAACAAGAGGCCCTGCTACCATGCTAGGGCACAGCAGACAAGACATTACACATGTAACACATCTGATCAGTCAGTGACCTCCAACTAGAATCCCAGCCTGCTCACTAAATTACTACAGCATGGTGAGGATTTACAATCTGACATTAATCGCTGAACTGCAGATAAAACTCACATTGATAGATCTAGAACTTAATAAGTCTTCTGCATTTTTTTGTGTAGAGTAGCAGCAGCATTTTCTAACCACTTTTGATTGAAATAAAATAAAATAAAATAAAATAAATGTTTATTTTTATTTTTTTTTGTTTTCTTTTCACAATACAAAATACAGTTGTAGTACTGTGGGAGGGTTGGTATTTTAGTAAAATGAATTAGATATATTTATTGAATGCTTGTGCGCTATGCAAAAACAAGTGAGGGAATTCACAGACGGCATTCAGTATTGAAGAATAATTGTAAAACTGCACTCACTATTTGACACAGCTGTAGAATTGCTGATCCTTTGATTATAGCTGAAAGGATTGCATTTTCAGTTATAACTCAGCTCCTCCCTTTGCTAGGATAAAATGCTTTCAAAATCACAGTACTGTAACCATATATTTTTAGGATGTGACGTCAATGAGTACGAACATTACTAACTTTTTGCACACAAAACGGCAAAACAACAAAAAAACTACCGTTCTTAACAACAACAACAGTGTAGTCACTCCTGTTCATCATATTGCAGGTAATATTCAAGATTATGTTAAAACGTGGCTAGGCAAATTCAGCTTCCGACACCAACAGTAAGGCATGAAACCCACAAGTAGATATGGGAGCTGCTGTAAATCAAGGTCAGTACATTAGGTCTAGAAACAGAAATGCTATCCCTGTTCCTTAATTATATGACCCCATACCTTTTCATTTACAAATTAACCCCTTGTGTTAGGTGTTTATTCTCATTTTGGCTTTGTGTTTAAACAGTATAATATCTGCTCTTACTAGAGAGGGGCAACTGGGCCATACATGACAAGCATGTGCTCATTTCAAAATACAAGAACAGGGGGCTTTGACACACTGGTATACAGTAATAAATACATAAAACGAGACCTCAGCTTACATTTTTTACTGACATACAGTAAATATGACTCTGCAGGTGATGGAAAATATTGGTGTAGACCACTCTGTCTCACATTAACCTCATTACTCTAAGATTCCTTCACACTTCTAATGCGTTCATTGCTAAACCTAGCCTGTAACATGTTTATAATAGCGATTCTGCAGCTAGATGACCTTGTATGAGACACATTCCCATTGAAACTGCATGAACTCTCTTGATGCAAGCTCCACTCAGGAATTATTGCTCTTCATGCTGAAGAGATCACTTCAGGAGATGATGTCATATGATGTCTTCCCCTTTTAGCAACGTACAGTGCGCTTCGTATCACTGCGAATGTGAGCATTTGTTTATTTTACTATCACTGGCCAAAAGTGGTACTATTAATCCCTAAACTCACAAACGTCACTCCCCCAGCTGTGTTAGTTTTGCTTTTACACAGAGTTTACATGTTATGGACAGTATATCAGCGATGTGAGTTTTCAATTCTGCCTCCTGTTTGACTTGAAACAGTCTAAGCATGTTTCCTGAGTTCTCCAACTCAGCGATAACACAGCTGTTGTGTTTAGGGTGTGCGCTCCAGTTCATAAAAGCTATCTATTATGTGCACTAGCCTTCCCCAATGAAGGCTGCTGCGCTTCGTGAAAAATTGGAACACATTTTCAACACCTCATCCAGCAAACACATGTAAAATTAATACTGCATCCAAAAGCTCTATTAAGGCTGTAGACCTTCCACAAAAAGAACACAAACACAATTAACGGTACTTGGATGCTGGGAAATACGCCATTTGACTCTGTTTTTTTTTTGTGCAAAGCACTGATGAAGGTTATTTTATTAGGAAGGCTGTCAAGAATGTTTGACATGCTAATTTAACAGCAAGAAAGAGCAAAGCTATTTCTTCGCCTACTTTGGAATAACCAGGGATTTGTTTTGTTGTTCTGTTGAATCAGAAGCAAATTATGAACGCTAACTGCATGAGCAAGCTTTCTTCATTTTCAACACCTTGCGAGCTTTCTTGTTTGGATGCTTGTTTCTCGATAGGATGAAAGGCTTCTTAATGCCTTGAAGGATTGAACTGGCTTCATAATGAGTTAAGAACGAAACAGGCAAAGGTACAGATTATTAATAGATCTGTGAGAATAATCATTAAGCGAGTGCACATGGGTTGGATTTTCCTTGCTAGGTTTAGTTTGCAGTAACTTAGTATAATTGATGTACATTCTTGTAACTGTCAGCTTACACAGACTGGCAAGTAAAAACTTTAGATGTTCTGTAATATACTGTCTGTCAATGGTGCTATCATCTATGCTGGATAGCATCTTTTTCAATTGGGTCTCTGTAGCCCCAGTTAGAATTGTGGGCTGGCAGGACATGATCTCTCCAATTCGCACTGATGGTTGAAGTTGCCTAATGAGCATCTAATGTAAAGGGCATTATAAGGTTTTGAAACTTTGACTGCAGAATCCAAAATATGTAGGCTGATCATGAAGCCTGTGAATATGTTATACTGTTTGAGGATGGTAAATTAATTTACAAATCGCAATTATACAAAAACATGATGCATAGATCTTCAACTTATGGTGTGATGTCCGCTTGCCCATTGGATGGTAGACTGCAGATGGAATCAGCAGTTGCTCCCCAATTTGATACTGGAGTGAGATGAGGTTGAATTTTACAGACTTGTTTCATGGTGCAGAAGGAAATGTGACATAAATCTGCACTGCACATGCTTCTGAGTTCTGACAGCGTACATGGCTCAGGTCCTTTGAGAAATAAGAGGGTCCAAAGCAGAATACACCTGAAAGAAAACAGGAAGCATGGTAGGTGGCCACATTCCTTCTGGCATTGACTAATGACTGCTGCCTCTTGCTTTAATGCAAGACCTGAGTGGGTCACTGCATTTCTGACAGTGTACGTTTTTGTCCCCTCATGATAAAAATTAAGTGTTCAGAATGTTCCACTGGGAGATCCACTTTATGAAATATAAACACCAAAAACCTCATATCTGATGGCACTGCAAGACTTACATGGATTACTGCCAGTTTTACAGGCCTCAACGGATAACAACAGCACAATCTGCCTGTCTTTAGCGCCTCTGAAAAGCAAGGTCCCAGTTTGGTTTATACAACTTTAAAAAATTATAATTGTGTAATGAGAAATCCCAATTCAAATAATGAGGGTCATAAATTGAATCAAAAGGCAGTTATGTGTTTGTTAAGTCAACAGCAGACACATTGTACAGTTTAAGTTTACCTCACACATACACATTTAAACCGCTCAAATATTTGCACACACACATTCAAACCCATTTTCATTTGTACAATGTTCACTGCAGGTTTTCTGTCCATCAAACACCTGTCTATTTAGATAAAGAGATTATAGTGTACAGTATTTGCAAAAAAAATCTATCTGAGTCTGTAATCACAAATAACTTTTATTTGAAAACAGGAAAGGCACTCGTCACTGTGTTTGCAGTCTTTGTTTAGTATGCAGGCAACCAGTTAGAGCAGGAAAAAATAAAATTAAACACTGCTGAATTCTTGGCTGCTATATGGCTCATTGTATTGAATATTAAAGTTTAATATGAGAGCAGGGAAAATACATTACAACTTCGGGCCTCTATAGTTGCTTGCTATTACCTTTCCAATTTGTTTCGCCTGAAAGCAGAAGATTGATTTTAATCAGCAGCACCATATGTTGACTTGAAGAATTCTTAACTAGAAATATCAAGGCTTTCAGTGCGGGACTGAATTGCATTCAAACAAGGAAACAAAGAAACAAACAAATAACACTTGCTTTCACTTTTTTTTAAAAAGCTCATTGTAGGTGTAAACCTCAGGTTCAGAAAACTGTACAGATGCATTCCAAGATAATATCTTAATCAATTCACAACTGTATAAATACTACATCGTCGGAGAAGTGGATCAATGGTACAGGAAGTAGATGAATGCAATCCCTCAGGGCTCTTCATATCAAGCTGGGTCTTCCAATCAAATCTGCCCCTGTCCAAAGTTGCTGAGAGTAGTGCATCTTACATTGAATGACACTGTATTAGACTGGTAATGGTAATGGTAATACTACTGGTAATACTAATGGTAATACTATGACTACTATGACTACTACTACTACAGCTGTTACTAATAATAGTACTTACACAATTGCGTATAAAAGGTACTGAAGATTATAGTTTAAAATATAGAAAAAAAAGACCAAACAAAATTAAGCTTTTGTTATTTGTAAAGGCTCAGGGACAATAAACAAGATTGCGACTGCAGTATACTCAATCTGCATTTCATATTAATGTCCTTTCGATTCTACACTTCTTCAAAGTAAATATGGGCAGATGGGAATTTCTGTGTAAGTATATCTTTGAAGTGATCAGTAATACAAAAAAAGAAGAAAAACCTGACAGCACTGAATAAAAGAAGAGGCTTTGAATGTATTTTTCTTTAACAAGGTTTTGTTGATAGGCATCTAAAAAGATATTGTTGCATGCTGTTCATTCACTAATATGAACAAGTACAATAAAAAATAAATCTTTCTTGCTCATTTCTTTTTTTTTTGTTTAATTTGAATGTCACTTACATAACTTCTGCAGTATTAGCACAGCTTATCTTCATTACACATTGTACTTTTTTTTTTAAATTACCACCAATGAAGAACTTGTAAAGGACATACTGTCAACAGCTGCAACTCAGCAAAAAACACCTAGTAAAAATAGATTGAAAGTAATGCCCTCTATAGGAAGGAGAGTGTAATACCCATGGTATTTTATAATACATTATAGACTGCTCATGATCTGCTCAAGAATGAGTCTCATCCCAAATGAGTGAGACTTGGCATGTCTGTACTGGTATAAAGATGAAATAACAACCTTTCTCCAGTGAGGCAGGCAGGGGAAAATCTGCCAGATGAGGCCAGCATTAAGGGGAGAAGAAAATCAAATGATAATACAGATACATATGGTTAAAAAGTGGGTGCTTTTTATTGTGGGAGAAGGAGGAGGAGGAGGAGGAGGAGGAGGAGGAGAATGAGAAGAAGAAGAAGAAGAAGAAAAAGAAGAAGAAGAAGAAGAAGAAGAAGAAGAAGAAAAAGAAGAAGAGTGCATTATAGAGACAAAGTTTACAAATGTGATATACTGTGTTTACAGTTTGCACCCTGTTTTGAAAATCAGTTTGATAAGAAAGCTTTTAAACACACTAGAAGGACATTTGATCATTCTTAAAACTAAAAACATATATTTTATATTAGCTTACATTTTCAGATTCATTATTAAAATGGTTTGCATTTTTGAGATTTGTTCTGTATAATTACTCAACAACTGTATTTAATCTAGTAAATATCTTTACTAACTAATGGGCAATATTCATAAAAATTTAAGGACTATTTCTTAACATTCTTTTAAACAGTGCGTTGAAAAATGAACCCTACAAAAACATCTCTTAAACAGGTGGTATTATGAACTACAAACGTGCTTTAACTTATCAAAATGGCCTTAAAAAACTAAAACATTTTCAAAAATTACCCTATCAGATTATACTCCTGTAAGCACCACTGAACTTTCATTTGTTTTGTTTGTATGTAATTGAATAAAAATGCTTGACAAAAAAAAAAACCAATGTTGCTCATTTTCAGCAAATTTTATTAAACAATATTAAATAAAAATGTGATTGGTTTAAAAGGAAACTATCTTATGTGATTTATATTGCTTTTAGACTGGTGATTGTAGTTATTTTAAAAGAAACATATGTAGAATTTCCCCAGGAGCATTTCTGTGATTAGGAGACATATTGTGCTTGTACTGTAGATGCATTGTTGTATTACTGCCATGTAATCCAAAGCAGATATATTAGGTTAAAGAAAGATAAAAAAAAACAACATCTTGACAAATAGTTGCATTTAAAAACAAAAGTCTAATACCTGATAACTAAATAAAGTTTAAGATGTCTTTGCTTTGACTAAACATTTTATTTAATACAAAGCTAAAGAAAACAGATAAATGATCTGTTTTTAAAGCATTAAGATTCACAAACATATAAAAGAAAGTTTAACATTGTTCACAGATGTTTAACATTGTCGTATCAAAAAGGGTTGATTAAACTTTCCCCCATTAGATGTATGTGCCCCACTGTGACCTTTTAGAACCACACCTCCTCAGAACATTCCCTATTGCGCTTATTTGAGTGTCGTGTCACTTTCATTGCAGTCCAGTGTTCATTCATTTGCACTGAAATTAAAACCACAGTGCCAACAACATCTTGAGTCTGATTGGCTGTGTGACGTAAACACCATGGTACATAGACCTGTCTGCAGACTGCCTGAACGGCCTGTGGTTTCAATTTAACATTTCATATTAGACATCTTACTCAGTGCAATCGACGGAAAGATCTAGACAGAGGTGGGCAGAAGCAGAAGAAAGGGACTCACAAGCAATGCTAGAGTTGCTAGTTTACACAAAAGGCACTATACTTGTCGCCTAAACCATTATTTGATCATGCTAGTGATGCTGTACCTGGCCCTGGCTGTAACTGTGTTTTGAAATTGGACACATGTAGTCTATTTGTAATGTCTCACAGTTAATTTGGTTTCACATGAATTGAATTCCATCAACTGTTTGCTGGTTGAGGGCTAGCATTTTCCTGGTCCTGCAAATGGATCCGAGCTCTGACCTCTATAGGCAAACCCTACAGCACTGCTTTGTTCCTTTGGGCTCCCAGGGCACACATATGATATATAGAGACAATCAGCATCAAAGGTGGTCTGACCAGCAGAAATCAGCTCATTATTTTCTCCTTCTCACTCGTTTCCACTGCAGACGAAATCGAGCTGCATACAGGTTTTTCAAATTAGTATAGAACCCAAATTTGTTGTCTGACCTCCTTTTCCACTTGACAAAGAACAGGAAGTAAGGTCAACATCAGATAGCTTTTTTTTTTTTTTTCAAAGACATCCGATACACCTCCTTTCTGGATTTCATGGACACTGTATAGGCTAATTAATGTCAAAACCTCTGAATTTGCAATTGAAGTTGCTTTTTCACCAAGGTTTTCGGAACAAGTTCAAAGGTTAAACAGGTTAGAACCCACCGCTTCCACACAACCCTGCTTGCATCTATAACATAATTGTGTGAATCATGCATTACTGTGGTACAGTGCAGGCAGCTTTATAAAGGGAAGCTGATTAAACTCAGGTATTACTTCGGTTCCACTCTGGCTTGAGGTTTGCGTGGAGCACCACAGTCCGACACTACACCCTCTGTGATTGTTGCTAAGAGGTTCAAAACAAATCTATATTTCCATTGGAAACACATCCATTTGCATGAAATAAGTATAAATGAATGATTGAATCATTTACTAAATTATGGAATTCAGTTTATATATGAATAGATGAAACGTATAGAAGGTCCGATGCTATTTTACTGATTAAGTGTGGGGTCACATTTGAACTAAATGTAAGTTTTATTGGTCAGTTGTCTGACTCCATAGCCCAACACTACAAACATCTGTGGTTTAATTTAATCTAAAACATTAGCTTCTGTTGTCAAATCTGGTGTTGCTGTATGTTACTTCCATTCACAATGAATGGATATAGAGGATGTGTAGTATTACAATGATACGGCCGCTTGCACAGTAGTTTATTAAAACAGTTCCCACCTGACTCTCACAAAACACAGTCATGTCTGAGAGCTTTTAATATATATATATATATATATATATATATATATATATATATATATATATATATATATATATATATTCACACGACTGCTCAGCAGTTTATTTCAACCAGACTAGATTGATTAGCTTTTTAGAGCTTTTGTGACATTTCAATTAAACGTGGTCTGTGCTCTAAAAAGTCCTCTAAAAACGTCATGATCATTAGCACTTCCAAAGTTATCACTAACAGCATCAGCCACACTGTTTCACCATATGTTGTTTGGAAATAAGTATCAGGTGTGAAGAGAAGCAGTTGAATCAACAGTGATTAAAACAAAGAACTGGATGCCGAGTGTGGACTGATGGACAGACAGACAAATGGACAGTCATGCATTAGCTTTTGTAGATGTCCAACCATCTGTGGATGTTTTCTATTGAAATTGTCTTTTTGTTATTGTTATGGGTGGCAGAAACATGATTTTTACTGTCAAAATCTCATATTTTAATACACTGTAAAACTTCCAAGTCATACCATTACATGCAATATATTTAATTTGATTTTGTAAACTGTATCTTTATTATTAACAGTTCTTTAATTTTTTTTAAAGAAATATATTAAATGATGTATGTGTATTTAACCACCTATTTGTTAATGTACAGGTCCATAGGGCCTCATAACTTTTTATGATGTATAATTATCAGATGGTCATGAATATGTTCATCTGAATCCATAAGTGAGCACATAGTTTTTAAAAAACTGTAAAATCACTATTTTGTTTATTACTTTTTTTTTTTCCTGTTGCAGCAGAGAGCTGTTTACAAGTCACATTTCTGCCCAAGAATCTCAGCTGGTGTGAGTAGATTCAAATAGAATACCAATTGGAAACAGTTTGAAATTCTATTAATTCCAGTAGTTTAAAATTCTACCGTTGTGTGTTGTTGTTTCTTCTGTCTCTCCAGGGAAGTTCAGGGTAGATAGAGAGGCTGCCAGTGAACAGGAAGACGCCTGCTGCATTTGCACAAGAAAAGGTATGGATTAAATCTTCAGCCTCTGCTCAAGCTCTGACGGGCCTTTCAGGGGACCCTCCATCATTACAGAAAAAAAGCTACATTTTGGAATGTAGGTTAGTGTTTAAGAACTAAAAAAGGCACTGAAACACACAGTCCATTTTTATTTATCTTGCTCCCTGACAATATGTTCACTTACAGATGATCTTATTTTTAGCATGATTTTCTCTGGCAGTGGATTTGAACAGCTGGTTTATAACATGAGTATTTTAACCATGATACACACTGGGCTAGATTCTCAAAGATATCTACTCCAAATAGTCATTAGCTAAAAAAAATTCAGAAAGAAAAATCCTACTCAATGAGCATACCAAAGGGAGTACAGCACAGTACAGTGCTCTGAAGGAGGCTGACACTTTTGCTGTATGTGTTGTTTCAATATACAAATAGTCTTTGTTTCTCCTTGTAAGGTTTTCACCTTACTGTTTTCATTAACGTTCGTTGCACACAAACGGCAACTTAAATTAGAGACAGGACCAGGCTGCCAGTCACAGCTGCCAGGAACTAGACATTTTGATTACAGTGTTTGAAAAAATAAAAACAACAAAAACAAACATGTACTTGGTACTTGCAAAGGAAGACCTGGCTTGTATTTTATCAGCCACGTTAAATACGATCCACAAGGAGACGTAATAAAGACGACAAGACATGCCAGGGATGATTCTGTGACCACCCACTTGGAGATACCCACCACCCAGGATCAAACCACAAAAACAATCCTCAAAAATGTAAATAATTCCTTGCTTATACAATAACAGCTAGATTAGAGAGATGAATAGGCTACGAAGATCGGAAATGCTAAGCATAGAGCACAGGCAATTTGTTCATTCAAAGACTTCAGGAGCAACATTATAATAGGACCAGGTTCTTGTCTTCCATTCTTAGAATTAGCATAATTACTTATTAAAACAATTTTAAAGTTGTTGAAATAAATCTAAGTATACCCTTTCACTTGCATTTCCTTACTTGAGAATTTTATAGTAATTAGTTCTTCATCTGTACTACCATTCTTCCATTGACTTCTATTAGCACTGCAACTCTAGCGCCAGGCAGAGAGCAGGCATAATATGGTAAAGCTGTCCAGGTCCACGCCCACGTCCACGTCCAGATGAAGCTTTGGGAGGCAGGAAGGAAATACCTTCCCTTTAATAAAAGCTTAATTTCCTTTGTTCTTGATCAGTGACAGGAATCAGAGTCAACATTGCATAGCTCAGTCTTTCTAGGATTGAACAAATGGACAAACAGCTACCATACAAGCAGGTGTCATTTCTAAAAGGGTATTTCAGTGACATTATGTTTAACTCTCCAACCCTGAATAGCATGCCTCATACTCTCCTGAGGAAATGATTGGCACATTGTTACCTACAGTAAAACTTTCCAAATGGAAAAGGGAAATGATATGAACAGTACTGTAAATTGCATAAAGAGGCGCGCTAGTGACTTGAGGCAAGTTATTAGTGAAGTCTGCATATAAATATGGTCACTCTACAGTACAAACTTGGCTGTTTCAGACATGGTCCTAAGGGCCCAAGTTAGCTGTTGCCAACAGCAAGTGCTTGATGAGCGGACTACCTGTATGAATACCTTCCAATAATAATAGTAAAATATCCATTTAGATCTGGCAGTACTGCGGGACATTGAAAAAATAAATATAAAAATAACACGTGTGATGTTGAGATTCTGAGATGATAATGTCCCCACCAATTCTTTAAGGGATCTACAGTTATATATATTAGTCAAAGTACAGTTGCGCTGCACTGATGAGCCCCAAACAGTGCGAAACATGTCTGCAGATACTGTGCTTTGACTTTTAAAACTCTGTGAATGTAGAATCCTTTAGGAGACTTTCACGCGATTTGATTGGCTTTTGTAATGCTGAAATTTGCATATTTCGAATCCTCATTTTCGGAACAATGGAATTCTGAAAGATCACAAAAACATTCCTATGGTAACTGAATGAGTATTGTTGGGTTAACATAAAGCAATACTGTTTGTTGAAAACACCTAGATTGTGGAATCCACTGTTCTCTGCAGTTCAGTCTTTTTGTTGGAAAACTTTTTCGTTCATAAAAGCACATGCATTCTTGTGCTCTGTTATTTTTCTGACAGCTATAGACAGGGATGATTTATTTTAAGTTTCATATGCTTTTTCCATCACTGGCTTTGATTTCAGGCTGCAGCTAAAGTGCATGACGACATCAGTAAAAATAATTGCAATTCTATATATTGAAGTTTGATCATTTTCATATGGGTAATTTCATAGTTAAGGGTCTCCAGTTTTGCCATGCCTGCTTTTAATTACGAACTCTGTAAACAGACACTGGGAATATATGCTGTATACTGTGTTTTGATTTCATATGTATTTTTTTAAAATGTTCCCTTGGAATGAATACAACTCAATCTCTTACTAAATTCTTGAATTCCCATGGAATTCATTGATACTTGCAGCACCTATTCATATTAATGACTCATTATTATGATGATATCATGAAATTATGTAATTACACATAGTTATATAGTTAAATGCAATGCAGTTGTAACTATGTAATTATATTATTATTACATTTAAACATTTTAAAAACATTCCAGTTTATTCAACCTGCTAAACATTTCCTGTTCCAAAACAAAAAGGTATTTTAACTCTATATGTTGTATTGGCATGAATGGCAGTTCTATTAGATAACTTATAAGTAATCTAGGAGGAAATAGAAAGTAAAGAAGTAAAGTAAATTGCTAATTTCATTTAGCTGGTACTTGGACCTAAACATCTGACCCAACAAAATCTGACATCAGCCCAAATCCAGTTGGACACAAGATCCTCAATTCTGTCTGTCTTTCCAAACGTGTCCTTTTTAAATTTCACTGGTAATTGGTATATTGGTATATGCAGCCCATTGACTTTGAAAATGTAAAAGCCAGGCTGAAATCTTACCAGCATTCATAAGTGACTTACCACGCCGTCCAAGCCTGACTCCTCATACAAAAAGTGCTTATAATGCATAAACTGTGTATGTGATTGATATTTTTAAACACTGTCAGACTCGATTAAAACTAATGGGTCTTGTAATTTTCTTTTATTTTTTAATAGTATTTAAACTCTTTCTTTGCGGTTTCAGGGGCAAACTAGACTGTTTAAAATGCTGTCACTGTAAAAGGCTGTAAGCTAACACAGTGATACACCTATCCTGTAACTTTTCCACACTGTGTTTGGTAGCATGTGCTACTCTTTTTTCTTTTTTTTCTGCAGTTGTGCTGCAGCTGGGTTTTGAATGGCAGGTTTGTAATAATTGTGTATCTATTACAATGCAACAAATAAGAAAACTGACCATCATGTTGTTTACAAATCACAAAGTGAAACCACAGCCATCTAAAAAGCATTGTTTATAATACTGTTTGGCGATTGTTTATCCTTCATGAATGTTGCTTTGAGAAAACGAAAAATTTTATAAAGACTTTTAACTTGTTGATAATTATACCTCTTCACTTTGGCTACCAAAGTGGTAATCTGGGCTACTTTAAATAGAGGTTTTTTTAATTTCACAAGCAAATGAACGAGTGAACGAGTCCTCTGGTGTAGTAGGTAGATGGTCTTGTGTACAGGGATGAATAGGTGTCATATCCTACTGTCTTGTACTGAACACATGATCAGGACTTTAGAACCCAGAAGGCAGCTGGAGTTTGTTCGGGGGAACTAGCTCCTGCTCGCGATTGACAAACTCAAGATAAATTGACTGGAGCTTATTCAGTGCTTTAATTTGTTCTTGGGCTCATTTTACGCTACATAAACCTGAATGTGCTCAAGATGTGAGGTCCACACCAGATGAACTAATTATAAAACATACAAGTGCGTAAATAAATGTCCCATGCAATTCCTTTTGGATTTCATGGTCACTCTGTATTCCAATTAACATTAAGGTCCTCTTTGAGGTCATCACAATCCCAACGTGCAGCTGGAACATCACTATGTGTTTCCTGCAGCAGCCCTGGTTCAAGCCTTCAGGATAGTACCGCTAGCGTTCACAACTAAGACACATTAAGTATGTGTAGAATTCCAGTAGCTCCCTGACGGTTTGCACAGTGAAGGTCTCAATCGAGTGGTTTATTAGAACTCCAGTAAGCTGGAATGTGTCTATTAGTAACCCCTAGGCTAAACAGTTCCCAAACATCTAATACAAATCTCTGCTTAGTGCATCTAAGGATAGCTGCTAAAACAAAACAGATTTGATTCCCTTGAAGATTTCTTCAGTGTGTTAAGCAAAATTAAAAGAAATGCCAAATACATGATTTGGTCACCCGTGGCTAAGTGTTCTATTTAAAAATACCAATGGAAAAATAAAATCCACGTAAAAGAGGGAAATGATATCAGAAGTAACATTTGCCTTTATCCCCCTCCTGTTTTTCTTCAGTTCAGAGCACTAACTGTTAACCCTTTTGTCAAGCTAGTTATTTTTATCCGAACAGGTTTTGACTACAGGCACGTGTTTCCTAATATGACTGGACAATGCAGAAAAGCAAGTATAACCTCCCCTGGAAAAAGGGACAAATCGAAACCAGCTGGCTTGCACACTGTTTGTAGTCGGAGTTGATAAGGAATGACAGTTAGGGAGCTTGGAGCTTGTCCAGTACCATCTTCTCCCAGCAGGTATTGCTGTAGGCAATGTAATGAAGGTACTCCGTATGCAGAAATCAAAGGAAATTGAGGAGAGAGAAGCCAAAAATAGTGTCAATACATGTCCTGATTTATCTTTGAGCTGACTCATCTTAGTATGAAAATGAAAAACACTCCACTGCCTGCTGTTGTGTCCAGTCTTTCTGATACTTCAATGAAGAGAGGAAGTGGAGTTCAGTAAGGAGATCCTCTGTTTTGGTTTCCTTATTAATTAGATGCAGAGACATGGCTCTGCAGATTTAATATATCTAAAAATAAACGTATTCCAGCACTTGTCCATATCCATAATACCCTGGTTTTCATTCCAACTGAGCTCTCAATTACTTAACTAGACTCTTAATTGATCTGATAATTTGCTTAATTAGACCTTATAAATTGTTTTTAGCTCAAACAGTTGCTCACGTTGAAGTTGCTTATAAAATGTTCACCCGATACGCATGCCAGCGTCAGTGACACACTGTCACTGGAGGTGAAAAGCGCTCAGTGCCTACTGGCGCTGGTGTATAACACCTGTAACATGTTGAAAACACCACACAAACAATTGTCATGTGAGACTTTCTATATTGGCTTGCTAGCTTACAATTGGCTGCTTGTCCGTGGCGGTGCAGCACTGAGCTCTGGTTTAACATGTTACAGGTGTTATACGCTAGCGCCAGTAGGCACTGAGCACTTTTCACCTCCAGCGACAATGTGTCACTGATGCTGGCATGCGTATCGGGTGATAAATGATCTGATTTACATTTTTATAAGCTATTATTAATACAAATACTAAACACATAAGATGCTCCGCTGAACACTCTGCAGATATCTGCTTAATATTTGCATATTTTCCTGCAAATTTGGACTGCCTTTATTCATAGGTCCTAAGTGAAAAGTGAGGTGTCATCTTTTAGGCATTACTGACAGGCAGTGATGAAAAATATTTGAGCTCCGTGAGAGTTCTGTCATCACTTCAGCTATAATCACGAGCAGCCCTGTCCATTTAGATTTTTTTCTGTTCAATCAGCAGAAAAGGCTCACTTGACTATAATGCCCAATTATTCTTGTAATTTGCCCATTTTATTGATGAATTCAAAACATTCTATTAATTAAATTGTTTTAGTGGTGGAGCTAAATACTGTACCGCCATCATGTAAATGATAAAAATATGAAACTTGTATAAATATGAAAGCTACAAATCCGCGCTTGGATGTTTAGTTAAAAAAAGTTGAAGGTTGTTGCTTTGGTATGTCTAATTATATATATATATATATATATATATATATATATCTATATATATATATATATATATATATATATATATTTTGCAGGACATAAGCATGGCCATTTATCATTTATCTCTCAGAATACATTATTTAGAATATTCACATATTTATCCCAGACATCAAATATTAATAATTTGTTTACATGAATACCTGAACAATATTTGTCAAGCTCTGTTTAGGTGCACAGATCTCTAAATGTGCGCGAGAAATACCGAGAATAGACAACACACCTCTCCTACATCTACAGAAGTGTCAAATGTTCTAGTTAAAACAATCAACAATCACAGGCTGGGTCCACACAAAGAACAGCTTGAGAAGTTGGCTCCTTGAGAGAGAAGGAGAAAGTGACTTTGTCTGGGTGGACATGCAAGAGGTCATTGATAAGAGCAGAAGAGAGGTCAGCGGTAGGACGCTACCCTTGGGGCAGCCCTAGTATTGATAGCCCATAGTGTCTGCCCTTCAATGTAACGACTCCACTGCCCTCGATTGAACACAAGAAAGAGACCTTTGTGCTCAACATTTAGTAATGCTGGGGGGCTTTGTGGTTACTCTGAAGCTTTTCTGATTGCTGTGGTTCTTGAAACAGACATGTTTATGTTGAGCGGGGGTATTGAAGAGTTCAGGAAACAGGCATTGCCTACAGAGCGGGCTGTGTAATGTTTGATTGTCTGTGTCACGGGTAGGCAAAATGGGCACTTCCAATCCATTCCATTGCAGGACTTTGTTCCAACCAGATCCTTCATTATCTAATTGACAGAGGTCCAGAGGGTTTACTGTTTAAAGTCGCAGGGCCGTTCACACTCCTGGTAAGGCATTTATATCCCAAAACATCCCGTACCCTAAAGTAAAGCCCCAAAAAGTGAGAACAGAAAATGCAATGCGGTCTGGTACACGATCATTATCTAGGTATTTTATTAAGGGTGGCACTTCCACTGTACTTTTGATTAATCACAAACCAAAACATTTGCAGGCAACTTGTTTGACAATTAGTGTACCGATACCATTTTAAAATGTTATCACTGAACGCCACAGGGGATATTATTTTGTAAATGAATGATTTTTAATAATACTCTTGACATTTCTTTTGAACTTGCAGCAACTTGCCCTTTGGAGCCCACTGAAAATAAGACTGTTTGGGAAATAATATCCCAGTAAAAATAAAATTTATATATAAATAAACAGCCCTGAAACAGGCTCAAGTTTGAACAAAAGGCCTCGTTAATATGTACAGGAGATAAGGCAGCAGGAACAGGTGTCTGAATCATATAGATTTAGCTGACTTGCAGATACAGCTTGGTTGCGCTTGCACGCTTCGACTAATGTTTCTAATGGAACCTGTGGCACTGTTTCAATTCTACTATAGAGCACATAGGTTTTTAAATTGGGTGTTGCATTTGAGAGGCACAAGCAGAGCCTTCACTTTCAGTCAAACTTAGAAATGTCAAGCATGTGCAATCAAATGGCCCAGTCATTGTCTGCATTATCACATGGGCCAATATTTGCTGCTTATTACTTATTGGGTTACACCAACTACAGTACCTGTGTTATTAAAGTCTATCTAATAAAGAATAGTACACAATGACTGCTTTTTCATTTTCATCTAATTTTGCTTCCATAATCACGTCAAAGGTTCCCAGAGCTAGACCACTGTTAGTGTGTTACTAAAAAGAAATCATTGATAATTCCACAAGATGTCTTCATTATATTATTCATTAGCGATAGAAACTTCTGTATTTAAAATGTTTGTCTAAATTGTATGTCTCTTTTTTTCTGTACATTATGAATGGATGTTTATAGACAGAGACTTTCAATCCAGCATTGTTTGTATAGGTCTCTCTAAAGTTAGATAATACATTACTAATAAAATATTAGAACATTTTCACACACACACCAAAAAGACTGATGAAACAAAAAGACAACAGTATGAAAGTCACAGAAAGAGCAACAAGGTAGAGATCAATTCTTTATAAACTGCTCTTTCATCACGGCAAACATTCATCTTTCAAGAGGCCCAACCTTGTAAGCAGGCAGGGGAAATAAAACATATTAGCTAAGTATAAATGCATACAATTAACAACACAACTAGAAATATGTATTAGTATTGCATTGTTATTATTATGTGCTTATTTATATTACCCAACTTTTCCTAGGTGAAAGAGTTTATTTAATCATCTCAAAAAGGTTTAGCAAGGGATTTTAACAACTTTGCAGGCTAAATTGAACATGATGGCTTTAACCTGCAGCTTTAACAAGACAGTTTTCAAAGACCTTAGAATTTAAATATAATTCATGGTGGGATTTGTAGTTTCTAGAATCATCGAAACAAAAGAGGAATTTTGTAAATTCAGTCATAAACCTTGCTTAAGAGCATGGGGAGAGACTGGTCACACATCTATATACATACTGTAGGCTTGAAATGGACAGGAAGGAAATGGTTATGCATAAATACTGTAAAGCAGGCAAATGCATTCTTATTCATGAATAACAATGCTTAAAACTAATTTAAAAAAAACAACAAAAAAAACTTTTTAGTTTCAGGGGAGAAAACAATCCTGCAAAATTGCACTGCTGCCTACCACCAAGAAAGAGAACTTTCTATAATGTTATTTTGTTGTAGCGTTTTCAGGGGCGTTTAGATGAGGTTAGTATGCCACTGCTTGATAACAATGTTCCACTTTTGCAGTTATGCAATGGACACTTTGGCCAATGCATTTTTCATAACCAAGTTAGAAAGGGCTATGTGGCTCAAATGGGACCAATGATAACTTTCCTCAGAGTTAAGGTACTTAAATAAATGAGAGTAACTGAAATAATTTAAAAGGAACAGATGTTAAAATGCAACTGCAATTTACTAACAGGGCTGCATGTTGAGAACTGCTATTGGGCTTCTTTCTGTAGTGCAATATTTCATCAATGACCCACTAATGTTCTGCTGTTTAAATGATTGTTTTCATACAAGATAGAGCTCTGGAAGCTTTGCATTGTTTGACAAGAATAATCCCCTTCTTTTCTGCGACACTATTAAAACACTGTATTTTACATGGTATGTGGATTAATGGGAAGGAGTGGATGGAGACTGGAAAGATTTATAATAACTTGATTTACGAAGTTTTCAAATGTGATTTCCCATACCTCAGTTTATCCAGTACCCTGTGGACAAATTGCATCCAAACCATAATTACCGCATCAAGATAGTTACAGCAAACTACAATGACTTATTTATTTGCAGCACAAATAAGGGTGCTCCTATGTCATTATGGGAAAAATTATGGGAAGAAATGGGTAACAGTTTACATTAAGTGTCTCTAATTGCTGTGTACTGCATTTACATAGTACAGTGCACCCTCGCTATAACGTACTTCATTATAACGAACCTTCAGCGAACCTAGCCGCTGGACACACAATTAAAATCCAAAAAAAAAGATAATATTGTAATGTAAGCAAGATCTGTGAAGTGCAGGAATGCATGGAGTAGGAGGGGCTGTGTTTCACATCGGTCGAACAGCCTATGGGCGACAGGCACAGACCACAGTAGCTGCTGGTGATTGGCCGTGGAGTGGGACGAGGCGGGACTAACTGGGGCTAAAGACCAGTGACCGCCCTGAGATTCCTTTTAAAAATGAATTAGTTTTAGCGGCGTAGGGACTTGTTAACTGTTAGTTAACAATTGGCAGATTGTCTTTGATCATTTATTAGTGTAATAAATATCGGGTTTAGCCCTGAATCGACTGAAGGCTCAGTCTTATAGCATTAAGGATTTTTTGTTACAATATACACACACTGTCAGCATCCCGGTCTGTACCCATGGTATGCCACCTGCGCAGTGAAGTCAACTATTTTGTCTTAATAAGAAACGCGCGCTGTGTAACTGCCTCCAAAACGAAAATCATTTTATGTTGCATCAAAGCTGGAAACTATATTGATCGCTTGAAAAAAGGAGTAATGCAGGCATTTCTCTGTCGTGAATATAGGTTGTCAAAAAGCACTCTGTTTTTAGGCTTGTTCGGAAACCATGTGGCAAAGCAAAATTGTTTAAAGATAAAAAAATGAAAAAAAACTTAATTATCTGATAACTTTTTATGTCAAACTTTTCACGTTGGGTTGATTTGGAACAAAAGCTCAGTTTGGGATTCTTGCATGTTGGGTTAAGATTTGGTGCACTTTGAAACGATTCATGTCAGATTGATTTTGAATAAAAGTTTAGCTTAATTCTGGATTTTTGCTTTTTGTACTGCGCTTTAATTATTTAACAAATTGGATAAAGCAAAGGCAGAATACTGCATACATGAAACACAATATTATCTCATTAACTTACGCCAACAGTTTATCGTTCATTTTGATTGCCCTTTCGCTATAACGAACCCCTCAATATAACAAACAAAAGGCTTGGACCCCAACAGGTTCGTTATAGCAAGTGTGTACTGTAGTTACTTAGTAAATACATGTATACTTACACATAATTACCATGTGGTTATGCATAGTTACAATGTACTCAATCTGTAAAGCTTTTTGGATGACATATGTAAATACACAATTGTATCAGAAAAGGGTTAGGGTTAGATTAGGGTGAGGATTATATCATTGCTATGAGTTGGCCACTATAATGACTTGTCAATATGTCTGTATATATTGAGCAGGGCTTATTTTTTAATTAAAAAACAAATATAAATATTTAGTTTTGTTTTTAAGGTGTTAAGATTGAAATAGCAAGTTCCTTGAATCATATATTTTCGCTTTAGTGTTGTTATATAATGTTGTTAATAACAATGAAAAGCCCCATCTCTACTTTTTCCTTTCTTTTCATGTTTTGTATTCTATCAATGGACACTTCGAGCTGCCTTCTCTTTCCCAAGTCCAGCTAGTGCAGCACATCCCCATAAGCTTACCTCTTGGGCCCTACCTGTTCAGAGCTAAATGCTTTTAAACAAATCATTATATTCTACTGACTGTGCTTGCTTCGCAGAAAGGGACCACCTGTGTAAATACTAAAGTTAGACTCCTTTATGATCCGTTCCCAATTTTGAAACGAAGGCCAAGCAGGTAAACTCATTTCTTGGACTTAAAATACAAATATAACACTGCCAATGTTCAGTCCTATCCAGAGAGACTCGTAGTGTTTATATTTCCCTTAACAGCTGTAGGGAGTAATTATTCCTTGTCCTAAAATGTAACAGAAATAAGAGGGATGGATTGTGGTAAACTCTTTTTTAAAGATAATCAATGCATCCAGATGCAGCACTCTTTTTTAACATCCTGCACCTAACCCATGTTGTGTTTGACTAGGGCGTACTTCATGCTCAGAAAAACAAAAAAAACTTGCTTACGAGGACTGCATTGCATTGCAGTCATCCGATTCAACAGATATGCAAGGTCTCAGTGAAAGAAACAGGCAGAACCTGCGCTGTAGATTAAATAAGCATGTCGGGTGGTCCCTGCAGAGTAGGGTCAAGACAGCACTGGCACAGGTCCTGACTTGTATCTGTCTGTGCCATAGAGGAATGGTGGACAGCTACAGTGGAAGGATCCTGGGCTGTCAATCCCTGACTGTTTATAAGCACCAGACCTGACCTCAGGTAATGCTAATAACGACCCCCTGGCACCCGAGAACATTTTGTTTTCATATGTCATTTGGCAGCTGAACTATAAATAAATGTTGCGAGCTGATATAATATTTATAACTACAACAAAAGCGAGCTTGTTATCTATCTATCTATCTATCTATCTATCTATCTATCTATCTATCTATCTATCTATCTATCTATCTATCTATCTATCTATCTATATATATATATATATATATATATATATATATATATATATATATTGGAATCCAGTCAAAAAATATTTTTTTTCGGCCATTGCTTCCATGCTATGTTTCCTGCCATTTGGGAGCAATTTACGATGACATGAAACCCCTATGCACATGAGGTAAATTGTGTGTTACTAACACACCTACAATTTTTCAAAAATACTGTTCTTTAATGTTTACATTAAAGCAGGTCTGTGTTACTGAATTATATGCATAGGAGCAGTATTGAATACACAAACAGATTAAAAGCTGTGCTGAAAACAGAAAAAATGCCAAAAACTGGAGGCTGGTGCTGAGTAATTGGCATGTGGAACTCGAACTCTGTATGATCATTTTTTCAATGTGTTTTAAAAAAGTCTCATGTTCTACTGTGCATGATGCATTTGTAAGTACAGTATTTTATATGTATGCTGTTGGAGCTAATCTCAAAATTTACCTCAAAAAGCATCAAGCTTGGAACTCCAAATTTAAATGGGAACAAATACCAACAAATTTCCTGGGTGCACTTTTCATTTTTTGGAATAAATTGTGCTCATGACAATTTGGAATTGAGTGCCTCTTCAAGGTGCCAAAAAATTATATTTAGAAAAAAAGGGTTTGCAGTGGAATCTTGCTATGATCCCAATCAGACAGCTCCTGAGAGACAAGGCATAACATCAAGGGCTATACTTGTTCGCATGAATGCTATTGCATGCCACATACAGGGTATGCTATTTACCCTGCAGTGATTTTGTATTGATTTTGTTCAAGTAAAAGGCACAAATAAAGTGTAGAATAGAATAGATTAGGGTAACTAGAATTAAAATATGCTGGTGTGTACAGTTTACACAATTGTATAACTTTATTTTCATTCTTTTTTTGTGCAGATTTTGTAAAGGCAACAAACACAAGTTCTTAGAAAAGAACAGGAACTGACACTGTTCTAACAAGCAAAAATAGAATCTTGCAACTCTGAAACTCTGTGCTGGAATAATATGTATCCATTCTTCAGAATTCAAAAGTTGTAAGGCCTCTATAAGAAGCAGCAATAAAATGCACTAAGCTGTTAATGAGATCTTACACGACCCAAGACAAAGAATCCACAAAGGGGGAAAGCAAGTCCGCAAACAGCCGGAAATCCTGGTCAATGGAGTCATAAAACCTGGAGCCAAGCTGCTTGGAGTGGGGTTAAAGAAATTATTCCCAAGAGAGGGGAGATCAGATCTGCTTTTAGATTAAAGGAAAAAATTTAAAAGCTGCCTCAATCATGAATATATGCATAAAGAGTAAGAGGACAAGCTGGGATGATCAAAACCAGTCACATAGTCACCTACAGTACTCGTTTCTGACTTTATCAGTTTCCTGGCAGCTCATTCATTTTCTATGTTAACCAGTGGAGGTCATCTTGTTGCAATCCACCCCCGGGAATTAGTTGCACTCTGTGTTTGTCTGGGACTTGTTTCATTAAATGGTCCTTCAATGCAATCTCCGAGTCAGAGCAAGTTAGAAGCAATAATATATAAACCTGTGAAAAAAAATGTGTATCCATTAGTTTACTGTATTCTGCTTTAACTTGAGCTCAACGACCATTAGAGATGATAAAATCAAGATATGGCAGGTGAATATATCAAAGTGTGTGTTTTTAATAAGTAAGGCTGTTGATCAGATTTAACAATATATAGCAGAAAGGGAAAGATAATCAGCAAATACACAGGTAATTATATCATAAAGGCAGGATAAACTGCTAGACCAAATAACCTGAGCTTTGCAGTCCTTTGAAATCGTGATTTTATTCTACTCTTGATATGTAAGATACAAACCATCTGTTAGTATTTACAAATATAAATAACTGTTTTTTAATGAGAAGAGAAACAAAATGTATTCTCTCCTGTTCAAAAGCTGACAGAAAAAAGTGGAATGACAGTTGGATGCAATGAGATCTTTTGAAGTGGCAGGTTAGGGAGAGAGTACAAGAACAGACATTCTCAAAAAGCATCATTATACATTATGGTAAGAATATGGATTTTGAATTAAGATGAAATGAAAATATGTCTGTTAAAAGGAGAAACCAGGGATCAGTATATATTCATAATCCTCATAATACTAATCATATTCGAAGACAATGGTATAATGGCACCTAATACTCCACACTTTGTAGTTCTGCTTTAATAATGATGATGTAAGCCAGCTGTTATTCCTTATACTGTAACACTCATATTTATCAAAGCTGCAAAAAAGCACAAACAACAACTCAGAGTCCTTCAGTTAACCTTTGGTTTGGAACACATAAAAAATTAATAAATAAGGTCCATAACATTTTAGAAGACCTTTTTAATATATTCTTTGGTATGTGCCCTATACTTTACATTATTGTTTAACTCAGGGGGAATTCCGGGAAGGGTATTCGTACAAATGTATTTTCCATTGATGTGGAATTGGTTTAGTATTCTATTTTGTATAGTAATTGATGAAAAGCATCTATAGTTTAGATTTCCCAACATTGCCATTTGTTGACTTCAGCCTGTCAGGAGCTTAATGACATTATTTGAAGGTTAAGGACATAGCAGCATGTTTTAATAAGTGATTTGAGGTTCAGATTTAAAATTACAGTGTGCAGCAGAAACACAATGATTAACTGGGTGCACCTTATGTACCCGACCGTTCTCTAAAATCTGATGTGTGCCTGGTTATAGTTACTAGATTCTGGGTCTTAAGTCATGGACCGCTGTACTTTCCAGAGTGTGTGAACAATTGACAATTTTGAAGGCAGACTTAAAAGCCTGTGTTCAATTTAGCTTATGCCCACTAGCCCAATTACTGTACACCATTAAATATTTTATAATATTTAAATTGTTTTCAATTTTCAATTGGGCACCATGTCTGATTTTCTGTTTATTTCAATTCACTTCCCATTACCATATTAGATAAAAGGTGTTTCTTTAACATTCCTACCAAGCCGAGTTTCACTTATTTCAGATGGCCAGTATTAAAAACATCTGTTTGTTTATTGCCAGATATTGTAGAATAGGCATAGCTGAACAAAAACACAGCAGTAAAATCTGAACCGCAGAGCAAAATCAATACGCCAAAGCTTGCATACATACTGTACATTTAGAGCCACATATTGCCACTCAAATAAAAATCCTCCAACAGAAAGGACAACGTTTACAGACAGATCGATCCAAACCAACAAAAAGGTAACTTATAAACCAGACCTATAGGATCACAGTCAAATTGATTTGAGCTAGTTTTCTGCAGTTTATTAATAAATCAACATGCCAGAGTTTTGCGATATAAATGGCGACTTGTAATTGTTTTGGAGATAATTGCTTTCATGCTTCTGCTCAGTAGATAAACCCTTTGTATAGCAATTTGCGGCAGGGTGTGGTTTGTGTTTGGTTTCTAGTACACGCTGAGTAAACGTGAACCATGAGGAGTAAACGTGAACCATGAGGTGCACCATGATGAGGAGTGAAAGAGAGAATCACTAGGACACGACAAGGCAGGGTAGAGCCACGAGCATTAATCTTCCCCCGCAGTTCAAACACAAGAGTGGAGTGACTACAGACAAGAATGAGTTAATGGTTAGTCCTTGTTTCCCAATCACTGCAGTTCTGACCCACAGCGCTAATCTTCACTTTCTATCAGTGCATATAGTCTTAACAGCTACACTGACCCCTGCACCTGAACAAGTCGACACTGTGTTTGATGCTGTGCCCTTTAATGTTTCTGGTTTGCTTGCTAACGTGCTGACAGTGACAGGTGAAAGCAGTCTCGTGGTACCTTGTTGTCTCTCACATGAAGTGCAGAGCTTGTGTTTGACCTCGTTCTTTCTGTACACTCCCAGCCTCTGACCTGTCAGGGGTATCAAAGCAAATGTCAGGAACCGATTGATTACCTAACAAGAAACTTTTTACGCAGGGATATTGATTGATTGCTAATTTCTTTTGTACTTCACTTTTTTTTAGGATATGCAAATATATGCTGTAGGTCACATGGTCAGTGAGACATTGGAGTAGATTTAAACAACAAAATATCACATCATTAGGCACCAGAATGCTTTTGTCAAGGGGAAAGTGTGTTTGATAACAAACAATGGAGGTACTTTTGATGCCATGGTGACTACACTCACTTGCAGTATTTAGATTTAAATCTGTTTGTGATGTAATTTACTACATAGTTAATAATGTAACTTTTCCTTTTTATTTAAACATTTAGGCATCATGGCATATCAAAGGAAAACAGAATAGGTGATAATACTAATAAAAAGTATTACAGTGGATTTTAAATCCTTGGTAAGTATCTTTCAGGTACTACTCACTTAAATCACTGGTGATAGAGGTGAACACATCATCAGGTCTCAACCCCAAATCCAGCACATGTGTTTCACGATAAACCTGTTTTTACCAGGTCACACAGAGACCATCATATACATGTTTGTGTTGTTTGGTGTGACCCCAAGCTCAGAGGTGGAGCTAGGGTATTCAATTACCTTAATGCCCATTGTCTTCCTAAGACCTTGTGTATTTATTTTCTCACCATTGTCCTGTTGATTTATTATTGGCCCTACTGGTACATGATGTTGTCCTGCTGGCTAATTCAAAGAGTCACACTTACACTAACTGCAGGGTACATCATCTATGGGATAATGGTCAGGTGATGATCTTATAAAATTATAGGAGAGGAAAAAGTGGCACATAATGCATTTAGATCAATGATGATCCAAGATATGTGTAAGTTTAATTGTCAAGGTTTTTAAGCACAGAGTAATTTAGTAGAGATTATAGAGAAAATTGGTCTTGAGCTCAGATTTGGCCAAATATGTAATTCTGGTGATGCAGGGTTATGTTGTGAATGTCAATGAAGACATAGCCTTTTATTTCTGTTTTATCTCAAGTATTTATTTGTTTGTTATGCTTTGTTAGCATTGCTCTTTTAAACCATTTCCTTGACTATAATTGCTTTCAGGTTTCTTTTTGTTCTGTGTTGCGCATGGGGCTATTCATTTTTGTTATTGTTTTGTTAATGAGGATTGCAGCTGGGTTACCTGGGATTATAGGAGATTGTTTTAGCCAATCAAGTTTTCTGTCTGGCGACTTGTAATTGTTTTGGAGATAATTGCTTTCATGCTTCTCCTCAGTAGATTAACCCTTTGTGTAGCAATTTGATAATGGAAAGAAAATGAGCAAAAGTCAGCTTTTATAATATGGAAAGAATAACAGAGCAGGCAAGACTGCCTTCGGGATAGAGTCAGCCCTAGACACTGGTGCCTCTCTAATTAAAACCCACCTAACTGTGGTTTCTGGAGTGCTGCAGCCCCGGTAAAATAGAGGTGGAGATTTTAATTTATTAGAAATGGACTGAACGGTTCCAAAAGCATCATGTTTATTTTATACATGTCCCTGAACCACTAAACACAAGTTGCCTGAGGCCCTACTGGTAAGCTCGACTCATCTTTGCAACTGCAACGAATGCCATTCTGCCTTCGCAATGTATTCAATATTTCAAAGAACGAGTTTCATGCTGCAGACAGAGCAATCAGTTCTTGCTGCACACACATCCAGCACAGCCCTGCTCTAAAAATAGCTGTAGCAGTGGGACCTGGTGTACAGTGTAGAGAAACTGATGCAATGTACCAAAAGGATGATTAGATACTAAATACTAGCCAGTGTGAAAAAAAAACACAAGGTACAATATGGTGGCCATGCATTAAGATTTGAGTTGTTTATTTCTGGTTTTGGAACATTAACATTACCTTTTGGAACGTTTAACAAGGTGCTACAAACTGAAAATCATAGGCATAGTGGATGTTAGTGATTTGACAGATAGTACCATTTCCTTTAGAACAGATTTACCTGGAAATAACCTGGATTTGATCTCTAAACAGCCCAGCATGGTACTAGCAGCAGCCCTGTGGTCCCATTCTTTGAGGGAGATGTAAAGAAGTTGCATTCTCAGTATTGTGTACATTCAAGAATCCTAGGACACTTCAAAAAGAAACAGTGAGTGTTGACACCAATACACTGACGCTATTCTTAAAAAAATCTAGAGTTCTCCACCCAAACATCGACAAAAAAAAAAAAATAGGTATATTGAAACAAAATGAGCACAGTACTACAAAGTAGAGGGGAAATTCATGTCTTCTAGTTGTCTCTGAAGACTTGATGACATCTTAATTTTCTTCTTTGGACTCCTTTGAATGACTTTTTTTCTCTACAGTCTTCCTTCACAACGAGCAGGAAAGGTTTGTAACCATTTGAATTGTCTTTTTAGATTTTTTCAGTTGTCTCTAATATCTTTCGGTACGCACAGACAAAAAGGTTTCCACCTGGAACTATATCTAAAGGTTAGCTGGCCTGTAGGTCACCGATACAATGGCCAAGTGACTTGTATATATATATATATATATATATATATATATATATATATATATATATATATAGTCATTCTTTTGAAAGACAACTTGTTTATAACAACTTGTTTACAGCATTGCTTTCTCCATCCAGCTGAAGAAGTTGGTAGTCTGAAACATCCTGATATAATTGACTTATCAATTATTCACATTTTTATGTACCTATATTACCTTTTTCTTTTTTTATGTTTTGTTACACATCAGTTTTTATTATTCAAATTCTAATATGTATATTAGAATTTTAATGATTGTTTCCTATTATATAAAAAGTGTTTTTTTTTAAATGTATAATTTTATTTTTATTAGTTATTTTTTTTATTTAGTATGTCCAATTATTATTTTACCCAAATTTCTCCCCGCAGCAACCCCCCCCCCCCCCCCCCCCCCAGCTCAAGAGGTTCAGTGAGCGTCCTCCGATCCCACGACCAAGCCAAGATAACCTTTGCCAGAAATGGAATGAGAAAATGTTTTTATTGTTATTTTGATTTGTGTGCTGGGTAAGTGAGACTTGAAAAATGCTACCATTTTCATGCACAGCCCAGCACTATGTCACTAATGTTCTTTAGAAACAATAAAAAAGGATTAGTGCACAAAAACAGATTCATTCTCAAAAAACATGATAAACTTTATAACTTTAGGCATGCACTTTTCAATGCCTGCTAACTTTTTATGAGTCACATCAATCATGCAGACATTATTTATTAGACTTTTTTCATAGGCAATTAAATTGTCAGTTAAAACACTAATATTACATTGAATGTTATTTTAGTGTAAGTGTTGTGAACTTTCAGGTATGATTTATAGTTCTTTAAAAGATTAGATTTGGACTTAATTCTTTCAACACTGCAGACCACTCTAGCAGTATAGGAAAGATAACTCCACCAAAAAGAGTCTGCCAGTAAACTAATCTAATATACTAATATGTACATCCATGTCCATTTTTATTTATTTCTCTCTCTCTCTCTCTCTCTCTCTCTCTCTCTCTCTCTCTCTCTCTCTCTCTCTCTCTCTCTCTCAATAACCAGGTCTATTTAGAAAAAAAAATCATTTGGCAGAAATCAAATGTTTATTACATATCTTGTAAAAGAAGTTCCTTGTTTTTTTTTTTTTATAGTGAGGGCCAGGGCACATTGTCAGTACAGATTAATAATGGAAGACTTACAAATAGCACAAGAGCCTGGGAGGTGGTAATTTCAACCCAGCAAATCATTGTATCGTACATCTTTCTGTGACCTTTATCTCAAGAAGGGATCTATAGTAGTGTGCAGTCTGGACAGATGGTATTTTCTTTTTTAAAATCACACAGCTTACTTGGACTTGACTTTTGTTTGTAATATCCCTGTGTCTTCTGGGACAACTATATAATAGAATAAAAATATGTTATACTGTACATGCATCAATCCAAATATTTATCATTGCATTTATTTAGTTTATTTCATTTAGTTCATCTTTGCAAGCACTGAGTTATGAGTGCCAATTTACATCGAAGCAAAAGTTGTGGGGGAAGAACTCTTAAGTCTGGAGGAGGTAGGTGTTGGCGTGGAGCGAGGGAATGGATTCTAGACATCTCACACCTTGAATCAGCACCAGGCACTCAACAACGCTGTGAATTACAAGACTACTTGAGAGCCATTCATGAGATGTACAGGACTGTTTTTTGTTTTATGGGTTTTTATATCATAGCCGCTCATAGCAATGAGTGCTCATGTAGGTCGTCACTGATGACCACCTACAGCCTGGAAGAAGGACATCTTCTCTAGTGGGTCAAAAAAGAGGCCATGTGTTAGTGATAGCAAATAATGTCAAATAATATGACTATTAAAAAAAATCTAAAACCTCAATAATGCCTACAGCCTCATACTTTAACTCTAAAGACCCACATGTAAGCAGTGTCTTGATAATTGATTTTTGTAAACAAAATGTGAGGGAGGAAATGTATTAGAACATTACATGTACTGGTGTCAGAGACCAGTTGAATCTTCAAAGGTCTGCAATGATTGGAATAATAATAATAATAATAATAATAATAATAATAATAATAATAATAATAATAATAATCTTTATTTGTTGAGCGCCTTTCATACCAAGAGGTTCAAGGCGCTTCACACATACTTACAAAAAACAGTAATTAAAAGAATAAGAATAAGAAAATAAAAGACAAAAGGAACTGTATCAGGTTTCATTTTAATTAATTTAATTACTTTCAGGTATTTATAAAAAATTTTAATGTGAATGTAGCTATAACACCAGGGGAGATATTTCTCATTTCAAAGTAACTTTTCAATATACTCCTTAAAAAAAAACAAAAAAACATGTTTTAAATGAGTGGGTATAATGGCTTTTTAATGCTTGGTTGCTAGGAGAGAACATGAAGAAAACAGAGCTGTGTATTCTGGTTCCCAGACACTGCACTTCTTAATCAGTATAGAGCTGCAAAAATAATTAATTCCAATGGAAAAAAAGAAACTGTGTGAAACTGAAAATGGTTTCATTCATGCAAAAAAAAAATTAATAAAAAGTAGCTATCATTGAAAAAAAAAACAAAAACATAGCTATAGTTGAAATGTACTTTTCTGCATGATATTTACTGGAGCGATTAATCTAACATAGAACAGCTGACTTAACACCAGAGCATTCCTCTCTCACACTACTGTATAATTTTATCATCCAGGTTAATGAAACAAAAAGTCAAAGATTGATAAAAATGTGTTCTATCATTGTCTAAATTAAGTGCATAACCATTGAGCTATCCTACATGTAGAGTGCCGTGGAAACCAATGGAATTCACATGGGGATTAACCAGAATCTTTCTAAAAAAAATAATAATAAACAAATCCATTAAACAATCCTTATTAAGAAATAGAAACATGTTGTGAAAATGAACACCTATCATCTATATGAATACAGACTCTATACATTTAAAACAACTATTTGAAGTTTCCTGTTTATTTCAGTGAAAGCCGTAAAATAATGTCAAAATATCTGGACGGTCAACAACTTTATCGAGCTGTACCCCTTGTACTACTATATGTAATTGAAATATTCCCATAAAATATTGTCACTGTCAGTACACATTGACTTTACAAATGGTTTGATTTATCCTAAAGATGATACTATTATACAAGGCTGTTTGGTTAAAAACAGAAGGGACATTATCCCTTTGTGACTTGTTGAGTATCCATTTACCCAGTCGGTTCTTGTATTAGAAGAAAACATTGTCGCTCCTGCAATATGCAAGTGGTTGCAGCTTTTGATTTAAATTCTAAGTAATGTGCTAAACTTAAAAAAGTTTCCTTGAAACAGACTGCACTGTTGCGGTACAATTTCAACTGTACTTTAGGCTTCAGAAAGGAGACATGCACCTTTGAAACCTGACATATTCGCTTTGACACAAATCCGTTTTATATTCTAAAATATGTCACAGAATGAAATCCAGATATCATTAGATAAAACCCAACTCCCGAAGATAAATACATCCGGGCAATTTAAACACAATACCGAAGGACAGAAAAGGAATGGGGTTATAATAGGATCCAGATGGAGCATTTACTGGCTTTCTTCACAGCTCTTCGCTCTGAGTACAATAAAACTTCACTCCTCTAATGTTTATAAGCTGCCTATCTTATCTCAGGACGATAGGGACACTACTCCTTAGACTACTTTTTTTTCTTCGTAATCATAAAACAAAAGCCTCTTCTTACATGCCATGGATTATTTTACCTACTTGCAAGAACCATTTCCCTGTTGAATTCAGGAGTGCATGGGCTATACAAAAATGACCTCAGCTTCAATGACAGATGTATCTCATTTTGATGTTTGCAAAGCCTTGACACAGACATAACCCTGCTCATTTTATAGAGTCATAGATCTGAGTGTAAGTGTTATGCTCTAATAATTTATTGTATGGATGTTAGCTAATTGCTAGTGATTTTCTTTGTGATGTCCATGAAGAACAACACATATCAAATGTCATGGAGCTAATTAGGTAACAAAATCGAATTATTAGGCCGCTGGCTTTATTGTTTACCATGTACTTGTCTATATAGAGTTCAAATGTTTGAGTCTGTAATGCTTTCCAGTATACGAAGGTGAGTGCTGTAGGAATTCAAAAATAATCATGTATGAAAGCAAATGTAATTTGATTTCTGAATTCCAATGAGTTAATCATCAATTCATGAAGTTACATTCTTTTCAAATCATAACCTTTAACCTCACTTTAATCAAGAAGCCCTTTACTGTAAATTGCCATCAATACTTTTTACATCCTGTGAACCCTGCATTTAATTTTGACAGCACCGTTTCAGTCTACAATGTGTACAGTGTTCTTATCAAACAAAGAAAACCATCACTGGCTACATAGCCCTTGGACAAACCAAATGTTCTACAACAGAGAAAGCACTGATCGCCAGTGCTATTGACTGTGGTATGATGTAAGTGCCATATTTAAAAAAGCACCGTACCAGAGGCATTTCGTATAAAAAAAGGGCAAATTGTGTCTTTAATAATAGGCCTAGTCACAATTCAGAAGTGACCGATTGTCAAAGGGGACACTAATCCTCACCTTCCTGTCTTCACTCTGCCCCCACGCAGGTGATAGAATGAAGAGCCTCTTGTTCACATCAGGGATACATTTCACCTGATGTCAGGAGCAGCAAGCTCCGGTGAGCTGCAGTACATTATTACCCATCATTACCCTCAGGCACTGCGCTCAGGACCGGGTATCGTTTTCACAGGAAACTCACTAACCCATGGAGAATTTCTGAACAAAGACTAGGTTTTAATTAATGCTATGAGGGCTCAAAAGGGTCTCTGTCGCAATGGTAATGATTTCATTTGACCTGGAAACAAAAGGTTATGATTAGCTCTTGCAGGTAGAGATGGGGCAGATATAGTTCACGTTGGAGTCCTCTTGCCATATTGAGCAGGGCCCAGCTAAGTGCTGGTCTGAGGTTCGCACTGACCCTGAGGTCCTCCACTACCTGATCACACACATGAACCATGAAGCCTACTTTGTACCTGTGAGACCATCAATCTTGCATTTGAGTACTTCGTCCACAGACAAGGTTGTAATGAGATGCTGCGAGATACTGGATACAAGGAACCGCTGATAACAACCAGCGCGGTATAGAACTGCTTTGTAAAAAATACTGAGGACCAGGATTTTAAACAAAAACAAAAAAAGGTAAATGGGTAAAAGAAAAACTATGTATAGGCTTAAATTACAGTTTTTTGGAGGGAATCTAGGGTCCACAGGGGAAACAAAATTGAGCAATTTAAGCTGAACAAGTCATGGTGTTTGTAGTGCTGTAGGGAATAATAGTTCATTTGAAAATGGTTCATGTTGATCTGTAGCAGTGAACAAAAAAGGGGATAATAAATAAATCTGGAAATAATTGTGTGCGTCTCTATAAGAAACTGTGTCTAAATCCACTGGAGGGATTTTCTTTTCAGACTTGGCATTCCGTTCAGTAGGAAACAAACTAGCCCAAGATGTCCAGCTATGAAGTCATTCAAGTTTTCGTGCCTGATCCAACAGCCCCAGCAGCTTTGGGGGGGGGGGGGGGGGGGGGGGGCTGATCCAACCCGCGCCTACTGCTTATGTTTGAGCGTTCATTGACAAGAAAGTGTATTCCATGAATGTGGTTTCCATGGTAACACCTGCTAGCAGGCCCGGAGAAAATAAGATGTATTTAAATGGAAATATAGTTTAAATGATTCTTTAAAACCCTACTTTTTTCTGTCACGAGAAATATGCTCATGGCTCATTGCACGCTAAAGGACACACAGTTGAACTGTGTGGGTATGGTCTTAAAAGATTAAAGAAGCAAATAAAAAGATAATCTTGAAAGGTAAAAGTGAGACTCATGTTCTAAAAAACAGGAAAAAGGCTCAAATGAACCATTAAGGATTATAGTCCTGACATCTTTACAATGTCAAAATGCACAGAGAACTATTTGTATCTGTTAGCATTTTAAACACATACCACAGTTACGCAGAGCGATCTGAACATATTCACTGGTTCACTCTTTCATTAGATTGCTCATAAATTAGATTGCTGCACGACCATGACGAGCTTTAGCTTTCAAATTTGACGTCGAAAGGTTATTTTTAAGATTTTACTTTTTCCATAATACTTTCTATAATGAAATGACACTATGACAACATACTAAATAGTAGTTTTCAAATTTTCCCATGGAATAAAGTGCTAGCGTTAATCTACAGTAAACAGTACATATTTTAAATATATATTTTAAAATATAATGTCTAAGCAATCGATGCAAGATTCACAATCTACCCCTAATATGTTTTAAAGTATTTGGTTACCTTGTGCATTGCTCATGGAATTTTCTGAAAATAAATACCACAAATCATGGTAGCCATCCGGAATCTCACTTAACCAAAGGAAGATCAAATCAATTTTTCAGTGTACTTTGTGCACCCACAGAGGATGTGACATAATATGATGCAAATATACTTTGCTTTCCCTTTTTAACTCATTTACCTGTTGTAATTCTGCCAGTCCGTGCTCAGCAAATATGCTTAATTAATCTTATATTTCCATAACTGATTTTATTATATCCATGCTCTGATGCACATACCCAACATCACTCAAGCACAAAACACAAATACACCCATACAATGCACAGAGAAAATTATTGTTATTATTATTATTATCATTTTTTTTTTATTTGGCTCCAAAAAACATGTGTATTCACAGTATAGACATTACAAAATAACAAGTTAAGAGGTAAACACTGACAAATGCCCATAATATTATATTTTTTTCTTAATATTTAAACAAAGACTTTGGCATTCAAAAAGGAATGTAAACAAAAATGTTATTTTTTAAACTAAAGTTAGAATTACAACATAAATATGCACCCTTATAGCAGCTTTTTTTAAACTGATAACTGTGTGCAGTTATTATCTCTGTCGTTTGTTTGCTATTTTGATTCTTCTCTATAAGCAAAGGGACATCATAATTAAGATTTAATACCAGCCATTAATATGGCAATTTCACTGTAAAACAGATGAAAAACAAAGAGGTCAAAAAGAAGACCAAATGACCATTAACACATGACAGTACTGAATAATAACAGACCCCATGCAAAGGAACTTCTTGAACTCAGACTACAAGACAGTGTTACAAGACATTCCCATTGAGATTTGAGAATTTCAGCAATAAGAATTACAGTAACTCCAAAAGTTTTGTAGTTTATTTTTTTATTTATTGTATTATTTGTTGCTCTTTTAATGACAGATGGAAGTGAGATAATAAGGTCAGATACAATCTGTCTTCAGAGATGTGTTTTCTTATTGCCGCTTGAGATAAAAAATAAGGTTTAGATGTTTAGATGAAGGGTTGAAAGCAGAAGGTGAGTGACACTGTGGGGAGACGCAATCTCTCAGCTTACGAAAGACTGCATGGAGCAGAATGCCTGGAAGTATTTCAGCTGTGCTAAACCGACTCCATGTCCCAAACAGTTAAGACATCCTCCCTCTCAGTTATTCAGTTTCCAAATCCTAATGCTACTTAGTGAGGATGTAATGATATCGCATCCTTCCATTTTGCAGTCGTTTCTAACAGTTTAGTGAAGTAAGTTTGTTCATATTTAATTAATTTGTTACTAAGACACGTTAAGATAACATGGAAACTTTAGAGCATTCCACTCATGCATATTGGTTGGTGTATTTTATACATGGATTTAAACACTGTCTATTGCTAAGAAGCCTGCTCCCTGAAGGTATTGAATTAGTTCCAATAGATTTAAAAAAAAAAAAAAAAAAACTACTTGGAAGTGCAATATCACTGGCTAAGTAAAACCAAAATATTCATAGACTTACCAGGCAAAAATTGACTCCTCTTGTTGAGTAGCATGCAAACAATTAAAAACTAAGTCAGCAGTATTGTTCAACCAATTGAAAATACTTCACTAAGACAGGCTACTATACTACTTACCAGTAATTGGAAACCATATTGCATTTGATAACACTATGTAACACAATTTTTGTTCCTGGGTAGTAAGTGTTATTTCCTAATTGCTTATGCCTCAAAAGTATAGAAAATGGCTATTATTCCCCACAAACTTTGCTTTTGTGACCAGGACAGTGATAATTGTCCATCTGACCTTCCAGAGTTTTTTTGCAGTGCTCGCAGGTGAAATGAGGTGCCCAGGGTTTGTCTTGATCCCCTACAGGCATGCCGAAATATGCCTTGTAGGCCTCACACATCTTAGCAGATGCTTCCACGGAGTACTTTTTCGCTCTTGTCTTGATAAATTGGCCACAGACATAGCAAAATGCATCTGCCAGATGCTTGCAGCCTCTCAGAAAAATGCAGATATGTATACACTTAGGAAGCTGGAACTAAACTGAACTGGTAGGCTTAAGGCCCCTGTATTTATACTACTATTTATATTACTGGAAAGTTCTAGAAAGTTCTAGAAGTTACTCCAAGTTTACTCAGCACTGAATCTATCTGGAATGTTCTGGAAAATAGGTCAATTTCAAAATATCACTGTCCTGGTCACAAAAGCAAAGTTTGTGGGGAATAATAGCCATTTTCTATACTTTTGAGGCATAAGCAATTAGGAAGTAACACTTACTACCCAGGAACAAAAAATAAATAAAAAAATTGTTACACGGTGTAATCAAACCTGGTTTTTAATATGTTGTATGTATGTACTGTATATATTTTTTTATGTATGAAAAGTAATTGATGTCTTTACCAAGTTTAGTCTAGAATATTAAAAGGTATTGCTTTTGATTTACAAATAAACAAACAAATGCAGCATGTTGTAATCCATTTCTCTTAAAATCCTTTGGAACCAAATAAGGCTCCACTACAGAAACAATACTGGCGGTAGTTTAGAGTTTGATAACAGTATAATGTCACCCGCAACAGTCTTCACCTTCAAAAACTGAAATTGCAGGGAGAATTTACAGTTTTCAGAATTAGACTCCTTGAGGGTTGCTGTTCAGTTAACAAAACAAAAGACTAATGACCACTGCAGGTGAGATTGTCCTTGTGCTTGTTTTTATACACTGTGCCAGTGATTGTTAATATGACTGCCTGGACCGAGTAAACCGCGCTATCTCTATTGGAATAGTTTCCCTCTATAAATGAGCCATGAAATCATCCATTACTCAGCACGGCTTCGAGGTGGGACTCATGCCACTGTTGGAGCTTCCTTTTCTTTTTATAATCCACTTTTTGTTAAGAGAGATTAGGACTGCACAAAGGGGGAAAAAATAACATAGTTGCAATGCGTTTGTACTACCAACCTTTGTGCCACAATCTCCAAGCCGACCTAAGTGTTCTATAGTGCTAGAAGTAGCAGTTCCACTCAAAAGTAAAAGTTTCCCAGGAAGCTGCATTCATGTAGCAAGACACAAAATGCGAATGCGTTCTTATGAAAGCTCTGTGCATACCACTGCGTATACAGTGGGTTAGCAGATCCTTTTATAAGCTGGTGTGGCCCAGTTTTGTTTATGATTACCATCTGTGAAGGTAGTGAAAGCAGGACTTACAAACGCAACACTGTATCTTTTTTTTGTGTGTTTTGAAGATTGCTAGATTCTATTGTCTGTCTGAATCAGTCGTGCACAACTCTGTCAGTTGAGATCCATTCCAGCCCAAGTCTTTCTGTTCCTAAATTAGTTAATTAAAGGGTCAATACTGGAATAGGGCAATAGTTGGGCATCAATGGATTAGATTCTCCCTAACAGCGTTACAGACGCACAAATCAAATCCTTATGTACAATTGTGGTACACCTCAGTATTGCCTTTTGATTGATGTTTACTGTATGAAGACGCTACCTGCAATATGTACTTCCTAACCCAACAAACACCAAATTGACAACAGGAACATTAACTCTGTCACCTTTTACACACATGCACATACTTTTTAAAGAGGTTATTTTCCATTTCAATGCCTTTTAAAGCTCCCACATGAAATAAAAAATATGCCTTTAGGCTGCGCTGGAATTGCAAGTATCTCTGCAGTCTGTGTTTGTGGAATTTTAGGTAACTGACATTTTCTTGCAACTTTGCTTCCTGTCCAACAAAAGTCACATGTCTACAGTATGTGAAGATTTTTATTTTTAAAGATATTTAAGCTGCCAGTGACTTCAATGGGAACATTCTTGTCCATTTATTTTTTTCTATTTTCTGTGTAAGACTCTTATAATTATGTAATAGAGCTTTAATAAACTGGATTCTACAAATACTATAGACACTACCTGCAGCATCAGCTTTCATTGAAAGGCCTGTCATTTGTGTTTGAAAAGCAGTTGTAATTCCAGAGTAAAGGCAACAACAAGCCTACATTATTGACTAACCATTTCTTGTTATTTGCTTTGTTAACTGTTATTTTCTATCATTTAAAAGGCTGTACAATAGTGACAATGGGGCTGTATTGAAAATACCACAAACAGTTCAGAGGATTGAAACATATACTACAGACTCCTTTGTGCTAGCTATTGAGAAATACAATTAGCGTGTTGCTGTACTGCAGTCTTTGTGCAAAGAGTAAACAGTATAGAGGTTTGTTGTATCTACATCTTGCAAAGAATGAGGAGTCAGGCATCCAGCAGTGCAAAGCTTGTCCAACATGTGTTTCCCAGAAATCCCCAACAATACACCTCAGTCCAGACCTGAGACACCACCCTTGTCCTGGGCCTCTCTCAAGTAAAGACTAATGTTTCATTTTGTGTTTATGATATTTTTTTATTTAAAATATTTTAACAGAAAAGCCCCATTGCTGGGTTTAACCCAAGGGGATATATTCATAAAGCAGACCAGTAAATGGACAGGACAGCAATGCACGTTGTGTGTGTCTGTACGAATGCTAAGGCTTTATACACACACGTCTCAAGAGGTTAATGGCTGGAGGTTTAAAGGAGGAATCTTGGAGGCACTATATGGGCATTATTAACTCCCACACACATCAGAAAGAAGACCACAAAGATCGCTCTTTGTAACACGCCGGCCCAATTGGAAAAGCAGGTAACTGGCTATAAACCATCTCAGGAAGACAAAATAAAAAGGGAATGCTTCACTTTTAATATTGTTCTGTTTGATAAAAGCGGATTGTAACAGTACATTAAACAATACAAAAAGAAAAACACCAATTCTACATACAAAACAGAGAACTCCTGGTAATTAAACCATGTGTTTCCTGTAGTGCTTTGTGTGGAAATGTTACTGTCTCTGAGTAATTGCAACTTAAATTCCATTTATACACCTGTGAAGTTTGCTCTATTAATTACTTCACCTGCTCATTACCCCATTCTGCTTCCTCTGCTGTTCTGTAGCTAATGAATCACATTACCGCCTATAGCTGCCGCAGCCGCTGAATAGATGAATACACAATGCATATTTACAATGCATATTAATAAATGAATACACAATGCATATTAATAGATGAATAAACAATACATACAATGCATATTAATAGATGAATAAACAGTGCATATTAATAAATGAATACACAATGCATATTAATAGATGAATAAACAGTGCATATTAATAAATGAATACACAATGCATATTTACGCAAAGCACGAAACAGGATTAATACCCCGGCTCTGGCGCAGAACGATAGCATAAGTGCCCTCTATTTCCCAGCCTGTTGGTGATTTACAGTAAGCACCAGTATGCCTGCTTCCCCAGCAAATTACAACATCACAGACTTGCTTTCACTTGAGAAAAATCAGTTTGATCTGTTCTGCTGCTGCATCAGTGCCTTGGCAGGGTTGGCAAATACTTAAAATGCATTATTGGGTTTTCCCTTGGGATTACTTTTAAAAGAATCGAAAAGCTTTAAAACAATGTCATGGGGAGTTCAATTATTCGATGGTAACCCAAAGATTTTTGTATTATTATTAATTTGGCAAGCATAAAACATTTTTTTTTGTGGTTTAACAAGAAATAACCACTTGGTGCAAAGTGTCCAAAGTGATCTAGCAGCGTCATGCAGTCTAGTTTCCACACACTGTCATGCTCGTTCTACTTTGTGGGCTGGAACATTGTATGTTGTGTCAAGAGAATCATATATGTAAAATCAAAGGTCATATTATTTCAGATGTAACTCAGGAATTCCAGTAACTTGCACTTACATGTGTCAACATTGAAGTTATTTATGTAGGATCTAGTCAGAAGAGCCTACCTGAGGTGCAACATCCTGTTTCCAATGGGGTCTTGTCCTGATCTAATTCACAAGAAGGCCTGGAATTCACGGAGGTCAAGCTCGGTTTCAAACCAAAGCATCTTTTACATCTGGGGCCCGAGCCTAGGATCTCTTAACTTTTAATTCTTTATATTCCCCCTACAAGATCTTTTCAAAACAAAAACAAAAAAACTTACATCAGTACACATTATTCCTTGATAATATACTCAGGAAGCGTCCGATCTGTGCTTCTCGGTGTGTTGTTGGATGTTGTGGTGGCTTGCTGTTGTTTGTGCTGTCAGCTAAGGCTATACTTCAACGCCATGCTGCTTTGTTTTCCTACATCTCAATAAGATAAAAAGAAACAGCACAATGTTACATACATATGCAGAAAACTGAATGCAGTTCACATACGCCCACAAAAACACAACAAAAGACTAACCAGTGCACACACATACAGAGGGTCTCTCTGTAATTTTGGGCTGCATTAACCTATTGGTTCATCACAGCAGAGTGACTGGACAATCAATAGCTGTTAGAAATGGAAAAGGGATACATTTGTATAAAATCAACAGTTGGTCGGATTATACCCACATGCAATCCGATTTATAGGAGGCTTGGAGTCTATGATTACAGTTTGGAGATGATTTATCGTATTCACCATGTGTGACAAACATGATCAGTGAATAAAGGTCCCCATTCTGAAGTTCAGGTAAACTAATATTTCAGCAATGTGGTATCAGTCACCACTGCAGAAATGCATTTGATGAGGCATCTGCTGTTGTGCATTTGTAATACATAAGTAATATTTTGTGTACCACTGCACACAATTTGTTCATTAAAATGTATTTTAAGACTATTATCAATCTGTTATTACCTTATTTGAAGTAAACTGTCAATTTTCCAAGATCAGAAATTGTATTTTAATATCCCCTCGGGGCGGTGTATGATATTAGTTCAAGTTCCATTGATTCTGCTGTATTATTTGCCCCAGGATACAGCCCTTTGAACTGCCCTTGTGAGTGATTATTTGCTGTAAGATGCATGTCAGCACTCCGCTAGTTAACACTCAGCCCGAGTCCAACGGCACCCTGAGGATCTGGGAAACGACTGCTGCTTTCTCCACGCATCTGGCTTCCATCATGCTGTCTGACGGATAACTCAAGCCCTGCATGTTTTATTCAATAAAGCAAGTTGGCTAGGCCTATTGTTGGATACTGCATTACATACAAAATGTGTGTGTGTGTGTGTGTGTATAGATTTTGCAAAATGTATTTGCCTAAAGGGGCAATAGCCCCTCGGAGAACTGTGCTTGGCTATATAAGTTTTTACTCAAAAGACCCAACTTTCCAATGTTTCGGTATGTTTAACACACCTTTGTCAAGGGAAAGTGTGTTTGAAAACAAACAGTGGAGGTACATATGAAGGTTAGAAGGAATGTATTCTTTTTTTAATTACGGTTCTTGGAGGCGGATGCTTGGTTTGGTTAAGATGTGATATTGATCTGAAAGGAGATTTTAGTGGCTGGTGGCATCATGACATTGTTATGTGCAGAGCTGGATTGCGTCAGGAGTTGTTCCCAGCTTTAAAGTGATCTACTCCCAGTTGCACAGGTCTTTTCTTGTTGTGTGCAAGTGGGTTTTTATTTTGTTCCTACTCTTGGCTGAAGTACCAGCCAATGTGCAAAAAAAAAGAACAAAACACACCCAGTGCAACCATATATAGTGGCAATATACTTTACCTGAAGCTGATGCACTGCCCTGCAGCAAGTATCGGGGCACAAGTAATACAGTGAATGTTAAATCATAATCATTGATTATGAAGATGTAACCTCACACACTTGTCTTAACACAGGGTCAGTGCTACCCTTGATTCCAGCCTGTACATCAGATAACTAGTGAGGAGGTCTCAAGGATGCGACACCTGGCACCCAGGGTGGTCCTATAGTCTCTAACACAAAGGTCTCCAACCCTGGTCCTGGAGAGCTACATGGTCTTCTGGTTTTCATTTCAACTGAGCTCTCAGTTACTTAATTGAACCAATTATTGTCTCAATTAGTCAAGATTAACATGTGTTCCAGATCTTCATCCATTGATGATGTAAAGACATCTATAAAACCTGCAGGATTGGGGCTCTCCAGGACCAGGGTTGGAGACCCCTGCTCTAACACATAGCACACCGATGACATCTCATTATAAGAGCTCATTCACCCATAACTAGAAAACAGAGAGGGCAATTCTAATTGTGTGCCCTGCGGAGGGGTTTCAACTTGTAAATGTGTAAGTTTAAAATTGCTTCAGTTTTAAAAGACAAATAGCAGCAAATAACCCCCTAAGCAGAAGTGCCCACAATACTATACTATACTGGAACACCATTACGTACTGGAAGTATGCTTTTAAGACTTGTGAAAAGAACCAGTTTGGTTGGCAGGATACTGAAGTGAATTCAATTCAGTTAGTCAAACACAGATCTCAGAGGGGTTGTTGCCCCTTGAGGCAAATACATTTGCAAAATCCCAACCGCACCTCAAATCAATACAAAACCCCACCTCTTCGAAAGTATCTCACAGCTGTCACTATAAGGCAACAGTGTTTAAGGATTCATGATAAAACTCTGTGAACGACCCATCACTACTATATTAGAGGAAGGGTCTTAAGAGTTTCTGATAAATCAGAGAGTTCAGCTGCACTGCGCTGACAGCTCCATGAAATCAAAGTTTTAATCCGTCCACTGGCATGGCTTTTGACCCACCTTTGAAACACTTTTTATTTATTTATTTATTTATTTTGCAGTTGAAATGGATGCCTTAGGAGAAGAGCTTTGGAGATCTTCCAACGACTTAGACAAGAACAAGACCTGCCTCAAAGACATAATGAGGTGCCTAAACGATGCACAATGAGGTGTGATGTGATCAAGTATAATTTGCAGTGATTGGTGTACAAACCTTGAACTCTCAGATATGCCCAAGATAACACTGTAATAAAGATAGCTGTTTCCCAATGAAACATACCCTCTTCACCTTTATTTGCTCAACGTGTGTTTAATTTATGGAATAATGGAATACTTCAGTTTTAGTTTTTAAACAAAAAATAAATAAATTATGAAGAGCCAGCACTGAGGTTGATTGGCATTTTATAATATTACACATCTTTAGGTACTGCTGATCAAAATGACGCAATTAACGGCTAGTTTCACAGACACAGATTAGCACTAGTCTTAAACTTCCTTATCTAAAAGTAACATTAGGTAGTCCAAGATTACTGCTAATCAGGGTCTGTGAAACCAGCCATTAAGCTGTCATTGTGAAACATTGCCCCCTTGTAAAAATTCAGTTTAAAAAGAGACCTAAGACTGATACAAGTAATACTGATTACAGTATTTTTACTAGGATAATTCCTAAAGTAATAAAAGGCCACAGACTCTCACAATGTACTTTATCAACCCAGGACAGTCAAAAGTATTCATTACTGGGTTTCCATTTTTCAATATTAATTTGTCGTTTTTTTTCTTTTGGGCCAATCGGCAGCAAAATAAACATCCTTAATAATTTGTGTAATTTTGTTCTATATGCTTATTGAACAGAACTGCTTCAAATGTGTCTATTGGCTGTTGTCCAGTGGAATAACTGCCCAAGATCCATGCTAAACTGACAGGGGGAGATAATGTATCACTGAAATTCCATTCATATTGTGTAAAAATAAATTCAATTGGTGTTATGATAGGGGGTTAGTGTTCAAACTTCACCTGCTAATGTTTGCACAGTTTATCATTGTCAATGAAGGTGTGTGCATAACAGAAATAGGTTGTCTTTTGTAGGTTTACGATATATAGACGTTTCACTACAGGTCTTCCACTCAACAAAATATTTATATTTATTATTTATTTATTTTCCAATAAAATGTATTACTGTAAACTCATTTAAGAACACTGATAGTGCTGTCTTATTTAGTATGGCACCAGATCTGCAATTTGATACATACCTTTATATAGTGCATGCTGCAGTAGAACCTGAAATAACCATATTACATTTATTTTAGCATCTTTAAAATTCTAATTCTTCCAATTTTAAGATATTCTATATCCCCTAAAAATGGTAAATTCAATAGAAATATAAATCTTGGCAAACAGCCTTTGCCGTTTCAATGAACAGTTTTTGAAAGCTGTATCATATTAAATTTAAGTGTACCATATGGTATGATTTTCTACTCTGGTGACCTAAGACTATATATTTGTTTCCATGAGTGATGGTTTAAAATATTAATATGTTCTTTGTTCCATAGTTTCTTTGTTTTTTGTTTTTTTTACATTCCCCTTTGTTTGTATTAGTCAAATTACAAATTTGGTCTGTGAGGTTCAGTATGTATGATCTATGTTGTGCATATTTTATGTGTTCTCTGAGCTATGTGTTTTTAGGACATTTTTCAATGCATTATTAGCATTCCACAATACTTCAATATATCCCTTGTAGCTATTCTATAGTGCACCCCCTCTCTGTTCTTCCTATCACAGAGAGTGAAATATGACAAAATATTAAACTGGTGTGTGTGTGTGTGTGTGTGTGTTTTTATTTTTCTTTGTTTGTTTGTTTTAAATCAGTAATACATTTCATAAAGGTCATTTCAAAAGTAGAATTTGTTGGAAAAGAGGAAACATGTTTTGACAAGATATATGTAAGTACACAATTGTATCAGAAAAGTGTTAGGGTTATATCGTGTAAAATGATTGACACATTAAGTACATCATAACTGCATGATTGTAACTATGTGCAAGTACACAGGTATTTACTAAGAATCTACTATGTAAATACACAGGAATTAGAGACACTTAATGGAAAGTTTTACAGACACATGCTCCTGTTTGCAGTCCTGATTCAAAGCATCCAAACATGAATGGACTAACCCAATACGAATTGGGATAAGTGCCTGGTTGTAGCCTAGCACTAAGCAGATGCATCATTGTTGTAATAATAGTAATACAAATATAACCATTAAGCTTGTAATGACTAGTTAAATGCATATTGCCTCATGCTGTGAACTGGTTAAACAACTAAAGGCATGGACTAACAGTATAACATGTATACATGCAAATGTTTTTTCTTTTGCTCTGGTGTTAAATGTAGGATCGACTCACCATTTTGTACTTTCTGTTTTGCTTTGGGAGCGGGAATGTTGATGACATTGGTATGAACGTTCAGTTAACAAAAAATTAGGAAAGCAAGTCAAAGGTTAACTGCATAACTTTGTTGGTTTAATTGGCAATAATTATTTTGCTGCCTCTACAATGAGGGAAACTACAATGCTTATATTTACGTTTGCTTGGCTTGGGAAGTTGGCGGGTGGCAGACAGCGGGGTGGCGATATAACGGGTACAAATAGCACTGTTTTTATATTGGCGACATTTGTTCAGAGAGAATAGCTGGTGGTATGCGAGGGTGGCGTTATAAAGGGGGGCGGTATAACGTGGGACAACTGTAATAGAATAACAGGATGAGATCAGTTCAATGTTTGTTCCAGAAGATAAAATATTTCAAAATGAACTAAATCTACTGTAGAGTAAAACACAGTTTCATATAATTAAAAATACCTACTGGTAACTCGTTAATTCTCAGGAATGTCTGAAGCCCCTAAATAATTTTGTACACAATAATATATCTTAAAATAAATGGGTAATCCATATTTTACTTACACTTGTGAGTGCCATATAAATAGCAGCTCGGTAGATATTAATATTTCATTAGTCCCCTTATGTGACCAGCATTGTTGAACAGAAGTTGCATGTTAGGTTGATTTCAATCCTGACACTAACATTTTAACACAATTTAACAAGCCGCAGGGTGCAAATCACTAACCTTTACTGCAGTAAGGTGCTGTTTCATCGTACTGTAATCGAGATATTATTAACCAGCAGGTAGATAACTATATTGCGTCTTGCTATGAGGGTACTATTGAGGTCTTTCCGAAGAGTCTGGGGGTGAAGATTTTTATGGAGCTTTAATAATATAAACAGTGGCAGATATACATACCGGTGCTCTTTAACTGTAATTTAATCTAGCAGGGGTTTTCTCACAGGGGTGAATCATGGAGCGATTTATTAAAATTGCTACATAGAATAGAAATACAGTAATATGTTTTGAGAGGTAAGAACAAGAAGAAGCCTTAGTGTTACCCCTTTAACCTTTTTAGATTTGATGTTGGGCTGAAGCAGGTGTGTCCAATCACGGTCATGAAGGGCCATTCCACTGCTCCTGGTTGGAACGAACACCAGGAGTGGAATGTGATTGGCAACCCCACTGGGGTAGGCTGACTGACCTGGTGGGTTTGAATGCTAAACTAGAATAAAAACAGAAGGGGTGGCCAAAGTTGGCAATTCCTCGTCTTTGTTCCAACCCTGTTCTAAATTGTTTAATTGAACCAATCAAACCTCCTTCCAGACACTAAAGTAGTTCATTATCTAGGTTTGCCTCTTAAACCTGGATTGGAATGGCCCTCCAGGACAGTGATTGGACATCCCTGTTTCAGAGGGAGCATGTGAAGGTTTGCCTACTCCTACTGCCTTTAAAAAAAGTACCTATTTTTATGTGAACTGAATTCCTAAAACCAGAGTATGAGCAATTCTCCCTGCAGACACATAAATCACAATAATTTCTTCCTGCGAAGGCTATAGGGACAGCTAGCGTCCTCAGGGAACTTTTTATTTTAGACTTTAATGTTAAAATACAGAGTGAAGAAACATTGTTCTACAGCATGTACAGGATTTTATATTTTAAAAGGTTGCATGAAAGCTATAATGTTCCAACCCCCCCCACCCCCCCCCCCACCCCCAATAGATTCCTATTCTTCTTTAACACATTGCTGTTCTGTTTGGTTATACTTGGGGGAGATACAAAAAAAATTATATGTCACTTCCCATATAAAAATATCATTCAATAATAGATACTGCAATTTACGTTTTATTTTATTTATTTTTAACCAAAGAGATCACAAGGCACTATGCCTGGTGATGGTCATCCACAGATTATGACCTCAGTATTAACTGGAAAGATAATGGGGAGCCATCGGGGGGCTGGTGTGCTACTCCCACACTCGTAGAGGAATAAATTAGGCTGGAGATCCACGTGTGTGCTGGTGGGAGTCATAAAATTCCTTACATCTTACATGCAATGTTTGCATGAAGCATAGCATTGTCTGTTGAAAGATAAGCTTGTGATTCAAGTTGCAGTTCTTGCATTTTCCACAATACAACCACGAATAAATATTTTAAACCTGTCACCGTGATAATGAAGAACCAGCAGCACAACATTGTGTAAAATATACTTGTAATGTTCAATATTATTACTGATATTCTTCATGACACTATGACATATATAATGGCTATGGTAGCCAAATTCTGAATTCAGCCTGTGTTGTAAACTGTTCCCTTTGCATAAAGATACTGTCCCAAAGGGTTAATTATTCTTTTACAATACCCACAATTGACCTAGAGAATCACATGGGCTCTGCTCACAGAGGTTCTTAATAATTCAATTAAAAGGTCAATTAAAATGGCTACGCATAAGGTACTGGCTTAGATGTAAAAGTTGATGATGAACTGTATTCATAAAATCCTCCTACAAGCAAATTGATTCATGATGTGGATTATCTGGTACTTCATGTCATAAGACGTCAGGGATCTTATTTAAATGGTGCTTAACTTCACATGGCAACCTACCAACGTGGAACTAATGAACAAGCCTGTGGGTCCTGGCTGATCTTTGCCTTGTTTACCAAGAAGAGAAATAACAGAATCGGTGTAGTAATTTACTGGACATTATTCAGCTTGTTAAAATAATCAGACACTTATAATGATAATTAAACCATTGTAGTTTGCTTTATGCTTGCCTTGTTTTCAAGGGTTTTTAAAGACACATCTGCACACTATAGATAAATAACTCTGAATCTCAACCTGGGTTTGAATCTTAACTTGTTCACAGAGACTGCCTCAATCCCACCACATTCAAATTGAAATATATGCCATTAGGATACCAATGTAATACCAATACTGCTCTTTAGTGGATCACAGCATTACCAGCAATGATTACGCAATGCATTTGGATCAGCACACTAGCCTTGATAAGATACAGTACCATGCTACTATGGTATGCATTATTTCTTACTTTTTACCATGGTAATAAAAAAAGAAGCACTTACCACAGTGGTGCCACAGTGGCTCATGTCATTTGAAACCATGCATGGGCCCTTAGTGCTGAAGCATGGCATTGCCCTTGAAGATCAACTGAAAAGCACAGGAGAGGCAGAACCCTACTTCAAAAAGAATGCTTCCTCTCTGTTTAACATCGTGTTTCTTCAGAGAGCCACACTCAGTTCAGTTCTACCTCCTGGGAGGATCAGCTAAGGTCAAACACAAACCAAAACTTAGTAGTTATGTAATAAGTTTATATAAATCTTCATGCACTGCAGTAGTGGACAAAACAGACATGCATTATCGTAGCTCTGTTACTGCATACCACACCACAGATATGTGACATTTCTGTAAATGAATTAAATGATGTCAATAGCTTTATTCAATATACTTTTAGTTAAAACTAAGCATTGTGTTATGTTATGTTAGGAAGTTAAATGTGTTGTACCCCCAGGAATAGTGGAACCAGTGCTGAGCGAACTAATAGCTGTTGCAATAACACCAGAAACCACAATTGAGGAAATCTTCTGAATGATAATCCTTAAGATATTACCGCAAGTGCACACAACCCAACCTAATTTCTCCTTGAGGCATGACAGGTTTAGATACATTCTTCTTCTTCTTTTATGTTCATTACTCTGACTTAATGACATCATTAAAGATGGATTGTAATTAATTTCAGGTTTTCTTTGCTTTTGCTATCATGCTCAGTTTCAAACAAAGTTGATTGCCAAAAAAAAAGTCCACATGCCATGTCCTCATCTTGGAAATAAACTCCTATTATAGCATCTGTTGAACTGCAACAATGGGACCAGTGGAAATGTCACCCTATTTCTGTGTGTTTTGAAGTGAACTCAAGCCTGACAATGCTAAATTACTTTATGGTACTGCCATTCTTGTATTTTAATATGACTATGGCTCCTCCATATATTTGATTGTGTAAAGGACCCTTGCCACTGTTGCTTGGTGATGACACTAACAATGTGCTAAACTGGGGGTATGAAACCATCAATTAGTGTTCCGTACTGCTTCAAAAACAGATTTTAAGAAGATCACATCTTAGTAAGATTGTAATCGGTGATTCCAGCTAAATATTCAGTGTAACAAAACACTATTCTGAAACAGGTGATTGTGGGGGCAGTGCAAACTGCCAAACCATAACAACTGCATGTTGAGATTGTTTGTACTGTAACCAAGATGCCGGTCGGCCCCCCCCATGTCGATGCAGAATGACTGCAGTCCAAGTGAGCTGAATTGCCAGTGACCTGGGAAAGAGTGCTCCGAATACACAGCTACAGTGCAGCTTTAAAGCACAAACCATCCCCGCAGCGAAGCCTTCCAATGAAAACAGTGGACAGCAGTCAAAGTGGCTTTGTGGAACTGGCCTGGCTTGAATGTGGTCATTGCGTTCAATCAGGAACTCTTTCAGGATGGGACCCATGCTGGTATAAATACTAGGTTTACGTTTGGATGGAATCCATCCTTTTACTTGTATCAACATTGGCAGCACATTGTTGATTCATTCCAGAAAATCCAAGTTTTCAGTAGCATCACAATTTAACTGTAAACCTTAACATAATCCTTACTTTAAAGGCACTATCACGCAGCAAAATTGCTGTTCAGTCTCCCAGCAGGACGGAAATATATTTTCTAAACAACAGCTAAGATATTCATAGAGTGGAGACTGAATTACCAGACACATTGTCAACTTGAGCATGGGACGTAATTGGCTAAACCACGCAGGGGAACAAGTGCAGGGATTCTGCTCTTACACTTATCCAAATACAGTGTGGGAGGCTTTTTCTGCCTGCTATATCCTCATGTTTAGCTACTCAAGAACAAAAAAAGACATTTATTGCAGTGAAAGTGGATCCAGGTTAATCCCAACATCATCGCCACACAATCAGTGCAGGGTTTTCCTGGGTTTACAGCATAATCAGTCACAAAGAGCATAATGGTTGTTTTGTTTAATTTATGAACATTCTCATTTGAGGCCATCCCTTAACGACAATGTGTACTTGAAGAGTTACCATATGCTGATGTTTGGATTAGCATTTGCTTAACAAGTGACTGAGAAGCAGTTTGTTGCCTTGATGTCTGCAATTTGCCATTGCTGTTTCAGCGCCAGATAGTTAACAGAGGTGATAATCTAAATAGTGGTGCTGGTAAATCAGTAGACAGTACTGGTAAAAGAAACGATTGGGCTGCACATGCCAATGATTTACAGCACAGATACTTTGCATCCAATAAATTAGCCAGTATATGAAATGAATTTAGGCAAGGCTAGGCTAAAATACTGTATTCAAATATAGGAGATGAGACCATATCCAGTCTGCTTGTGATAAACTGCTGAGCACTATGTCATATGGCTTTTTTTGTTCTTTTTGGAAGCTAGATAAATTTGCGACCTCAGTAATAGTTTGTGTTTTAGGGAAGCCAGGTTTGAATTGTTTTGTAAGAAGTGTCTTTCTTGGTAGGACTGCACACTTCTTAAAATGTGAGCCAGCTATTTACTAACCATAATCTATAGGCATTAAAAATGATATACATTGTAAACTGTGTACTGCAATCCAAAAAAGTATCTCTTTCTTCTTACAGTTTCCTCTTTATTTAGGACTTCATATTATGATATTTGTTTTATGGCCATTCTTTTGCAAATTAGATTGGTTTCCCACTATTGCACTGTCCTCCTCATTAACCTTTTTAACACATACATCTTCATCTCTGTTACCTAATCTTCCATCATCAGTGAAGTCCCTGCTCTCAGTTTGCTTGTGATAGAGGATGTAAAACACAGTGGTTGAAGAAAATGTAAATATTTACAGAAAGTGTTTTGCTTGAGGGGATTAGGTGATGGGACAGGATAAGGCATTGTCTCGGACCTCTCACCTCTTAGGACTTTGGTCTCGGTTGAATTAATTGTCAATACAACCTCAGGGTTGTGTGTTTCAGCAGCAGGGCATACAGAGGTGGATTGTTCTATTGGTGTTCACACCCTCTCAGCACAGGTCAGTGCCTGCAAAGTAAGAGATAGCAGGCAGAATGAGACAGTAAAACAGAAAAGCTGGGCCGATTCATATTTATCACTATATGTGTTTTATTTTTTTTATAAATTAACATGCAATAAAGAAATAAAGGCTTATGTATGAATGTTTTCTAGAACAAAAAAATTGCATGCAGATCTATTCAGTGATGTCAATTCTGTACAGTCCACTATTTCGAAGCAAGGGCAAAAGCACAAGGAATTTCAAACAGGAATGAAACAACAATCTTTAACGACTCATACCATTAATTTAACTACGCTTTCCTGCAACTATGTTTTTTGTGCTAGTTTTATATCTACACAACATTTTATTTCCTCTCAGATAATTTGTCTTCAATAAAAAAAAATTAAAAATCTTTAATTTCAATAATAAACACAAATCAACATGAAATTATGCTGCAAATACCAAGCGATCCTTTAAGAATCCTGCTTCGTAGACGGGCATCTATCAAGTGCTTAACTTATGAAGTAGAATACAGCTGCTGGGATTTAACTGGTATATAGAGGCCAAGTTTTTCAATCTCATGAAGCCCCAGACTCAAGTCTCAATAGCTCTGCCTTGGAAGACCTTTGTTTGAACTCGCCTCAGTCAGCATTTTGCACTTTACCCAACTGTGACACCTTAGATTGTGCATTCCATTGCCCAGATATACACTTTTTTAACTGAAATAAGAATTTAATATGGGAAAAACCGTACAGCTTCACTCTGTTTTCAATCATTTGTCACAGATTAACTAGGGAAGTAGTTAACTCATCCATACCAATTAATAAAAAAAACATCATCAACCGTAGTGGGTCTGGAATCTGTACTTTGAACTGAGTGTAAAAAAGTTTTTCCTTAAAAAAAAAACAAAAAAACTTCATTTTCATGGCAGATTGCAATGTAGAGGATGTCTATAAAGTGCATATAGGTCACTATATTAAATCAGTGCTTTCAAAAATGAAAGTAAACTTCAGACCAACAGCTGAAATAATCATGCTCTGCAAACCTAATTTAATTAATCTAAATGGGCTTTAAAAAAATATTCATTAAAACAACACGCACACATTTTGATGAACTGGGACCATAGTGGTTAAAGAATGAAAGATTACCAGTCCCACACTGCTCCCCCACCGTGAGTTAACGAGTTTACATGGTCACCCACTTCAAGAGTTTCAGTCTCGTACAATAATATAAAAAAAGATTAAACTTTTTGTATAATCTGTTTCAGAGTCTCACACAAACCGAGGATTACAATTACAGAAGAGACAGCTTTTTCATGTCACTTGACTGCAGTTCAGCCAGTTATCAATAAACTGAAACAGGAAAACAGTTTGTAAAGATTAAACTACTCAAGGAAAAAAATAAATCCTCAGCTACTTCAGGAAGGCAAGTTCTGAAGTTTTTATAATAAATAAAATGACAAAAATGCTCTTCAACAATGACTTTTGTGTTTTAGCCATCTAACTAATCCCTAATCCCCAGGGATAAATTCTGAGGCACGAAAACCTGGTCCCGCCCACTGTCCACCCTCCTCTGTTTCTATGGTTACTTTAGTAAAGGGGTCCGTGTATTTTTACTGCTACCTTACTTACACAAAACATATCCCTGTCAGCGAAATGAGCTGCAGCTCTCGGAGGACCAGTGAATTAAAACACTAGTCACGTCCTGTGCTGTAGGTCACATGACCCAATTGCAAATGTTTCAAATTGAGTGCATAAAAAAACTAAAATATCTTTAACAGAAGAAAAGGGGGACCAGCCATAATGTTGCTGTTCTAACAAGAGGTATGAAAATTGATTTGTAAGTCTGAGTTTAGTTAATTTAGGCCCTTGCCACTTTTCTCTGTGTTATTTGGTTCAAAGACATGCCTGCAGTGAGACCTCTACAGAAATTCATTTATTATTGTGGAATTTAAATACCTTTAAGGGTGTGGTTGCTACAAGTTATGAATCAATGAGCTTATTAAACCAATAATTACAACAACAAAAAAATCCTTAAATTAGCCTATTGTAGTCTCAGAAAAAAACCATGATGTCAGTTCAATCCGATAGACAAACTTCCTCTCTCTTTGAAAAAGACAAAAGAAAATAAATTAATTTTAGAATAATAGCCTGTTTATAAGATTAAGATCGCCCTACTGTTCAAACAGATAGCTAAACCAATGTAAATACAACAAATTACATATATACAATACATTATTAAATGTTGCAGTGTGATGTGCTGGATTTAAGCTGGTATCAACAATTGTTGAAGAAGTTAGCTACATATTGACATGCAAATCAGCACTGATGTATGAACACAGATCATGATTATAATATAATTGTATTATCCTGACTGCACTATATTGCCTAGTTCCTCTTATAAAGTGCTGCACATTTTCCTCTCTAGTATCAAAATGAACCTCACCCTGTAATAGTTATCCTTCTACATTTAGTGTTTGGCAATATTTTTACAGCTGTACAAAATTCTAGTTTTATCATTTAGTCAGTAACCTATTGTTTTTTCATTATTTATTGAAAGTATTTTGAAGTCATTACCATCTTAATAACAGCCCACAAGCCTTATTATTTTTGCCATATTATTGTTGTTATTATTATTTATTTCTTAGCAGACGCCCTTATCCAGGGCGACTTGCAGTCGTAAACAAAAATAGTGTGCACCTGGAAGATTATATGGTGTGCCACAAATCACAGTTCTTTAAAACTCAATATAGAATTACTCCTAGTAGAGACAACTTTTTTATGAGAAAAAGCAGAACATTTTAAGAGTCATTGTGATGGGATGTGTGATTTCACTATGTAACACAATTTTTGTTCCTGAGTAGTAAGTGTTATTTCCTAATTGCTTATGCCTCAAAAGTATAGAAAATGGCTATTATTCCCCACAAACTTTGCTTTTGTGACCAGGACAGTGATATTTTGAAATTTACCTATTTCCAATGAGAAAACGGGCGAATTTGTGTCTTTTCGTTCACATAAAGTCAGAAAAAAACAACATATGAATCCAAATTAACATGTATTTATACTAAAGTAATACAAAAATGACTACAAAAGATTTAGAAGTGAGTAGTTTTTCTTTTTGGTTGGGGTAGTATGGGTTTCTCTCCTCAGCTCCACCTCTGAAATTGTCATCTGGATCTACAACGTCTTCCTCGCTCTCTGACTTGCTGCTCTCTTCTAAAGACGGCTGCTCTCTCTCCGGAGGAGTGGGTACGGGGAGCTCATGGCAGTGTGGCACCGGGGTGATGGATAAAGGAAGGTCCGGATACGTGATAGCAGGTGCATTCTTGCCAGTCCGACGTTTGGAAGGGTCCACCATGCAGAAGTAGCAGTTGCTTGAGTGGTCAGTGGGTTCCCGCCAAATTCTTGGGATAGCGAACTTCATGGCTCTCTTTTCCCCTCTGTACCATCCTACAAAAATACATTTATTTCACCCATGACTAATCTGTAAGAGATTCTCGCAACATTTTTCATACATGATATATTTTTTCAATAACATTGAAAATTGAAAAATGCGTCTGCCGGATGCTTGCAGCCTCTTGATGCCATCTCAGAAAAATGCAGATATGTATCCACTTAGGCAGCTGGAACTAAACTGAACTGGTGGGCTTAAGGCCCCTGTATTTATACTACTATTTATATTACTGGAAAGTTCTAGAAAGTTCTAGAAGTTACTCCAAGTTTACTCAGCACTGAATCTATCTGGAATGTTCTGGAAAATAGGTACATTTCAAAATATCACTGTCCTGGTCACAAAAGCAAAGTTTGTGGGGAATAATAGCCATTTTCTATACTTTTGAGGCATAAGCAGTTAGGAAATAACACTTACTACCCAGGAACCAAAAAACAAAAAAAAATTTGTTACACGGTTTACGTGACTTTCAAAGGTGATTTTTAATCTCAGGGTTTGTTGCCTTTAAACTTTTTTTTATTGTTTTACTTTGTATAAAAGTTATGGGACCCTGTCAAATTACAAATGACATAAGTTTTGGTGTATGCTACATAGATTAACTATGAAATCCAAACATGTTTATTTAAAAGTGTTTATTTCACGATCCTGCTTACAACGAGCACTGAACCGTACAGCCCCACATAGTTTACACGTTGCCACTTCTTTTTCTTTATGTGGCACAGGTATGGACAAATCAGTTTAATATCATCCTTGGCACAGGTTAGTTCTGCATATTTTCCTGGGGGTACACTTTATAGAATGTGCTCACCCATTGTGTTGCTGCCAGAATCACCACAACATTATTACTTAACATGTAATTCATGTTTGTGAAGACTGGGGAGTGTGGGTGTAGGAATAAACCACTTCCAAGCAGATCACACAAAAATAAAGCCAGTGGGTGACTATTAGAGCCATATTACAAGTACATGCTGGAGCCTAGTGCTTATATTAAACACACAGGTCACAAGTTAGATGCACATGAAACCACTTTTAAGAGTGTCAGTAAGGAAAAATTCACATGCCCCTGTTTTTAAATCACTCACGATGACAGGGATATATTTAAAACAAGTGGATTATCCTTTCAAATTTTTAATTATGTCTGGAAGTTTAGTTCAAATATGAAAAATGTTGAAAGCAGCCATCAATCTGAATGCATTATAACAAACAGGTCTATAAATTGCAAATCCTCTTTTCAGTCGGGCTTTGAAGGAATGATGAATGTTGCTTTTAGAAAGCAACATTTTTTTTTTTACCATACATTGTGCCAAAAAGACATGCATATCTGTTCAATGCCTCCAGTATGTTCATATAGCTATCGACATGAGATGACAAGGCAGTTTTAGCAGTAAACGCACGCTGTTTTCATATTGTACCTTTATATACATGTGTGCACCATTTCTCATAATCCCTCTTCATCTCACAGGATCAGGGCCTGATCTATAAACCTGTGAACAGAGGATGATGCAGTTCTGGACTGAGCCACCTAAGTGGCTATATTTCAGTTGACAAATAATATATATAACACTGAAAATTACATTTTGGCGTTTGGGCAAAGGCAATATCTCAATAAAAAAAACTAAGCCTAGGATTAAACTGATGACCTTGGCACCATCACTATTTTTCACAGTATTGACTTTGTTCTCTAGAAGATTCCTATAACAATTTTGCATATTGGGTGACATACTGATTTCTACTGCCTTCCTTTCAAGCATCAGGTAATGCATGCACAGTCTTCTTGCACTGCGTAACTTTGAAACATCTCAACAAAGCAAAAAAGTGACATCCGCTGCCTTCTCTGTACTCTGTATGCTGCTGTTAACGGGATTAAAAAAGTACTTTTCACCTCCACATAAAGAAATCATGAAAGAGAGAAAAAGTGAAGAAAAAATAAATAAAAACATGAGTGACACCCCATTGTCTGCAAGATCGTGCAAGGCGAGAACCTATGATGGTGTTGAGAAAAGCAATTTCCCTTGTCTCTTTAATAAGAAGAGCTGTGTGTGCTTGCCTGCCTACCACTGAAACAGGATCCCCACAGCAATGAGCATTTGTTTGTCTTGAGATTGGCACTTACACTTATCTTTCCTTAAGTACCTATGTGATAGAGTGCTGAAGCATGAAACATTTCATTTCAAGGCCAGTGCCAAGCAGTCCCCAGGCAGGAATTATTTTGGCAATGTCAGTCCCGTACATCGCTGGCCTATCAATGTATCTCCACCATACCCAATGCAGAGCTCTCCCTCACCCTCCTAACTTTAACAAGACATTCCCATCATACATACCACTGGGTATGCAGACTCTCAGAGCTGAGCCTGTTCAATTAAAGCCTTTGAGGTCTGAGATGCCATGCGTCACAGTGTATAAACAATCCTGACAATGTCAGGTAACAATAAAATGGCCCTATGCTGAATATTTCTATATTAAACTGCCTACAACACAGTCTAACACACCATCCTTAGATTAATGCTCAACTGTTGTTTGTTCTACAGTGCCATGACCCTGCCCATTGTGTGCAGGTACTGAGTTATGTTTTTATACTAGATAAGGTAAGATATGTTTAGGGGCATCATTAGAGACAGTGGCATCGCTAGGATTTTGTTGGTGTTTCTTTTCTTTTTTAATACAAAAACACATCTAAAAATGTCTGTTTAGAAAGCAGTGAGGAGCCAGTAAATGGGTTGCACCTAGTTGCATGTTTATGAACACCTAATTATTTACAATGATTTTCAGGAGAATGCACCACCGGTACTGACTAGGTAGTTGTATTAATGCTTGCAGACTTCATTCTTTAAATGCATTTCAATGCATTCAAAGAGAGAGTTTAGACTAGAGCTTCCAATTAAAATGGAAATATTTTGATCTATAAAAAATGTTTCATAAGCAACGACTTTTGTTAAAACACACTGAATACGAATAACTTAAAACAAAACAAAGCAGAGAGGATTAGTAAAAAAAAAGGTTGGCAGCAGTGTATCACGCTTCATTATAAAAATCTTTATCAAACTATTCTGCAGCAGACGCCTATAGGAACCAGATGTTTGTTGATTAAATGTACAAACAGTGCCAATATGGGCAGCGCTCTTTGCTTTGTAACAATTGTTCTCTAATTGAAATAGCTTTTTAAATGCCGTCTTTAATTTCTTTTATTCAATGCTTACTTTTGTCAATCACAAGTTCAATACCAATCAAGGAATAACAGATTGGAAACTGGTGCCAAACCACTGGTTACTGTGGGGGATTGACTGTATAGTTTACAATGAAGCAAACCAAGTGGGATTCTAATATTACACCACATAATCATTGTTTTGAATAGTTTTCTGCTGGGTTTAGCAGGAGGTCAGTTGCAGTATGTTTATTCAGGAATACATGGTTTTTTTTGCAGATAACGCATTCTAACACTGGAACAGTACATTGTAAATGCTGTATTGTTTCTGAGAGTTAGTTTATTATTGAAAAGAGTGGACATGCATACACATAGTGCAGAATTGCTGTGTTCTCTATACAGAAAAAAGAACAGTTAACGCGAGTTCATTGTGAACAGGGACAATGCTACAGTGATCAGACCTAGGGTAGCTAATAGGAAAATCCTGCGTCATTACTTGTTGTTTACTTCTTATGAATTCCATATACAATTCATATTTTAGTAATAGTCATAGGTAATAAGGTAACACTTAAAATTCTAGGGTAAATCTAAGATTTCAGCCCCAGAGTTAGAGGTAACACAAGTTGTACACCCTGCAACAATATACTGTCTGGCTAATCCCTCTTCAAAGAACTAACCATATATTGAAGTTGAACACATATACAAACGTCATACAAACTGAAAACAACAGTACAAATGATTCATGCTGTTAAAATACTATATCTCAAAATGGCTGTTAGCTTTAGTATAGTTTAGTCTTGCATTTAACATGAAATTGATACACAGCACCGCATAGCGCTCATTTGGCTAGGAGGTAAGACATTGCGTTGCAAAAATAAGGCTATTGACACTATGAGAACATGCCGTCTCATTTGGAGGCTTGGAACGTTGGATTTAAATTACAGAACTGGAAGGACAAGGTTACATTTGTGCTTCAGATGTGTTTAGGACAGTGGCACAGAGGAACTGTGCTGGTCCTTTGTGTAATGAGGTCTAGCAGCTCCTAACTGGCACAGAAATCAGCCTCACAGAACCACAGTATTCAGTTACTGCCGCTTGGCTGGCAGTAACTGAATAAAATCTACAGTGTATCAGCAACACCTCTATCAAATTCGACATGCCAAATGAAAATAGGCAGACACGATGGTTGCGGTTCAGCTGAATCAACTTTAATAACCACTGCTGTCTGACCTGGGAAAAAGTATCAGGTGTAATGCGATTATGGTTTGCCAGGTTTCGCCAGGATTGCCCCAGGCTTTACGGATTCCAATATGCCTTCCTTCTGTAACAGGGTGGAGGCTGGGCGTGAACCGGTGGTCACTCACTCCGCAAGCGCAAGGCTTGACTGAAGGTGTGATTATTGAGCTTGTAGAACTGACTCACCAGCAGGGGTCTAAATCTGTAACGGCATGCATCACCCAACACCGGCTGTTCCACAAGCAGACAGACCCCAACAGATTTAATCTTCCTGCATGTAACATGTCCACATTCACATCCATGCATTGCTGACAGACAGCAACAACACAGAGACAGTGAAGGACTAGTTCTACTGACTAATTAGATAACCCAGCATCTCTGAATTTGACAAGCAATACCGTTGCTTGTCAGCACTAATAGTATGTAAATATCCACTTGGTTGAATGCAGATTTTTCTAATAAGCTTAATACTGCAAAACATCAACCACCCTTTAACTTTGGAGATTCTGTGTCTTGAGAATAGTCTTATAAAATAACTGTACCAGTGTCTATCGTTCCGTATAATTAACTTTAGCATAAACCTTAACTAAAATAAAAAAATATTATGTGTGGCACTGATTAATAACTTGACTTTAACACACATGCAAACATAACAGTGACTAAAGAAAAGTGTAGTAGTGTGAATATAATTGTGATTTTCTGTAACACAAACAACTCAGTAATAATCCAACATCCCTTAAGGTCGCTCATGTTTTAAGGTGCTTGGATGTTTTCTGTAGTGTTTTACTTTAAGGTCAGCCCTACAATGACCACATACAGTACTCTAAGTGGTGCCAATAGATTTTGTGAACCATTTGTTTATGGTGGTGATAAATGTCGACAACGTGAACGTCAATACATTTATGTGTACTGTCCTTTTTTAAAAACCATGACAACAGATAATGTACAGGAACACTTACGTATGTATAACACCTGGAAAGTTGAACACTCCTTGAACTGTGTATTCAAGAATCTTTCAGGAAATAAACACCTCCATAGTCATTGAAAGGGTCTGAAAAGTACAGTGGTACAGTGGCTTGATAACATCTAGCATAGTTTGATAAAGGGTGACATAGTTATTGATCTCACTTGACAGGAGGAAATTGTCAGGTTGTGTTGGGAGGTTAATGTAATTACAGCATCAGATTGCTGGGTCAGCTAGTGCCTGGAATAGATGTCAAACAGAATGGTGCCATGAGGATACATAATGTTGTGGGGGCATAAATAATTCATTCTTACATTTTGCAAGAAATGACTGTGCACTTCAGAGCACATTATTCATTTAATGGCACCTCAATATATATATATATATATATATATATATATATATATATATATATATATATATATATATATATATATATTTACAGTCATGTTTACCTTTTTTTACAGTTATATACACCTTTTTTTTTAATTTTTTTTTTTAAACGAGATTTTCTGAAGTGTCGCATTTGAAGTATGATTCCATGCAATTCTAGAAATTTATTGAACCGAAGATCACTTAGTAATTAGTAATTCAGTGCACAACATCGACATGGTCAGATTGACTGTTTGTGACGGGAATTGATTCTTATAAAAAGGGAGGCCCATAAAACAGCTTCCCTTAGTATTTATTATCATTGACTGTGTTCATGTTGACAATAAAAAGGTTATTTTAAAACAATATCAGTACAGAAAAATTGTATTGTGATGTGTTTCCATGATTGCTAATAATAATAATAATAATAATAATAATAATAATAATAATAATAATAATAATAAAATAAATAAAAAGCAACCCAGCCTCACACATTACATCAGAATAGCATAGGCCTGTTGCAAATTGCAAATACAGTATTAATTTCATTTGTAATTATTTATACAGGTACCAGCTTAATTAGAGAATAAGAAATGCTAAACTTTAAATTGGTCCATTCATTTTTAAACAAAACGTGCTCAAAAGTATCCGCTTGCAACCAAACTGACAACTGTGGCCCATTTAGGGTGCTGTAATGTACAGTCTATAAATAAGCGCAGTTTGATTATCAAGTTTACATATCCTTTCTTGATGCCAAACTGCTTTATGTACAGTATAATCAGCAAAAAATAAAAAATAAATAAACATATATAAACTTGTTTAAACTAAAAGGATTTTTTTTAAAAATATAATTTACTTTAAATGGTTCCAGTACCCATAAAGTTGCTTAAAACCTCATTACATCACATTTATTTACACTCCGTGTTGAGGAAAATACATAAACAAAAATCAGCATTGTTTGGTCTATTTTTGCGCAGATGTACACCACATACATTTGTCTTTAAAAGATTTCCATCTCTGGTTTGCTTGTTTTTATTTTTCTCTGGGAGATACCATTTATCATATCAACGAGGATACACAAAAATATGCTAGGGTGTTATCCTTATTCTTAGTATTGCTGAGTCGTGCTAATATTTAAATACTTTCTAAAGATGGGTTGACAATGAATAAATAAAATGGAACTGAATTGATGTTGATGTTTGTTTTTCTGCTGAAATATGTGTGTTTAATCCTAGGCCACAACAAGCAAAGCCACATTCCAGAAACCCAGATTAACAGTTTAATTAGATGTGTACAAGTAGTTTTCGATTTTTAATACAGATAATTCATACTTTTTGAGCAATGGTTTTCAATACCAGTAGATCATTAAGAGTCTGACAACTTTTATTTTATACATTAACTACTTTATTAAGAATGCACTTGTTGGCTGTCTCTCTCTCTCTCTCTCTCTCTCTCTCTCTCTCTCTCTCTCTCTGTCCCCTTTATTATTTTACAATTTACAAGCTACGTATAAAAGACCATAAATAAATGACATAAGTTACATTACCTAAAATTCATCTAGCTCATATGCCATCCAAATACAGCAAACAACAACGAGAACAAAAATAAAATGTTAGGATTTCCATAATAAACTAAATTAAAATGCATCGTACAGTACGTTCTATTGGTTTTTTCCACAGTCCTTGCATATTCCTATTAGGGCCTTTTAAGGGATCCAAAAAAACAGAAGCAATTTATTTTGATTTAATTGGCTTTCAAGACACAGGTCTTTGAAGAATGCGATAAAAATAAAAATAAAATATTCTAAAAACTATAATATAGGTCATGTTCGAAACAACAGACAACATTTGGTATAACAGAAACAAAAATGCATTATTTTTTTATTTTTTTCCCCCCTTTCTTAGCCAGGTTCCTGCAGTCAGACCATTTGAACACAGTTGTCTATCCACTGAGCTCTGCTTTTTGCTCTGGTGTAAATTAAAGTTTTATTAACTGGCTTCTCCGCCCTGAGGCAGGCTAACACTGGATTAAAGAATGCAGTCTTTGAGCTGTCATTGAAAACAGTTTTCACCCATTTCAATGAAGGTAATCTGAAGGCAGTTAAAGCACACTATGACACTGTACTTATCTGTACATCAAGCCTGTTGTCCTTGCGATTATAATAATGGCACATACTGACTTGAGAACTGTACCTATACAACTTAAGTGACAGCTAACGTTTCAGGTTCTGTTTTCTAAATAAATAGACCTGATACATTAATAACACCTACAGCACTCTGAACACACGCTTGTCACACACCGATGCAGCAGTGACATGCAAAGAAAAGAATCATAGGAGCAGCTGCTGGGTTAGCTTTCTTTTATATTACATTCCTCTGGTAATTTCTTCTAGAATAGTTGCTGAACTTTAAATCCTTTTTTTTTTTTAACATTGAATTGAGGCTCTTTGGGAATTCTTTGTTGCTAGCTTGCAAGCACAGTCCCAGGATCCAGGGTAAAGTGGAGCAGTGTCCTGTGGGAGTTCAAAATGCTTTTTACTTCACTGTTGATTCCCTTTTTTTCTGTTCTGGAAAAAAAAAGGACTCCAACGCTGATGGGCTGAGGCAGTTGGGTTACTGTAAGAAAAAAATAAAAACACATTCATTAGGGTCAGATGAAGTCCAATTAAATCATACAGCATATAAATAATAATGTGTGTAAATAACAGAACTCTGGCTAAAGAAATATTTCCCAACCTTATTTGAGGGAAAAACTTAAAAGTAGCCAAATATTTCTGCTTATTTGGGAGTCTGAGCCACTTGTTCATACTCCAGACATGCTGAGGCCATATATCTGGTGTGCAAATCTAAAATTAAAAAGCTAAAAGGCTTAACAGACTCACTGATCCACAAAACACGCCACTTCTGTACTTAAAAGTAATTTTTGTTTTGCAATCAACACACCAATTAGATTCTCCCACTTATATTCTGCAACACAGAATTATGACTGAGGCAACAATTCTGCTATTTAGCTCACAAGCGTTAAGCTTACAGACGTAAGAAGCTACCCTGCCTCTGGTTAATTGTTCCAATGTTTTCCTAAGATGTGCACAGGTCCTGCAGATTTACTTCAGTAGTAAAATAAGACAATGGGTTTGAAGCGGTCAAATCAGATGAAGGGGATTGCAGTCGTCACGTGATACTGTTTGTCTTCCCCTCTCAAATTATAACAGTTCAAGACTTTCATTTTTTGTTGTTATTCCTGTATTCTGAGCCTGAATGGATCTGATGTTTAGCAGTGTCCACTGTAATCCTTTCAGTTAGTTTGCACAGATGCATAGCTAGTCTATCTACTACTGCCTATCAGCGCAAAGTTAAGTTGTTTGTATAGTAATAAGCCCATTAAGCTAAAGAAAACCTTTTTTCAAACTGTTTGTCTACCGTTTTGTTTAATAATTACTGAAGGTATAACACAGCTTCCACTATCATAACAACAACAATAATAATAATAATAATAATAATAATAATAATAATAATAATAATAATATGTCCTTGTATTTCCAAAGAAATTTCAAGGATAGCTGTTAATAAGAAAAACCATCACATTTTTTATTTTTTTTTTATTTATTTTTTATTATTGATCATTTTAGAAAAACAAAAAAAGTATTTTTATACACAGTGGAATTAATTAAAAACTGCAGAATATTCTAAAATAAATTACATTATCTCTTTATACCTTTCTTTTAAGAAATAATACAAAACATATAAAAAAAAATAACTGCATATTAAGAAATTCATATACTGCACAGAAGTAGTGACTGGACTATCATTTTACAGAATTAACTAGAATATGAATAATTCATTTTATTTGAAAAGGCATTCCACTCTGTTGTATGAAACTAAATGGAGATGCTAGATAAATGAAAAAAAAGAAACAGAAATCTAAAAATAAAATGTAATCTGTTTGCAAAGTTAACATGCAAACTACTTTGACAAACTTAAGGAATTGAAATACCTAGTTTGAAACACTATGGACTTCTTAGCAGCAATAGCCCATATTTTCTATAGTGTCTGTATGGTGGTCTGCTGACACTTGAAAAATGCATCTTTTCAGAACATTAAAACACTTTGGGATTATTCAGTAGGATGGTCGCTGTACTGCACAGAAAAAAAAATATTTGCCACTTTTTGACAAGCACCATCGCATATTATTCAAAAGTAGATTACAATTATTAAATACGTACCAAAATATACATTAAAATAAATACAAGGGTGTATTTTTATTCGTACTTCATTCACGAACCGTTAGCTTGTAAACACATTTTTTTTTACCAATCATTGTTAAAAATAATAATAATAATCACACATTCTCCCTACCACTTTTTAACTACAGTTTAACTATAGAAACTATAGTCCCAGGTGTGCTGGTGACACACCAGGGAAGCAATTAGGTTAAGAACTATATAATTTAAAACAAAAACACATTATTTACAGTATTCAATAATGCACCTATCTAATGCTCACCTTTTAAGATTATGACACTGGTTGGTTTTTCAAATGTAAAAGGCAAGACATTGCCACCAACATGCAACAGCCCCCTTTTGAGGGGATTTTTAGCAGAATTTTCCAGGTGAAGAAAAGTTTTGTTGCAGAATGCTAATCACAGGTAGAAACAAAACACAGTTTTTATAGTCTTGAGGTCTGGTCAGTGGAAGTCCAGACAGCTCTCTGGGTTCATTCAGCAAGGTTGTAGAGACATACAAAAGCAAAGGCAGTTTCCAGTAACCAAGGTAATCCAACATAGAAAGGCTCCACTGTAAAAAATTGACAAAATACTTCAGGCCAGGTCTAAGACTTCTCGGAATATCCTGAGGAAATGCTTCTGTCCAGCCCAAAGCCGTATCTCTATGGTTGATCCCACAAACATTACAGTGTTCAGAGTTCGGTGGTTCAGCCAGACACAATGTATGGCAGCAAATCAGAAATAGACATCTACAAAAAAAAAGGTTCACGGTTTTTCAACAAAGCACAACATGGATTACATGAATGATCTTTCGGCTTCCACCATTACGCTGCAGGCACTCCCAGTAAGTCCCCTTCAGTTCCAAACATCAAGCAAAAGACAAAAATATCTTTATATCAAAGGGCAAGGATGAAGTCATAAAAGTGCCTTTTTTCTTTTCTTTTCAATTAAAGTGCATGGATGAGGTAAACTAATTTCTTTTTTTTTTTCCATATAGAATCTTGAGATTATATTGTAGTGGCTCAGACAGGAACCATTCTGTCTTGCATTTGTTGCATCTGGGTCCTCATTCTCTGAACGCTGCTCAGGATCTTGTTTTGATGTGCAGCCGCTGCAATTCCGATTCTGTCAAGGTCGCTGGGAAACAGAACATACAAACTAAAATTAGATTCACGCGCCGTTACGTTCCCGTTAAGACCAGACTTGAATGCTCCCCACTTGGCTTTAGCAATAATAAATAGGACTTAATTTCAGTTTCAACAATCTTCAGCTAGACTGAATGGTGGGCTTGCTTACTTACTCTTGGTTCATGTGTACCACAGCTTCCAGAGTGGCATAGCCGGCAGCTGTGAAGTTATCTTTATATTTTTCCATCTTGATGGCCTGGAGCCAGTCACCTACAGTGCCCAATGAGGAGAATTCAGGACTGCTGGGGTCCAAAAGGGTGGTGTTAGGCCTGTGAACACAAAGCATAGTCTAGGTTAGTATAGGAATCTAGGTTGGAATGCAGTGCTGTAGTACAGGTTACACAGCAACCATTACATTACACCCCGTATTATTTAATACGGATTTCACAGAATCAATTGAAAAAATAAAATGACTGATTAAATGACTCCTGGCACTTCAGCCCATAAACAAAGTGCTTAATATAGGGTCAAACATAATAAGAACGAAATGTATAAGAGTGGCAAGATCATTTATTTTCCACCCTAAGGAAATTCTAATGTTAATAAACATGTATAGCATATGTGCTGCAATGCAACTATTTACATACTGCAGAGGCATTTATTTAATTAGCTGAGCAAAATGCAGAAGGAAAGGTTTTCAGGGAACCATATGTTAACCATCTTAATGTTCATGCTTGCACAAGTGAATTGCAGCAATCAAGCCCTCGAAAAAGGTATTTCATCTGCTCATATAACATCTAATGCTTGCTACTGCATGTTTTATTGATGGGGTTCCCAATCGGAAAGTAACATTTCTAGGGTACCCAACGCGAACGAACACCCTTTACAATACATAATGTAACACGTCATTAAATATTTAGAATTAGCACAGTTAGGTGGAATGTGGACAGACTGCTGGGGTTAAGGGATATGATTTCCTCCTCAATAATTTAACGAGCTATGGATTTATTTGCCAGCCCGCAGCTACACCACAATTAAAATGGCACTTTGGAGGACGTGCAGGCAGTCTGGCTCGCCGTTACAATTACTTGTCTGTGGTGCAAATAGTCACACTGGGGCCTTTGTGAACCCGCGTATCATAAAAGGCTGTAAATCTGCAGTGTGACATTGGCAGAGGTGACAGTCCCCCTCAGATGTTTTTACACTAACATACAAACATAATTAGCTCGCCCTTCTGTGCCTTTACACATTGTTGTTAGTGAAGTACAATTTCACAGTGTCTTCTTTTGCAGGGCCAAAATGTGAAACCCTATTCCTTGAAGATGATTGTAACATCTATTAGCGATTTTTGTTGAAGAACAAAATTAAACACCTACAAAGGAGACATGTTGAAACGATGATTTTATAGTTCCAGGCTATGCTGCAAATTGTTTACAGATACGTAATTCTACACAAAGCTAATAATTCACATATTTTGTTTTATTTTATTTAGATACATAAACATAATCAGTTAAGATGCTTAGACATGAATAATCAAATACATAAACTGTCTTCAGGACGGGAATGAAACTGCTGAGTTTATAGATCCTTGGTTGGGGCTGCTCATCTGAATTCAGGGCCAGTACATGAAGCTCTGCAAGCTGGCAAGGATCGAGGCATACGATTTTGTAAATACAGCAATTTACAGGCGTTCAGGCTTGCTTGTCACATCCAATCTACTCTCTAATGCATCACAGTTAGCAAACTGTCCTGACAGTGACCTTGTGTTCTCGGCTCCCGTCCTCTTCAGGCTGTTGGGGTTGCGGATCAGTTTGTCCAGCATGTTGACGATCTGTCCGAACTTGGGCCTGTCGCTGCGTTCCTTCTGCCAGGAGTCGAGCATCAGCTGGTGCAGGGCGACAGGGCAGTCCATGGGGGGAGGCAAGCGGTAGCCTTCCTCAATCGCTTTAATTACCTTGAGAGGAAAAAGAATCGCGGTTAAGCTGCTGTGTACATCTCAGGGTAGAAGTAGAAATTACTTGTGGAAGCTTACTGAAAAGAAACAGTATGATATACTGTTTACAGTAACTAAAAGCTGTCTACAGCTACACATTACTGTGCTTTGCTCGTTATTTATTTAATCACCTTCTGGTCAAAACAAAAAAACGTTAAAAGACCAACACACTTGTACTCATCTAGCATTAATTTTGCACTTGTGAAAACTTACATCCTGATTGGACATATCCCAGTACGGCCTCTCTCCATATGACATCACTTCCCACATAACGATTCCGTAGCTCCACACGTCGCTTGCCGAAGTGAACTTCCGATAAGCGATTGCTTCAGGGGCCGTCCACCTGATTGGGATTTTACCCCCCTGTAAATTTAACACACACACACGTTATTTAGCCTATTAAAATAACATTCTTTGTGTATTGTTTCTGCAGGGCCAAGTGACTTAGGTTCATAGTCAGAAAGTCTCCAGCGATCTTACCCGAGTGGTGTAGGCTGCCTCTGGGTCATCTTCCAGCACTCTGGACATGCCAAAGTCTGACACTTTACACACTAAGTTGCTGTTAACCAAAATGTTTCTTGCAGCCAGATCCCGATGGACATAACTCATGTCAGAGAGATACTTCATTCCAGAGGCTATTCCACGCAGGATTCCAACCAGCTGGATCACTGTAAACCTTCCATCATTTTTCTATAGAACACACAAACACAACACTGGTTACAAAAGCTTATCTAAATAGCCCATTGCATTGTATATTCAGTCTCGTTTCTGTTTTTTTTTTTTTTTGCATAGTTCTTGTAGATTATAGAAAACGATTTATTTTTATATAGATTGAAGAAACTTTTAAGAGCATTCCCGTAATTTGCTTTCTTCGTGGGGAAATCGAATTAAAAATAAATAAATAAATAAAACTCACACCAGATACATTAGCTAGATGCCTGAGACCAGCTGCAGGGGAGCTATTTGAATCTATCATCAGTTTGATGGATGACTTACCCTGAGGAACGCATCCAAGGACCCGTTCTCCATGTATTCGGTTATGATCATTACAGGTTTACCTAGAGTTGGGAAAAGGAGACATAATTATATAGCACACAATTCAGCTAATGAAATGAAAATGGGCAATGCACTACATCACTCTTGCACAGTCTAATTTCATTACAAAATGCCAAACTTGCGCCTCTGTAGGAGATGAATTATTAAAGAGCAAGTTTGCCTCCACCTGGCAGATTAACCCTTCAGTGATTTAGTTTTCTGGGATTTCTTTAAATCGGACCCAGTCCCAATGAAATACACAATCCCCCTAATTATTATTCATGCACACTGAAATGGAACTTTTCAAATTCCAGTTTATATCCGTAAATGCGTCTTGTATTTGTAATTTCAGGAAGCTGCATTCAAACATGCATCCTGCTTCATCCACACCACGTTATTAAACGTTACTACTTCGGAAAGCAAAAGTGTTTTTATTTTGGCAAAGACACACACTTTAACATCAGATGGATGAGGCTTTATGTTCTCTTAATGTTTTTTCAGTCCCAGGCCTATTTTGGAACATGGAGTGCATCTAGAAGAAGCATTTCTGTAGGATGTTTTATATATAATTACCACCATGTAAATAAAACAACTCAGAACAGCTCTGGGAAAACAAATCAAATCCAGGAACACCGTTCCTGTGGTAGCTTAATTAACCCGCCTCCAGCAAACAAAAACATTGTCAAGTAAATGAGCATAGGTAATTGCATCTTTCCCCATTCCCCAGTATTGATATACAATGCCATTGCCATGATCCAGCTTTGTTTGTATTCAAAGATGCTCGCAAAAGTTACTGGAGTGACAGTTAGAAATTAAGTTTGAAAATGCATGCCCCATGCCCACAATATCTTATTTGCATTTTCATTTTTTGTTTACCGAATACGCCAATTTATCCGAGCTATCAAGAATCAGACAGAGAGAGAAGAGATGAATGCCTTATTACCTGCCTGTGATTGGGAAAACTAACAGCATGATGAACCAATGCCTATTACAGCAGAGTGCTGCCTGCTGGGATGCACACAATGGCACACAATAGGTCAGCTCCCTCATATTGGAAATTTAAATGTTCGTTTTAATTTAGCAGAAGCTACATTATGCAGATGACAAGCCATTTATCACCACCAACTCAAAACGGCATTAACAGACGTGAGTGTAATGGGAAAGCCTCCCCCTTCCTCCTCAGCCTTTTTAAAAAGGAGTGTATCAAACATATTAATAATGAAAAAATACTAACTTGCCCTGGTTTAATACTGAACAGTTTTTTTTTTTAAATTCAAGTAATGGACTACAGGAGTCGCTGGTTCACGGTGAGCCGAGGACACCCTGGCCGACTTAAACCCTCCCTACCCCAGGCGGCGCTCGGCCAATTGTGCACCACACCCTGGGAACTCCTGTCCAAGGTCGGCAATGGAATAACAAGGACTCGAACCGGTGACGTCCAGGCTATAGGGCGCATCCTGCACTCCACGCGGAGCGCCTTTACTGGATGCACCACTTGGGAGCAAGTAATGGATTCTTAACAGATTCTACCAACAGACCTGAACTAGAGGTCAACATCTCCCGCACACTTCCCAGGCAGACACTGAGGGCAGACACTGAGGTTGCTGACACTGTGAGCTAGCAGACATTGTGAACTTTCAAACACCGCTTGCTGCTGGAAGCATCTCCTTCATTCCTGCTTACAACAGTGCTAGTCTCTAAAAGCCACAACGAAGATAAAGATCAGAAGCCAGTATAAAAGACAGGGATGAATTTGGTTACGATACACTGCACTGTTTCATCCATCTGCTTCACAATCAACCCAGTATTTCACATATACACGCACTGCACTTGCATCGGGTATACATTTCACAAGCTGCCTTGGAGATAGGATACCGCTTTAAACCCTAAACTCATTTAAAGCTGACAACAAGATTAATGACTAGTACTACATACAGATTTCCACCTATTAGCTATCAATAGCTCTGCTCCATCTGTCGTTTCACAGGGAAAATGCTGCAGATTGTGTTTCAAGTTGGCATCACAGCAAGCCCTGCGTTGGCTGCCAGAGTTCGACTTACATTTCGTTACAACTCCCTCCAGGTGGATAATGTTCGGGTGGTCAAACTGTCCCATGATGCTCGCTTCACTCAGGAAGTCCCGCCTCTGCTTATCGGTGTAGCCGGCCTTCAGGGTCTTGATAGCTACACAGATCTCTCTCTTGCCCGGCATTTTTAGGCGGCCACTGCACACCTCTCCAAATTCTCCTGTTTAAAAAATAAATAAAAATGTCAACCAAAAACATTCAGAAAAACTAACAAAAGTAAAGAATACTCCGTTTTATAAACAGAAAATGTCCCCTTACCGACTCCAATTACTTTTTCAATCTTAATGCAGGAGGCGTCGATTTCTTTGGCAAACTCGTGGACAGCCTGGTTGGGGTCTTCGTAGGTAAAGGGATCTACATATGTTCGGACACCTGCCAAGCAAATTGACATCACAGTTAGACAACATGTTAAAATGTGCACAGGTATTTAACCTGGGGAAAATACTACTCAAATCAAATCTTATACAGCCAATAGTTTTACAGCATAAGTACTTGGGGATCAGTCCCTGCTCAGGTGACTACAAAATGACTACTACTGGGTCATTTCTCCTCCATGTCCATTCACTACAAACCTCTATGCTTCTGTTTATATATATATATATATATATACACACACACATACACATATACATACATACATACACTGTATATATATAGCAAAGCAATTAATCATTTACCTTGGTGTAAATGTTTCTCTTCATCTGCGTCTTGCTTTGCCTTGCTGTACTTGCTGTGCCTGGTAACGGAAAACAACAAAAATAAATTATAAGACAAGAAGATTACTAACAGAGAAAAGAAGCTGCTCAAGTCTGAAGGCACTGAAGAGACCACTCCCTTTAACAGCAGATGTATGAAGCAGTGAACCTAATGACACTGAATTAAGAACATGCCTCCTTACACTCCACTGAAAGTCTTTACAATGTACTGTTGAAGCATATTGGTTGAAACTACACCTAGCATCCTTTATCTTAATGGTTTACAACTCTAGTCCACAGGGAGCATGAACAGCCCCGGCTTTATTTTGTTAGGGCTTATTAATATTCATTTGAATTCTGCATTGCATTTCACTGCACTTCTTCAATTATTAAAAATCTCACGGAGGGTGATGTGTTACAGTACTAATGTGTATGCTCCTCAGCAATCTGAACAATATATTACGTTTCATGTGTAATCCCCTCCCCCTGATAAAAACAGTATGCAGATTTAAAAAAAAGAATGCAGGGCCACCTGCTTTGTGAAAAGAAACACACAGCTTACTGTTCAGACATTTAATTACAATCTTAAGTGCTGGCCCCTCTCCTGCCCTACCTTTCTGACTGTCACCTGTTGACCCCCATGGGGCCTAAGGCAGTAGTGCCATATTGTATGGGGCAGAAAAGGATTTTAAAAATCGCCCTCATTAGTTAGTCTTAGAGCACAGAGGAGTCCATTGAAAGAGGTGGCAGGGGGTCGGGACTAAGAGGGAGGGGTGAATGGACTTCCAGAAGGTGAGTCACCTGTTGGAACCATGGAAGCTCTTTTGAAGAAAGAGTTTTGAGTTCAGGTAATTAGGGATGTGGATTTGGGGGTCGGGGGTCCAGGTAAGAATCTGCGAAACCCCAGGGATCAGGAAGGCCTGCAGGCCTCAAGGTGAGACGCGCAGTTCTTTGTCTTTAAAAAGCTCCTCCACAATACACAAGGGACGCCAGCAGCAGAAGTAACACTTTGTTGCTGAAAGCCTTAAATTATTCTCAAAATAAAGGTTGACCGCACGCTCTCAAGCAAAGTCCAGAAATTGACTTACTCAACTTTTTCAACTTTAGAGAACAAGACAATGAAGTTTCAGTTGAAGATTCATGGTCTGATTTCTAAAGTTGAAGAGTGCAGTCAACCTTTATTTCATGAATATATCTGTTTTTTTGACTATGCACCTCACCAGTTGTTGATGAGCGCTACACCTTTTTGTGATTAATGAAGCCTTAAATTGGAATCAATGGGGCCGTTGCACACCTAAAGCTCTCTGTGGGTGTATACTCTTGGAAATGCCTGAAGGGTGATTGGCAGCATAAAATAAAATAATAAACTACTACTAAAAGAAGATTTCCAAGGTAACTATGTTGACAACGTCATAGCTTAACTTACCCTTTTTTGTTTTTTGCTTGAATAAAACATTTATTCAGTTTCAATTTATTTCCTTAATTTTTTTTTAATTATTATTATTACCAGAAGAAACATCTTCTGAACTAGATAAGGCTGTCTCGGTTTAATTTATTGTCTTTCTCAAGATTCTCTACCCAATCTATTTTATAAGAGCATAAAGAAAAAATTGAAAACCAAGCGTATCCCAGCAGATTTGTTAAGATATATGCATGGGGTGTAGATTTATGTGGAACTCAGCAGTGGATCTATGCAAACAGTGCATGTTCCCTGGCAAATGAAGAATTGTGAGAAGCTGTATAAGCAAGTAAAAAATAGTTCAGATAGCTACCTTATAAATCAGATATCTAAAATAAAGATACCACTGCCCTTCACTGGAGATACCAGAGACCCAATACAACCTAAACACGTTTCCATTTAGTACACTTACTACTAACCTGTGTGACCACATTAAACATAACTGGCTTGATTACAGTACTCTCAGATCCACTGGGATCTGTATTCCAGTAACCTGACTTTACCTTTTCCTGTAAAATATACTTCTTTTTTATTTTTATTTTGTTTATACATATCAGCAGTGCTGTTTTCTGTAAAACACAGGAATTCCCACATGTTAGATTCTGGGAGCCATGAGATTGCTTTTGCAGTACAAGCCTGCACAGAAGGCTGTCACTCAGTGATGTCACTCAGTACTAAACAGGGCAGACATAGTTTGAGAGCTGCCGAGAGCACAGTTTAATAGGCTATCTTTTCTGCAGCAAGCCCTTGTGTCCTCCCCTTCAGAGCTATCTTTGTGTGTTCAAGATTCACCTAAATGCAATTTAAACATGAAGATAACTAAAGCAAAAACCCCAGTATGCCTGCCAGAGCCGCTCTTCTCAGCTACCTGGCTCCCAGCCAGCACAGCCCTGACAGGTTTACGGTTGATCCTTAAGAACAATCAATACGAGGCCAAGAGGTTGACATGTCATTTTCTAAAAAGTGATCCATGAAGGTCCAATCAGCAGGCCGCATTTATCGGCCCTTCAGAGCAGATTTTATTCATAGATTGGTGTGTGCGCGCGAGTGCAGAGGAAAACTCAGTGTAGCTCAGCTCTTTAAGATGGCCAGCCGTAATTAACATTCCAGCATATCTGGCTATCAGTCTTGTCTTATATAATAAAGCAATCAGTGGAGCCGGATGAAGTCTTAAGTTATCAAGTTTGACACTGCTATTTCCTTTTACAGTCGTTTTTTAATAAAGCTTGTCTCACTGTATTACATGCAGATGGGGGAGTGTAAAGTCTGAGGAATTGCAATTTGTCATTGTAAATTTGTGATTGTAAAAACCCACAAAGAGTATATTGTTCTTCAGATTACAGGGAAGAATCTACATAAATCGTTTTTTTTTTTGTTTTTTTTTTTTTTTAAACGTACAGCTGTAGCCAAAGGTTTTGCATCACCCTATAGAATTAACACATTTTGCTTCATAAAGTCAAATAAAGTTAACATATTGAATTACAATACTGCTTTGTAGTTTTCCCATCTACTTAAAAATGGAAAGATTTGACATTTCAAAATCTTAAATACTGTACTACGATTACGGCTTCCGGTAGTTTTCTAGTTTCTTTGATTACATGATGTTAAATAAAAATATCTAAATTATGTTCAATTAGTTTTTTTTATCATTATGTCTCAATTCTAAAATTCTAGGTGATGCAAAACTTTTGGCCATAGCTGCATTTAGCACAGGGAAGGCTTCAATAAGCAGTGATTATATTTAGTGAGTTGAGCTGGTCAGTGTCCTCTGTTTGGCACTGTAACATTGCTAAAGCGATTATAGCCCTAGATGAAGCCTCCTGTTGTAGTGCATTTGAAATCCCTTCCCGGTTTTACCTGAGCAAGGCACTTTGCAAAGGCCTGGTAAACAAGATGCTGAGAACCAAGGCCAGTTTTGTAGTAGGGATGTTCGTGGACATGACAATTAATCACTCTGTTCTGTTTACATTCCACCAAAGGGCTGTGAACAGAGGAGCTGTCACCCCTTACACAGTGCGGCACTGTAGGCAGAGGCCTCTGGAGAACCGCAGACCGACTGGAGGGAGAATTGAATCAATGAGAGAACAGGCTATTTTGATGCTAACACTCTCTTTTTCATGCAAATCGAAGATTTACTTCGGGGGGAAAGTTTTCTCCTCCTTCTCCTCCCAAACGCGTGAGAAGGAAACAACCTTGACTATAAGCCAATAAATGAGATGAGAGTTGAGCCCTACCTTCTGCTGATGACAAAGGCTGCGATGAGGATGATCACCAGGACCGCGCTTCCAGCCACTGAGACAAGCAGCACCGTGGGGCTGGCACCATCCCCTACGATAGCAGAGGGAACTGAAAGAGACCAAACGAGGAGAAGCAAGGGTTACACCGTGCCTTTTCAAGCATACAGACCACCATTAGGAGTACTAAAGTGGTTCGGCTGTAAGGATTTTTACTCATTTTTGGTTACTTACCCGAGTTTGTCATGAGCTCAAAAGGTGTGCTGAAGTCCCCGTAGCCAGCAGCTGTTCTGGCACGCACGTGGAACACGTATGAGGTCAGGGGGTTGAGGCCTTTGATGTCGGTGTTCCGAGCTGAGGTCTTTATGATCCGGTAGCTGCGCTCGTTCTGGTCCTTGAAAGGGAAAGGCGGTGGAGGATCAGGTAGAAGCTGGGCCAAGGTATATCCAGTTGGCAAACTTTGCTGCTTGTTTTCATTACTTTTGTGTTAACACTTCCACTGCAAATCTCTCGGGACCTGAATACTGAAAATAATTACCTAGATGCCACAAACCATGGAAGCTGCCTCGGGGAGCCTTACCTTTTCATAGTACTTGACTTCATATTCCAGGATGACCCCGTTCAGTCTCTCAGGCTCCTGCCAGACGAGGGACACTGTGTGTTTTGTGATACTTTTAGCCTGAATGGAGGTGACAGGAGAAGGAGCTGCAAAAGATACCAGAAGAGAAGCCTCATCAGTCCCGTCATTTCTTTTTACTTTGAATTACAATTTGTCACACAAACCACAGGAGATTTTTGAGCCTCCAGTCTGTTATCTTAAGACCGCAAATTTACAAGCATAACATCAAACAAGCCAATTCCATAATTGTTCATGAAACACTGCCTTTCAACAAGAAAGTGAGGCTAATCATGAGGGCACACGCTTTTTCTGCATGTATGTCACTTCTTTAAACGAAGCTACTCTTTTGCAGAAAGTCTGTCATTGATTTCTGAGTTGGCTGTCTGTCCCTTGGCTACAGAGCTGCCTCTGTGTGGATAACCTGAGTTGCTATCTTAGTTATTGATGTGGATATCGGATCAACAGAAGAACAAGGGGGTATTATGTACCACGGCTCCATTAAACTCTAAATGTTATCTAAGCCATTTATTGTTTTTAGATACAGTGCAAGACGGTCCTTAGTTATAATCAGACCATTTTTAAAAAGCCTATAGATAGTGTCCTATGAGACCTGGATTGTAATGAACAACAACTTCTAGGTCTTTAAAAAAAACTAAATCAATAAACACCAGTAAATGTCATTGCAATACTCTGTCCAGCCCCTATTACAGAGGAACTGCAGTATTTTAAACTTCCACAGTACAGCTAGAATTAAAGCAATTCAATTTCAAAGTGGCGCTATTATTAAAACATTCTAAGTTTATTCTAGGCTGAAATGTGTCACTCCCCTGATCTGCTTTTAGGACTGTGCTCCCTGCAGTTATTAACAAAGCCTTGTCCTGCCTCTCGCTTCCTGAACAACCTGCAATTAAACACCTTGTAAAGATTTATTAAGCTCCCCCACACCCCCACCAGAAACTCGCAGGCTCCACAGACAAGCCAGCCTGCACTGTGGACCTCCGGGCCAGTGCCGCGAAGCCACTTCTCAAGGGGTGCTGAAACAGAACAGCTTGCAGAGGAGATCCCTGACAGTGACAAGGGTTTCATTAAATCAGGTTAAACTGAGAAAACCACAGGAAGCAAACAGACACAATTAGGGGCGACCAGAGGTGGAATGCGTTCTGGAACACGGAGAGACACCAGTCCCTGGCAGCACCTTCTCTTACTCCCTCTCACTTCTTATACAGTTTTACTCTTGAAGGGTGACTAAAGGTAATCTTGAGCAGCGAAGGCAGATTTCTGTACAGGAAACAGTTCCATTGGTTTTGAGAAAACACATTGGAAAACTAGTAAAAAAATAATGAATTGCCACCTTCTGGAAGCTCAAAAGATGGTTGTACTTTAATAATAACATGAAGTGTGCTGACAATAAAACAGCTGTTATCCTTGTAATATATTGTAGGGATCCTATCAACTGATTTTTTTAAAATGATTTATGCATTTTCTAAACTCTTATTTTTTATTTAACATTATCTGATGCACAGCTTTTTTTCATCAGGTAGCGTGCCATTATTCTTTCCAGTTATGATTAACACAGTTTACATTTGGATTCTTTATGTATAACAGAAACCTGCACTTATTCCCTACACCTTTGAAATATAACATGGTGCTACGCGTCTGCGGGCAGTCATAAACCCGCTCAACAAAAGCAGGTTTTGTCAGATGCCAGCAAATATTCCTGATGTTAGGTTTGGGTTTTACATTCCTCAGCCGGCCTGCACTCCACTTAACATAAACACAGCCTGTTTTGTTCCTGCTTGCTCACTAAGAAGTGAATCTAACGGCAGCTTTTTTTTTCTCGAAGTTTATACAATGATACTTCTAGCCTGTGCCAACAGAAATATGTCGGTCATTTGCGTACATTTCCTTCTGATTGCGATTGTTGACTTAAGGTAAACAGGAAAACAAGTCTGTTTCAATTTGAGGGCCAGTCCACAATGACAGATGTTCGATACACACACCAGTCCTGGCCACTGCATATAAAAGGGCTAAAGGTTTCACTAAGTTAATTGGAGCAAACCATTAAGCAAGCAACTGAGGTTTTAGCACAAGTGAACACATTCATAATAAGATTTTAAAAACATGTATTTAAATCAGACCTTTTTGAAGTAGGATGGTCTTCTCATAAATGCCATACCAAGATTATCTAATAATAAAGCAGACTAAAAATATGGCCTTGTCTGAGTTTATAACGGGAACAAATTGATTTGTTAATTTTTTTTTTAATATGGCCCATTTTCTTTTTTTTTTTTTTACTCAACAAATTCCGGCTTTTAACAGGAGATTGTGTTTAAAGTAGCCTAACTCACATAAAATACATCATACATCATGCTGCTGAAAACACTTTCTGTACGACATGCAAATGTATTTAGTCAGAGTAAGTCATCCTGGTGTTAAATGTGTTATGGCTGTATTAAACAATTAGGCCACACCGTTTGTGTTCCTCAGATCAATCATGTCATAACAAATCGACAAATAAAATGAATTTGAGAAGCTCAGGGGATTGAAGATGATAAAATAATACAGGATTTCTTGCTGAGTGAAGCATGCATGTTTATTATATATATATATATATATATATATATATATATATATATATTACACACACACACACACACACACACACACTCATGAGGAGGAATTTGAACATTCAGATTAGAAGAAAAAAGTATACCAGTTTCTCCAACGCCAATGTCTCCAAGCATAATCTAGCAGTAAAAATGTACAGTGCCAGCATTCCAGTCCAGTTTCTAACTTACTGAAATACGTTAGATAAATTGTAAATAATGTAAAGTACACCTGAAAATTCTTTAGCATGAGCTACAGTACAACCAACTTAATGTATGTCGTGGAATTTTGTATCTGTAGTACTTCTGTGAGGAAACCAGTGCAGTAGAGACAAGTGGCCAAACAATTTCTTTATTATAAGTTTGCAAACCTGAGAACACTCTCAGCACACATGGTGCTAGACAAACATCGAGCAGAGTTCTGACTGCGCAGAGCCAGTAAACGTAATATATACCTCGCAACCTACAGTTATTGCGAGCCAATCACAGAAGCTTAACTCAACATACATCAGGTAGCAACAGCTTGGAAGATCAAGAGGAGACCAATCATATACAACAAAAACAACTTCGTCCTACATGCAAGCATCCTGTACTGTCTTAATATCTTAACTAAACTCAGTGACATTTCTTAAGAAATGTCACGGATGCAGCTTGCGGTTACAAAGTGAAGAGAGCTTCCTCTCTCTAACTAGCAGTTAAAACTTTCCACTCCAAATAAGGTCAGCCTCTGCACCTGCTAAGAGAAAATGAGGACACACACACAACAACAATTCTTATTATGATTTTAAACTAACCACTTTCATAAAGCGCAAACTATATAAATTGGTATATCTCTGGTTCTATATACCCTAAAATCTTGATACACGTTATTTTAATGCACATGACAAGGTTAATGGAATGCATAGCAAACTATTCTTCCATATGTAAGCCGCGAACTAAAAGTTACGGGGGGGGGGGATTCATTTAATGGAAGCATATTTCCTGTCATGAGAACCAATAAAATGTTTTATTCTCCGTTTGAGGGAATCCTCTGTTTCCCCCCCCCCCCCCCCATTTTATTCCACAGGCTTTTTTTTCACTGAATATTAAAAGCAGGTTTGGTTACCCAACCAGTGTGCGTCCCAGGGGAACAGTAATGCAGAGGGTTTCTTTTTGGAACAAGCCCAATGAAAGCATTGAAGCAAAACCTGGACTTCAGCCTTTGGTGTGTGTCTTTTGTAGAGTGGAGTTCTCTCTTTTTGATTGGAGGGGCATCTTGCCGTGGCATCTAGACTAAAGGGGGAAGGAAAACTGTCTAAACAGTGTCTGACTGGACTGGCAAAGGGATCTGCCAAAGCCTTTCAGCTTCAGGATGCCCGTTTGATTGCAGCGCAGGGGAATACAAAGCAGGCCTGGGGTCCATTAGAATTGTAATTACAACCACAGCTACAGCAGAATGGTTTGCTGAAATTGCCATTGAAATTACAATGCTATTGTGTTTAATTACAATTTCAGTTACAATGATGCTGCAGTAATTACAATTACACTAAAAAGTAACCTAAACAACTCCAAACACTCACGTTTACTCTATTTATTCTAAATAACCAAACAATAAACACAATTACAAATACATACGATATAACTGATGATTATATAAAATGACTTCAGATGGTTTCAGACCAGTTTCAACTGGGGAAAGATGACAAGAATGCAAGGGAGGAAAACTGAACCTTATTGATGTTTATGTTTATACATGTGTAACATTTATGAGAAATACTGCCGTTACTGATAGTGTTTGGTGTGGCAACATCAAAGGTGAGGTCTGGAATGTTAAACAGATGGGAAAAGCCAGTCTGACTGTCCCAGCGTTTAATTCATAAGTGATTGTTTTACTTTTTCTTTTCTTTCTTTTTTTTTGCCAAAAAATGGTTTAGACAATACAGAGGCACCAAATTGCGCCATTTGTATTTCTAAGAGTCAACCTGTTCTCTGATTAAACTCAGTCATTACAATAAATCTACAAGCAGTGAGCCTTTTTCTGATATATAGCCCACATTGTACACTATACACTAATACAGGGAAAATGAGTGTAAAAGTAATCTCAATGCAGCACTTTCCATTAGGCAGGAACAATGTACCACAGCTGAGAAATAAAAACAAATGCTGCCTCGACGTAAACCTTGGAGCAGCGACTGGTGGCTAGGGCAACTTGCATTCTTACAGTAATTGTTTCGAATGTCTGACCTCTTTCAAAAGGACTCCCAGTCAGAGAGTGGGCAGCTTCTCTGTTTAAACTGTAAGCAAAGCTTGTGTCCTCAGGCCATGGCTCATAAAAATAAAATAAAACACATTTACAGCCCGCCGCGTTTCAAAGAGAGGAACTTATTTCACTACAGTTTTTATGGCTTGGGATTTGTCAGGGAATGTGTGATTTATGAAAGAGATTGTTCATGGTACAGTGTTGATTTTCCACCATGCTCCCCACTGTCTGTATAGTTGTAACCTTATCCCTAATCAAGGTTTTTTGGAAACGTGGCTCTAAAAACGTGCAGCAGATTGACTTGTGTGTCTTTTGAAATGCTGATAATGTAAGAAAAGACGATAAATTGCTCCGTTATGATAAAGATTAGAGCGGGGAAAACCAAATTGTCTTGGAAGAAGAAAAATGTTTTAAACAGTAATCAACCCATGTATAGTTTCCAGCTTTCTTAACTACTATATCCTGTTATCCCAATTCCATTTGATGGTCTGTTTCATGCAAAAAAAAAAAAAAGCAAAGACGATCGAATTTCATAGTCATTATGAAGGAGACATTTTAAAAGAAATGCACGTGAGATTATGAGAACAAGGCCCCATCTTTGTCTTAATTCATGGTTTGTGACAGTGAGCTTTTCGTTTTTTACAATTGCATTTGTTTTTCTTCCTACCCCCCCTGTATTAGGTCCTAGCCTGTCTACGGTGACTCACCTGCTTGGTTGGTTGTCACGGTGACGGACACGGCCTGGTCGCTGCTGGGGCTCTGCTTGGAGACTCCGTTCACGGCCCAAACCTCGAAGGTGTAGTTGGTGTGGGCCTGGAGGTCGGTGATGAACACCTTGGTGCTCTTTAGGCTGAGCTGCTGGGGGCTGAAGTGGAGGCCACTCCCGCACGGCCGGCAGCGGGACAGGTCCACGCCGCAGCGCTTGCACACCACGTTGTAGGTGATGTCATGACGGCCGCCCGTGTACTGAGGCGTGCTCCACTCCAGGTTCACGGAGGTCTCGTTCACGTTGGAGATTAGGTTCTGAGGGGAGGAAGGGGGCCCTAGCAAAGATAAACACAGAAGAACAGGGGAAGTTATTAACATACATACACGGCTGTCTGCGCAGGGGAAATATAACAGCTGCAAACTAAGTTAATTAGCAGATATGCAGTGGTTATGTTTTGTTGAGGCCCTTAAGGTATTCCCAAGCCAGAAAAATTAGAATAAGAAATGTAAACTCTTGTGTATGAGAAGTGATGAATTACGTCATGTCTACGTCTACACTTGAATGTATTTGTATTTGCTTGCGATTGTAAGTCGCCCTGGATAAGGGCGTCTGCTAAGAAATAAATAATAATAATAATAATAATAATAATACGTTCCTGTTTTGCTCAGGCTACACAGGGTAAAGGATAAAGGTATAGAAAGAGCAGCCGCACGTTGCTGTCCGTGTCGGGCGGTACCCCCTCCAAACAATTAAGGGCATTAAGGGCATTAAGGGCAACAGGAGCAGGGGCTTTCTAGAATTCACTGCTAAAGGGCTAAAGACATTCTTAGACTTTGTGTCCACTTTGTTCACATGGGGGAAAAAAAAGAATTCCCCTGCACCAAAGCAGAAGTCAGTAATTAGTATGTGGGACAGGGCAGTATCTAAACAAGGGGCTGATGAAGCGGAAAACTGGGAGAGCAGATGCAAGAAGGACTAAGGGGACGAGTGACACAGAGAAAGATCTGGTCCCAGCACTGAGGGGAGAGGAGCAGGGGAGTCACCTAATGGAAGAGCGAAGCAAGAGGACAAACAATGGCACTTTCATTGCCTTTCCTGAAGCCTTTATTATCCCGAGCTCATTAAACTGGCGATGTTGTTAACGCTGAAGAACCCAGAATACTATCTTGCTAAATAATTAACCCCCATTTTTTTTTTTTTTTTTTTTAAGGTGCTCTACTACTAAGTAGAGATATTATGTTTCCTTGCCTCTAGTTTTAATTGAATTACAGATTTTTTTTTTTTTAACCTAACACAATCACAGTGTCCAGGAGAATTTTTGTGGAACTGTAAATTAACAGTGTATCTAATGTCAACATCCTGAATGTAAAGAGTTGATTCAGGAAAAACGCAGAGTGGCCACAGAGATTTTATCAATGAATGACCCCCTCAGCCTGCATTGAACTGATACACAAGTTATATACACAGTGCAAAGAGCGACGTGTTGTTTGTGTTAATAAAGCGTGCCTCTTTCTTTTTGAGGGCTGCGTATGTGGCTGACACTAATTGCTGGCTCTGCTCAGACCCGAAATGGCTCTAGCAGAGCAAGAGGCTGCCCAGCACAAACCCTGCTATTAAGGTCATATTAGTTGTTAATTGTTAAGTTGCACTGGAATTCCCGTTCATTTGCCAGTTTGTGATGCCAAGTTCACCCAGCCTTCAAATACAGCATGCATGCCGTTCCAGACATGGAACAGACGTTTCTAGTGTATTCTTGATTTGAATATCAGGAATTAGATTCTTAAGGAAATTACACCTGCCTGTTCTGTTTCTTTCTTTCTTTTATTTTATTATCAGACCGCTACTTGAAACTGATTGCACAGGAGGCTCACCCAAGGCAGGTATAAATAATGTGGCAAATAATAAATTGAAAGGCTTAGGAAAGCACTGTTTGAAACATTGTTTCATCATGCTATACCCGTTGACCTGAGAAAAATGAGGCAACATTTTTTTCAGTTCATTACGCTGATGAGGAAAGAAGCTTTCAAAAGCAACAGGTCAGGGGAAAAGAACCCAAAGGTCAACACTGCTCGAGTTGTTTCCTAGTAGAGTAAAGTGACAAAATGGTATTGCTTTTTCAGAAACGTGATGGGAAGGAGAAAGTGACTGTCTTTCTGTAACTTGTGGGCTCATTTGATTTTGTCTCCAAAAACAAAATTTTGTTTTGGCAACTGAACGTGCTCACCGGCTTGCGAAACCCCAGCATCCACAGTCAAGTCAAAACACAGTTTCCTACGCTGCTACTAATTTGGTTCAGTCTTGCTTACGAATTCTTGATTTTACAACCCACTGAAGCAGAGTCTATCTTTGACCAGAGGAATGAATCTTTGATGCAGTGTTTTATTTCTTCATTAGCTCGCTGTCACATTGAGTGATTACTAAAGGCAACCTAGAATGAGAATTTAGAAGTTAAAGAGAGGGTAATGAACAGGAACGCACACCTGATTATCATGGTTGTAAGCACAAAGGGAATTAAAAACAGGTCACCTGGTGTCAGGAAGCAGTACCAGCGCCGCTCTGGTGGCAGTGACAAGCATAGCAGACATTCACATACAGCAAACAGAAATTAAATAGAAAAATACTTTTTAATTGTACAACTCACTGGTGCAAGGCATAGAAGCAGGATCGGTTTCAGCTCTGAAGTACCCTTTATCGCAAGTGCAAGACGTAGATCCTTCACGGACAGAGTAGCTGTGCTGTGGACACTTGGAGCAGCCGGCATCAGTCGATAGGGCTCTGTAATAACCGACTTTACAAGCTAGCAGACAAGAAAGAAAGAATTATGCATTATTTATACAGCTTGAATTTATACATCGTAACATGTTCCTGAACTCAAAGGGAGGAGGTAAACAGTATATTGCGTAGGCTGCTCTGATGGGCTTTTTCAAACAAAACGTGTAGTTGAATATTTTTTTTATTTTTTTTATGGTTCATGTTAAATTGCTCCTGTTACACGGTTATTATTCAATAGGAAATCTGCAACTCAAACACTATTGTAGGAGTACCGGGCAAGTCTATCTCAGCCAGAATTTGATTGCTTAACATTTTATTATGAGGCTAATTTTCTCCAGCAATGATAATCCCGTAAGAATGCTTTCAAAAATAGACATGTTAATAGTTTATATTTATCAATTAACAAAATGCAAAGTGAGTGAACAGAAGAAAAATCTACATCAAATCAATATTTGGTGTGACCACCCTTTCCCTTCAAAACAGCATCAATTCTTCTAGGTACACTTGCACACAGTTTTTGAAGGAACTCGGGAGGTAGGTTGGCCCAAACATCTTGGAGAACTAACCACAGTTCTTCTGTGGATTTAGGTAGCCTCAGTTGCTTCTCTCTCTTCAAGTAATCCCAGACAGACTCGATGATGTTGAGATCAGGGATCTGTGGGGTCCATACCATAACCTCCAGGACTCCTTGTTCTTCTTTACGCTGAAGATAGTTCTTAATGACTTTCGCTGTATGTTTGGGGTCGTTGTCATGCTGCAGAATAAATTTGGGGCCAATCAGATGCCTCCCTGATGGTATTGCATGATGGATAAGTATCTGCCTGTACTTCTCAGCATTGAGGAGACCATTAATTCTGACCAAATCCCCAACTCCATTTGCAGAAAAGCAACCCCAAACTTGCAAGGAATCTCCACCATGCTTCACTGTTGCCTGCAGACACTCATTCGTGTACCGCTCTCCAGCCCTTCGTGCATAGCTGAGTCGCTTGGCCTTGTTTCCACGTCGGAGGTATGGCTTTTTGGCCGCAAGTCTTCCATGAAGGCCACTTCTGACCAGACTTCTCTGGACAGTAGATGGGTGTACCAGGGTCCCACTGTTTTCTGCCAATTCTGAGCTGATGGCACTGCTGGACATCTTCCGATTGCGAAGGGAAGTAAGCATGATGTGTCTTTCATCTGCTGCAGTAAGTTTCCTTGGCCGACCACTGCGTCTACGGTCCTCAACGTTGCCCGTTTCTTTGTGCTTCTTCAAAAGAGCTTGGACAGCACATCTGGAAACCCCTGTCTGCCTTGAAATTTCTGCCTGGGAGAGACCTTGCTGATGCAGTATAACTACCTTGTGTCTTGTTGCTGTGCTCGGTCTTGCCATGGTGTATGACTTTTGACAGTAAACTGACTTCAGCAACCTCACCTTGTTAGCTGAGTTTGGCTGTTCCTCACCCAGTTTTATTCCTCCTACACAGCTGTTTCTGTTTCAGTTAATGATTGTGTTTCAACCTACATATTGAATTGATGACCATTAGCATCTGTTTGGTATAATTGTTTAATCATACACCTGACTATATGCCTACAAAATCCCTGACTTTGTGCACGTGTACCTAGAAGAATTGATGCTGTTTTGAAGGCAAAGGGTGGTCACACCAAATATGGATTTGATTTAGATTTTTCTTCTGTTCACTCACTTTGCATTTAGTTAATTGATAAATATAATCTATTAACATGTCTATTTTTGAAAGCATTCTTACTTTACAGTATTTTTTCACACCTGCCTAAAACTTTTGCACAGTACTGTTAAATATATATATATATATATATATATATATATATATATATATATATATATATATATATATATATACACACATACACACACACACACACACACACACACACACATACAGGGCTGTACCAAGGGGGTGCGAGCAGTGCGGCCGCACAGGGCGCTGACCTGAAGGGGGCGCCGATTGGCTGACGAATAGATAGAATAGAATTTTTTTTTCCCTGATCGTTACTGCAATAAAAAATGGGACCAAAGAAGAAACCATCAGCAGCTGAGTACAGAGAGCTGAAAAAGCAACACAAAAGAAAAGGAATGCAAACTATCAAGCCCGTGGAAGAACTGGCTCCAAACCTGCAGAGTCAGAGGACGCTACAATGTCTCAACAAGCAGCACAGGGTGAGAACAAAAACAAAATATTTGTGGAGAGCACATTAAGTAAGTAAGTAAGTAAGTATGCTAGTAATGTCTTTCTCATACTAATCACGTAGATTAACACACTACAGTATAAGCTAAACTGATATGAATTTTTTTTTTTTTACGAACATCTATATTACCCATGCTTTAAATGAAACTTATAAATCAAAAACGAATACATTACAAACATACAGTACTTACATTTATGTAGCCTAAAGTTTAAAAATAAGTTACCCTACAATGCAAAATAGAAAGTACATTTGTAGGCTCTAGGTTTGTTTTCTATTGGTGCATTCCATTGAACATTTACAAAGATTTTGAACCCACTTTCTTTTTTCTTTTGTTTTTTTTATTCGCTGACTGCAAGTTCCGGAGGGGGGGGGGGCGCTGGATTTATATCTCGCACCGGGCACCAAAGATTGGTACGGCTCTGTGTATATATATATATATATATATATATATATATATATATATATATATAATCTCTAGTGTATTAAATAAAAGAGTTTCATTTATTTGTTTTCAGTACTATTAAATTGTAACATGCATGACACATTTATGACTTCAGATATTTCGATAGCCCATAATTAAATTAGGTTTAAAATTTCAAGGTGTTTTTTTTGGCTTAAGCGCTACAGCCTTCAGGGGTTTTTCTTTTCTTCGTTTTTTCACCCAGCTAGGAAGAAAGGCAAAGTGAGGGAAAAATCTGTCCTCTGCAGTTCAGAAGAAAAAAAAAGGAGCCAGACCCAGAGTGTAAACAAGCAGCCAGTTGAGTAAGATCTGTCTGTCAAGCGGCACAATCGCAGGACGTATAGTTGCACGGCCTGCCAAACATGGATATCTCTGATGTCTGCGATGCAAGGGCTGAGGTTTAAGATTTTAGGGTGGAAAAAATATATAAATATCAAAAAACACTCTTGCTAATTTGGCTTTTCAGACATTTTCTGAAACTGAACACTGTATAAATAATGATCCTAGATTCAGTAAATTATGACTTGTCAAAAGCTATTGGAACTTCATGCAGGCTCTTGGCTAGTCACACAGCAGTGGCTAACAAGTCTATTTCTGAGGCCCCCCGACAAATATTGGAGCTTGCAGATCAGGGAATGCTGGGCTGCCACCACAAGAGCATAGCTTAATGCTATCATTAAGACCAGCATACAATGCTCAATGAAAAGCATATGTATAGGTCTATACAGGGCTTCACGGTGGAACTACCATTTTCTGAGCTCTTGATATTATATTACAGGGACATTTTGTTTTTTGATTTTTTTTTCAATGGAACCTGAAAGCAAATCCTGAATTCACTGCAAACAATAAAAGAGTATTCAAAAGCGAAAGAGCCCTTCTTTTTATTGGATGCAGTGGACCAGACTTTTTTTTTTCCTGTTTAGGTTTTAGCTAATACTGCGGTGCCTGTAAGAGGATTAACCCAAATGTGTAACACCAACTACAAGTTGGCTTCCTTGGGTCTTCTCAGTAATCTTCTTAAAGTTATGACTGCAGACTCGTTTTCCTCGGTTTACCCACGGCTATAAGAGTTTAATCTTTTTGTTTTGTTTTGCTTTATACTCTCCTTCTAGGCTTCCAACATTTAAAAAAAAAAAAAACTAGGAGATTATTTTTTCACCTCCGACAATAAAAACAAAAAAAACCCTTTTATTTTAAATATACTGGGCTGTGACCTTTGTGGGGGTGTCTTTATTGTGCCAAACAGTCCCTCACTGTTTCGATAATTTATTTTGCCAGGAGATCTGTGTGCAAGTTAATTGTGGTCTCTGGTTGTCCAGGCAGACCCCTTTGATTATCTATCTGTCCCACAGTATGAAGCACTCGGAGGAGCTGTGGGATTGTACAGCTGTTCATGGGTCTAAAATGTTCAGCCAAGCTTAATAATGGTCCAGCTGTCCCAGTGGCAAGTACTTTTGACCAAAAACATCGTTCCCCCTGGTCCCTCTTGTCATGAATACAACAGGCCCACCAGTGGCCACCCTAATACCTGTGGGACAATGCCTTCATGGGCCGTTGGCAGTGTAAGAACAAATGCTTTTTAATGGAAGTGTGAGGAGGGGGCAGATTCTGGACTGAACTGATGATTTCTTTTGAAAATTAAGACATTCTGGCTGGGCGTAATTACTTTCCTCTTTAATTCTATTCAGGACAATTAATCCAACCCTCTTTGGCAACAAAAGGGACAATGTATTTTTTTTTAAGCTTTGTTAAAAACATTTCCCAAAATGTATTCATTTGCCTTTTAATAACATTTGGAGAAAAAAAAAAAAATTCTTCACATCTGGCAAAGACTACTACCACCAAGAGGCATTTTGAAAAGCCTTTCAACACTTTTCCCCCTGAAATTCATAAAATAAATAATGAAATACTCTTGTCTTTATGTCTGTTTTGAGAAAAGAAAATGTGCCAATTTATCAGACTTAATTTCCTGACTAAAAAATGAATTCTCTTGTGTGTGAATACACACACACACACACACACACACACACCAGTCCAACAATGCGTACAGTCACATACAGTGCTGGCACAGAAAACTGTATTATAAAATGTTTATGTGAAACTACTAGGACCGTTAACGGAGTGTTTGACACTTAATGAGCTTTTTTCCTTTTGTATATACACGTCTGATACTTGTACTCCTCTCTAAGCTGGCAAAAGAAATGGTGAAAACCATGATCTCCATCTCAAAGCCCCAGTGAGGCAGCCCAGGATTATCCCTGATCTCCTGAATCTTAACAGATCTTTAAAAAAAACATTAAACTGCTAAATTAAGATGAAGGCTCTGATAGGTCACAGTAGCTGCCAGTGCAAAACAAAGGCTGGTTCTGTTTTATCTGAAGATCCCGACCCACAAGGAAAAAAATACACAGCTACCGGGCGCTTCCTAGTTTCCTAGCTTCCTATATATATAGAATACAATGCTATCGATGCCTATACACTAGTGACTGCTGGTAACATGAGCATGATATCTGCAAGGGTGGGTGGTCTGGGCAGTAAAAGCATATTTCTGGGAAAACCTGTAACTAATGTGGTTCGGATTGATTCACCTGTCAGGTTTGTAATGACAGCAATGCTGGCAGGCTGTGGGGAATCCAGTGTCAGTTATCACTGTTTTACTTGTTATCCACCAAATAAATAAATAAATAAAACACTTCAAGTGCCAAACTGAGATGTGAGATCAAAGCCAAATGAGAGAAGTCAAATGAACCAAATGACTCCTGACATCTGGCACACCAAACAGCCTAGTTAAACCTGTCACTGTTATTATTGTTATTATTATTATTAGTAGTAACAACAACAACAACAACAACAATAATAATAGTTTATGTCAGTAATGCTATACCTGTATTCACTTTGCAGAAGACATTCCAAAACCTTGTCAGATTTAATAAAGGCCTGGCGGTTTTGCTAATCTGGGTTTTGAAGGGCAAATTCACAGCACTGATGCATGCAAAAAACATTAATTGCACCCCAGGCCAGCTCATTGGCAAAGCATGTAAAATGCTAGCTACACTACACCAAGCCGACAAACACTTGATTACTTGTGGCAAAAGGAGCCACTCCACTTTCCGGCCTGGATCTGTCAATTATCTTTTGATTTTTTTTGTAGGGGGTTTTTTTTTGTGAATACTAATCTCATTGAAATGCTAAAGCGATTCGCATTCACAAAGTCCACCAACGTATCTTTATAAAATCATCAAACTCTAAAACGAATGCCAAGCAATGGTTAATGTGCTTACTGCTGCTCGCACAACTGATTTCTGAAAGAAGAGTTATCAATTTCACACCTTAAGGTGAGGAAGGCCATGTAAGCAATGGCGTTGGCAAGTCCTGCATTCTTCTTTTTTCTAATCTGTAACAGTTTGGTTGCTGTGAAAGGGCTCAGAGTCGGAAGAGCTTGCAGGTAAATTCCTGAGCCCTTTCAAGTCCAGCTGATTTGCACTGATGACTTGTAAGCCTCTTTAGGTTTCTGTTTCACGGATTATTAATGAGCATGAATGTTCTTCTTTGACAGTATTGCACATTAGTAAGCAGATTAATCCAGAGATGGGGTTGGACTGTGGTGCACAGCATATAAAAGACTGAGACGGATCTAATGGGGAAAAAAAATCAATAAGAATCATATACATCAATGGCAGTTGCATAAGAATATCCCTTGTCCAATAAGAATAGAGGAATAGTCTGTTACTATGGGGTCATCTTCTCCTATCAAGGGCTGCCTCTTAAAGTAAGTGAATGGTTCTTCCTTTCTCTGAGATACAATTAGTGATTCATAAGAGCTCAGTTATAATACGACATGGCACTCATGGCTGCCTGCAAATGGTAGGTGACAAAAAAGCACTTCTCTGCCATTCCTTTTTGTAAGAATAAACCACCAACTGGTTCCAAGTGCCTGTGCCAGTGTTGAAATTAAGTAACACGAAATCTGCATTTATCATCTTCTAGATGCCGTCTGGAATTAAAAATGTATTTTAAAAAAAGAAAACCACAGCTCTCAAGCAGAGTAAAATCCAAACTTTTCTGTTATCACTGGTGCCAATGAAGCGATCATGTTCCCATTCACATGTATTCACGGTTGTTCCCATCCTGAATGGGCAATATTTAAATTTAATTGACTGTAACTATTAACACAGTGATATCACAAAGATTGCTATTGTCCCCTTGAAAGGTTGGCACTGGGAAGCATTGCGGTATCAGTAGCAGGGCTAAATTTACATGCCATAAAACAAACAGAATGATCTTTGTGTTTAATGTGTTACTCTGTGGGGGCAGAGTATTTGAGCCTTGCATCAGTGCCAAGTTCACAGGGCGGTGCCCGTTACCTGTTTTCAAGTAACAGGGCCGCAGGTAGCACTTTCAACAAGCTTTTGTAACTGGACAGGGGCCGCTAAAGAAATGAGTGAATTATGAAAACAATGGTGACGGAGCTCAGTATCCTGCATGGGAGATTCTGCATGAAATCAAGGGGGATGCAAGATTCCATTCCCAATGAGGTCCTCCTGCACAGCTGGCTTTTCAAACTATTCAAACAATAGCTTTATTGTACCTATTTAATACAAGCCCCTCTTATCTCTGGGCTTGAATATAAATCTGGTGTTCACTCTGATAAGACCAGGCCACCTATTCAACACATGCGAGACACATCGGCTTCCGTCAAAACTTGTAGCTGCAAGCAGATTACAGATATTATCCTAGCGTTAGCAAGCATACCTTTCCCTAATCTGAAGTGGGTGGCTTTGGGCAGGTGAGTTTACTGGGGGGGAGGGGGGTAGATGGAGGTCGATGTTGCAATGCATAGATTACTACAGGAATTTGGAAGCAAGCGAATCAAGGAGGGCTATTTGTCTGCTACACTTTCTAAAACCTTTTCAGAAAAACTAGCAGGGCATATCTGAATGGTTTGAACTTGCTTCTTAATGTAGACAACTTTCAACTAGCACCTTCCATCAGTGTACTTTTTTAACAAAATGATTATAAATACACCTCAGCTTTAATTCTTTAGCAGTTCATCGACTAGAAGGGATTACAGATATTGTTCTCCTTTGCACCACAGTTAAAGTAATCTGGAGCTATACTTGTATTCTGAGTATATTATTATTTGTTTATTTAGCAGACGCCTTTATCCAAGGCAACTTACAGAGACTAGGGTGTGTGATCTATGCATCAGCTGCAGAGTCACTTACAACTACGTCTCACCCGAAAGACGGAGCACAAGGAGGTTAAGTATAGAGATCTACCCATTTGATAAGGGAAGGGGAAAGGAAAGGCAATGTTCAGGAACCGAGTGCCTCCTCCCCCAACACACACACACACACACACACACACACACGATCTGCAGATACTTATCCATGCCAATACTCATTTACTGTGTGCAATAATGACTCAGATTCCATGCGAAATGCAAGCTGCAACTCTAAAAAAAGTCAGCAGTATTGTATATGAGATACTTGCCCCTGTTTCTAACTGTGCTATCTATTCTTCAGTTACTTTGTATTTCCTTTTATATTGTAATGTCCCTTTTATTTGTGCTGGAGTCGAAAGAGCCCTGTTTGTGCAATATGTATGTAATTCTGCTGTTTATCTACTGTATATCATTGACAGTTAAAAGGAAATCTGGTTATTGTACTTTGACTGGTGAAGCCTGTATTATTATTTATTTCTTAGCAGACACCCTTATCCAGGGCGACTTACAATTGTTATAAGTTATCACGTTATTTTTACATACAATTACCCATTTATACAGTTGGGTTTTTACTGGAGCAATCTAGGCAAAGTACCTTGCTCAAGGGTACAGCAGCAGTGTCCCCCACCTGGGATTGAACCAACGACCCTCCGGTCAAGAGTCGAGAGCCCTAACCACTACTCCACACTGCAGCCCTCTATGCTGTGAGACTACTGTATTTTACATTACTCATCTTTAAAAGCCTGGAGATCATCCATCTGAATGAAAATAAAATCCCATTGAAACTGTGTCAGCTGTTAGGCCAAATTGCTGTCATTAACCCCTGCTCTACCCTGCTTGAACCTGAAACATGGTATGATGGTTAATGGGTTTCAGTTACAACGAGCTGCAAAGCATATCTTATAACATTAATAAAAACAATAAAAATAATCCAGTCACGAAACACAATTTCCAAGGTTTTTATAGCCACACAGCACAAATGTCTAACTTATCTAGGTTACAGAAATGTGTCATACATGGAATTGGTTTTCTTAGTTAAATTACCTCTTGGTTAAATTTACTAGGAAACATAAGTCATTGGTTTTCAAATGACCAGCTATCTCTTCAAATCAATGGTGGTAAAATGTATGTCAATGTAATGCTCTCTTAATGAGTGCTTTGACACCACTATATATTGATTTCTCTTAAAGTGGGGTTATGACTTACAAGACAATTGTTGTATAAGGATACCCTAGTAAGTGTCCTCCTCTAACCTCCTTCATCATCTCTACAAGATCAAATGCCTTCTTTGAAAAGCTGTTGGATTTGTATTCATAAGCCGTACTTCACTTTCAGTAAAGTGATGGTCTAGTTGTTAATTGGAAATTCTGAGGATTTGGGATGAATGAGCTCATTCTTTGATGATCTGATGCTCTTTAAGCAATGAAAAAAAAAATTAAATAAAAAAGACAAACTTAGCGCAATTGTCTTGATGTCTACAAATTAAACAGATTCTGGAGTTTCTAAGCCTTTTACTTTATCTCCAAAAAGGCGTGTTTTTCTTTGTACATGCCAAGAATAACTCAAGAAACATGTCTTGCATTACAAAAGATAAAGGATGCGATATTATAAAGCTTAATTACTCTCCAGCTGAATTAATTGCAAATTAGACCTTCAACTGCAATACTTCATTTCACATTTAGCACTGTGCAAACTGTTTACATAATTGCTTTACTCCACCAGATAAAGTTCAACGACATAAGCCAGAAATAATTGTCTATATATCTTATTTACTGAAGTAAGTTATGCAGCCTGTCTGAGCAAGGTCCCTCCGATTAAAGTCTTTTCTTATTAAAATGTGCATCCATTTGAAACGTTCGCTGATCAGATTAGTCTTCTTTTTTCTTTCTTTTTCTATAAATTGGGAGTCTGATTTTCGGCAAAGCCTTTGATTCTTTGGGGATTTCGCTGTGTAAAAGACCACCTACAGCCTATTCGGATTTAGTCAGCTCTGATAAAATCAAGACAGATGAAACACAGCCACTTGTTAACTGGTTTGCAATCAGTGTATACTGTAAATAAAGCAATGGTCTGCAGATAGGGTTCTAATGCAAATGGGCTTCTCTTTGTGTTCATGAAATCATTGCAGAAGTAGACAACAGGAGCCTTTAAAAATGGAAAAATAAATACGGGTGCATTTGTCTTCCATGCTAGTTGAAATTGGTCTATCTTAATCTTGTTTTCTGCACGCATATCCTAAGGGAAATGTCAAGAGAATATAAATCTGGGAAGAAGGCACTGTATATAACAGAATGAGATTTCTAGCAAGCTGACCTTGCTGTTTTTTGTTTTTAAAGGATTTTTCTGTTCCTAAGTTTACATTCATAGAACGTTTATTCCTCCCACCCTAATCATCTCCATAAGCAAAAGGACGACCCTGTCCTTTTGTGGCTGTCATTTCCTTTTAAGTAATTTCCGAATGAACTACTCCAGCTTTTCCTTGGATTAGCACTTTGCAGCTAGATCAAGCTGTCTGTGTAGTGCACCGCTATTGACAATATCTTTCCGCTCATTGGCCCAGCTGTCAGAACCTTTCTGGAGCTCCCAAACCAACTAAAACCAGCATACAGCAAGAGAGAGAGAGAGAGACAGAGAGAAGAAATGGTATTGATTCAGGGCTTTTGACATGCTAATTTGCTTAGTGACTGCTTTAATCACTCTCTCAGTCTGGCTTCAAAGGGTAGTCTTTTTCAAAGTGGGAATGTAGTTTATTTTTTTATTTTTTCGACAGAAGAGTGCACCGATTCACAGAGCAGGCAGAACTCAAGACATCAACTTCAGCAGCAGATACTACATGGAGCACATTCAATTAGAAAAATGAGAACGAAGACCCGGGAGAAATGAAAACCGACAGGTTACTTTCTTCAGGAGTAGCACTATTGTCAGCCTGTTATAGTTTGACAGGGAAAGTAATTGTTAAAAATGCACCACTTGACAGAAATAAAAAATCTATTGTTATTGATGGGTTAGTGTATTAGTAGGATATTCAACTGTGGTAAACCAATTAAGGGAAAGGTTAGTTAGGAATCTCTGTAGACTCGAGGAAAAGAAGTAGAGATCGCTACAGCCAAACAAGTTAAAAATAGCTCTGCGCTTTTCTGGCAGACTACCCAAAGCATAACATATCCGCAGTTAAACATATTGGTCACACTCTGAAACAAGCGCCTGCTCAGGTTGAATGAATGTCAGAGGGAGAGTTTAATGTGAAAAGTGTGGAATACTATGATAGATGCTTGGTATTAATTCAATAGGACATCTCCTGTTCACTCAAGTGTAGTTACATTTGAGTTACTAACAGACATTCGAATGTGTGAGGTACAGACATTCCACTTCTGAGCACATTCAAATCCCCTAGATGGCAGTTAAGGGTGCAGAGGTATACAAAACATGATTTTGTTTTACACAGATCTCTTGGTTTAACAATGTATTTATAATTGCCAATGCAAAACCAGTTTTTGATAAATATATTTAAAATAAAGCATAATTCCAATAGGAAACCTAACTAGGTCCAATAACTCTGGTACACTGTTTAGATATTTTCTTTTGTTGTTGTTGTTTCTGGCATTTCGCCTGAATCACACTCGGGGGCACTTATCTGTTTGAAGAGGCGTGTAGATTAGTGACTCAAAACGCAGATGAATCAATACCAATTAATTACTGACATTAACATTCATTATACAATCTGAACTACAGCAATAATAATCTGATTATTCAATTTAATTTCATAGGCACTTTCTTCTAATTGACAAATCTCCTGATCAGTGTTCGAAGTAGCTGCTGTGACATTGAAAGTACAAGAAGACATACTGGTCTGGTAGGTGCAGCCATTTATATAAATATTACCAGTAGGCCCGACTCATTTTTCAAATGCAGTCCATGTTGCTGCCATTGGGGGCTCACTTTAACCTTCACGGGTACACCCACAGGTAACTGCCTTTTTCGAATCATCAAAAATGAAAATAGTTTTCCGTTAACCCTCTGATCTCTGAGAAGTGAGCCAGACTAAGAACCAACGGAGCCACACGAGAACGAGACAAATGCTGAACAGCGGGGGGCCTCCCATCAAAGCAGCCCTTGCCACTTGAGTGGACAGCTTCTGGGGAGAAAGCAGCGGAAGCAGGTTAAAAGGCCGTGGACCCAAAACGTAAAGGACATATGAAGAAAATGAGAAAGAGGCCTGGAAATATGTGGCTCCCTACTGCTCAGTGATGCACATTTCCCACATCCCCGCAGCTCAGTGCTTTTTCAAGGAGCAAAATTAAAGAGTATTTTAACCTGCATTAGAAGACTTTGACAGTGGTTGTAAGTACAGAAGCACCCTTAAAGCTCGGATGACATCCCAGATATGATTTGTTTTGTTTTATTTTTATAAAAGGGGCTCCCTTATAGAGCCTATAGTTGTACCCTACCTTTCCATTTGCTATAATGACCATTTGTCCAAAGCTGTAATTATGGTTAACCATACCATTTGATTTCATGAGGCCAACAATGAACAGGAGGGCCTAGTGTGGGGGATACGAATGTGTATGATTTATACACAACACAGACAAATGGGATTATATGGTACATTTAAATAAACTACAGCGTATTGTGTAGACAAAAAATAAAAAAAATTACAACAATACAGGCAAGTCCCATATGCAGGAAAAAATGTAGAGTATATTATCTGAATTTATTTATTGAACTGCTATATAAAATACTAAGTGAAATGCAACCAGATTAAATCACAGTCTTGCTTTATCTAACCCCCCCTGCCCTGTTCTTCTGACAGGTCATAAACATACAGTATGCATAACTTTCCTGTCAAATCCATCAAAAACTGACTTGGATGAATGCTGTCACAATCCTGTCAGCGTCGTTCTGAGACAGGAAAACAGGTGTGTGAATGCAAAATGCAACATGAACATACATTCAAACTCTACTTTGGGGGCTGTGGCAGTCACTGGCAATGAGATGCAGCCTGAAATATGCATCTCTTAAACAGCAGTTGAATCAGACCAGAATAAATTTGCATGAAATCCAAATCACCCGGAGAATGGGGGGGGGGGGGCTGTGGTTTCCAAAGGAAGCTCGTATCTTCATTGTGAAAGTGGATAGGGGCGTGCTAGTTTGAATGCAGGTTTATACAGCGGATGCAAATGAGGAATCTGCTCGGAACGAAGGGCAAAACTTTTCCAGACAGCTGACAATCCCCATTGAGAGGGAGAGAGTCTCATAACCAGCAACAGAGGGATTGTGATGGGAATCATCATACTCTGTTCCCATGGAGCTACAACACGGTTTGAATATTCATAACAAAGCACATTTTGGCAAGGGGTGACCATTGTTTCAGAGTAATAAAAGAGGATGGGATTTCACCTGCTCACCGAAAACAAAAAAACAGCACTTGAGTGTATATATATATATATATATATATATATATATATATATATATATATATATATATATATATATAAAAGAATGCTACAATCAGACATTGGTATACACAGGATAAATGCTTATCAAGGTATTTAATGTGGCACCCGGCTTATTGTAATATAATAATAGCCAAATTGTTTTGCTGTTTTGTATAAGTTGTCTTGATTTAAATGGATAAACTTGCCGGGAATTAATTCTAAATAAAGCCATCAGCAGATTTGAACTTGGACATATAACACAAAACATATTAAATCTGGCAAATAATGTTTAATGCATGTCATATACATGTTATATTGCCCCATATAGAGACAGACACGCCACAGATACTGATATGGGCATGAATATCTCAGTCTGGGTGTGGTATGTATGCAAATGCATTGATTGCCCTGAGTGGCATCTAAAACTTTTGAAAACTGTTCATAATGGTCCATTCACAGGTGCTTTTCATTCTGTAATGGTTTGTGAGCATTCAGTGTGAAATTATTTCCCTGCACTGTATATAATATTTCCAAGGATCCTGGACCTGGGTGCCCTGGTTAATTACATTGGATTCTTCCTTTCAAGCTCAAAGGACCATCAGCTCTACCATCTCCATAAAACTTTGGGCATCAAACAAGCATAATAGCAGGGAACCTTAATTAAACTCTGTTCTCCTCTGATAAAAATGAATGGCTCTCCTCGGTGATCACAGTCATGCTTCAAAGCACAGAAGATAAAAGCAATCACATCATTCAAGTGATTATTTCTTAGGGAAACGGTTATCAAACAACAACATGTAGAGGAGAAACTCCAAATATGAAAGGACTATGGAAATGATGTCTGTTTAAACATTGTTTTAATCGGCTCTGTGCCGCACTCCAAAAACAAACACAGCTTATATGCTGATGATGTCTGTTCCAACATCTCGTACTGGAAGGTCTAAAAGTAACTCCAGACTGGCAGTTAAAGTCATACACATCTAGCAACCCGTTTCTTTGACTCTTAACAAACTGCTCAATAGGTTTTGAAAACTCTTCAAGACGTGTTAGTTTTGTTAAGGGACGCCATTTTTTTGTGGGGTTGGGGGGACCACTTTGGGTGCAGCTGCCTTAGACAATGGCATCTGCCACCTCGAACAAGCTGACATGCCTCCCAATTCTTTGCAGCCATTAACACGTCCTGCTGGAGGTGACAACTGCAAGAGGAAGTGTGGTTCGGTACCCAGTGGACTCAGAGACCCCAGCAGATGACCAGCGCTGGAGCAGGCAACAGAAACTCCTCCCCTAGCATCTCCTGTCTCTCCAGCCAGCCTGGCCTTTGTCAAACCTTGAGATCTTAATCAATCTTCACTATGACCTCCTCTGACAGGAGGAAGATGGATGAGGATGTGGGGCACCTTTGACCTTCTCCGGTATTTGTCCTGCTAGCGTTCTCCTATGGCCAAACAATAGGGGTGGGACCTATTGATAACGGCTGGAGCCCCGGTCAGTGTTGTTTCAATAGACTTTGCAGGGACTGGGGCTCCCCGTTGTGATGTCTTGTCACTTCCAGCACATTGAAAGTGAACTGCTCTATTTGCCGAGCCTCTCAACTAGTTGCATATGGAAATATTAAATAGATAATCATTGCTTTTCAGACTGGGACAAAAAACAACCTTTAACCCCCTAAGCACACATCGCTGAGAGCTCTGGATATGGTTTGATTTACCACAGCAGTGTTTAAGATTATATTGCAGGTCACTCAGGCTATTTCTCATTATTAGTTTTAGATGAACTGGCCTTTCAAAATACGAGAGAATTAAATGACAAACTCTGATGTTTTCTATGGTTCTATATGATGAGACAATGTTTGATGCACACTGTAGTTTTTTAAAAGCCATGGAGCAATATGTGCTGCACCCAATACATGTTTATTATCCCTATCGCTGTAGAGAAAAGCAAGATAAAAGATAAAGCAATCCTGTGAACAGTACAAACAGAAACCTGTTTTTAAACATCCCAGATAACAAGGAGAAATTCTTGCAGAGTCTTACAATAGAGTTAATGCCACTTAGTAAAACAGTGCATTCCAATTCATGACACAAACTCAAATGTAGAAAGCAACCAAGCTTTGCTGGTATTTTTTGTCCCCTTCAGATTAAAGAATCCCATTCAATCTCCATTTGAAAAGAGCTTCTGTCTCCATAATTTACAACCTCACTCGAAGTTCCCTTTGAGAAAATGCAGCAAGAAATAAAAACCAGGCTAGCCCTGGCCAGTGAGACACACTGGGATTGGCTGGTGACGTTCGAGAACATGTTCGTGAGATGCACTCTGAAGCTGTCCTGCCATCTGTACTGTAGGAAAAGCTCACCAGCAACAAAATAATAACGACCCCTTTTCAATTAAAACGTATTTGTCATGCAGTTAGTTTACCAAGATTGGACCCCCCCCCCCCCCCCCCCCAAAAAAAAAGAGAGCAGTGTGTTCAGGGTCCCATTAATAAACCAGCACTGAACCCCAAGGAACACGGAGCAGTGCAATAAAACAAATTGATTACAAGCTTTCGCCCTGATAATACCACAATGCCATAATCAGGTGGGAGTGGTGATGTTACATGTAATTAAAGGCAATTAGTTGAAGTAATAAGTATATGCTTGAAAAGTTGACTAGAATCCTCTAGAATTCACTGTGAAAACTCTACGCTTGAGCGAGAACCTTTACCACGAAGAGACACATTTCCCTTTGTCCAAAAAAATTCCCTGTGTTTTGAACTACAATTGTATTTCCAAGCCTACAATGTAACTTTAACTTAGGCCATTAGCAGTAAACAAAATTTTCTTGCAATTGTCTAATTGATTTTCCATATATTACATGTAAATGACAGAAGGCTAGAAGACTTAAAATTTTTTTTTTGCTGTAGTTTATTTTTTGTTTTTAGTATCCTAATGTGGAATCTGTAAACTACAGGCTAATTGCAATTTTGAAACACAGCATTTAATTATTGAATACAGCTGAATGATACAGAGAATGAAAATCAGCAGTAGACTGATTTGTTTTAAATTCAGAATTTAAAAAAAATCTAGATTAAGAATACATTGTAGCTGTTATTTCTCACTTTACATAAGTGTTCCAGCCCCTCAGGCTAGTCATGTCTTTAGCAAAAACAGCAATTGATTAAAACACTATAGGTACAGAGAGCTCTCCTTTTAATTAACTAAAACCAGACAATAGGTGTCAGCCTACTGTTGCTTGATGTAAATCAGCGCTTGCTCTGTCAGGATTATGCTAGTTTAGCACAAGCCACCTGGAGCTGTGTGAATTGTTCATTAAACTCCACCGTCCCATTTGTCCCATCCCAAAGGGGCAACTAATTACTGGGCTTTAGTCTATTTAGCCTCATCATAGATTCAATTATATGCGGCCTTCAAACAAATAAAAAACAAATAAAGAAATCAATAATTGGCCAGTGATAAACCCACCTTGGCACTCTCCGTTGCGTTCCTCGTAGCCAGGATTGCACAGGCAGTTACCGATGGGCACCAGCCACTCCCCGTCCGCGCCGCAGTACATTTTCGGTACGTCTTTCTCCTCCGAGTTGTTGACGCAGGAGCCCCGCACTTCCACCAGCGACGATGTGTCTGCCCCCGTGATGGTATCGGGGAACTGCGCCAGGTTGCGCACAGTCATGGGGCACTTCTTATAAAACACCCGCACCGACACCAGAGCGATGCAAGCCCCCACGTCCTGAAACGCCAAGTAAAAGCCCTTCCTGGTCAGCGGCCCCACGCCCCGCACCTCCGTGTTCAGCTTCATGATCCGATCCCCGATGTCTACCTGCGTGAAGCTCTCGTCGGCCGCGATGGTGTCAATCTTCCCAAACTGGTTCTCCCGGATGTAGCGCTCTTTATCATTGTTGGACTCGTAGTAGTAAAGGTTGAATGTCTCTTTGCAAGTCCCGGTGACACCGGGCAGGCTGTTGCAGTCCCGGAGAGTGAACTTTATTTCAATATACACTCGCTGGGCTCCCCCGCGGGGGATCCAATCAGTCCGCAGCCAATTGTTTTGACTCTGTTCCATCACATTGCATACCTGGTATGTACGAATAGGTATGTTTTTCTCATCCATAATGCTTACTTCCTCCCACTGAAAACCAATAAACAGGTTAGGTGTTAGACGGGCAGAATGATGAATAACAATACCAATAACCTAATAACGGCCTTGTGTAAAACAGGCACAAGCCTGTGAACTTCAGTGGGCTTAAGCAGTGGCTAGAAAAATGTACAATTATGCGTGCATTTAGAATTGAATTCTTTGTGTTGAAACATTTTCTTTTCTATTTGTTGCATATAGATGAATAAGAGCTCTTAACTTTGGTGTGCTTGTGTTACTGAGAACCCTTGTACTTTGTTTTATTTACTTTGTTTATTAAAACCAATACATAATGGATGCACCCACTTATTCATTCTAGGGTAGTTAGCACCTCTGAATTCTGGTGTAAAGCAGACAACATCTTGGTGCTTGCTTAGTGATACTAGGGAATATAAAAATGAATACCTAGGGAGAATAAACTCTAGTAACTCTCTACCAGAGTAAAACACAACATCTTGTTAGCAAGTAGAAAAGGCTCCTCTAATTCAAAGCTGTATGAAGGGATATTCCGTGTCAGAGAAGCACCAGAAACTGGAATCTGTCATGTCCATCTCAAAGCCTCTCGGAATAGTATCACGACCAGTAAACATTTAAACCAAGGGGCCCTGTCTTATTCACACCAAATTGCTAAATAAGCCAGCAAGCTAAGTGTTATATAGCAATTAAACCCCCCCAAAAAGGTGCAAAGGGGAATTCTGGATGTTTGTAGTCTGTGTGATTTTGTTGTGCTTCAATTTAAAAGATAACTACTGCATTGCAATGAAGAAAGAACAATCTTTTGAAGCCAAGCATTGCAGACAGACTATGTAATGTTACATTTTTCACAATGGGTTTAAAAATAGTGCTCACTTCCAGAGAGTATTAATGAAACCACACTGCAGCAGAAGAGACACTTCCCAGCACTAAATTAAACAGGGCCCCCGGTTAAAAACTACTTTGCATGTCAGAATGGGAATATGCTATTAATCAAACTCACCGTTTGATTATTTGCTCATTAACCAGTTCTAATAATTTATAATCTGCACTGAGGTCCTCCTGAGGTGAAGTAATAAAAAATGAAAAGAATCTGTCTAAACCAATGCGGGCGCAGAATGAAGGGAAGCCTGGCTTTCGCTGAGATAAAGCTGTACCTTTCCCAATTGTCAGTGAATAAGGGCAATTGCTTGCAATCAAGGCTGAATGCGTGCTGTCCACACTGCCAGGGGCCTGTCAGTCACTCCTGCCAGGGATAAAGGAACTCTGGGGATGGCATAGTGTGCACAGGCACAGCTCAAATGAACTACAGCCAAGTTCAGGGGGAACCAACAAAAGGGCCAGACAATGCTCTGTGTTCTACAATACTGCTAATTCAAGGCACTGTACAGAATACTGAACAAATAGAGATGGGATTAGGACCCTTCCCTGTATTTCCTTTTTAATGCTCTATTTCTTCTGCTCCGTTGTTTATGAATGAAAGATGTAGGAAGTGTGGGGTGAGTGGGGGTTGCTTTTTCCAAGGTTTAAAAGCAAATGCATACATGTTTCAGATGGAAATATATTAAAATATATTACAAACTGTTTTAAGCTGTGGGCTGCCTATAATTTAGTTTGTATGCAACACTTTTTTCTTCATATTTTAAAGACATAAGGGTTACACTATCAGTACTAATTAGTCCCTGTGTTCAATCAACGCACACCTCAAGGTCTATTTGGTTATTCATTGGGTCTGAAGCAGAGCAGTTGCATACTATGTTACCTTATCAGGGGTTATATAGATACACTAATTACGGTAGACCTGTCCATACCGCTTTTTATTTTACCCAGCTCACATTCTTTATCATTTTTTTAATCACGCCTCTCGGCAATAACAAACGCTCTTCGCTTTTCTCCGCTATGTGCTTCTGTGATTTGAAAATCGCTTTCCCCCTGTCCCTTTCACAGAGGCAGTGTAAAGTTTCCCCGACAAAGAACTATTCACTTCACGTCCATTGGGGAAACCTGGCGCTTTTATCACAATCTATTTGATCAAATCTAACCATTGCGAAGCAATCACTATTTTTAACACAGTTTTTAAAACTGTTAAGTACGGCACTTACCCCTCCTTCTGTGGGGCTAGCTACCCATCCGAGCTCCCCCTGCACTGATCTGGAATCCAGCAACGTTACTGAGAAAAAGAAAGAAACAAGATTAAGGCAAATGATCAGGCGACCATTATACCATTTCATCATTTCATGAGTGATGTTTTAAGAATAGATTTAGAAACAGTGTGTAGCTAAAAACAAAAAAAACAACAACAAATAAATAAAACACACGGTACATCCGCGTCTTTTTTTTTTTTTTTACTAGAAAGTTACATTTGACGTGAGTTAATTGGCAATATATTCTTTCTGAGGATCGCACGTTAACACAGAATTGTTTAAAAACTTCATGGTTAGGGTTGCTTTTTTATTTGTTTCACCAGCTACTCACATTGCTGCTCCCGCATTAGTAGATATAGAAATAGAAATAACATTAGAGGATATACTGTACATACATTTTAAAAGACAACAATAATAATAATAATAATAATAATAATAATAATAATAATAATAATAATAATAATAATAATATGATAGCGAAATGTGTTCAGAATAAATTGGCCTATTGAACTTTCGGTAGGTCTGCGGGCGACAATATAGAACTTAATATATAAAACAATTGAAACATCTCATCGGGGTTCCCGGAGAGCAGCCAGCAACAGCCTTTATTTTAGCACACAGGTTTCAATCCCTAAATATATTTTGGGCGCCTTGGGATTTTTATTTGCTATATAGATTTGTTGCCTCCGAAAATAATAATAATAATAATAATAATAATAATAATAATAATAATAATAATAATAATAATGTAGCCTACGCGTCGTTTAATGTAATACGGATTTAAAAGTCTTGGCATGTATAAACCGAATCTTTTAAGAATGGAAAAGAAAACGTGACTTTAATGTTGAACGGCAAATTGAGAAGAGTCTCGGACGTTTTTTTCTCAATACATGTTGACATTTTCATCGCGACGATTATCAACTTTCGTAAAAATAATTTAAAAAAATAATAAAAAGGCGGCGGCTACATTTCTTAACTGTAGTTTTAATATAGAAATAAAATTATTGCTGTGGCTGCCTGTCAACGAGCAAAATAATAGTAAGCACGGATAGAGCGAGGATAGGCTACCTTTAATGAAGTTTAGATACAATATTTTGTTGCAGTTAATCGATTGCACTTTTTACCAAATTTGCAAAAACACACACACACACACACTATATATATATATATATATATATATATATATATATATATATATATATATATATATATATACTAGATGCGCCAGTCTATACATGCAAAACCCACTGTAAAGGTGTAACTCAGAGTGCACGTTTGATGTTAGTGGAATGGTGATAATCAAATATTCAAATGGCTAGGTTAATGGATACCTATACTCCAGTACTGTACTGTGTGAAAAAAAACTCAAAGCTTAGTATATATGGTAAGTGTAGGCTACAAGTGTAACTGTAGCTTATCATCCGATTCCTATCCCTGTTTTGCCAAAAACTGCCGATCTCAAAAAATCCAAGCGATGAAAAGTGATGACTAAATGTGACTAAAAAGAAATAAAAGTAAATGATGCACTTTTACTTGCTGGGATAATCAGAGAGATATCTGAGTGATTAAAACGTGCAGCGGTTAACTTTATCCTTCCGTCAACCTGCCCGGAGTTACCACGCCAATCAGCGGGGATCACGGGCACAAGAAAGATCAACTCCCGACCCCGAGGTCCACAAACTCCTAGAAACGACTCTTACCTTCATTGGATGGATAGATCCGTGCGGGGCAAACAAATGAAGAAATCCCAAATAGAAGACAGGTCGTAAAGTATAACATCCAAGCCATATCTGTCCTTGACTGCTGGCTTTCTTCTGCGTGTGTCTTGCTTTTTTGTCTTCGTACTACACAGATCCAGCTCTATGTCTTTCCCAATGGAATAAGTGATTGAAGCTGCAGAGCAGTAAACTGTGGAGACATTGTCAAGGGGCGTTTCTCAACCCTGTGACGCGCCTATCAATCCCCACAAAGCCCAAATAATCATTAACTGGACCCCTCCCCTTGTCTATCAACCTGATCGGTCGCAATAAACATTCTAAACAACGTAATCCAAACCCTTCGCAATCATCATTACTCGAACTAGAACAGGGCAATCTCTTCCTGTGGACACGTGTATTTGCACAGGAGCGCTTTATGTAACGATTCCTTTGATTTGTAGATTATAGTTTTGTAGACCGAAACTATAAATCAATTCAATTGAGTTAATTGTTAAACGTTTTTTTTTTTTTTTTTTTTGGCTTCGTCAGTTATGCTTTAGCGCTCGTGCCTGATTTTAGATTGTCACAATTCATAGGGGACTGTTGAAAACCTCAGTCCGTTAGAAATTAGGAATATAATTTTGTATTGTAGACAATATAGAAATCCAGTCTAAAAATTCAAAACTAAAAACGAATCCATATTTAAAAAAAAAAAAATAATAATAATTAACATAGCACAACCACAATACCCTTTAGACATTTATAAACTAAAGCTCATGTAACACCGGTCCTCTTGTAACCCATAGCGTTTAGATTGTTGCAGAGAATATATCTTGAATATATCTTGTGATTCTGGCTTCTTTAACCTGTTGTGTGTGAGTCTTGCTGATGCATGCTTCGAGTAAAACAACGGAGCAAGACTATAAAGAATGAAGAAAGGGACTGGCTAACAATACCATCAAATGGTAATTATATGCCAAGGAACTGGGGGCTTTTTTTATTTGATCTAATGCAGCACCATGCATGAACACTATTATTTGGTACACTAAAAAAAAATACACTAAAAGTATTGTAATTTGATACAATTTGTGTAACACAAACAACATTGTTCTTACTTCGAGGTTTACCAGAACATTTCACATACATTAACACAAAATAAATAGACTAATACACAGTATCGGTTGTAATGATGCAGTATATATGGCTTTCAGGCTATTGTAAAAAAAAAAAATAATAATATATATATCAGGTTTTGCAGCCTGGTCTTGGAATATGCACCTATGCAGTAAATAGCGTCGCTCGCACTTTTATCCTGAAAAGACTTAAACCAATGGTGCCACCTAGTGGTCACATTTTACATTCACTGTCTTGAGGGCTGGTAGCAAGTGAGTACAGTGCGTGTGCACACTGTGATTTGAGTCACCGTATCTTTAATTTAATTTTCCCGTCACGTCCACCTACACAGCCCCTGTCCATCTCGCCAAAGCACTGAATGTGCCATTTGGGGACAGGCCCCATCACCCTAGAGGGTTAGCTTAGTGTTCTTTTAAAGCTTCCCGAGACTCCCCACGAACAACATTGAAGTCGGGAGAGGAGCGGGGACGGGAGGCAGGAGACAACTGACTTCTTCCCTCGGCATGCAGTCCGCTGCAGCTCAGCAGAAACCAACAACAAGCACATTGTATTCACTAAACGCCTTCGCACAGAACTCTGCACACATAGCCAACTCCTACACTAGTTTTGATTTTGCACACTGCAGGAAAGTCAATCATTTTAGCGTCAGAGGCATATTGTACAGGGCTCTGTGGGGCGGGGGGTACAAATATACAAAATCTCCTATATCGTCGTTACAGGAACGGGGGTATCATAGTCTGTCACATTTCAGCCTCGTATAGACTTTTTTCAGGTTTATCCTAAAGTGTATTGGATTGTCAAGGACCTTATTTAATAAAATAAGTAGATCATGGTACCTGGAAATGGGCAGATTAAGAAAATCAGTAGTTAGGTAGAATAACTCATGTGCTTGTTTGGTTTCACTTGCACTGGTCTGAGTCTACCTTTAGGATGTGGTTGGTTTTTGAGCCAGGGCTGGATTTCATCTTAATGCAGGGCAGTTTTTGTATATCACAAGAACTGAAGGGTATCCAGCAGCTATCAGTATCTAGCTGTGAATGTCTGTGAGGAGCAGAAAGATTGTATCATACAAACAACCAGCCTTTCCGGGTGACTCTTTAAAAGCTTAATGCATTCAAGTTCATATTGAGTTTAGTTTACTTAGTTCTGCAATTTGCTGAATAAAGAATATTTTAAGCATACTATTAAGGTATTGGCAAGCTTAGTTTAATTATCTTCCATGTAATGTTATTTGCCCGTCATGTTTTTTATGTGTATGTTACATTTTGAGAGGCCACAAAGGAAAATAATCAAGGTTTTTAATAAAGAAAGCAATGACACTAAATATTCCATAAACTTCAGTTTGCACTTCTTTGTAGTTGTACAGTTTTAAAATAACAGTATTATTATTATTATTATTATTATTATTATTATTATTATTATTATTATTATTATTATTATTATTATTGTTGTTGTTGTTTTTGTCCCAAATTATATATATATATATATATATATATATATATATATATATATATATATATATATATATATATATATATATATAGCTTGAATAAAGTTTTTAGTTTTTGTGAAACTTTAATGTTAAAATAAAGTAGTATAAATAACAGTCTTAGTTTTAAATAGTTTGAACAACTGTTTATTTTGGTTTTAATACATGTTTTCACCAATTAATTTTTTTTTTACACAGGACTAGAACATAATGTGGCAAATCCTATTTCCAAAAGATTTTTTAAATGCATTTAACTGATACTATACACTTTTTTCTATAACAATACACTCTCTTTAGTTTTGTAAAATAATATCAGTCCTATTGTGGAACAAAATATATAGTTTTGCTTATAAAAGTTTCTTGTAAAACATAACTATGACGGATTGCTTGTGCAGTAAAAAATATAAAAGTAAAAACCATTAAAATCTAAGCAACTTTGTACATTAAATAAAAAATAATAAAACAAATCCCTTAATGCGAAACACACTGTAGTGCTGTCTGAGTCATAAACAAGAGTTGCAGTTGTAGTCATAAATCTGGTTTTGATTTTAAATGTAAACTTTTATGTGGATCTGCAAACAATCAAAATGATACTGAGGAAAGCAAATACTTGGAAGTCATAGTAAATGCATATATATTTTGTGATGCAATTAGAAAAGGTTTGTTATTACTACTTTTAATATACCGTTCATGCTATATTTGGCAATTCTGATTATTCATGTGGTATTTGTGTATTAGTATTTCTAATTGCATTTTGGGTTCTATGTTTATAATACAGGACAATTTGTTTGGTATTTGGCAAATAGTTATATAAAGTAAAAGAAAAAGTTGTTTATCTGGCATTTCCAAGTGGTTTTATCATATTCGTATTATTGCTGTTATTGTTAATTTTTTCTTTTTTTTAAAAAGGTTCGACAAAACAGTTTTTTTCACAGACTTTGAAAAGTTGAGTGATGTAAAAGTCAGAACTAATGTTTTTAGAAACTCAATAAAAAGAAACTAATAACAAAAAAAATGCAGAAATTGTATTTAATTACAATGTAGCTCTCAGGGGTTCACTGTTGGTAGAAAACTGAAGTTGAATCCATTGGATTACAGGACTAGTCCATTTTGCTCCAGTCTTTGGAGATATAGATTTGGGCTGTGAAGAGCTTTTAAATAAAGCAAATTGTTTTTGATTTTTTTTCCCCCTCTGGAAGGAAATATTCGATCTGTCGAATAAAAAACATTAGAAAAAACTTGGTTCAAACTTTATTATTCTGTAATATTAAAGTATGCAAATAAAAAAAAAAAATCTGAAAATATAACTAAATAAATGTAGATACCATAGAGCTTTAGAAGTTTAGAATATTAAGCATGTTACTGTTTGTTGTTATTTTATTTTATTGTTAGTTTTAGTTAAAAAAAAAAAAAAACTGAATTTAATCTGAATAGATTAAACGAGCAGGTGACCATCTATCAATGCCTCTTTGAGGTTGAGTTTTTGACTGTATTGTTGCCATACTGTTGCTGGGGCAAAACAATCCCTGCGTAATTATGAGATCATGCAGCATCTGCTGTATCAGGGCTTCTGCTTACAATCGATTGTCAGTCCATGTCAAAGAATGAATGCGCCTTAAGTGTACGATAGGATGCGCAACAATAAAGCACACATTAGCTAAAGAGGGGGTAGCAGCACGGCCGAGGCATGCTGGCCAATAGGAGCCATGATGGGGAGAACATCGATGGCAAAGCCCATGAAGTGGAGGTGCTGGGGGGGGGGGGGGGGGTGACCCGCTGCGGGCGGTGGAGACATCGGGGGCACCGGCCGCATGAAGGCTGTTGTTTTTAGGTATTTGTGTCACCGTTTTGATTGATTACTTTCAGATAATTCCCATTATGTCACGTATCTGAGAAATCCCCTTTAGCCTGAGCATCTTTCTTGTTTCCCCGAAGTGAGTCGCAGATGGCATCTGCCCACACATCTGCATTGTGTGGCGCTCTCACAGAGGCCTCCACTGTTTGTGGGGACGGGCGCAGCTCCTGTTTGTGTCAGCTGCATTCCATTGCAGGGCTCAAAAAAGAGTAGGGCTTCCTGCATTTCTCAACCACTTTTGCTTTTTTGTTCGGTCTGTTTTGCTTGGTTGTTGTTATCTTATTTGAACTTCTGGTATGTGAGGTAAGTAACCAAACCATATAGAATTAAACCCCTAATAGAACAAAGAACACCAAACTCCTTGTTGACTGGTTGACACTGTGTGGGTTGGTGAGAACCAAACAAAGGAGAGGTTTTGGAGGTTTAGCAATGAAAAAAAAATAGAACTCTGAAACTGGTATTGGCTGATGCTGTGGAACACTGAGGAGCAGTATTGGAAGGCCCCAGGCAATGGCTGAAGACAGACCTTACTAAATACACATACACCTAATTAGTACACAATGTTCTACCATATTGCTTTGAAGAGTTGAAAATGGATGGGGAATAGATAGTGGTGCAGCATGCAGATAGAGCTTGTAGGCACAGGCCCTTCTTCTACTCGTAATGCACACTCATGGTGTGTCCTGTAGGGTATACAATAAAGCACAGTCTACTGTAACATAGTATTCTGATCATTTCAGAGCAATAAGTTATAAGCTACTGAAATATTCTTTTATATTTTATTAACTAAAGTGCAACTTTTCCAGTTATGTTGCCAAACATTTTGTAAACTCGTTGTTTAAGATTAAAAACCCATATTCTTTATGGTTCTCTGTTTTATATATATAACCCTTCAGCACAGCTCAGAAAGTAATACTGTTTGTCATCCTTCAAGGCGAAACAGTCTGCATCATATAAAACTTTCATCAGGCAATAGCGTAAAAGCATAATAATAAACCATGACTGGGGAGTGCTTTGTTATACCAGGGATTTTTCTTCCTTCCCTGCTGATTTGTTGAATAAAAGGAGGAATAGAAAACCTTGATAAATACACCAGCGGATGACAAACTCAACCTTGTTGTCCTGCTGGGGAGATTTCCCAGTGTGCAATAAATGGAGCAGCACTTACAATTCTCATGTACCAAAGTCCTCAGCTCCATTGAACTATACACTGCCCAGATTATAATCCTCTGTAGCATAAGCTAGTGCAAGATAAACTCAAAACATTTAGCAACATAATATTACACTTTAATGTACCAAATATGTACCGGTATGTATATAATTAAATTGCGAACATGGCGACAGATGCTTGTGACACAAAAAAAAGCGTGATCACAAGTATTTTGTTTTAAAAAATGTATGTTATTCATTTGATAATTGCAATCTTGTGTTAAATATGTACTGCAAAATAAAATACAAAATATATGTAAAACCTGCGACTTATGTACTGAGAATTACTGGGTATATAAGTAACTCGCACTCCAGTGAACAGAGAATCAGTTCTGATTTCATTCAGGATGATCTGCAACAGAATGGATCTCTCACAATTCAGTCTGTACTGGACAGTTCTGCCCATTTGAGTTTTCAGTTCAAGTTTAGAAGAAAGATAAAAATGAAAGAATGCAAGAATCTTAATGAACCAATTCCACTTCAAATTAAGTCTACTGTCTTCCAGCTAATGAATTAACCTAACACTCAAGTCAGGCTGAGTGGGATCACAGCTTTAATCTACTCAAAGAAGTCAAATTTTGTATTCCTTTTATGACAGCAGTTCAATACCATGTGCCATACAGTGCACTCTAGAACATCTCCTAGTGTCTTGCATCTACTATCGAAAGATCAGTGGAGCTGTATGAGGCTTGAAATGTAAACAGGAACATAACAGCCTTTTATTAGCTATATTAACCCAGAGCAGTGATGTAGGGAAGACGAGAGAAAATGCCAAGTATTTCTGAGTGTGTGCTTCAAGGTACCATGTATAAGCAGAGCTTTTGATCCTCAATTGCTACTTGGTAGGAAGATAAAAATGTGTTTTAATGGCGCCCACTTCTAGCCTTCTGCAGTGCAATCTAGATTTGAATGTGGCTGAGAGAACAACAGGAAGTACATTTCAAGGCATTGCATTGCTTTTATTAGTCAGTCATTGTATACAGTATACAAATTACATTTTGGACAATGCACCTCATATAGTTTGATTACATATTGCATACACAGTATGTTATGGATAGCCACAGTTTTAAGATCAGCTGCTATTTTCGAAAGTCTCTTAACTATGCATTCTTTTGTTTTGTTGAACAAAAAAAAACATTGAGTATGGTATTATTTGCATAAATAAATAGGAAAGTGTAAATTAATTTAATACTCCTGTAAATGGTTTTATGTGCTATTGTCAAACATTTAGCATCTTGATGCTGCTGGATTGCAGAGTCAGAAGTGTTCAAATATGAAATGATTACCTCCCCGGTTCACACATTATATATTTTTTGTCATACTGCAAGCGATTTTAAGATGGAAATGTAATGTGAACTGCTACTCCAAAGACGTGATTAAGTGATAAAGTACAAGTGATTTGAGAGCTATTTAGCAGAAGGTTTGTGCTGAACCTTCAATTACAATTGTACACATGGGAGAATTCTTATCCTGCATACATAACCTAAAAAAAACTGCTGCTCGGTGTCATTTTACACTTCCGATACTGCATGCTCAAGGGTTTAACATCAGCGTGACCACCAGTCCAGAACGGTTTCTTTATAAAAAATTGAAAAGTAGAAGCAATAGGGATTTTGAACAGCCTGTGATCCTTGACAAATACAATGTGCATACAGGTACAAAAATGAATATTTTCTTAGGGGAGGGGGGGTTGGTAGTACCCAAAAAAACTGGATCTGTGACTTTAAGTTGTGGAGTGATTAAAATGTTAAAGGCATAGCAAAGTGTCCCTGAGCTCCCTGACAGCTGTCAAGAGTTATTGAACTGAAGAGAGCTCTATAGGTAAACTGCTCTGTTGTGTCACAGAGGAGTTTTCTCCATTTCACACAAGCATCTGTTGCCACGTTTGCAAACCCCCCTCCTCTAGCACTGCCAATTTGGTTGCAAACCTATTCTGCTACATTTAAAGACCTGCAGCAGTGCCTGAGTTGTGATTTAAATAAAGAGGGGCTCTTGATTGTTTGTTTGTTTGTGCTCAGAGCAAATGATTACAGAAGACAACTCAAAAGGCTTGCCATTAGATATTCTGTGTTGCAGCGACAGCTAGTGATTGCATTGAAATTACTTTGTGTACCTTTTGATTAAATGGATAGCTATCTTGGTGTTGGTTAATTTCTTTTTGTTTCTATTTATTTTCCCTAGCAGAAACAACGGTACCTTCTACCCAATTAAATTGAAATGTATTTTAAGTCGGCAGATGGCATATGAAATGATATTACAGAGAAAGACTGACACATTTATAATGGGTTATTTAATTGCATACCGTACCTCTACGCATGGAGACAAACCTCTTGTTATCACAAGCCTAAGAATAAAACTGATTAGGTTTCTAAAGCTGTCTTATAATTGAAAAGGCTTTTGCAGAGCTCAAAGTCTACAAACAACTGACAAAAATCAGTCATCTTAGTGACAAATATTGGTCTAGCTGCTCCTAAAGTCTTTATGTAGGAGCAAAGTCAATTCCCTGTTAGTAATGAGTTGATCTAGTTAACACTGAAGTATCACGAGGAAAGTCAGTGTCCACTACTTCAGCATACAGCTGACAGTGGAAAGAAAGCAGGCAGTAGAAAGTTTTTCTTTACCGTCCTTACAGGATCAAGTATTACAGGCTAGTTGGTAATTGATCTGTTCTAACTCAGATGAGAGTGATAATATATAAGTGTGGTGTGCAGACCTTAGTCTGAAAAGGCACGTCATCAGTTCATATAAGCTCAGCAGCTAATTAGATAGAAGCAAACACGAACATACAGTATGTGCCAGCTAAGTCAAACTGGAACTGATCAGCAATTTTCTTAATTGTATCATTCGGAGCGCAAGGATGTGGTTTTTCAAATTGTGATTGCTGGCTTTACTGTTGTGGCAGATATTGAGGATTTACAGCGAAAAAGGCAGATGTCATAATTAAAACAGCTATCTGGAAAGTGTGAAAATTAAAACCAGACACGGGGGCAAAAACCTATATATATATATATATATATTTTTTTTTTTGTAAATCGCAAAAGGAAAACATAATTACACATTCTAAAACTAAGACGAAACAACTTAAGTTTACTTATAAGACCCTAAATTAATTCTTTATTTCTGGTTCAGTAACTTAATTGTATTTTTAAGGACATTTATCTTTTCCGAAAAATATGTGCTCATGACAATTTGGAATAAAAAGCTTTGAGAATCTTTGAGAACATCTTGAATCCTGTACAGTATTTACTTAATAATTGGTAAATCTGTACTTTACACTACTTTTGCAGTTATAGTTTAGTTATACTAAATGCTTTCAGAGCATCCACACTTTGAGTCGCATCGGTTGTATAGAGAATATCATTTTAATCCCTCTGGGACACTGAACGGCAATTTTGCAACCTGATAGTTACTTTATGGTTAGGATTAAGGATTGGTTAGGTTTATGTGAAGATGCTCTTGGAAGTGTATAGTCGATGTTTTTCTGGGTGTAGCGATAACGTCTACTTTCTTTATGCTTGAGAAGTGCATTTTGAAAAAGCTTTCTCTTCATCCAAACCAAAAGGGTAACCAAAATCCAAGCTCTAGTCCCCTGTGTGTAATATATACGCCTCAGCCCAGCCAGGTGAAGAATAACCTTTCCCAATAGGTGCTACAGTACAAAATAACAAATAGGATTGACCAGGCAGGGGATTTTCCTACCACAAGCTGGAATACTGATATTTATTTGCATAAGTCTTGGGTTTTATCCATGGCTACTGAGCTGCCATGCGGCCACATCTTACTTCATTTCATGGTACAGTGCAGAGGGAAAGTATAGCAAATGTTACGCTCTGTTTACCCCACAAAGTAGCTCAGTTCAACATGGCGTTTTATACAAATACGAGTCCCTTTTAGACTCTACATTTTAAAGGCACAGGCAAGTTGCTAATACGTTTCACTGAAAGGTTCTGGGGTTAATACAAGGGTCATATTTTAATTGGCAGTAGATACCAATTGATTGTATGTCACAGTAATCATTATTGAAAGGCTCACCTTTGCGGTTCTATAAGCTTCGATATTTTCATTTAAAATCGTGCTGTGCAAGCACTGTTTAGCCATGGGAGATTGCTATTCTTTTATTCCACTTGGAGTTCATCTTGGAGCGTATTCATCTTAATAAAGCACATTCTGCTTTCAGTGGTTTTATAAGTGGAATAATAATTACATATTATATTTAAAACTGAACACGACTTTAAGTATTTTGGTAGTGTTTACTGTAAACTTTTTTTTGTTGGTTGTTTTTTTCTTTATTTCTGTTTAGTTTTTTTAACACAAATCTGCATGCATTTTTTCTACTGTAGAAATCTTTCCAGTAACCTAAATACTGTCATCCTCCTTATTTTAAAAGAGGCCTGTTTTGCTTGCCAGGTTTGCTCGATGTGTGTTTAATTTTCATGGAGGACTGTTCTATCAGCTATCTCTGCTGCGTGGGTTAGAAGTCATGTTTGATGTCTGCCCTTATTTTGTCTGTTCAGCCATAGATAACACTGTATGGATTGCTATGGCATTTGCTGGTGCCTCATTCTTCCGCTCCACATGTTCTGATTAATGTTTAAACCAGACTCCCACGCTCCAAATATCTGCACATCAGTATGACAATCTCGAAAGTTTTCTGCTCAGAACAGAACACACGCAGGCACACATACATCCACAAACACAACCGTTGAAAATAGTCATTTTAAATTTCTCAATTTTTTTTCTTCATAAAATGTTAAATTATTTTAAACCTGTCCACCTTCCCCCTCCCCTCCCACTCCTATTTACATCATGTTTCACCAAGAGAATAAAACCCTGCATGTTAGGACTTGCCAAAAGTTATCTTCTGCACTGCTCTACCATATTATCATCCCATGTGTTTATATCATTTTCATTGAGAAGTGGTTCAGATAGTCTCTGTGTTTATAAATCATTTCTAAAGTTTCACGGACCCTGACTAGCACTAATCTTCAACTACCTAATGTTAACTCAGATAAGGTACTCCAAAATAATCGGGGTCAGTGAAAACTCCCCCCTAAAGTCTGAAGTCTGCCAGGAAGCTTCAGCAGGTATGGGGTAGCATATAAATCACTCCCCCCCCACTTTCCTTCTCCAGTGCTGCTTGGTTTTACACATCGTGGACTAGCTTCCCAAGGCTATTTACTCCAAATCGTCATTAGCACTTTTTTTTTCAGAAAGGAGAAACACACACATAATTAAAGATACCAAATCAGATACAAACAACAAATACTTTTAAATCAGGATCTCGTAAGTATAGTATTACTTTTTTTTGGTTTTAGTTTTCTTTTAGAATTGCAATGGTGTTTTTTTCCCCATTAAAGATAAAAAAAGAAATGGTGCTAATGATGATTTGGAATAAATTGCTTTGAAAATCTCGTTCCTTCCCTCTTCCTGCAGTATGCCTTGCAGTTTGTGCAGCAGTAATGGAACTCATTACTCGCTACCGTGCAGACACGTACTTCAGTGACGTTTGAGCACTGGGTTTTACCAGAACACTGACCTACCTGTTTACAAAGCACACAATTCCTCCCTTCTTGACACCTGCCTGCCACTGTGTCACTCTGTGAAATAGGCTCCAGCCACCCTTGATGTGATATGCATAACTATGTAGGTCCGTCTCTGTAAAATAACAAAAATGCCATTGAGGGGCATTACACATTCAAACCTAAGTGCAGTAAGAGTGTGCAGTCGTCTACCAATTTACATTTGCTAGTTAGAATACTGTTTGCATAATGATCAACATTAATTCTGAGGAGATATGTCTTCCTAATTACAAAAAAGCATGAAAACACTTCAGCCTATTTCCCATCCTCTTTCCCTGTCAATTTGAATGAGTATAAATATAAAAAGCAATCTCTTAATTCAATGCAATTCACTTACTTGAACATTTATAACAAAAATACACACACACATATATATATATATATATATATATATATATATATATATATATATATATATATATATATATATATATATATATATATATATATATCAAGCAACTGTGTAACAGTTTCAGGTGTTTTTTTTTAATGTTAAAACCTTGATAAAACCTGTCTGTCCACAATAGTATAACCAAAGACCTTGGGAGATTGGTTTTTAGTGTCTTTTTTGAGTAATTAAATACAATGTGGTATTCATGAAATTGTTCATTTTACTGCTGTTGGCTTCTTTAACAGCAGTCTATAAATGTTTCATGAATACAAAACTGCATTTAATCCATAAAAAAAAACTTTAAATGACTTCTTAAAACTTGATGAATGGGGCCAACTATTTCATATATTCTTGGGTTTTCTAGTCTTCCCAGAACCCTCATGCCTTCACACTGTGTAACTGATGCACACGCTCACCAACACAGCAGAACCACATGCATGCAATAAATAAATAAAATAAGGTTATTATTTATTCCAGATACATGTTATTACGTGCCCCAGTTGTTCGGTTCACTAATAATGTGACAGATACAATGATAATAGTGTAGAAAAAAAGAGATATAGTGTTGATAACCATTCCCAATCTTGCTTTAGTCTTTTCACTTCACCGTACATGTGATTCTTCAATTTATTCAGCATTTTCAAAGCTAGATGTTTCTCTAGTTTTTCTTCTTGCTGGTATGACTATGGGAACTTATGGGAACATGCGAGAGCTGCGATTGCAAACACACTGAAGCGCCTCTCGCTTATTCTTCAGAGAGCCAATTACAGCAGGAACAATCCCAGTCAAATTAGTTTAAGTTGAATCTGGATAGTGTTATTTCTGTGGAACCCAAGCCTTATGCACATAATAATTCAATATGTCACTGAGCCCTGAAGCCCATTGTCCCTCAATCATCTCACATTAGCGGAGCCCTTAAGTCACCCCTCTTGCACAAAGACAACATTTTGAAACACATTCTACATTCTGCGGGATAATCTGTATTATGTTAAAAGTGGAAGGTTAGATCAATTTAATTACAGCCACACTTCCAGTAAGAGCCAGACTGTAGGTACATATTGCAATCCGCAAGCCTGACTGGCACTCCTAACAGATATTCAAATAAATGTGTGAATAGGGGTATGAGGAAGGGTTGGGAAATGGCTGCTCATATAAAAGGAAAAGCATGAATGGATTATTACTTTAAAATCCCTTCTACTTATTACCATAAACTGATACCGTACTGTATGTACTGAAAGAATATTATTAAACATATACGAGCGTTGCTTTTCGTTGTTTATTTTTTAAAGTCATGTCTGTCAAGATACATTTCAGGTACAGTTAAAATTATGTTGCATATTACAGAGAAAACTCTGCTGAAAATGTGATAGATCATATTCTGACAAATGAACGAATGCATTTTCATCAACTCTCACCGTGAGTCATTTATTTCCAGTCCTGGGTCACTGAATCATGAGATTAACTGATAAATTCCATCTCCTTTACTGTCAAACTAAATTACATTCAGTACTAAAATGAGTAAGAATTACCTCATGATCAAGAGCATGATCAGGGTCTGAATGCTGATGTGGGAAGGAGCTCTACCTGGAGATAGCAATTAGCATATCGAATTGCTTAGAAGAAAAACAGTGCGCAGTATTACCAAATTACAAAAAATGACTGCTGTGACATGAACTATTTCTGATTTGATCAAGTCGAACCGGTAGAGTCTAGAAGTAAGTGAATCTATTTAATTTGTTCATTGCCTAACAGTTCCCTTGTTTGGGTCTGTAGAACAGACTGGATCAAAGTAGAAGAAAAAATGTCATCCCAAGCTTTTCCAATCCAGTGGACTTGGTTAAAAGCTTAATCAGATTATATACATCATTAATATAAATAACGCTTCGAATCAAATGCTTCTTCATAATACACGGTTAATGGTCTTTAAAGACAGCAGTAACACATTTATTGTTTTTTGTTGGTAAATGGCACACCAAATTGCCAGGTTATTGAAATGTTATCTGAAATGAGCTTCTTTTGGTGTGACGGTCAGCTTTGTATTAAGATATCTAGCTGACTGTACAATGGGGAATCTTGTTAAAAGCAGCTCTCAGGGTTCCTGGTGTGGCTGTGATCGCACAGGAGGGCTGATTGATTGCTTCTGTCGGTGGTGGGGGTGCAGCTTGGGTCCCAAAAGGAAGGATTAGTACAAGTGGCCGCAGAAGTCATTGGACCAGCTCTTGAAATTTAAGCTCTTGAAAACGTAACAACTTTTGTGGGAAAAAAAAAAAATCAATTCAGAAGAGTATTTGCATGGTGTATAGTGGAAGCAGTGCTTGAGATAAATGATAATATCTCTCCATATAAAAATAAGGGCAAATAAGAAATGTTTTTTATAAATATATGCACAATGTTATTCTTTGTGTTTGTTTGTTTGTTTTCTATTCAATTACAGTAACTAAAACTGATACTCAGCGTTTACTTTCAGAATCATGATTTATGACAGACATGCTTCAGCAACCAAAGTAGACTTAATAGAATAGAAATAAGCTATTAAATCAACATTTCAAAGGATTAACGAGTGGATATGCTGTCAATTTTCTAAACAAATATTATGAAATGTATACCATTACATGAAGTGAATGAAGGACTCTGGGCGAAATATAGTTGCTTTTTAATGATATGCAATACTGTGGAGTGTATATACTTGCAGGCTACTTTCTTTTAGACGTTTTCCTTTATGTAAATATTCACCAGCATCACCATAATGCTAATGAAGCCTCACACTTTCACCTTAATTAATGAACTCAGGTGTGTATACAGTAACAGCGTGCTGCTCACTAAAGAGGTGTCACTTTACTTAAGGCCAGCTTTTCTTGACAATTTAGCTCCACCAGTCGCTAACCTCATTGAGAGGATTTCAAGAGCATCCAGTTGCGCATTTTTTTTTTTTTAAACTTTAACCCACAACAAATATTAAAGAGAAGACAATACCCATTGCTTGTCCAATTCGTTTCACAGAGTAGCCGTCTGCCGTGTGGGTGCATGCATTCGCTGCTGAGTGTGCATTCCGATGTGTCTACGAGTTAGTCACTGATGCACTGTAAAATGTTATGGCCCAACGATTAGGAGTAGACTTTGCAGTGTTTACTGTGCGGCACAGTACTGACTTCCTTCTGAAGTGTAATTTGCACCCGTTGCTTCGACAACTGGGAACTACCACCTGAGGTGTGTCATTGATTGGCTCATCCAAATCGTATTACAATGTGTGACTTCCTTAAGGGCGGCAATCGTGGATAAGCTGAAAGTAGGCAAATAGCCACTGCAACCTTTAGATCGCTGCACTACTGATAACTGCCAAGAGCTGGAATAGCACTTAACAGATTCAAATACCTTATGCCTTTTAATCCAGGCAATAATTATCAGCCTTCGCACAAGGTATAAGAAAGTGCTTTTCAATCATTGCCCCACGCTGCAGAACAGAAGCAAACAGGGTGTAAATCAGTTTAAGAGCACACTTCAGTATTCAATGCACTGTAGTTTACAGCTCCCAAATGACCTTCATATATTATCCTTAGATGTAGAGGTGTATAATTGTGCTGGGGAAAAGCCTGAATAATGAGACAGAGAATGGCAGCCACAGTATGGTGTTTTCATCAGTTGAAACAAAATAATCCAGACACCAGCCTCAAGGAATACATACAAGGAAGATGACTATAACATTAATAGATAGACAACAGTTCACATTTTAAAGGGTTTAAAAAATAATAATAGAAACTGGAAAAAAAATTAAAACTAAAAATGAACATGGAGATAATGTTGTTCTACACGATAGGAGCATCTGTTTGTCTTGCAGGTACGATCCCAACTATAATACATTTGTATTCCACTGGTAGACAATTGCAAAAATGAATTACATATTGATATCTCCCTATAATTAAAAAAATGTGTTGAAGAAATGTCCTTTGTGATTGGAGACATCCGAAAGAGCTTATGCAACTCTGCGAAGATCCAGCGCTGCTATAAGTGTGGACACACAACAGGTATTTTTTTACCCGAGTGTGGGTGATAACATTTCAAAACTGAGATGTGGCAGTATAGACATAAGAATCTATTGGCTAAGGCAGAATGGGAAAGTTAAAGGACTGCAACATGTTTTCATTCTGAATGAGTTCTGCACCTGTGGTAAGGTATGCACATTTTGGGTACTGCTTCCAAACCCCTCATTAACTAAGAGATAAAGCATTGCCCAAAAAAGGTTCAAAACCGTGTGTTCAGTTAGGTAGCATCCAGGACTTATCAGCTAATGTGAATCTCCCATATTTGAAAACCAGCCTAGTATTCTTTGTCAACACATGGTAACGGAGAATGCAGGTATTCACTTTCCACGCCTACCAGTTGGTACACAGGCTGCATAAGTAAGAGCTGGTGTAGAAATTCAGTGTCAAACTGTCACCTTGCCTCGTCTGGGGGACAACTGTGTTTATAGAGCGAGCTGGCATTTGTTCTCAGCAGCACTATTCTTTTAGCAGTTTGTTGTCATATCCCACAAATTGTTTCACACTTCTTGGCTGCAGGCTGTTAATTTAAACTCCTTAAAACATAAGAACGCAACAACAACAACAACAACAACAACAAGGCCATACGCTGCAAAAAACTAAATGAGAGCTGTGTTAAACCCAGATTCATCATTTAAAGAGTGACAAGACTTAATTACAGTTGATCAAAACCAAACCAAACAAAACATTAAAGCAAAGTGTGCTATCCTGGAAGTGTTATTTTCACAGGGGACCGATAAGTCTTTTAAGACTTTCTGCTTGTGTGTGCTTGTGCTTACTTCAAATAGTTACAATAGCTTTTTAGTTCAATCTTCTTTTTAAAAAAGCACATAGAGAAGTACTTTGAGATGGAAGTAGTTTTCTTTATTGTCTGTACTGTATTGTTTGTAGCTAATGTCAGCTTTAGAGTTGGATCTGAGTGTTACTATGAAATGTATATATATCTATCTATATATATATATATATATATATATATATATATATATATATATATATATATATATTAAAAGTTGGTTAGTCCTCAATAATTCATTTCCTCATAGTTTATTTTACAATACACAGTTTTGTATTAAAGCCTGGCCATTAGCACACAGACATTATATTTAAAGTAAGTACAAATCTAACCTGTATCCATGTTTTCAGTCATTTCTGGGTGGTAAAGAGGATAAGGAGGCTGTGTGGTCCAGTGGTTAAAGAAAAGGGCTTGTAACCAGGAGGTCCCCGGTTCAAATCCCACCTCAGCCACTGACTCACTGTGTGACCCTGAGCAAGTCACTTAACCTCCTTGTGCTCCGTCTTTCGGGTGAGACGTAGTTGTAAGTGACTCTGCAGCTGATGCATAGTTCACACACCCTAGTCTCTGTAAGTCGCCTTGGATAAAGGCGTCTGCTAAATAAACAAATAATAATAAGGGTTGTTATACGGTAAATGTGCTTTAACATAAAAATACTGGTGGCTAGTTCTGGGCACCTACAATAATTTCAAAAACCGCTGGCGAATCAATAGTTACAACCTTTGGTCTCTTGCTCACATTAGATTAGCACCAAGAATACCTCTTACAGCAACTGGGATGCTCTGGCACCTTCCTATGGTTTATGACATCTCTTTCCAACCCTAAACTCTAAAATTAAACTGCAGTACATTAACCTTTTTTTCTTGACAAAATGTACTAACTGTAAGCTAGCAAAGCCATACGGTCCATTTCTCAAGTCGCCGCAGCAGCACTGTGACAGGTGAGCACAGGTGAGCACAGGCGCTCTGTTTAGAGGACTGTGGCGGTGCAAGCTAGCACAGATTAAACAGGTACTTGTTCAGCCGTCTTCCAGATGATGTTTGTCGGGACATCATTGACCTACAATGATAAATGGAGCCGGATTAAGAGGCGTGACAATAATGTCGCGTTTCACATCCTGGCAGCGTCCTGCCGCTCTGTGGAATGCCCCTCAGGGCTCGTGTAATTTGGGTGACATGCTATACAAAAGGTTAAAGCCACTCTCATTAAAATGACTCGGATTCTGCCCCAGCTGGTGCTCATGTGGCCCTTTGAGTGGAGAACAGTTACATTTTCTGATTAGGTAGCTCGAAACAATAGATTAATTAATGGGGGAGACCAATAGTTTTGGCAAGGTTGTGTGGCACTTAAGCACTCCAGCAGCTGCCTTGCAGATAGAACAATTGCATCAGAGGTGTACCAAGATTCTTTAAGTAAACTTCTGTTTTTTTTTTTTATGTACCTGGCACAGATCAAACATATAATTTAAATTCCACACATATTATATATATATATATATATATATATATATATATATATATATATATATATATATATATATATATATATTCTCCAGCTAGTTGCGTCAGACGTTGCATAACCAAATTGCTTTCCACACATGTGGCAGCTGCTTGCATGTGACAGACGGCAGTATTGCTGGATTGCTCCCTGTTTGCAGCCCACTGAAGTGTAGTAGGTTGGGATTGAGCCTGGTGGATTCAGACTGAATTATGTGTAAAACTGTGGACTTCAGCAACAGCATGTTACCCACACTAGCTTTTCATGGGTAACAATTACTATACTTTAACCTTAATACAGCAAACATGATCAAAACTGCTCACATCCCAAATAAACCATTTCCCAAGCATTGTTTTATTTGCAGCTATTTTATACAAATTTTAATATTGCGCGAAAGAACTTAAGGAAATCTTGTTATCTACATTTGAAATAAAAGTAGCAACATTTGAATCTGATTGTCCAATATACTACACATCAAGCAATAATAATAATAATAATAATAATAATAATAATAATAATAATAATAATAATACACTCTATAGTAAGCTTTCATAAGGTTGGCTGCACACTTATATCTGAATGCAGATTCCATCGTAACAGAAATAATAATATTTTAAGGGATGCTGACAGTCCTTTGGCAGGTGCTTGTACTTTAATTACATCACAGGCTGCACAGGTCTCCTCTGGTTGTATTTCCTTTGTGTCTTCTAGTTAATGCTTGTTTTTTTTAAGGTAGATTAAGTTCAGATAAAGACACAGATGAAAATTACAGAAAGTATAAAAGCTTTTTTTTCATTTTGTTATCATTAAAACAAGTAAACACACACATACCCACAAACCCCTGATAAAACTAGCTTGCTCATGCCTTTTGATTCACAGCAGTGTTATTTATTTACTTATTTATTTTCCACCTTCACATCACCTCAATGACAGCAAACAATGACAAAACTGCGAAACCTTTATCGCAATCTTATTTATTTCTTTTATGGATTTTGTTGATAAAAGCCATATGGCGAGGCTGTGTGTGTGTTTAAGGTTGTCATTCACTCCGAGTGTTCTCTGGATGAAGGCGCATTGACAGATGACAATTACACGCTTGTGGAGCTCATTCAACAGTATACACTGTCCCTCCTTACAGGCATGGGAAAACAAAAGCCAAAAGGTTTCCTTTGACAGGCTTTTAAAAACACAGTTGATATATTTTTGCATTAAAATGAAGCAATGTTTTAGGTCAATACCAAACAGCAGCTGATGTCAATTCTACTGTATACCAGCATTTATTTATTTACATCTTTTTCAATTGTCTCAGACTACTGGTGGTTCCAATCTGTAATTTACTATGGCATCTTTGACAGAATTGAATACACTTTAAAGAACATGCTTTTATAGGGTGCTTATTCAAAAAACAGGGGCCGATCATGTCCGTCTGTACACTGTACATGGTGAAAATGATAACTGCTTTGATTGGGCTCGGATCTTCACCACACTGTTATCACTCACTCATAGCCTCTAGAGACCTTTCGGATTGCATTTGGCTACAGACAAACCCTTGATTTTATACTAATGTTTCCAATACGTCATCACGAGGACCCTTTTAAGTGTGTGCATTGTTTTTGTGTTCTGGAGTAAATGCAATGCTGTATTGCAACTTATCAACGTATGTATTAAGCATTTAAGTTATTTGTGAAATAGATGAAGCAAGAATTAAGCCTACCATGGCACTTGCGTTAGTGAATGTGTTCAATATGATTGCTAAAAAAAAACTACTGAACATTTATAACTATCAAAAGCAAAGGCAAAGGCACAGAGGAATAGCACAGTTCTATCAGCATAATAACTCAGTTGCAGGAAGGAGCAGTAGATTGTTGCTAGGAGTAGTTTCTTGCTAGTTCTACACAGTTTACATGGTTTTCTTTGAGGTTGGTAATGGATTTAGGATTGAGTCAACCTGTGTGTTTAGAAAAGCATGTACCCTTTGGTTTAATTGGTTACTGTGTACCCAAACTGAAAGGTGCTGCGACGAGGGTATTGAATTCCTGATGACCACTGGGTAACCAAACCTGGCCTGGCTTGTGATATGGCCAATCGGCTCCCTGATTTATTACCTTGATTATTACCCAGGGTAATAAAACCATTAGAACTTACATCAAACAACTTTGAATAGGAGATGTTGACAGAAGATGCTACTTTATCTAAAAACAAATGTGTTTTTAGATAAAGGTAGGAAACTAAACAATATCAAATAAAGCAAAATGCAGTTTCATTGTAATTTGTATCATATGCAGACTTATTGATTTATTTGTAGCGATGGGCGATTCACAGTTAACTAAATACAGTCTGCAGAGTGACAGGATGAACTGTTTGACTATAGCATTTAAAGAATGCAAAAATCCAGGCTGTACTAGCTATTTACAATGAATCACTCAGATGCATTATCCATATGAACAGTTCAAAATAGATACATATACGGGTTCAGTAGGACTCGGGATGTGGTTTGTGTTTTGATTACTATTCAGTGAATAATATGCTGCTCTCATCCCAAATGAACACATTGTGAGAAGGGTCAGTGTGACACATTCATTCATGTTGAATGAATTGATTGTGAGGCACGAAATCACCAATCCTCTCCTGATAGCCTTTATCACTTGGGCCCTGTTTGGCCTCTGATCATCTAATGATGTCCATTGCTTGTAATGTCCACATCAATCTCTGGTTTCTTCAAAGGTTTTTTTTTTGTTCGTTTGTTTTTTTTTAGTGGAAAAACAAAAAGTTTGTTTGGTGACTTCCAATTTGGTGACTTCCAATTTGGTGACTTCCAATTTTCATCATCTTTCGTAAAATGCAAAATGTATGGCAAGATGGTTTCTGTAGAATATATCTATTTTTTAACCTTCAGTTCTGGTCATCAAATTATTATTATTATTATTATTATTATTATTATTATTATTATTATTATTATTATTATTATTATTATTATAGTAGTAATAATAATAATAATAATAATAATAATAATAATAATAATAATAATAATAATAATAATAATATTTTAAAACTGAAGGTCTACAGGAGGAACATGGTGCACAGATGTGAGGTTTGAAATTTCTCACTCTCGGTATTTTACATCTAATTTTTCTGTCCGTGCTCACTGCCAATATGATGATGTCATGACACATATTAAACGCTCATCCATAATCTTTGCTTGTCATTCAATAAGTTCTGTCCTCTTGCCAAACAGAAAAGCAAAAAAAAAAAAATGAACAGTGAATTAACAGTTTTAATGCTTCCACTCGAGAGGTAATAAGCAGCAATTCCTTTTAGGCAAATCAGGAAACCCTGGTTAAATATCTTCAATAATGACAACAGCAGCTGCTTAAACCCCGGTAATTTACACAGAAAAGCCTGCGGTGCCAGAAGTGTCATACCTTTGACATGTATTTTCATGCGCTGTCCTCTGAATACACCTACAGGTACACCCACTTCTCTGGACACGAGGGAGTCCTGCTGTCACTGCATTAGGTAAGAAGGAAACAGAATGAACAGGCCTGGGATGTAGGAGTGTGGGGACCGTGGAAATACAAAGCCAAGAACAGATTTAAACAAGGGAATGCTGAGTGAGTGTTCTCTGTGTCAGCACTGGGAGCTCCTCAAGACAATAGCTCTTTCAGGGAATTAAACCTGCAAGTCTTCTGCCCATGCCAGGCTTGCCATTGTTATTTGAAAAGGGCCCTGTTCTTTTGAAGTTAATGGTTTACCGTTCCTTTCTTCCCACACAAATCACCGCTCATGTGTTAGCTGTAATTAACTGACAATCTGTTACAGCTACCTTGGGCTGGAGATTTGGTTAAACACCATTTATCATTTAAATGTTAAACTGCAGTTCAAACAGCTAAGACAGGTGAAGATAAAGAAGCAACATTCCTCCAGAAAGATGTTGTATATGTTTCCTTCATTAATCCAGGGCCCCTGTCACAACAGTTTTTGTTCCAACTTTGTAAGTGAAGGATCCTTCTGCGGGGTTATTGATGGTAATGCTAGAGATTTAAAATATTTTTTTTACTCATATGCTATGTAAATAATGATGGGTTGTCACAAACCTAGTAAAACCCAACAACTAAGACAACTATGAGATATGTCAAGCTTAAAAAACTGTTCGCAGCTCAGCAGTAATTCAGCTCTAAATGGTATAAGATATACCCGTTTCGGGTATTTTATTTTTTTTATGAATCCTGCAGTATGTGGAAAATTGCTTCTGTAATTCACACAAATTTCATGAAGTGTAGCCTCTGACAAAATAAAAAGTAAACAAGTCAGTGCATGTCTGTTTGAAATGCAGCTAATGGGTAAAATAAGATAAATCAACAGGTAAGTGAGTGTTCAAAGTTGCACTTATTTGGTATAAATAAATGCCAATTCACTTGCCAATCAGATAAAAACTTATACAAGAAGAGGTATAACATGTAACTCCTTGTGTGTTCATAGCGTGGTTGGCAGTCTAAGTTATTATTATTATTATTATTATTATTATTATTATTATTATTATTATTATTATTATTATTATTATTATTATTATTATTATTATTATTGTTGTTGTTCTGTGGCCACAACTAATCTAATGCTACTGGATTATATGAAATTCTTCCATTGTTCAATGATATTCTCTATATAAACAGAATAAGTAGCCGAATCCCAGGGCCACCATAAATTTGAATGTCTTCTGACTGTTTTACAAGTAAATATACGGCAATTGGCAAAGCTCCATTCATTTCATATTTTTGCCTGACGCCACTAACAGCAAAACATCATAAAACATGATTATATGATGCATATTTTTGCAAATGAATGATTACTGTGCATGCCATAGACAAAGATGAATCGCTTGTTTATGATTAGGGTAAGTAGGCAAGTTGTTCCCTTGTCATTAAACCGTTGATTCATTTTGCAAAAGCAGTCATACATTCAGGTCCACCGAACAGGCGACACATGTTTTATAGGCTGAGCAACACAGTGATTTACAAAGGCTTCCCACTGTGATTAAAAACACATCCGATCCATTACAAAATTAGCTAAACAAATTCAATTCAGACCACAATCTTAACACACACAATTCAATCTTAATCTCATAATAGTTACCTTCCACAGTAGACAAAAACAGCTAAATGACTATATTTGGATTTTATATCACTGAGGTGTATTATTTATCATGGTAATAGATAGATAGATAGATAGATAGATAGATAGATAGATAGATAGATAGATAGATAGATAGATATTATTTCTCATACTATTACATTAAACCAGTTATTGCCAGCTGTGCACATGTATAAAGGGAAAATCCTTTGTGTTTTGCTATTGTGCATGACACTAATTATACCTAATGTCTATTAAAATTGAAATGGAACACACAAAAATGACAGTATAACAAATGTGTGTCTATATACCAGCTACCATATAGCACATTTAAAAAATCCATTTACACTTTTGTTAATTTGTTTATTCCAACAGCCACACACAAATATGTTGGAAATGAAAGGAGAAATAGCAACAATGTGTCTATTACAATAGAGTGTGTTAGTATTGGCAGAAAAGCCACTCTTACCAGGTATCAGACAGATGAGCTCCAAACAAATTACACCGTGTAACAAATTTTTTATTTTTTTTGGTTCCTGGGTAGTAAGTGTTATTTCCTAATTGCTTATGCCTCAAAAGTATTTTCCAATGAGAAAACGGGCGAATTTGTGTCTTTTCGTTCACATAAAGTCAGAAAAAAACAACATATGAATCCAAATTAACATGTATTTATACTAAAGTAATACAAAAATGACTACAAAAGATTTAGAAGTGAGTAGTTTTTCTTTTTGGTTGGGGTAGTATGGGTTTCTCTCCTCAGCTCCACCTCTGAAATTGTCATCTGGATCTACAACGTCTTCCTCGCTCTCTGACTTGCTGCTCTCTTCTAAAGACGGCTGCTCTCTCTCCGGAGGAGTGGGTACGGGGAGCTCATGGCAGTGTGGCACCGGGGTGATGGATAAAGGAAGGTCCGGATACGTGATAGCAGGTGCATTCTTGCCAGTCCGACGTTTGGAAGGGTCCACCATGCAGAAGTAGCAGTTGCTTGAGTGGTCAGTGGGTTCCCGCCAAATTCTTGGGATAGCGAACTTCATGGCTCTCTTTTCCCCTCTGTACCATCCTACAAAAATACATTTATTTCACCCATGACTAATCTGTAAGAGATTCTCGCAACATTTTTCATACATGATATATTTTTTCAATAACATTGAAAATTGAAAAATGCGTCTGCCGGATGCTTGCAGCCTCTTGATGCCATCTCAGAAAAATGCAGATATGTATCCACTTAGGCAGCTGGAACTAAACTGAACTGGTGGGCTTAAGGCCCCTGTATTTATACTACTATTTATATTACTGGAAAGTTCTAGAAAGTTCTAGAAGTTACTCCAAGTTTACTCAGCACTGAATCTATCTGGAATGTTCTGGAAAATAGGCAAATTTCAAAATATCACTGTCCTGGTCACAAAAGCAAAGTTTGTGGGGAATAATAGCCATTTTCTATACTTTTGAGGCATAAGCAATTAGGAAATAACACTTACTACCCAGGAACAAAAATTGTGTTACATAGTGTTATTTTACATTTAGTTGGTGAGATTTACTGTATTCTTTAGTCTGAAAATGCTTCTAACTTGTAGGTATGGAATTGTTAATTTACCCTTTGCAGGCTTCTGGAAAACAGCTCTGTTTTATTTTTACAATTCTCATTTGGCCAGAGTATTATTAAAATAACCTGGGGTTCATCTGAAGTGTATCTGGGGTTTACCTCAGTATTGCTAGTATTTCTATGGAATTATAAAAAAAGCACAAATCTTGCAAATAAAAACCCCCAATGATTAAAAATAGTCTGAACTTGTTTAACTGATCAGACCTTATATACAGAATATCTTGTACAGCTTTTTAGCACAGTCAGTGAACTATAAAATGAAGATCTTCATTATCACTCTAGATCACCTACTGGTGCAGCTTTGATAATTAATTTTTTTTTAAAAAAGCATGGCAAAGTGAAGCTGGTTCATTAACAAGGCTCAGGCAGGAATGATTTCATCTTTTATGCACGCTATCTAATACCAGCCTTTAATCAACATATACATTCAGGGGGCTGACCTCCCCTGGGTAAAATAATCAGCAATACCAGTACTGGATGTACCATAGGGAAAACATAATTCCTTATTGTGAATACAATCAATCACTGCCATTACACAAAGGGTATAAATGGCAAGCGTTACTATTAAACCAGTCTCCTTTACAGCTGGCTGTCACCTACAGAGTATATATGCTTGCATGTAACATTAATTATGATACTGATTAAATACTGGATATTCTGGCAGAACAAATGACAGTCAGACTATATCCAAATTGGATACAAAATGAAAAATGTAACAAAAAATAAGATGTCTTTGTATTCTTAGTGTTATTTTATTCAAACGTTTTCTTAATGCAACCCATTGCTTTTGTTGTTTGATTGTATAGCTTTAGTTAATGTGATTGTTACTGCATTATTCCAATAAATCCTTGTAGCTGGCAGAACTAGAATGAAGCTGTGCGGTATGACTGCATGAATTAATTGAGACAATTCATAACTTCGACAGTCCCCCTATTAAACTTGTTTTAATGCTGACAACGGAGGACCAGTTCTGGGAAGATACTTTGTTAAATACACAGCACTCTGTACAGCGCAGACTGAGAAACGCTTGGCAACAAGCCAAGCATCTTCTGTATCCTCCTCATTTTACAAAACATATAAAAGTAAATTAAATATCATAATCATCAAGTAAGTACCGAGACATGCGAGTGCCACCGTATAAGCTTTTTAGCTTTGTCTCAGTTCTTATTACACATCACTCCATGACAACACTTAACATGCAAAATCAGTGTTTGTGTAATTGAAGTCTTCAGCTGGATGTCTGTCAAGGCTTGTATATGGTACATTATTATTATCCGAAGAACAAGTTAACCCGACGAATTCAGACTTGAGGCGCTGTCAGGTGGAGTCTGATTATATATTGGTATCACAAATAGAGAAAATACATATTATTATTATTTCTTTCTTTCTTAGCAGATGCCCTTATCCAAGACAACTTACAATTGTTACAAGATATCACATTACTTTTACATACAATCACATTTTTTTATATATATACAATTACCCATTTATACACTTGGGTTTTTATAGGAGCAATCTAGGTAAAGTATCTTGCTCAAGGGTACAGCAGCAGTGTCCCCCACCTGGGATTGAACCCAAGACCCTCTGGTCAAGAGTCCAGAGTACTAACCACCACTCCACACTGCCACCTGCCAACAATCAGCCTTAAGAAACCTATCATGCAAAAATATTCAGCCTTGAACCTATGCAAAACTAGCAACCTTGTTTGGACTATATTTTACTAAAAATGTAAGAAAATTAAATATGTAAGAGAGACAGGCACCATGTTATATCAAATAATTCAGAATCATCTATCAAACACAAGAAATACAACTAGTAAATTACAAAAAATAAACATAACACCAATGACCTAAAAGGTGTAGTTTTTGAAGAAATAAAATGAGATAATGTACATAAGAATAAAGGAGAATAAATGGATAAATAGACTCGATACCACAATGCCTGAAGGGTTAAATAGAAAGGAATAGTAGATCATTCCATCATTAACTATGATTATGATCTCCATTACATGACAGTAAATGTTAAAACTTCATGCTGATTTGAACTCTCGCCAAGATAGGCACCAACTAAGATGGCGCTTTACAGTAAACTAATGTGATCCATCTGCGTCTCCATCCATTTGCGTTTCCTTCCATCTGATGATGTAGATATCCTGCTGCCTGGTGTTAATGGCTGAAGTGTAATACTGCCTCCAGGGATCAGCTTATTTTGCCTCCCCAGCGCATCAGCACACACAACGGCTGCATTGCTGGCTCCAGGGATAAACCACAGTGCGGTCTCCCCAGTGCATCAGCATAACTACCGTCTGGATTGAGCTAAGTAGGGTACATCTCTGGGGTCTTCAAGTGGGCACCTTCCATCCTCTGTGTTTCATCAACTAGCCCACGACACCTCAAGAGGGCTCAATGGTGATTCTGGCATACCGACATCACCCCCCTCCGTCCCCCACTCAACTCAAACCAGCTTATTTACATGTACATCAGCGTTTCTTTCTTTCTATTGTGCTTGAGATCCCCAACCAGAATCTTTCCATCTCAACCACAGCCTCTCTGCTGCTTCAGATAAGTTCTTCACTGTGCGACGCAACTCTTGGCCACTGAATCCGACGTCTCTGAGTAACCGGGTTGTAGAGTATGCCACAAATCCTCGACAACCCACCTCCACTGGGTAAACCCGGACTCTCCATCCTCGCTATTCCGCTTCTGCGGCTAGTTGAGCGTACCAAAGTTTCTTCCTGTCATATGCCTCATCTACAGCATCCTCCCATGGCACTGTTAACTCTACCAGGTGAACAAGGCGTGCTGATCCAGACCACAAGACAATATCTGGTCGAAGGTTAGTGGTGGCAGTCTCAGGCGGAAAAATAAGCCATTGACCAAATAAGCCATTTACCAACATCTGCCAGCATTTGCCATCTCTACAAGCTTCCAGTTGTCCTGGGCGAGGCTTGGTTTTTAACACCTTTTCTTGCGGTTGCTCTCCTGGGTGGAGGAATGTTGTCTTTTGTGCGTAATGTTTTGATGGAACTGTTGGCAACTTATTGGTCATGTTATGCTTGTCTTCCAATGCTAAGGCCAAACATCGCAGCACCTGGTCATGGCGCCAAGTAAACCAACCTTGGCTAAGACCCACCTTACATTCTGTCAAAATGTGCCTTAATGTTGCAGGTGATGAACACAAAGGACATGAGGGATCCTCACCCACCCAGAGGTTTAGGTTCTGTGGTGATGGGAGAACATTATATGTTGACCTGATGAGGAAACTGATCCTGCTCTGTTCCACTGTCCATAGGTCTTGCCAGCCAATCTTGCATTGTTCCACACTCTCCCATCTCATCCATTCTCCCTGCTTGGCCTGGGAAACGGCCTTTACACACTTGATCCTCTCCTACTGCTTCTGCACCTCGTTGACTACCAGCTTCCTCCGTTGAGCTGGGGCTGCCTTGTGCCATGTAGGACCAGTTGAACTAAGACCAAGACCCCCTCTTCCATGCTGAACTTGTCCTATGATATCACCAATTCGAAGGGCAGCCTTTGCATCATCCACTGCTTTCTTTGCCGCCCACTTTCTTCTAGTTTTCAACACAGGTGCTGCCTCCCTTACGCATTTGTTGCTTGACTCTACTAATGTCATTTCCAGTCGGACCTTGGTGCAGTATTCCTTTACCATAAAGTCCCACTCTGCTGAGGCAGTGTGGAACTCCCAACCATTCCCTGATGTATGAACTGATTAAAGCTTCCAGCTTCTCTACTGTTGCCAAAGAAACCTCATACACAGTCAGTGGCCACAGCAGCCTCGGAAATTACACCATAAGCACATTGATAGATTTAATAGATTTAAATATAAATTATATATGGCTTCAAAAGCCTAAAGCCTGTGCGCTCGCACGGGCAATGGAGTATAATTGTAAATGACTGATCAATATGCACAAGTAAGTCTACTGTCAAACACCACAACTTAGTACACCTTGTTATGCAGCACACATCACCTAACTTTCATTACTGCCTATGTTTTACCATACTTATCTGATTTGACTATTATTTTGTACACTTTGCTATCCTTTTACCACGGTATACTACACTTTTATAAGACCAATTTCTGTAACATATTACATAATAACAAGGTTGTTTTTTTTTACATTACATTGGCAAGGGATATGTCAGGTAAAATAAAATAAAAATATAAAAATGTCTCAATTATTTACACACTTACTCACACATCAAAGGTTAATTGAAATGTTACCTACAGGGGAACTGCAACATTTGCTGATATAAATTGGATTTAGCTGCTTGAAGTTTCTAACAATTTCCTCAGACAGATAAGACTGTCAGGTGGATGATATTCCTGAAGACGTGAAGTCTCAACACCCCCCCCCCCCCCCCCCCCCCCTTGTAATTCAAGGTAGAATGGAAATAACTGAACCATTTCAGAGAGGAGAGAATACAAATGCTAGCACTGCGGGCTGAACAACGTGGGCTGCTGCACCCACAGGGAGACGAGTTCAATCAGAAACTAATTATTCACCAGGCTCCTTTCTAATACGCAAAATGGGTGGGACGTCATATACAGAAACCAGGGTACCTACACAGTTACAGGTATGGTTTTCCAATTAATGCTACAAATCCAATAAGAAGAACATGATAATATACAGGCCTATATTTATGTATGCTGTGTGCTGTATATAACTCCTGTGTGTGTGTGTGTGGTGGGGGGGGGGATTGGTCAAAAAAGTGGGATTGGTCAAAAAAGGTACAAATCTCTGACATAACCTTATCTTATCAGGACACACATTTCAAACATAAAAAATACAGCAATATTTCCTTTAGCCCTTGTAACATTATTGTATTATTGTGTTGATCTCCCCTCTCCCAGGCCCCACATCACAGAGGGTTTTATAGTTAGGGATTAACTACCTACAGCATGTGTACATGACCTCCTAGCTCAGGTAGTATTCTTCCGTTTGTGCCTTTCAAAACACAGACAAGTCCTGTTTAAGGGAGGTATCAGCACAACTATTTGTAAGCCGAGTAGCTGATGAATTTGACAAAGTGTACAATTAACAAAAGCTACAATGCAGCGGGCATTACCTGCAGCAATAAGTAGGCCATTGAAGATTCTAAAAGCCTCATGTGCAACCAGTGCTGAAAAAAATGCACATACCACGATTGCTTTGGAGGAGGTGGCACAGTTCTGATGTAGAGGGATTACCATACAATGAAATATGGCCTAGTCACTACATACAGTTACAAGCCATAGCAGGAGCTTTCCAGCACATGCTTTTGGACGGGCTAACCACCACTCCCAGCCACCCGGTCAACAAGATGTGCAGTCTTTGTGTAATATAATAGGCCTTGGGTGTGTGTGACCTGGGACTGCTATTGTGCTTAGAAAATAGCTTTAAGTGGACTAAGGAATGAAAATGAGGCCAATCAGAGCGTTTGTCAAAGCCAATTTATAAACCTTTCTAGCAAAACAACCCACAGGCCTGAGGCTAGAACCCTGAGGATGATGATGTCTGAAACATTTCCAAAACTAGACAAGAAGACAGCCTTCGCATTCCAGTGCTGACACCTCGCTTCTTCCTTCCCTCACTGTAATAATAGTTTATATATGAATTACACACTGAGTTTAACTACTACTCAAGTTGTCTGTTGTTCAGTTGACAACATAGCTGTCTCAGTGTAAAAACAGGTCAGATCGTCCCCAGTTTAAAGCCTTTCAATATGACATCATAATAGTCTTTGATTTTAGCCACCCTTAAGACAATTCACATAAAACTGGAGTGCCAATAAACCACGACACATAGAGTAAGGATTAACCTTACTTTCTGTGAATTATTATTTTTTTTTTAAGTTTTGCATTGGGGCTACAAATAAAATACTTTACTTTTTTAAATGTGGAACCAATGCTTGATATTCATTAAAGATTTACTAAGGCCAATTTTCTGCGAGGACAAGCAACAGACACATCAATATTTCAAAGTGTACGTAAAACACAGGCAGGAACTTATGTCGTGCAGTGGGTTTGATTTAAAAGGGTGGTTTGTTCATATTGAACACAGAAAAACAAGAGTAGGAAAGGTGAGCTTTTGTGTTTGTGGTTATTTGCAGCATGCTGGAGAGAACGCATGCAAACCAAATGGTTTCAGAAAACAAACAAGTTTCCCAACAAATAGTAACATCATGGGGTGATAACTAACGTCTGCTCAGATCTGACTGCTGATGCTTTCATCATGGTCCTGTTAGACTGCTGGTTTCCTGAGCAGTTTCAGCTGTCACAATTGCTTAGAGTTCACTGCGCTGTTTTTAGTTACTCATTCAAATATTAATAGGCAACGAGGGCTGCAGTTTGCTCTCTGGAAACAACTCCATTTTCTGCTGTTACAGAGTTTGCCCTTGTGGGATGTCTGTCTGCATCGTGACTGGCCGCTGGTGTCCATGTGACCTTTCAGGGGTAATGGAGTTTCCACGGCAGTCGTAGAACGCAGGATGTTCTACCTTTTATCCATGCTCGATTGGACAATGAAGATAATTGCAGAAGACAGTTATGGATCATCAAAGAGACATATGAAATGATTAAACCTATATCAAACGCTGGTTTGCGCTACCAGAGGGAGCTCGCGCTTAAATAATTCATTTTGAGGGCCAGCTGACATATCCATAGTCTTCAATCAGTCACGTTTTGGTGCAAATATTTACTTAAACAATATTGTAGTTTAACACGGTAATGAAAATAGGCGTAATTTAATGTACAATTGTTGATCACAGCCAATGAACTGTGACCGGGAATCATCGGAGAGGCACATTCCTTATGATTTATTAAAAGTGTAGATTCCTTACATTGCAGGCAAGAATTCTCAGTCGCTCAACAATTGCTGTTTGTGCTGAAAGTAAATGGGTTTGCACAACATTCAAATAAAATCTTATTTAATAGAAAATGAAAGGCTGAATCGTCTGCACACTTAGAACAAATCTGACAGCGTATCCTTTGTGGGATCCATTATTTTACAGAGCGCAACCTCATTGTATCTGACTAAACACATTTACATATGATTTGTTGAATATTAACCATATTCGAGGGCATATACACCACGTATAGGCAACATCCATTATACTATTACAGGGAGCTGATAAAATAATAGCGTTCAAAATATTAAATATATTAAAAACGAGTCTCATTTATAAGTTAACAGTATACTATGTTACATTTGCACAGTATGTAGCTTGCTTTACTGTACTGCAAATAGCAACATTTTCTGATTTCTCATAAAAGCTAAAACTTACATTCAGAAATAAAAAAATAAAAAAAACTTTTGTGTTCTTTTTAATACTTGAGTGTCAAAAAATATGTTTTTCATTCCACGATGGCATCACAAATGCCAGCAAACTAATGGACTGCAGTACCACACTGCCCCCTACTGTTCACCCAATGAATTGAAAATATTCCGTTGGTTTGAGGGGCATCGGGCACAGCACTAAGAACTTAAGAACATAAGTACATAAGAAAGTTTACAAACGAGAGGAGGCCATTTGGCCCATCTTGCTCGTTTGGTTGCTAGTAGCTTATTGATCCCAGAATCTCACCAAGCAGTTTCTTGAAGGATCCCAGGATGTCAGCTTCAACCACATCCACTTCCTCACAGGAAATGCTTATCCGTGCGCCTCTACATATTACAAACTGTGCTTGGCGATCAAACGTGGTTTGACTTGTTTTAACCATGATACATTTGCAGTTTTTTATGACGATTTCCCGTGCTTAAACTACTTTAAGAAGTGTCAAAACACAAACACAATAATAATAATAATAATAATAATAATAATAATAATAATAATAATAATAATAATAATAATAATAATAATATACACTACTCGGGCTGCAATTATTCTTATACTTAGCGCAGAGTTTCCACACGTTTTCCACTTGCGAGGCCCGCTTTTGATTTCCATTTGGGCACAGCTGGAGCTATTTTTCACAGCCGGTCGGTCCCATGTTGAAGCAAAACACAGAAAGTTTAACACGACAATATTCCCACAAACTACAGGTGTTATACACAGTGTTAACGCTGTTTCTCTTTAAGGAAATTAAATGTTTTTAATCTCTCATGAAAACTCTGGTGTGCACTATAATTGCAGAAACGCAACCGATATCCGTAATTTTGTTTTAGTCGTTTGTACATTTAAATTGAAAAATGAATGTCGTACCTTTTGCACCTCAGACAAAACTACAGTTAAAGTACATTCTTAAACTCTTAAACCAGCAAATTATTATTATTATTATTGTTATTATTATTATTATTATTATTATTATTATTATTGGTGGTGGTGGTGGGGTGTACAGTACAGCCCGATATTTCGTTTTTTCATCTTACCTGCAATTTTAGTTAAGTACCAGCAGAGGGATTCAAAGTTTGTTACTGCGTATTACCTTTCAGTTCAGACTGTGAGCGTCAGATGTAGTAGCCACTAGAGGCCGCTAAAGGGTGCAAAAAATAATAGTGACAGTTAGTTTTATGGTTTAGGGGTAGGGGGTTAGGTTTACGGTTAGGGGTACAGGTTGGGTTTAGGGTTAAGTGTAAGTCGCAGGCTGAAGTTGCGCATGGACAAATAAATGGTGTTTTTAGTAATTGTAAATGAAGTATTATTATTATTATTATTTATTTCTTAGCATACACCCTTATCCAGGGCGACTTACAATTGTTACAAGATATCACATTATACATTATTTCACATTATACAGATATCACATTATTTTACATACAATTACCCATATATACAGTTGGGTTTTTACTAGAGCAATCTAGGTAAAGTACCTTGCTCAAGGGTACAACAGCAGTGCCCCCCACTGGGGATTTAACCCACAACCCTCCGGTCCAGAGTCCAGAGCCCTAACCACTACACCACACTGCTGCCCCTTGTAAGGTGAATGAAAGAGTAACATGGCGTTTAATTCAACTGACCTTTAATAACTCTTCAACTGTATTTTACATATTAGTCGATTGGAAAGGTTGCAGATGGACTTACTTAACTCAAAATGTAAAGGGAAATTATGTACCGGTAGTTTAGCGTAAAAACATTCGACGTGGACAGATGCTATTCTACGACTAAACCACTAGAGGGAGCAGCATGCATGTTAGATAAAGCAGCACAAAGGTATGTCCAAAAAAATGCATTTTGCTTAAGTCCAGTGTCAACTTTGAAATGTGTTGTTTTAATCCTTTCCAAGAGGCGTTTGTTGTTTTCTGTTTCGCCGTGTTGCACTTTGGTTCTGGATGTGAGCTATTTCACTCTAGACTGAGATGAAATGGGGTTGTTTCCCATCCAGACTTTAACCCAAACCGTACTATCCTGATTTCTGTACCCCTACACTTGGTTCCAACAGTCTGGAAAGATAAGTTCTGCCTTGTATCACACCAATGAGGACTGCACCCTCAGTGGTCTTATTCATATGGATCTGGGAGCATGCGGATATGTTTGGCTGACTAATATGACTGTCCTCATGACTGTCAACTGCATTTATTATGATAGGAAATGTACAGGGGCTTATGCATTTGAAATTGATCTAGCCTGTTTCAAAAACTCCTGTCTTATATTAATTGTGTGTGTGTGTGTGAGAGAGTGTACAGTACCTGTTTAAAACCTTTACTAATAGAAAGGTATGGCAAGACCAATTAAAACGAGCTCTGCATTAATTTAATACTCTGACAATGCAAGTACAGTAAGAATATCCTTCTGTACCTCATACTGATATAAAAGAGTAGACATTTCTGTATTCATTGCGCTTTGAAACCTCATGATTGCAATTACTTGGTGTGAATGAAGCGAAAAGACAATTCTTCATTGATCAAAAGAACTGTCACCCCAATCTAGATTTTTTTGGGGGTTGGTGTTAGGAATCATACATTCTAATAGTATTGGAGTCAATGCAACTTCCTGTCAAAAAATCCCCAAATAGTATGAAGAGTAATAGTGCTTTGTGAGCTTTGCCAGGTTGCTTTCAATAATCAAGTAAAAAAAAAAAAAAAAAAAAAACCCAGTTAATCCTGGTTATTAGGTTAACTGGTAACTGGTGTTAATTAATACAGCAAAATAAAAATAAAAAACTCTTTTCACGATGTTTTAAAAATAAGTAGGATATATTGTATATCAGGGACAAAAAGATGCTTTTCTTTAGAAAAAACAGACTGAGTTTGTTACATAGCACTGTAAGTTCTCAATGAAGTCAGAAAGCCATGCTTATTTTACTTGTGGGTCAATATCAGGGGTGTTTCATTTTAATAAATATCTACCAAAACTCCTGGTGTTGCATTTATGTTTCCATTTGCATTATAAAAATCTCTGTGTTTCATGTGAAATCTTTAGATCAATGTTTGCATGTAGTAAGTGTTTTCTTTTTAAAGCTGACCTTCCTAGTTCTTTATTCTTCAAAACGTTTTCTAAGCTTCTGCCCTTCTTTATCTTTTCTTTCTTCTATTCTTCAGATCCTCCCCTGCTCTCTCCATTCCCACTTTCCTCTTAACCTTTTCTTTTGCTCCCTGTGTTTTGTCCTTCACTCACAGCTCCAGCCACTGAGACGTGAGTAATCCAAAATGCAAATGGGATCATAAAGTTGCAGGGAGGAAAAAATAAAAAAGGAAAAAGAAATGGACACAAGAAGAAGAAGAAGAAGAAGAAGAAGAAGAAGAAGAAGAAGAAGAAGAAGAAGAAGAATAAGAAGAAGAAGAAGAAGAAGATAAATAAATATCTGATCAGGGACCAATTGGATACCCAGAAGCCATCCAGCTACGCCCTTGAGAAAGTACTTAACGTCTGGTGAACAAACTACCAGGGGTCCAGAATACATATTCTTCAGTAGACGACAACAGAAAAGGACAACATGTAAATGTAAAAAAACATTTCTTTAAAAAAAAAAAAAGAACTGTAATCATTCTGTATCATAGCACAGGATGGCCATGAGTGCTTAATTTAAATAGCAACTTACTTTTTAAATATATACAATCAAGGGTGAATGTCAACATACTGGTGCTTCGCAGTTAATGAATCCCCAATATAAGCTTCTCCGGTATTGCATTCCTGATTGTTAAAACATGAACTTACAATTAGATATACAGCAGCCCAAATTAAATCGTGTCCATGCAGTAAAACACTGGGTACCCCTCCCCTCTGTCTCCGAAAGGGAGTATCATTACCAGCAGTCATGAGGAATGCCATTCATTTCAGTGACTACAATACCAGACTATAGGGCTTTGTGCAGCTACATAAACATGGCTCTAGTGAAGGGCTGTAATAGAGTAACTAAGTCTATTGCTCCTTGCTCACAGTCTGTGGAATTTCAATTGAATCTCAGGTCTGCGGCTCAGTCACATTGTTTTTATTGGTCGACGTACACATGTCATTAGATCTACACCGGTATTGAAACACTTTAACGCAGAACAATGCAACTTCGTTCAATACTACTATTTAACTTTAGCCCAATAAAGGCTTGAGGGTAGGGCTTGGACTTTTAGATTGCTCTACTTGACTGGTGATGGACCACTCATGTGTAGTTATATGTACTGTTGTAGTATTGTAGCAGCAGTATACTACCATACACTTCAGCATATTAGATAGTATACTATAGGATGCACATGTCTTATTCCAGCAGTAAAGAGTACAATAGTATTAATGCTGTTTAGGTGATCCTTTAATATGTTATGTGTGGAAAAAATTCGACAGCATTTTTTTTCTTTGCGTTTTTGTTTTGTTGCTGTTGCTTAACCTGCTAAAATGTGCATTCTCACATTGCAGCAGTGTGGAGTAGTGGTTAGGGCTCTGGACTCTTGACCGGAGAGTTGTGGGTTCAATCCCCGGTGGGGACGCTGTTGTACCCTTGAGCGAGGTACTTTACATAGATTGCTCCAGTTAAAACCCAACTGTATGAATGGGTAATTGTATGTAAAAATAATGTGATATCTTGTAACAATTGTAAGTCTCCCTGGATAAGGGCGTTAGCTAAGAAATAAATAATAATAATAAATTGCAGTTGGTCCGCAATACCTTATTTCTCCACTAGTGGCACCATTCTGCTTTGTTTTTCCATGTGCTTCTGGAAACCATTTAAGCAAGAGCAGATAGCTGTGTCTCAGAAATGCTTTTCATTTAAACTGTCTTCAGCACCCAGATGCCTTAAGGGAAATGGTATGTATTGTAGGTTTTTATGAGTCACTTGATTTGAAGGGTATGCTGTAGAAACAGATCAAATTGGCCTGTGAGAGCAGTCCACTGTAAAAAAAAAGAAAAAAAAATGTTGCATCACCTAGAATTTTAGGTTTGAGACTTTGAATAATAATAATAATAATAATAATAATAATAATAATAATAATAAACTATATGAACATAATTTAGATCTTTTATTTCACCTAGTTTTTCATCTATTTCCAATATTTCACCATGAAAGTGTTAAATAGAGGGCACCCACTGTCATATACTGTACAGTATGCCTGCTATACTTGTTGGCCCCGGGTACTACATTTGTACACTCATTTTATAGCTTTGATCTAAAACAAAACAATTAAACATCAGTAACTCATTGAGGTCTACTGGATTCAGGCAAAGAATTCCAGTGTCTGGGGAACAGCGACACTTTTATTGGGGCCAAAGATGTCTCTTCTTATGAGTGACCTTCTACGACCGGTTATAAAGACTTGTGAGCAAAACAAAAGAGTGCCAGCTTTAAATAAAAAGTGGCAAACAGCAACTTTCCAATTCTATAACAAAATGAAAAGAAGTTTGTGAAAGAAGAGTACTGTGGAGGGAGACACCCTCGCTCCACTCCCCTAGAGGCAACCCTACAAGCACATTTTTCGGTTTGACTCCAGGATTGTTTTTAACATTAAAGTTTTGGGCTCTGCTTCAAACTAGGGAATTATACTCTGGTACCAGCCTCATTAAGGTCTTAAAAAACAGTTTAAATAAGATATAACCACCCCACCCCACCTGTTAGGGGTGTTAATTGTTTAGTGTTTAAACTTTCTGTTGCCAGTTGTAGTTCTTTTCTTTCCTCCCCCAAAAATGGGGTGAACTTTATTTACAGCAGTTGTGAAGTTCAATCCAGTATTTATTTCCAGTGTATGTTTTGTTGTCCATTATGCCCTTAATCTAGATGCATTATCCTAATTTATATATGTACTGTGAGTATGGAAGACTCATCTGATTAACGAACAGGGACTGTGAAAGAACTTATTATTATTAATAATAATAATAATAATAATAATAATAATAATAATAATAATAATAATAATAATAATAATAATAATAAACAGAGCATTCAAGTGTTTATAACACTGAGGTGTAAAGTTGTAGTGTCACATACAGTGTTAAAAATAGAAATAGTTTACATATTCAATAACCTTTGTTCTTTAAAACCCAAGTATTACCATTTGCAATTCTTGTTTACTGTATCGGTATAAAATACTGTCAGCAAAAAATAGTTTAGATTCCTTAGAATTTTTAACAGACCCTGAAGAGTCCTTTATAATCTACATGCTGATACAAGTAGTTGCTGGATCTTTGCACAGTTGCTGGTTAATCATTGAGTCAAACAGGTTTGAGGGGAGGGGTGAGGGTGGGGTTGGGTGCCTCCCTCCAGTGGATACTAAACACCTAGGGGGTTGTAAACAAACAAACTGTAAACCAACAAGTCAACAAGGCCTGCATGAAAACAGTGCACAGGACACAGACGATTACAGCAAACAGATACCAATGTGCTATACTTTAGTGTAAAATTGAACATGATAGGTTCTGTTTGAATATTATTAAATAGGGAATGGCTGTACCGAAACAACCACTTTGGGTTTGTTTCATTCAAATGACAAAAATACCCCAAACTCTGAACCCTTTTGTCTCACAGTCTGTCATCTAAATCATGTACTTTAAAAAAACGAGATCTCTATTGACAAGAATATACCTTTCCTTAAAAAGCTACAGCTACGCACTAAAAACATGCGTAATACATCATAACACAGCAATGTGTGTTGATTAATAAGGACAACACACTTTGTGTTAAATGGATCACAAACAGTGTTGTTCCAAATCAAACACTGAACACACAGCCCTCTTTAATCAAACACATTCTGTGCTTATTAAACATCATAAGTAAGCCAACATATTCCAAATTCACTGAATTAGATCGTTGATACTGATGTGGTAGTGATTACAAAACAAAGATTCCCGAATTATATGCAGCAACCCTGTACATGTGAATATTTAAAAGGAAAAGGTTTTATTGATGAATGGGGGGTTATTTGAAACCATTATCTTTTAGTCAAAGTTTCCCATGATGTTCTTTGTAATAGGTTGTAATATACCAACTGTGAACCTTATCCCTCACACTCTGATAACATCTGGAGTGTGGTTGCGTGCTTCAAGCCAGTGCCTTGTTCCCAGTGATGCTACAGTCTCTTCAGCTGTTACTTCAGTCAGCTTTCTTAAATCACATGCTTGTACGGCACAGAAACACGTTAAAAGCAAGCGGAACACGCTGGTTCACACCATGGGAGCTTTTGTTTTTATTGCCAAGCTTTGCACATCTGCGTGTTAAATAGAAAGTAGCATATCACAAATTATAAATGGTAGTCATATGTTATGCATCTATAATCCGAGGGACATAAATAAGAATGCCTCATGAAAAAAAAAAAAAATCCAATTCAAATTGTGGTGATCTACAGTACAAGTTCCATGGGAGTTCATGATTTACAGCATATAAACAGTTGTGGTGAATTTATCTTAAACGTATAAAGAACTGTTCAGGTGCAACAGTGAACGTGTGAGGGTAGGGAACCTTGCAAAGAGATACAAGTGCCAGTATTCAGAATGAGCTGTAACTATGAACAGCAGTCATTCATTTCCAAAACCACTGAGTCAAATAGTTGAACAGCACTAAAGGAGAGCTGGGTGTGCTTTTTCTTCCCATGTCCTTCTTGATTAAGCATAAAGAAAGCATTGCACATTCCTGTCCTTATGCATTGTCTGGGTTTCACAAACTATGTAAGGGTAGAATCTCACATACTCCACCACTACCTTTAAATTCTCAAAGTCCATAAATTCAGATTTGCTTTGCTTCGTAGACTTCCCTTTGATTTATAATTTCCAATCAGGTAAATGTTAATATTGAAAGGCAGAGTTCCCCATATATACAGTTGCATCCAGCAGTTTGTATTTTTTCCCTTGGCTCCATGAATGTCAAAACATTTGGAGGGGCTCAGGGAAGGCTTTCCTCTTCAAAGTCAAATCTGACAGCACCACAGGCTGGATCTAATTTCTCGCCTGATGATTCCACTTGCATAAATTCCTCATAAGGATCCTTTTTGGATTTCTCATTCTTGGGGCGAACGTGACCGCCGTAAAACACAGCCAAAGCTAGGAAGGAGTAGAAGAACATGACAAAGAGAATGTAGAAGTAGGCATTGTCATAGGGTTTGTCCTTTGATACAGTGTTGTTTCCCTCCTCTTTACCATTTCTCAGTTCGGTCTCAATGTCCTCTAGCAGCACCTTCCTGCATTCAGTTATTAGAGACAGTATTGTCGTCCTGTTCATCTTGCAGTTGGGGGGTTGTTGTGTTGAGGCTTATGAAAAGTGCCACAAACAATTCAATATCCAAGCTCCACATTTAGAAAGGAATGCTGTACCATGCCTTCTGCTACTGGAAGCCAGCTGATAATGGCATATTTCAGATAACGATAACACCAGAACCTAGGGGAGTTTGCCAGCCTCAAAAGTTCTGGAACTCTAGTATACTTTTACAAAGCACACCGCCAAGTTGGGTTCAGAATGCACCTTTCGTCTGACAGAGGAAGAAGAGATATTTCAAATCTCTGTCCATCAGCAAAAAAAAAAAACTGTTGCCTTTCAAGTACAATTTGACATTGTTTAACACATTATAAAATGAAACCTATGCATTTTTAATACTGTAACAGACAACGTCCTTCTTGTAGTGTAATGGCTACAGGGCTTCTTTGTTTGTCAAGCAATTTTGACTGCTAAATCCCTCTTGATAACATTTTATCAATGTGAATACAAATTTTATGAGGAATATATGCAATTTGACTTGGATTGAATACAAATACTCATATTATTACACTGTAATTTGATGTATTTCCATGCTTCATTAACAAATATGTATTTGCAATGAAAAAATTGAGTTACTAAAATATTAACATGATTACAAAGTATTAAAATACTAAAATACCAGTATAACATTTATAAAAGTTTCTCACTGTATTTTTGCAGTTTTACCATGTTTTTCACATGGGTATGCTAGGCATTTACCCTGGTTTGACATGTTTACTAATCTGCTTTACCATACCTTGCTATTCTTTACAATGCTTTCCTATAGTGTACAATGCGTTAGCTATGCTTTTACTGTGGTAACTTTTAAAAGGGAACCTGGAATAACTCAATAATAAAATATGTTGGAAAATAGAATAAAGGCTCTCAGGTCCTTGCTAAAAATATTTGACTTCAGTTGGTTAATTGGCCTTTTATAGTGGGGAGTCTTTTATTTAATTTTTTTTTTGTTTTTTGGTTTTTTTCCCGCACTGCTGGCATTGGAACATCTTTCAAACCAAAGATGATCCTGGATTTGAAAGACTCGTACTGGGATAGCTGGTTGGAGTTTTGATTGGGAGATTCTGGTTTCTGATGAATAGTGTTATGTAACTGATGCTGAAGGTACTAATTCCTGGACTGTCAAGACAAGTGAAGGAGCTGGGCTGTTTCAAAGAGTCTGAGGTCAAAGGTTAAGTTGTCCTCAATGTGTGTTGATACAGGTCATGCCCAGTGGTGTGCTAAAGGCAAAGCTGTTCTCAGTGCACTCTCACTCCCATTGTATTTTACAGGTTAAGTACTTGTAAAGAAAGTTGTTGGCATCAAGAAGTGAAACCTTATCTTGCTTGGATAGAACCTGCACCGAGAATGACAGAAGCAGCTGTTTCTGTGATCTTGAGCGCAACTGACCAAGAGAAAACATGCAAGCCTTGAAGTGGAGTGCATTTAAAGCAGTGATATCTTTCCAGTTCACTGCTGTTTTTTAAACATGACCCCTGAACTGAGTTTGTGATGACTAATGCACATGTATTTGTTGTGGTATTTTTATATCGCCCAAACGTGCCTGCTTTTGCCATTACGATCTGGCAGAAGCCTAACAGATGAAAGGCTTTTTTTTTTTGAGCATGTTGTTTTGAAATGTAGAAGGGTAGCATTAATGAGATCAAATATATTGCTGTTATTGGGATGGGTGGTGGATTTAACTGAAGGTAATATAAAACCTCTTTAGGTTTTTTTTTACTTTTTATTTGCACATCAGTGTGATTATAGATCACAACTTGGTTAAGACTAGCATAGCTCATCACTGGTGTAATTGTATAGCCTTGGTGCCAAGAGTATCTATTACTGTAATAATAATTCCATTGTAATAGTCAATCATTTATTATTGTGCAGATATATCTATATCTATATCTATATCTATATCTATATCATGTGAACAATGAATTACAATAGATTATTGTGGCAAGTGTTCAGCTTGTCATTTATCTTTTGTACAAAATGTGAATTCATTTTGAAATGGAAATGTAAAGGCAGAAAATCAGAGGTATGTGTCTTAATTAGGGCTGCAAGTTTTTGGTTTGAAATGTCACCTTATTTTAATTTTGGAATTACAGTTTTGACAAATTACATTTTTATTTTCTCTTTCAGAATCGTTCAAGCATTCACACACTCATTGAGTTGAATGGATTCCAGCTTGTCCTTTCAATAAAGGATGAGTAGACACGCCAATTGTAATTAATATTGGCATGCAGTTCAAGCAAATAGTCAAATTGAACCACCTCTGTTGAGGAAGCTAAATTGGAAGAGCATTAAAACATGGATTCTAAAAAAAAAAAAAGAATATACAAATCACTGCCTTACGATGCTTGTTTAAATTGTTTTAAATAATAAAATGTTAGACCTTTATAAAAGTATTTTTGTACTTACCATGCTTATTTTATGGTTACTTATACTATGCATTTACCATACTGTAGTTTACCCTGGTTTGTCATGCTTTTAATGTACGCAACAAAAATCTTACTACAGGGTCCAAGTCAGTGTCTGTGTGCCCAGCTCTAGAAAGCTCAATATGATCTGCAACCTCTAATGCAGATGCCTCCCCAGGCCATGAGTGAGACCCCTCCAAAATTCAATGATGTTGAGGCAGCAAACAAAACAAACATTTTTCTTTTAGGTTTTCTTTTTGGTTTTCTTTTAAATTTTATTATAAATAGTAAATATTACTGCATTTGTACACAAGACATTTTACATCACAATCATTCAAATAGCAAAAGAGACTAAGTTGGCAATTTTTTTTTTAAGAAAAGCATACTTCCTTTACCATTGAGTCAAATACACAGTCTACAGTTGAGTGCTACTTCTAGAGACAATAATTAGGATTGCTAAAAACAGGGATGAACAAGTCCTGCACTAGTCACCAGCTAAGAATACATAGGAATAAATAACAATGCAACTTTGTAGCCACAGTCATGTTTTACATAGAAGCACTTACGAGGACACACACCACCCAATAAAAACAACCTGTGTGTCTGGTACTGAAAAAATAATGTGCTTTCTATTTTTCTTTTTTTTCTTTTTTTTTTTTACTGGATAAAAAAATACACGATTGCCATTCATGTACCTCATATTTACGCACCATGAAATCAAAACTTTTACATGAATAATGAAAGTGAATATGTCCTCCAGCATGTTCACCCTCAAAGTCCTTTTGATACAAAAAGAAGAAAGAAAGCAATGTAAAAATACACTTTGATTCAGTTTAACACATTTTAAAAAGCCTTTTTTGTGTAACGTCTGAGGTACGTAATATTGCACATAGGCGGTTTGTGATACATTATATACATGACTGGTGCTTCTTCTTTCAAATTTTTTCATGTACCCCTGTGAATGGACTGGAATCTGTACATTGCCTTCACATCATGAAAAAGTGTCTTTTAATTCTTTCACTTTACACCTTGGATTATAACTGGTCATCTTTCGATATTTGATCATGCAGTGACACTAGTCATTGAAAGATACCATTTCCTTGGTCCTCAAAAAGCTCGCATTTTTAATGTTGCTATATTAGAGGTCGGTACCTCTGTGTAGATAGAGCTTTTATTGTATTTTAGGTTTTGAAAGTTGTCCACAATGACAAAAGTTCAAAATGTTTTCAGGACAGTTCCTTGAGATGTACCATCTTTGTTGCCTTGAGAGAAGAGAGTGTGTCTTTGATAAAGTCAGTTCCTTCTTAGTATTGTGGGTGGAACAGGTTTCTACTCAAAGCTTGATAAGGAATTGAAATCAGTTTCTTCAAGAGAAGTTAAGATGCAGTCATTTTGGTCTTAAGTGTCAAACTCTGACTGTGTTTACCAGTCTGGAGAGTCTTCCAGGGGCTTCCGATTGAGATCATTTTTGAGGGTTAACTTTTGAGTTTTTCAGAGGACATTTCAGTTCATGCAATATCAGGCTTCAAATAATGAAAGGCACCTGTTCAAAAAGAGAAAGAAAAGACGATAAAAACAAGGTCCCAGCATGGGGCCACGTCCTTCATCTACACGTACAATATTGTCATATCTAATAGTGGCAAATCAAAGAGTTATAGCTAATGTTTACACTTAGGATCAGTTTGACAATGCCATGTGGGTCTGGGATTACAATCAATAGCGAGTCTTGAGCTGACCTTTGCTGGAGACACGTGTTTTCAATAGCCACATGCCAGGGGCGATTTCATTCTTGACAAACCTTCAGTTCTATATAAATGGCAAGTGGATATCGAGTCTCAGCAATTAATACCATCAAGATGTTGTGGACAGCACATTAGACAATGATTGTGTATCCTAGTCTTTCATATGCTCTGCTCTTTCATTTTTTTCTTTCATTGCTGGGAATATATCCATTACCTACAAGCTGTTTCGTGTGTGCCAACTCTTACAAAACACAAACCACTTAGTATCAGAGATCCTAAAAGGCCAGATTGATACTGACAAACCTAGAGAACTCATGTTTAAGGACAAGGTTGAATGTAAGTGTAAATGCCACTCATGAGAAAAGGGTATAAATAGTATATCCAAACTTGCTGCTAAGGACTGGAGTTGCTAAATACTTTAGGGTGAGGGTTATGATTATGGTTAAGGTTATGATTAGGGTTAGGGTGTGTGAACCTACTCTGGCTGTACTGTCCGTACTGGTAGCTTGCGACTGGGTCCATGCTGTAGCCTGACGTGCTGTAGGTTGGGGGGCAGTAGGACTGGGTGCTGGGAAGGCTATCTAGAGTTTTCATATGGTCTAGTCTTTGACTGCAGCTGGCTGACACTGCAGTGCTGGGTTCGAGGCCTCCGGTCAGCGGTGAGATGGCGTAGTCACTTTGTGGTTGGTGAGGTACACCCCCAGGGTTGAGAAGCCCCATTACCTGAAGGGAGAAGAGCAAAACGCTATGATTGACACACTCACAGCATAAACGCAGAACATTTTCTATCTAGGAGTTGGTAAAGCAGAAAACATTTTAATGGCACTTGAGTGGGACCCACAGGATGACGGTGAACCAGCAAGGCTATATGTTTTAGCTGACTAATATAAAAAGCTTATAAGAATGCACCAGTAAACATGCTTCAGTTCATTATGTTTGATTTAGCTTGTCTGCAACAGAACATTACATTTTACTAATCTTCAATATATTAATAGAAAAGTATTTTATGAATCAACCTGCAGTTGATTAGTACCAAGATAATTCAATTTGGGTAATTTTTGTTTGGGACTTGGAACAGGAATGTGGCCTGAAGGCCAGTGAATACACTTAAAATAACCCTCTGACTGAGAACTGCACAAAGATATATACATCTATATAGACCTTTCCATACAATAATCTTCAACACTGTCCTAAATCCCTATAGTTTTTCCAGAAATTATAGTAAGCTTAAAACTGCCATTACCTTAATTTACGAAATCCCTAAAAATATATATTTTCTCCTAATACTTAATCAAAATCAGGTACATCAGAATCACTGCTTTCTCAGGTTACATATAAGTGACATATTATTCTACATTTGTCCACACACATGGTTTCGGTCAGACAATTTCCTAACCTAAGGACACAGAGACAAATGTTGATTTTAAAAAGAGAGGGGATGTATTTCTTGTTGCAGTACCATTTTACTAATATTTTTTTTTTCCATACTGCATGCATAAAATACAAATTAAATAATTATAATTTAAGAGAAGGATGAAGTTTGCCGAAGTCTTTTTAAACTTTAAAACAAACTACCTCTTAAGCCTTTTGCCAATATGCCATGAAGTGAAAAAAAAAGATGCTTTCATTTGTAACACACTAAAACTACGGGGGGGGGGGGGGGGGGGGGGGCGTTACATATTTTATACGCCCATGTTATTAAAGTTTAAACTGTATTTTCATCACAAATGTTTTAAAATATGTTAAGAATGTTGTGCTACGTTACAATGCATTACAGGATATTCAGGCTGTTAGTAATCCATCGAGGATGAATCTCAGAGATTTTAGATTTTATTGACAGCTGTTTTATGAGCGGAGAGGGTGATTCACCCAAAGCTGTCCCGCCTCACAGTAAGAAACTGGGCTGTGGATAATTTACAGAAGCTCTGTCAGTGAAACCTTGACAAATATCCCTGAAGAAGGCAGGGCTGTGCTCCATACAAATGAGAAACACATGCAGGTCAGAGTCCCTATTCATCAGACTGAGCAGGGAATTTGGATCAACTTTCAGCTTTGTACAGGTTACCTGCACTAGGACCTGCACATATGACAGAAACAGCTCTTTGTGTTGTTTTGTCATTCTCATTCATTCTTTTTGTATTGCGTTTCCAATGAAAACAGAAGAAGAAGAAGAAGAAGAAGAAGAAGAAGAAGAAGAAGAAGAAGAAGAAGAAGAAGAAGAAGAAGAAGAAAAGCCTTTTTAGATGTATACCATACCATCCGTAATGCAAATCCAAATCCATTTAAATATATACATTGGGCTGGGAGAATTACACACTGGGCACAATTTTTAACTGAACAAAATATGTAATTTGCATAAATTACACACTACATTATCGTTCATTTTTAAGCATAACATATTCAATCACAATCAATTAAGGGCTTCCACATTTCGCAATTACAAATCTAAAATAAAAGCCTTCTTTTATTTCACACTGCTTTTAACGAGGACTTTTTCAGATAAAAAGTTGATCACAAAGCTAGCCGAAAAATAACAAACTTAGATCTGACTTTAGCCAGACAGCATCACCTATAGCCGCTTCAGTGGCATGTCTGGATCTCTTAACTTTGCAAGGTGCTAATGGTGGAAACAGAGTTGACAGATGACCTGTCGTTTTCACCATAATTACATCAACAGACTACAACAGAAAACAAACACAGCGAGTTATACTGTGTGCATAAGCGACAGTTTAAAAGATTGTAAAAACATTACCAAAGTACTCTGAAAACAAAACAAAACCAGTAAAATATTGAAAGCTGCTTGGGGATTTGCTTTGATTTTAAAACTAATTTTAAAACTAACCATTTTTTTTTCTTCAAATTAAGCCTTGTGTGTCCTTTTTTGTACTTCTGTCAAGGAGCAGCAGTTAAATTTAATCAGTATTTATTTGCATATGAATAAAGAATTTTCATTGAGCTCAATAAAGGCCATTCTCTAGGTTTTGAAGTACAGTATCTCCTCCTCTGTTACAATCAGCCCATCCACTCAGACTGGGATAATGTTTTTTGCCTTTGGCAAGATATTTATTCCATTGCCGTTGTTAAATGTCCTCTACAAAGTTATCAGTGAGCTGCAGGAACCAGCAGCCGAAAACCACAAGCTATATAAAACGTAGAAAGCCCACTGACGTGAGCAGTCTTTTAGGCCACCCTTTGTGACATTAAAATCTCATTTTCTGCCTATTAAAATGCCCCTTACTGTTTAGGCAGTGGCGATATCCAATGATAAGTGTGTAATTGACTATAATTGTCTTTTCAGTTCTCATTTGTGTCATTTTGTGCTTCCCTCTGTATCCTGGAATGGCAAAATGCTTTTCAAGGGAATGAAGCTGTTAGAACCACTGCCCTTAACCCTTAATCGACTCGTGATTTTAATTATAGATTTTATTGCCCCATGACATGTCTCAAAACAAGCTGGAGATCTCTCGAAAAACACCTGTGCCAAGTTCATGCTAACTTAAAGATGGAAATACAATGCTAATCGAAGCTAGCAATGTCAATTTCAAACAGATGCTATGTCTTTCTGAAATATTAACCATTCTTTGACATTATATTAACAAGACATGTAGTTTAATAAGTTTTATTTGAATAGCATTTTCCAAACTGATAAAACATCTAACCTGTTGTTAATTATTTTCTTCCCAAGTAAAATAATTAACTTTATCTCTCTATTTTTTTCTAAACTGTACGATCATTAAACTTTAACTGAAGCAAGTAAACTCACAGAAATGCATGAAATGAGGCCATGTCAGAGGAGCCCTTTGAAAACGCATGCCGTGGTTGTAGTTAGCCAATGAATTTCTGAATCTGCCTCAGGTAAAACTGTCTTGAAGCCATTTTGAACAGTGGCAGCTCTGTTTCCAGAGGAGGGACTGACCTGAGGTGAAAGGCCGTTGCTGATGGCAGGGTTCATGGGATTGGAGGGTCCTGACGAAGTCACAAAGCTGTCTGTGTAGCCCGAGAAGGCGTGCCGGCAGTAGGCCGAGCCGCTTTCAGGGGCTGAGTTCAGGCTGCTCTGGTGGGCCGAGGTGGGAGGCAGAGGCTGGGGCCGGTGCACTGTACTGCTCTGCTCAGACACTGCTGGAACACAAGCTTGTATCTTAGCAACCAGAATTTACAGGCAGAAAACAACAACAACACAGTCACGATGCTTTCTGTTTTGAATAACATTTTTTGGTCTGAAGACACAATGCAAGTGTGGTGTTAAACCAGTTCATGGGTTCGTTTTAGCCCGATCACTGATAAGCCGTAACAAACTGCACTATTGAAAAACTAAATACAATGGGCTCATTCATAAAAGTTTGATAATCATGCTTTTCAGGAGTTTTCTTTGAATAGCCAAAATGCATACATATTTTGTTTTTCAAAATTATTTTCAAAATTCTGGATTAATTCAAACCTATGGCAGCGCCATAGCCAATATAAAGTGTAGCTACAGTATGGCGGTGCCATAAATTTAATTCAGGGCCTATATAACCTACTTTGTGATATAGACGTTGGTGGGTACGGGCTGTCTGACAGTTGGTATGGTTGAAGTGTGGGCATTGCTGATGGTGGGAACCCTCCTGGGATCAGGTGGTTAAAAGCCATCAGCTGATTGGCTCCTGCTTGTTTCCTCCATCTTGCTCTTCTGTTACTAAACCAGACCTGGCAAAAAAATGAAGAAAAAATAAAAATAAAATGCCAGAACCAATGACAAAAACTATTTTCATATTTTAAATACAAGATTCTAATTGTGGTCTGCTTCTATAACGTACTGACAGCTACTTATTGTACAGTATAGGATGTTGTAGACATAAGATGTGCAGGACCCTGATAGATTCAAGAATGTATTTTGCTTTAGGGTAATTGGATATGAATCGGCTGGATTGTGTCTGTCAGGAATAGGCAAAGACATCATTCTTTGTGCACAACAGTCATGTAATACATAAAAATGAAAATGTTATCTACTTCACCAGCTAAAAATAAGAGTCATTACTGTTTTATTTTTAATTTCTAATTTTAGGTTCAATTAATGCAGCTTTATTTATTGCAGGCAAACAAAATATTTATGATAATTTAAAAAAAAAAAAAAAAAAAAAAAAAAAAACACCCTCTCTGCTTTTCAAAAAGTGCAACAAGGTGCACATTTTGCAAGCCAACAAATGCTTTAAGTAAACTCGACTCTTAATCTTTAAGGAAACTTTTCAAAATATCACTCTTGTCCCGCTGCATTAGTGACTGATTGACTGATATCCAGCGCGTCATGCTGGGTTCAGTACAGAATATCCATATGTTAGTTGTTCTGGGGAATTTGCAACGCAGTAGATCACAGCCAAGCCTGTATGAGATGATAGGACTCGGGGGAGCAGATGAAGCTGCGAGGAATGTGAGGAAGTCACAGGGTTAAAGACACATCGCAGCAGCTGTGTTGTTAATGCCATTAATAACGGGGCTGCTGCTTTTACTAACTGTGTGGGTCACGGACTGAGGAAACAAGTTGAACCTCTTAGAGCAAAATGTGCGGTACAAACATGCACGCTCCGGTATTTGTTTGTATTTTATCTCTATGGATTTCCCACGGAACCCCTAAAGGGACACGGTGTGAATTAAAAAAAGAATTGTTGTGCGCACGACATACTAACTTTCTTTTTTAATTCACACCGTGACCCTTTAGCTTTTCCGTACTTTCCAGTTCGCGCGCTTTCGATTTTATATTGTGATGGTCTGCAGACGGGCGTTAATGTAATCCTTTGACCATGCTTCCCTGTCCTTTGAAACGTCTGCGTTCACACACTTTGCAACGGTTTAAGTATAGTATACTGCTTTCAAGAGGGGCTGTACCTGAACGCGAGCCTCTGTGAGTTTGGCTCTTTGTGCCAGCTCTTCTCGTGTGTAGATGTCAGGGTAGTGTGTCCTCTCAAAAGCCCTCTCAAGTTCCTCCAGTTGTTCCGCGGTAAAGGTGGTGCGGCTGCGGCGTTGTTTTCTCTTCAGGGGCAAGTCAGGCTCGGATTCGATATCCGACCCCTCGTCGGAATGGCTCGCTGTTGGAGGAAAGGAAATGAAAAGATGGTTAAAATTAACATGAGAATTGAGTAGTTCATTTTTATTTCTATTGAAAATCCTAGTTGTGGAAGGCTGTTACAACACCATCATTCTATACAACTTGCTGTAACGTTGAAGAAACTTGATTTTCAGAGCTCATATCGGCATTGTACTTTATCAGTTAATCTGTTTTAAAAGCACTACGCAGAGTTATTTTGCCAGTTATGTTATTCTGCACTAAAAGCAAACCAGTCTAAAACCAGACCTTGATCCTGGCCCTTCAAAACGGTAATTATTTGGATGAAACGCAGTCATCTGGAATAGCATTAAAGTCACACAGTTAGTTCTTTAATTGGAGGAAAAGGCAAAGCAAACACTAGCAGCTTGTCATTTTTTCCATGTCATAGTTTACATTGTTTGACCCTCTTCTGAGGTGTAGTAATACAGAGTATTGTGTGTGTGTGCAAACAAAGTCGAATTGTAATTGAATATTCCTTGCTTTTAAATAATCCCCAGAACATGATTTTGAGGCATTCGAATGTGATTGTGGGTGCAAAGCTAACACAAAGGCCTCATTTCAATCCTGGTCTGGGGAGGCAGTTTTATACAATTGTATCCATCCTACAAATTCAATTTCGCTCAAGCTGAGTGAACTTTAAAAAAAGCCCCCCTCACAGGTGCATACTAATCTGTTTGCCCAGATTTACGTGGGAGAAAAAAACAAGCTCCTTTTGGAGGTAATTCAGCAGAAGAGATCATGAATTGGTCCCCCTAAGCTGTGCACTCAGCACTGGTACTAAAGCAAGAAGACTCCCTCAGTCTATTAAAAAATGATTAGGAGGCTGCAGCCTCCATGACTGGCATCTATTGTCTGCTAGCTGAAGCCTGAACATTCACTGCCATAAATCCAAGTGTACATCTGCTATAATACACCTCATTCAGGTCCAACTGTTCTACAGCATGCAAGGTAATAATTGCTGAAGACCTCGAGAACTCTCCCTCAGACTTATCTGAACTTTTTCACAAGGGGAGCTTAAAATATAAAACAATGAGGAACTTAATTATTATTTTTTTAAACGTGCACGGTCAAAACATCTATAAGAAGACCTGCAAGTCTGAGGTAGGTGGCAATAGCATTTTCTGATTTTAAAGCGCATTATTTGTAGTAGTAGGAAATAAAACCACGTGGTGAATTTCATTTCTTTTTTACTTTCCCATTTTGATGAAACTTACTATTTTTTTTTTCCTGCTTCAAAATATTTCTACTTACGGTGTAACACTTTCTCTATCATACCTCAGTTTCAAGATTCTTTAAAACCACAAATCTATATTTAAATGACGCTCAGTATTGTTTGATCCAATGAGAATCCAGATTGCAAACTCAAACGACATGCCCTAATAATTTTTTCCTGGTGAGACTCAACTGGATTTCCGATCAGAAGGGAGAAAAAGATTGACATCAATTAGCGCAAGGCTTCAGTACAGGAAAGCAATAATGCTACAACACAGGATGAAGTCCCTGCACAGGGAACTAACAGAAAAGGGAGGGCAACCAGAAATAACAACCACTGCTAGCCTAAGAATAAAGTTTAATTAAACACGGAATTACAGAACTAGGCATGATTCTTTGTGCTCGACCCCCCGGTGACCTTGCTAGTGGCCTCAGGAAATACTTCTTCTAGTTAACACTGTGCTTTATGAGCATTTTGGGGGCCGATTTCATAGGGATTTGAACACAGGGAATTCTATAATTGACACAGTTGCTGGGAGGATTCTTTATTACATTCAGATTTTGAACGATGAGCGATAAAGCTGGCATGCACAATAATCTTTGCATGCAAATATCATGACCAGGGGCTGTTCTGAGGTGAAATTCACTTGGGTTTAAATACATAGACACCACAACCGGAAGAGCAATCCCTTTGAGCCTTACTAGTGTGTATGCTGCAGAATCTCTGGCCTCGAATACATCCCATGAACAGCTCTGATATAGGAACAAATCATTCTGTGAGCTTGCGTCTCCAACGGGTTTTTTTTGTTTGTTTTTTTTTTGTTCTGCCCTTTGAGACTAAAAATATTATACCATTTTTTTTGTTGCTGTTTATTTTACAGTAGGCTTACAATTTTTAAAATAGCATAATTTTAAAAACCCTGAATAAAAAATAAATAAATACATCTAAAACTACTGTACCATGTTTGTCCGGTTGCAAGCCAGGCAGGGTTTAGTAACTGTGATACTCCATCATGGCTGCGGAGTTAATGACAAATGGCACTTTACTTTTGTGATCCTTGGGATTTTTTTTTGTTGTTGACTTATTTGGCTGCCTTTGTTGAGCTCTAAGAGGCAGCCTGTGGATGAAGCCTATTCTGCCAATTTCCACGCTCCATCTGTAGTATCCATCAACGGGGCCTCTGCCCGCATTCAGGGCTCTGACACCTGCCTGGCAGGGTGCAAGAGACACAAAGAAGGCTGAAGCGGAGGAGCGGGGGCTGGGATGGGATGCACAGCGGGGGTTAATCCAGCCTTCCTTGGGTGTGGAGCCTGTGAGCACCTGAAGGTCCCCTGCTCACTATTTACTCATAGCACATTTATTTGTTAAAAAAAACTGGATGGAATGCCAAAAAGCATTGTTAAAAAAAAAGAATGTAAAAAAGAATGAAAGGAAGGAAGGAAACAAAAAGAAAAACAAAAAAACTTCCATTGTGTTATAAAGGCTTTATGCATTGTTGGTTTGTATATTGTTAGTAAAAAGAAAAGTTTTTTTTTTTTTACTAAATTTACTAAATTTAGTTATTGACATTTTTGTTAAACTACTAGAAAAAATAAAAATATATCATTTTAAATGTTGAAAACAGCTGTAAAGATGTAATACTAGATGATAGATAGAGAGCTAGATAGAGATAGATAAAGTACACACATAAATATATTACACCACTGTGTTATTAAGACAATACAAGCTATTTAGAAGTCACGCTTTTTTTCCTACACTGCCTTGCTTCAGTAAGTAAAGTATGCTTTGAGAGACGAAGCCAATCGCTCACTGTCACAGGCATACCTGAAGTGAGAAGGAGAGACAGAGTGCATACTGATCCCTCTTCCCCCCTGGGTATCTTTGTCTCTCTGCAAGGGGCCACTAATAGGAAAATACGCTTATGACAGCTCAGTGCTAACCAAAATGGTGCAAAATAATCCTTGACACTATAACTCCCTGTGCACGCTCTGTGGAGGGTGAGGAGTAATGTTTTAATACGAATCTGGCTTGGAGCAGGAAACAGGTTCATAAGAGTCAAGAGCCATAGATAAGTATTACCAAGTTTAAAAAAAAAACACAAAAATTGTAGGTTACTTTACATAACCCACTATATATATATATATATATATATATATATATATACACACATACACATTTATACTTGCAAAATAAAATGTCTTTGTTTAAAAATAAAAAGCTGCTAATTGTCCTGCTTTCCCAGTACATTAGCATGCTTGTCTATACTATACTCTTACCATGGCTTACTGTAAGAAGCTTAGGAGAGGACAGATCCCCTATTCTAAGTATTTAAAAATATCACATCTTATTACCAAATAAAATGTTTTTGCCCTTCCCTCTGTCATTTATTTATGTATGTATGTCTGTTTGTTTGTTTGTTGGTTTTTGTTTGTATTCATTTATACCCCCTGTTGGAAGTGCTATAACAAAAGGGGAAAGCATTTAAAAACAAGATAAGTAAAGTCAAGGTTCCTTTGCACCACTCGCTAGAATCCAGTGCTGGATAAAATATACGCACTCAGGATTTGTTCAAAATATAATTTACTTTAGTTTGTGCAACATCAAGATTAAAAAGTGAACAAGTCAAATCAACCCTTTGGTGCTGTGCACCTTCACCAGGATTCATAAAACAAAAGTCAGTAATGAGAGCAAACAAAATGAAAGCATTTAGGGCAGTTGTATTTGCATTATTTCAGTCAGCCAATAACACTCTTCCATGCCCCTGACACTATGTTAGCAAATTCAATGAGACAGCAATGCAACAACCTTTAATTGAGTCTTTTAAAATGTACTGTAACTACATTTAAAACAATAAGGCTCCTAAAACACAAAAGCCTCTTTCAAAAAGAGTTGCATTAACTGAATGAAACTTTGTTTAACAGCAACTAAGAAACAATCACTATTGTGACAGAATAGCTCTCGCAGTAAGAGATAAAGTAAGCTCCAACTCTCCTTTACAACTACCCAGAGAAGGTCCATTATTGACCATATGTGCTCCAAATGATGGCCTTTATCATGGAGAGACAATTGCTTCCTTTGGGAGCTGTTAATGAACTGGGTAATTGAACTGCTGACATGTGTTACCAAAACAAAACAAAAGGAAGATGAGACAAATGAACAATTTATTTGAGAACAGAGCAGTTCAGCTTTTCAGGGAGCAGGGGACTAAGTGACTGCCTGAATACATAAAACAGTACATTGAAGCAAAGCAGATGCATGCAGAATAATAGTTCACTGACAGCCTATGGCCCATCTGTGCTTAACATTTTGTTAAAGGGGGGCTCACTTGACTTGCTAAGGAGCCAAATCATACAGCTGCTCATGTGTGCTATGTAAAAGGGATAAATCATTACCTAATCCAATTCATACTTCGAATGACAAAAAGCCATAAACAGTTACACTGGGACATTATGCCAGCACAGCGTGACACAGTTATTATTCATTTATAATGTGGCTGTGACAGTTTCAATTCATTCTGGGGTAGCAACACCTAAAGGATAACGATAAGGGCTCCCGGCAGTAAAGATAACACATAGCTAACTTGTGGATGCTGCTAAATTCATTCACACAAGTGTGTGTGCCTTTAAATGTGTATTGATTTATTTATTTATTTCAGTTTTTAGATTAACCATCTTGATGTTGGATAATGACAGAAGACTCTCAAACTAGTTAAACCGTTTCATGCATGGTGACCTCATATGGGGAAGGATGAAAAATAAAAACTCTTCTAGTCTTTATATGTGGACATATGAGGATGACATTTTTATCCCCATATAAAGCAATGGGAAAAAAAAAAAAATTCAATTAAAAATATATTTATTCTGTCCAAAACTTTTTTCAGCTATTTTCAATGTTTCATGCATGAAAGGGTTCAAATAATTCAGTACGGCTAAGGAATACGATTTTGGTAAAGAGATTCAACAGTTGAAGTGACGTCTTTGTTGATGCCTTTTCATAACAAATGAAATGAGCTAGTAGTTACTGTAGTTTTGCTCAGCATGCCAGGACACCGCAATGAGAACAAAGTAATAACACTTAAAAACTTTAAACAGAAAATTCAATGTCCTCTAGGAGTTATGCAAATTAGGAATGCTACAGTAGCTAGTTAAAGCTAATCAAAACGCTGAAATGTGCTATGCAAATACAAACTGGAACAGCAAGCAAAACCACTTCTGATTAAATTAAAAATAAAACAAATACATATATACAATCATATTCACAAATAAAATGACCTGCTCTCCTCAAGTGTTTTTTGTTCTTTTGAGCCTGCGTGACACCGGACTGATTTGAAGAAATATCATTTTAACCCAGAATCAGTTGAAAGGCTGATCACTTGACAAATACTGACACAGTGATAAACTTTGACCTGTGGGCAGCTTGGCAGTAAAACATCCACTTAAGCCCCCTTGTCTCAGGCTGGGCTACTGCTTGACCTTACTCGCTTCAAACTGGCACGCATTAAACACGTCCCTGTGTGCCCTTAGACACTGTCCCTCACCACAGATTTCTGACCTTTTGAACGGAACTTACAGACTTATGCACTGAGGTGCATAGCCGTCTACTAATACTAGTGCATATATCAAGAAGCCATTCAAAGCATTTAAGAAAGCTGAAAAACAAGTCTTTTATACTGTAGTTTGTTGTACTGGTATTTAAGAAAAGCCTTAATCTGTTCTGGCAACAGACATGCTACTGCCGTGATTATGATCTAAAACACAATGGGCCAAATCTCTGCGTCCAAATTTCTGGTATTCATTTTATTTGAATGTTTATATAACAACTCATGCACACCATTTTCTAAATGCTTGTAGATCCGTGTATTTGTCAGTATATTAAGATTTTTTCAAGAGTAAATCCTGCTTTTCTTCTTTGAAAATTGCATTAAGCCATTTTTGCAAATGGTAAACTGCTATTCCCTGCATTTAGTTGTCGACTCACAGATTTTTGTAGTTTTTTTGTTTTTTTACAATCAAAAAAAAAAAAAAAAGAACAAAATGCCATTGAGTCCTACGGTAATGTTTCCCAGGGTAATTAGATAACACACCAGATTGTTAGTCTTTTGCTGTTCGAGTTAAGTGATTGACAAGCCTCTGTCTGGCTGCTCAATTAACTATTTCATTTTGTTGCTTTTTGCAGTTTTGCTCTGCTAATACTTTCAACAAATAGGGAGTGTTTCTATAGACGCTATTCTCCTTGACCTTCACTTGCCCATTTTCTTTCAGTCACTTCAAACTGTCTTAAAGAGGCTCTGTTGAATGCACCGAGTCCATCACAGCTCCAGGTTCATCCCATTCCTTGCCCTGAATACCACACTTCAAAGATGGGCCGCATTCATTAATTGCCCTTTGAATTAATATCAGAGGGTCACAATGCGAGTGCCAAAAGAGAAAGAGGCTTTAATGAAGCATAGAGCTACCATTCATTTGCAGATAAGCGTGTTTTTATGCTTGGACAGTCACCATGCTGAAGGCTTCGTGAAGAAGAAGAAGAAGAAGAAGAAGAAGAAGAAGAAGAAGAAGAAGAAGAAGAAGAAGAAGAATCATACAACCATGCACAACTAAACACAGAAATGTTCATTTTCTTAACAAAGCACGCATCAACTATTCTTGAAAACACTACAGTTACTATAAAGAGAGAATACTACAGCAGCCATAGGAAGTGTATTTTTATTTGTCCTCTTTTTTCCTTTAACCCACATGTCTTTACAAAAGCATTTACACTACAACATATTTGAGCGATAAAAAGTCAGTTAGAAAAAGTCACACGACTTCAACCGACTTTTAATGGCCTGTTTTCACACTTCACACAGTTCATATGTACAAACTTGTTCAAGTGTAAAGTCCTCCAAAATACCAGTTAACATATGTACCTCCACAGGGGCAAATCTTTAAGCAAATGTTTTTAATTTACAAATTAAACTTGGAAAGTGAAAAGTACCCTTCTCTCTGGCATTTCTCCAGTGTATTAAGATTAGATTCTATTGAGAACAGTACTGGCTAAATGCTGGATAGCCATACTCACTTTATTTACACAAACAAAGTCCTTCTCAGTTTCTTTGATAAAAGCAGCTAAATCTTTTTCCTCTTTCATGTTTTGTCAGCACTTGATTCCTTTTGTCCTCTGGCTATTTGCCTAGCTGTGGACAATGAAGGAAGAAGAATGGAAGCAGATTTTTGGAATGGTCCTCAATAAACCTAATTATGACATGTTGACTGCACTCACCATGACATATGTGGAGGACCCAGGCTTATTCAATTAGCCTTTCCAGGAGTCCCTTTCAGAAATAAAGTTATCCCTTTTGACTGTTTGCATTTCTGAAAGGTATATTTTTGTTCGCTATAAATGGAAATCCCCAAGATTGGGTTGTTTTCTTCGATTACTCTTGCTAATTTTAATGAACTAAATGAGGTTAGATTAGAGGTAATCATTTTTATATTTCTTGAAAATAAATCCCCAAACAATGGCTCATTTTCTGTCACTTAATTATAAAGTACATACTTCCACAATTCTAAACCATGTGAATTTTAAAAGATTAAACATACAAGCGCTGAAATGTTAAGAGTGTTTCGTCCAAGATGAGATACTCAAAATCATCCTTGAAACATCCTTGAAACCTTAAATACTTAGGATAATGTCCAAATAAATCTATGCTATTACAATTAGTGATACAACACATTCTAGTTAGCTAGCCTTGGCTGACTACTAAAGACCTTATGGAGACGCTTTTACGGTTACATATTTTTCTTGTATTTGTATTTGAAAATACTTTATTTGTCTATGTCAAGGCATGTCACATGTCATTTGTTGAATGTACATGCACATACTGACAACAAACTTGCATCATAATGGCAGATGAGTATGTGTAAAACTAAATGTTTTGCAAAACACATCATTAAAGCATTTGCAAATGTTTGCTCAGGGCTGGCCTATTGTTGCTTGAATAAATCTGACAGTGAGCACACAGATCTGTGTAGACCATTAACCTCAATATTAGCATCTTTCTTTTAACTACCTACTCTGTTGCAAATGAAGTACCAGGAGCCATTCCCCTGGAGGTTCTCATCCATCGCTGCTGCACAAGGGTATCTGAACCAGGAGGATTTTCCCAGACAAATAAATCTAAATGATCTGGCTTTGATCTCAGTACTTAAGGGGCTCAGACAATAGATGCAGAACAACAAGGGGCAGGACTACTGGCCTCTCCATGCACAACAATGGCATCGGCAAACAACTACTTCATCAATATTTGGCCAACTATACTGAAAACGTCCTTTGCAGATTTGAATTCCAGGTTTTATAACAACTGCAGAGCATCCAGTGAAATACAACTGGAAACTCAATGATAATTACCTCTCTGCTCACCTGCATGTTGTATAATCCAGAGCTATTAACACTTGCATTAGGTTTCTCAGAGGAATAAACTGTGCCGCAAAGTAAAATATTCACTTAAGTACAACCTGGGAGAACAGTGCTCCTTTGACTGAAAGCTGGGAGTGGTGTAAACCTTTCACACTGGGTTTTGTTCCTTTAAATAAAGGCATGTTGGGGAACTAGCAGTACCCTCACTAACTGTTGATACAAGCAATAAAAAGCAGTTCCCAATCATATATAAAGGCAACAACAAATAAGTTTGTTTACTACTTTGGTATCATTACCTGATTTGGCTTTTAGTTGCTTTATTGCATGTTCTATGTGCTCCAATAAAAATATTTATTATTATTATTATTATTATTATTATTATTATTATTATTATTATTATTATTATTATTATTATTATTATGTTGTGTCACTATTCAACACACACACACACACATATATATATATATATATATATATATATATATATATATATATATATATATATATATATATATATATATATATATTACAGTAAAGCCTACTGTATTCACAAATGAAGCCCCATCCACATAGAAAGCGTTCTACTGAAATGCTAGTGACGTCTGATTGATTGCTCCCTGTTCTGCACAATTTGCTCCCAAATTAACAGGAGAACAGTTTGTAGTTCTGCTTCATTTCCCCTCCGCAGTTTTACTGCTGTGCACGTGAGAATCATGCAAACCAGCTAACTACTGTTACGCAGCCAGTAAAAAAAAAAATAAAAAAAATTCAACTACATACCGGTAGTAAATTATTTCACTTGCTGCCGACACATTCTGGCGTGGAATAAACAGATAAGACATATACGAATCAATGTAATCGTTTAAACGAAGATTGTTTTATTGTTTGGGGTAAATGTGGCTATGCGTTGGTTATTTCAATGTTGCCCTCTTGACTGGTTTATCTCAAACCACTCTAATTGTATCTGATTGGGCAATCGCTTTTCCTTATTTGGACCATGCCAGCCACTTCAAAGTCAATACAACAAAACGCATAGTTATACATCTAAATATTTAAGCTAGTGCTGGGCTGTCGCGTGTCTCAAATACAGTAATCAGATGTATTTAATTCCATTACAGCATGATGAAAAAATGTTTCTAAAAAAAAACGGCAAACAGGAATAGCTTGCAGGTCTCGCTGTAAACTGCCTGTCTTTGTTGGGACGGCTAAAATGGGTACAGCAATTTCACGAATGTGTGCTCCAGGCAAAAGGGGCGGGTTTGGGTAGAGATGAAAGTGAGAAGAAATAAAAGAGCCGATTTAATCTGCTTGAAGAGATGTTCAGTTTGGGGGAGAGTTTGATGGGTGAATATTGTAGTAGTGCGCATGACTTGGGCGACTCCATTGTAACCACACCTCGGGGCCAATTCCTCTCTCCGGGGAAACAGTGGGGTCTATTCAGGAAGGAACTCTTTAATACACTCCCCGAATCATTAAATGTCACCCGGCTCAGCAACAGAAACATTTAGAAGACCCAATTAATGTTAAAGAGGGCAAGAAGAGGGTATTATGGAATTAATACAGCTAATCCTAACAAGGACAAGTGCCAGGTTATTGGCTGATGTTGCATTCTTATAATTATTGGAGGACTATATATTAATAAGAGATTCTTGAATTCCTTATTGGAAACGTTCTACAATGAACTAAATCAGTAGCCTATATATATATATATATATATATATATATATATATATATATATATATATATATATATATATATATATATATATATATATATATAGTTTATTGGGACATATTAGGGAAACTGTTTTAAAATTCTAACTTGCGTCATGCAAAAGTTACCTATGACACGACAGATATTAGTTATGTTAAAAAAAAATGGCAACTGTAAATTTTAAATACACTGAGCAATTTTAATACTAATACACTTATTATAATTTTGTTGAAACGATTTGCAGACGTGCAACAGGTCTTTAAAAAGTTGGCCAAATTTGTTACATTTTACAATACGGGCAGTATGAAGCGCGATGCTTCTGCTCCTGCTTTTAAAGAATGGTTTCGATTGTATCTTTTGAATGGCAGTCGGCATCTTTGACGACCTAAAAGACTCAAAAAGAAACATTTTGTAGGTGAAAACGGCCTCTTTTCCACGGTGCACAGTCCATAAAACTGCTAGGAGCTCCAGCCATTGGGGCTCACTGAATAATTCATCCCTCATTGCAAGCTCATAATGTCTTTTCTCAGTCTTTTGTTGGGCTGCTTTCTCTTCTTTTCTCTCTGTATTATAAAAAGCTTGCCATCTTTTGTCCCGGCCAAGCTGCTGCTGGCTCTGGCTTTGTCCATGTAAAGCTGAAGTGTGAGTTTCAATGGACTCTCTCCTCTTTGTTTTTCAAGTTCATCTCCAAGTGTGAATTGTGTATTGAAGGCCGGCTTTGTAAAAGATGGAAAAGTCGTACAAATGTTTGACCAGCTCATTTGGGTCTTTTTGTCTACTCCTGTAGTGTGTTTGCAGAGAAATTCGAGTACAGTATAGGAGCCTCTTAGCCTCATGGACAACCAATAACAAGTGAACTCAAATCCATGAAACATGACTTTAAACATGACCATTTACCTTATCCAAGTGTTACAGCCTGAGTCAATATGGAAATAAACTTCCAACGTCTTAGTAAATCGATTCATATTTCTGATATGAACCCTGTCCCAAAACATGTGTGTAGTTTTGAGTGAACTTTGAGTTTTATAATACAAAATTATTTAAATGTTTTGAATAAAAAGAAAATCTGAACAGATTATGTCTGTTCTGTGTTTTCAAATTCATCCCTTCTCTTCCAAAATAGCCACGGGGGGAGAAAAAAAATCTCCCCTGGTTTTAATTAACATCATATTGTTTAGATGTTATGCCAACATAAATACAAATATAAATGTGCCTTACAGTGTTATTTAAAAACGATGTGTCCATGCAATTGATCATGTGCCAATAGCCGCATTTGTCCAAATCGAGACACTAAAAAAAAAGACACCACGAATAATAAAAAAATGTGTTACCTGTTTCTAATTTTGTAACCTTTATCTATTCGGAGAAATTGTGCACATTACGTATTTGTAGAGTAAAAATCTTTAAGAGAAAAAAAATCAACTGAACTTAACAAAAATATAGGTGGGCCTAAGTGCAGCTTTATAAACTGTAGTTGATTGTTTCTTTATAGAGCAACTATTTGAAAAGAAAGGATGCTAGTTTAAAATATAGCATTTCTAATAAACTGCATGTCTCCTCGTAATGAAACGTAAGCAATCACTACCTCATCTCTGCAGCGCTTATGCACACACTCCAACGGGAAACTGTCAACAAGCTATGGAGCTGATAACAGAGTCTCGATTCGACGGCCTCTTTGATGCCATCTCAATCTCCTATTGTTTGAATTAGCCTAAACACCTCTCTGGGAACTTTTACCAACTGATAAGGCCATAAAAACAAAGCAGTGCTAAACTTACGACACACTTTCTCCTTTTACTGTACTGAAGATACAGCATCTCAATGAACGAAAAAGACCAGCAACGACACAGGTAACGAAGAAAACACAACGACCACCGTTTCACATAATACAGAAGCTGCAGCACCTTTTTTTTTTTTTTTTTTTTTTTTTTTTTTTTTAACAATCATATATCCGTAACTTAAACTCGTCAAATAGCCTAACATAAACATGTCATTTGCACACACTCCAGCGGGAAACTGAACTTCTGGGTGTTTTAATGAAGTTTTTTACTCAGGGAACGTTTGCATTTTTTTTATTTAACCTTTTAAATAAATAAGCAATGAGAAAAAAATAAAAAAATAAAAATAATAGTTAGCATGAACTTGAATATTTAATCCGCCCCGTATAGCTTCTCCTAAAGCAATTATTAATGGGATTGTGATTATTAAAACTCAAATTAAAATAAATAAATGAAACAAATAATAATAATAATAATAATAATAATAATAATAATAATAATAATAATAATAATAATAATAATAATAATAATAATAATATAGTTTTAAATTCAATATTGTATTAGTAAAATGAAAGGCGACTTTAAGTTCAATATCAACAACTTCTTACCATAACAACTTAAATCAGTGCAATATAAGCAGATGGTCCACATGCCTCGTGGTCTATACTGAAATACTCTCAAATAAAAAAAGAGCAGCCTATTATTGTACCAATGAACCTCAAGAAACTGTTTTTATTCAATAACTTAAAATAAGAAGCACGACTTCCTTAACTTACATCGGTCTCCGAGTATCCCGTCAATACTGTGTTTTGTTTTCTTTTCATGTTCTTCAAACTCCTTCCTCTCAATTTCCTCCTCATCCTCTTCTTCGTCGTCACCCTTGCCTCCAAATTTACTCCTCATAATACGGCTAATTGAACTCACTTAAAAAAATAATGATAACAGACAAAAATGTTACAGGCGCATTGAAAAGATGCGTATTTAATATGTGGCATTAGGCTACGCAGAGCAATTATTTCTTTTCTATATGAACAGTTTAAAAATGATCAATAAAGACTTTGTAACACAATCCATATGTGTTGCTTGTAAAAAAAAAAGTTGACATAAATACATCTGCTTATTGTTTTTCATTACTTTTAGTAACACATATTCATTAAAAAAAAAGTACTGTTTCACGATAGAATAATCATCGGTTATGGACAACAACATACAATGAATTTTAAAAGTACGTTTTGTGTTTGTAGCCATTCAAACGCTTTAAACGACACCTGTTCACCCCTATAGTTACATCTATAACGATATACAAATTCGTTGTGACGCAGTGGGGAAATTATGATCTGAACTACCTGAATTATTTAGCAGTACTTGTATGTGGCTATTAAATATTGCATGTTTGATTGTGGAGTTGTGTTTCCCCATACCAATTAAACAATCAATTGTTATGCAATCAGTGCACGACTGGTGATGTAATAATGGGTTAGAATACCTGAGGGGACCGTATTCCGATCACAAATGCCATCTTTCAGCAACTTATCCCGGATCTCCCAACTGAACATGCCCGGGTTAGCTTTCTTGTACTCCTCGATCCTCTTCTCCACGTCTGGCGTGGTCACCTGCTTTAATTTACAAAGTTTTTTTTTTTTTATTTTTTTTTTTAAGATTATTAAAAAGTACATTTTTCCAATCCACAAAATATTGCTATTGGTAAATACCAGATTAGGTCTAACACTGTAAAAAACAAAAACAAACAAACAAACCAAAAAAAAAGTATTACCCACTATCGCGTTTGATTAATAAATCCATGTTGTTTGCGGTTAAGGGCGGCACAGTTTGTATATAAAAACAACCATGTCCGTATTACATTTAACACAAACTGTCGGTTTTATTCAAACACATTTGTAAACGTATCCCCAACACTGCAATAAATGGGTATGTGAGATTTCAAAGCAAGTCGCAAGTTCATATGAGGCGAGTGCATTTAGAAGTAGTAAATGGAAAAGGCTATACAGATTGTTTCAATTGTACAGGCCGATAAAATGAAAAATCTGAATTGAATGCAAGTATTAATAATTCTGGGGTCGTATTACATGTACTGGAGCACACCGGTCTGTCTTTTGACGGTAACATTTGAAGTTTTTCTTTGTTGTCTCCATCAACAAAATATAGGCTAGCATTAGTATTCATAATTAATATAATGATACAAAATGTAGAGACAACCCTCCAAAAATACCTTTTCGCAATAAAAAGGGTAGCGTGTAGAACTGTGATATCAAATCAACGTTTATTCTGTGCCGCCATTTAAACCGACTGTCGCCCATAACCACTTGTAAGACAGCCTACCATAATTAATATACTTTTAACCAAGAAAAGTTATATACAAGGTAATACATTAAAATAATATGATGTGAAAATATTGAAGACCTCTGTATTTCTCTTGAAACAGGCCTGTTTGTTTTAGTCGGTAATAGAAACTTACCTTTGGTTTGCTTCCACCGATCGCGCCGGGTCTGATGGAACCTGTCTCCTGGTACCTGCACAGTATTTTGGAGACACAGCCATGTGAGACCCTGAGCTGCCGCGAGATGACACAGGGTCTTATGCCGTGATGGGCCATTTCTACTATCTTGTGCCTGATGTGATTTGGTAAAGGTCTGCCATTAATGAAAACACCACCGAGCTGGTTCACCCTGCCTTGACCTAAAGGGGTAGAAACTTCGGAAGGAAAACAGAACGTTAACAAGTGTGATGAATTTACGAGTACAAAAATAATTTTGCTAAATATATTTAATACAATTAATTAATATGACCAAAGAGGCATTAACTTGACTTGTGATATTTAAAACTGGAATACATCGAAAACATATACATGTATCCTAATAATAATGATAATCACACACACACACACACACACACACACACACACACACACACACACACACACACACACACACACACATACACACAAATCAACCGACAAATATTTGTTTAATAGCTTGTAAACTGTCGATTTACCGAAACATACTAATTCTAATTAAAACTGAGAAAGTTTACCTTGTAGATATACATAATTTAAACATGCGTTTCTTTACTCGCTTAAGTGTCTGATTATAGAACGATAGGCCACTAGCTCCAGCATACAATTGCTAGTAGTATTCAAAATAAATTTTCTCATGTCAAGTTAAACTGCGTTAAAATGCAAGCCTAACTTAATCCAAGTATTTAAGGGCTGTATGAAAATAAATTACTTTTTTTTATTGTAATCATTTATTGTACATTTGTCATAAAAAAGCTAAATACAGACATGGGACATTCTACATAGCTGAAGATTATTATTTTTTATAAAATTTCTTAGAAATTTTGAAACAGTTTTGGAGAACTCTGTGGATATTACTAGCAATATAACTGCATAATATGAAATACGTTTACATGTATAATCTACTTTATTAAAACTGTATGTAAATATATTCTGTTTTCATGTCTTTTTTTTAAAAAGGAACTAATAATATATTAACAGGTAAACAAAAATAAACAATGCTCTCTAGGTTTATGAAAATTGGGTTTAGAAATAGCATGTGTTCTTGTTTTGTTTTGTGTTTGTTTCTTGCGTTAAATTTAAACTCAGTGAAGCTGTCAGCTTACCTTCGAGAGGGAATCCGCTGAGTGGGTAATTCTGTCCCGGTGCTGGTCGCATCATTCGTGGAATTGCTCCAGCTAAAGCTGCCATCCTAATGCACACTTACTACACTGATAACCTTTTGGGTCCTGCAAAAAAACAGGTTTTGTGTAGTCCAGTCTGTAGGGAAAGCTTCTAAGAAGCTACAAGCCACTTCCTTTTCTGCCAAATGATGTAATATCCCCAAAACAAAACTTAGGAAGAAGAAGAATTCAAATGAAACTGATAAAGAAAAAGGAAGCCCGATTAAAAACCAGTTCTGTGGTTCTAACTCCGTTAGATCTGTTACTAGAAAAACCAGTTCTTGTGCTACTGATGTTGTTGTTGACACCGTTAGAGTGAATGGGTCTTTGGGCAATAGAGCAACATTTATTAGTTGTTGCACCCCAAGCTCCATCCCGTCTTTCTGAACTCTCATTGGCTGGAAGTGTGAAGGTCCCGGTTAGAGAAAGCGCAACGCGATTGGCTGGTTTGGAAACTTTCTTCTTCCATCGCTGTATTCAAGAGACTTGGCTACTTTTAAGCAAATGTGTGTGCGCACATCATTCATTCCCTCGGGTTTTTTAGAAACTCAAAGAAAACAATGAGGCGAGATCATGGACAAGAAGTATGCTCGCAGGAACACCAGTTTACTTGATCAACATTTGAAACCAAACTGACAGTTTGGCTCAGAGAGCCTGAATTTTGGCCAGGAATTTAAATACGATTTTTATTTTTCTCATTTTGCTATTATTATTTCTTTTTTGTTCATTTAATTTGATTTAATGTAAAAAAAAAAAAAACAACGAAAAAAACAGTGGGTTCAGTAAAACATACACAGTAGGTATATAGTGGGTATATAATATTATAGTATTGACATCATAACAATTCAAATTTTCATCTTACGCGAAATGGATCAAACAATCCCACAAAGTACACTATGAAAACGTGCAATTTAAAACGACGGGCATTTGTCCGAACTAAGGAATTTATAGTCTTATTTAGGTTTCTCTAAGTTAAAATAAAACAAGTGAAATGTGTGACTGGGAGCTGGAGCGCCACAGCAGGATATGACGCCGGGAGTGCTGTAAAAGCTGTCTGTCCCTAAAGAAGGTACTATTGTATGGCCTCTTTATTTATAACTTCGTAAGTGCCAGAAAACTCGTCCCTTTTACAGAGGCAGCGATGCGCCAGCCGCGTCTCCCACAGCACTCTTTATTTGAGAAAGCCCATTCACAATCTCTGTCAGTCAAGTGACTCAAGTTATTCCGAGACTCCATCAATCAAAAGCATGAAGTTCTTTCAGTTTAAACCCTTTGAAATCAACAAAACAATGACTTTTCGAGCCACTATCACTGGTTTCCTACAATTACCTTTATAACCATTATAACCTGCTCTACACACGAGATGGGAACGAGCTATTATCAACAAAACCTTCAAAACCGTGAAGCGTCTCATACATTTCAGCTTAGCTTCTGTGTGTATACAAATAATTAAATCAATTTGGTTAATCACTGAAAAGTCACTGGGTCCAATTTGTTGAGTTTTACTGCAAATTATAACCTAATATTGCAGCAGATTTTGTCCAAAAAACGAATATTATCACAAAAATGTAATCGGTAATTAAAACGAAAATTGATGTGCTGTATATTGTCCCTCGTGCTTCTGAACACGGCATTTCAGTCGAACGCTAAGGATATTGCGCTTCCACTGAGAATAACCCATTTCACGGTCTCCGGTGGGTGCTTCGAGTGCTATTGCTAATTACAGAGCTCCCCCTAACCCAGGTGCACGTTTAACGGGATTACAATTACACCACGGGCAACCTGCAGCCGCATCACTACAGATGGCGAAATAAAAAATAAAAAAATCAATAATAAAAAAAAAAGGAAAAAATCTTTTTTGCAACTTTATCAAAACAATGGATTTCTTTCTTTTTTTTCTATTACAGGCAACTAGTAATAACCTATGGCTGGTCTAATAACTACATACCTACTGTCTTTGAGAGTTGCTTACTGGTCATTACCTTACCGTGTTCTGTATATTTGCCATTAAATCCCTAATCTGTATTAATCATTTTTGTTTATATATGTCAAGTCCTGTTGTGCCTTTATATATATATATATATATATATATATATATATATATATATTTGTATTTCAGGTGTTTGGCCTGTTATGACGTATTAAATAAACAGCATGCCACTATAAGCCCACTAGTATATTAGCATAGCCGACAAATGTTATGGCACGCTTTTTTCTACAATACTCTATGGGAATGTAGCTAACCGCAAATCTGAGACTACAATAGCTCCAAGTGTAAACTAAAAATAAAGCGGGGGAAATCATATAATTTGCTTCATATTTGTACATAAGAAAAGCACAGCAGGGTCGCGCAGTATCAACCACAAGCAAACACCTTCATGAAGAAAGTTGAAAGATTCTCTGCTTCATAGTCATCAATTAACATTTTTACCTTTTAAAGATTTAAAAAAAATACTTCAAATGTTTTCTTTTTTTTTTTTTTTGCCGGAGGACAAAGCAAGTACGAAGACAATTTGCTTAGATAACGGGGATTCTTCATGTGTTAACGAAGGAGTTTATCTTCTCACTGAAGCGTTTCCAGCTTGTATCTCGCACATCTAGCGTGGGTACACTATGCGTTTAATTGATAGAACATTATTCCACATACCCTTTTCACCCGATACCTTTCTTTTGCAGAGGAAAAGCGTTCTATTAGCTACTTGACCGAGCGTGAGTTTTGCAGTAAAAACAAAACTCATTCAACTGAATCGTGAAGTGAATTAGAAAACAATCAACGGGAGAAAAGAAGACAACCAACGGCAGTAATATCTGTATAAATATATCTAAATACAAATAATAAATTCCAATGATGTGCGGCAAAAACGAACCTTCAAGCAGCATCGTGAATATTGAGCGATTTTCAAATTCACATCATAAACGACGTTTTCATTCGATTCAAAATATGCAATTAATACCATTTTAGCATTTATATGATACCCTCCAAGATATAACACAAATATTCCCAAACTAGGAATCCGCTACATCGCATGATAGTTTGGGCTTTATCATTATTTCGATTGTGCTATGATGATGAGATTTTAAGAATGTTCCCATTTAAGTCCTTGTATGCAAAAAACATAACAGCAGTAAAACAATTCTACACAAATAAAACAATAAAATAAGAATAATACTGTAAAAGCCATTTGCTTACGTGGAAAAAAGGCCTTGTCCCACTGAATATACATTCGTACAGTTCAGTTTAACAAGGGCATTATTTCTTAAATGTCTCCTAATGAAAATGCTGTATAGTGTTATAAAGACATCACTCAACCTCAAAAACAGCGTCACCCCATCTTTTTATCTATTAACATGATCAAATAAAGTAATAAGTCACAGTGCATCTGTTATTCAATTGGCTTTGACAGACCCGTGTATCGTGCATGAAAGATTCATTGTTTTAGAAATGATCTCCTGAAATGCAATACCACTTGCAAAAAAAAGGAAGGAAAATAAAATAAAAACGTAAGGAAATCCAGTTACAAAGTTTTCTTATTTTCAAAACTGACATCTGATCTGCGTAGCCAATGGATTTACATGGGTTCGATTTTTAGTCTGAAGATTTGCTTGGTGTATATAAAATAAATATACATAAAGGTTGAAAAGTCGTTATATGGACTTTTGAAAACGCTAATCCTTTTATCTCAATGCCAAATAACATTTCAGTGCAGTCATAAAACTGACGCTCTGAGACTTTCAGTCTTCTCGTCTATAAAAATATAGGCTGTTCTAAATATAAACGTTAAACAGATTCGACGCTTAACTTGTTGCTTGACTTAAACCCCTTAAACACTGATCACAGAACAAAAGGTTTTTTTGTTTTTTTTAGCCTACTCACAAAACTATATTGACTAGTCTTGCTATTTTAAAGTTTATATTCCGCTTTAAAATGGCGACATGTGAATAATCCCAATATTTTCTCTTTAGTGGTACGTTTACTTTCTAAAATAAAATAACAATACATTCAATGTACCATAACAAAGCAGAGGAGTTGTTTTAAAATATTCTTTTTTAAAGGTTTGAAAATGCGCCAGTTTGTGCATTTGTACTTCGCATTCCAATGATATTTTGTGCAATAAGCATGACCTCATCCCATGCAGGTTCACAGTTTATACAAACTGTGAACCTGCATGGGATGAGGTCATGCTTATTGCACAAGGTTCTCGACCATCCAACTAGATCCGTTCTTTAAGACTGATCTTTGCTATGAAAACACAAGTGACTCTTTAAAAGATGACTGGTAGATAGTAAAGATGAAATGGGAGCGTTTGGACACTGTGAGGGTGAGGTAAGGACTAGTGTTCGAGGATCCAGTGAGACAGCAGGATCCTCCAATGCAGGTGTTCTAGAATCGGTTTTAGATGGAACACGACTCGGAGGGTTATGTTTTCTCATCTTGCATTGGTTGGTAAAATGAAAAAATAATACTTTCACAATTTTTGAACGACATGTTTTGCGATTTATAATCCCGTCCAGGGAACTGTTGATACTGGATTAAGATGTGTACATGTTTCTTATTGTATATCATTCCAAGAAAGTAACAACACAACTGTCACTGATGCATGCAGTATTTAAACTGAGCAAACACCATTTTTAATTTGTTATTTATTTTTTATTTTACAAGGACATTGTCGCATATACAGATGCAAAATAATTGCTTTATTTGTAAGAATCGGTATTGGTTTGCTTTTCTTCCATATTGCGACTTTCAATCACCCCGAGAGTTTAGAAACATATAATTGCATACACAATATTTAGAGTCTTAAAAAAATACAGCATTAGTTTATGAACCATCAATGGAATCGTATTTAAATTAACCTATAGGTACTCAGCAACTGAGGTTTAACGATTTTACTGTTAGTTTTTTTTTTTTTTTTTTTTTTTAATGAGATTTTGGTTGTCATTAAACATGTGGCTTGAGTCGTGTAGAATATCTGTTGAAATGGCAAATCATCAGTGTGCGCTCGCAAATTAAAGTCATGCATCTATTTCGGGTGAGATTTGTGGTGTGCTAGGAGGACGGGTTGTTATAGCTATAACTGGAACTGTGCTGGTTTCGATGCTCCACGATTATGAAGCGGAACATTGTCAGAGCAATCCAACAATACGTTTTCAGTTACCTCATAAGCTTCCTAACAAAGTAACATATAGGTTAAAAACGTTTTTAAAAAACAGTATGTGAGCTGAGGGGCGACTGTTACGCACACAATAATATAATATAATATATATATATATATATATATATATATATATATATATATATATATATATATAAAGTACTTAATCATAAAATAAAATGTCTCTAGACAATCAATTAAGAAAATTTAAGAGATGCGGCCTCTAATTTTCAGCTCAAATCATAATAGTAAGGGCAGCAGTGTGGAGTAGTGGTTAGGGCTCTGGATTCTTGACCGGAGGGTTGTGGGTTCAATCCCAGGTGAGGGGACACTGCTGCTATACCCTTGAGCAAGGTACTTTACCTAGATTGCTCCAGTAAAAACCCAACTGTATAAATGGGTAATTGTATGTAAAAATAATGTGATATCTTGTAACAATTGTAAGTCGCCCTGGATAAGGGCGTCTGCTAAGAAATAAATAATAATACCTGCTGCTGCTGAGCGTGGTATGGTACATAACTGAATCATTATTCAATGACAGTGACAAGCTCTGAACCCATAGCCTGCACACAAGTGGTCTCAGCTCCTGTGCAATACATATAGATACACCTAATCTAAAATACTTTACTGCGCCCATTTACAGTATCCAAATCACATTCAAGGGAAGTTGTTCTGACAAATTAGTGTTAACCTTTTAATAAATTACAACACTATCCTGCAGTATGATACTATTTTACTGTTATAAACCTCTCTGTGTTAAGCTTGGGGGTCAGTACTGTACAGGCCAGCATGGAATTAGCAAAGACCTGAGATGAAGAAGATGCACAGGTCCAGATAGCATGCTTAGTCCCTGACTCACACTGTGCAGCCTTGGGCCATTTGACCCCCTTGTGTTTCCCAACTGTTCAATGAGGTACCAGGCATTCCCGTGGGTAGAGGTTGCATATCTGCTGGGCTTCTACAGTAAGTTAATGAACTCCTCTAACTCATTAAGTGCCATTGTCCTCATTTGAAGACAAGCTACTTTGTAATTTGTTGGGGAGCATTTTTAACTGGCATCTCCCAGTTATTTGAATTTTCTCTTTAACTATATTGTTATGAATACTCTAACTGTGTTAACTGCAAACAATAAGTCAAAATGTAATGTATCAAATTACATAAATACAGCTTGTGTTCAAAGAAAAGTGAATTTTATACTTCATGGGTATACACAAAGATCCATAAGGTGCACATCAACCAGTCATCACTCGAACGTCAAAACTACGGGGTGGAGATGTAGGACATCATATATAACAGAAAAAACACAGCACTTTCCTATTCAGCAAACACAAACAACGGCTGAACTTTATATATCTTTTTTTAAAATATATTTTATTTGGTTCCCAGACATAAAAGTAATTAAACAGAGTTAATATACACTCATGATTAACACATAAACATGCATTTCACATTCCCTAATCAGGGAAACACAATTTGACAATCAATGGTTCATCCAATCTAAAACTCAAAACCACAGCCATTCTCACATGTAACACTTTACAAAGACATTAATAGCTTATTTTAAAGATCTAGTCAATTAGCAAATAAACAAAGTACAAACTTCAAAGTTTTTTATATGCACACAGGAGTTGTAAATCTATACTCTCTCTCTCTCTCTCTCTCTCTCTCTCTCTCTCTCTCTCTCTCTCTCTCTCTCTCTCTCTCTCTCGAATATGTATCAGTTGTTTATCTCCTGTTGGGATGTTATTAAACATGTTTCTTGAAAACACACAAGGAAAAATAATGTAGTCTCATGTTAACCTACTGACAAACATATCCCTGAATGGTTAGCACATGATCTCTCTTGAACTGTCACGTCACTTTTTTGCTTCTTTGAACATGCAGTTCTTTGATTCTTATCAAAAATTGAATTAGCACATGCCTGCTGTGCTTTTTTCTTGGTAATTTAATAAAGTCAAGCAGTTGAGGTAATATAGGAGATCCAGGGCCTCCTTTATCAAGTTCAAAATATGCTCCAAAAGAAGTTTAATATGTGTAATACAAGCATGTTAGGAAAGCCATTTAAAAAGCCTACTAGTGCTAACAGGGATTACAGTGATTTTATCATAGTACTGGTAATAGCATGCTGTTTCCTGGTAATAGCTGTTAATACAGGTTTAGATTCTATTACAGAATTCCATGGCATTACACAGCAACAATTTGTATGATATTTTTCTCTACACAATATTTTCCTAAGCACAGCATTTATACCAATATATTTAATTCTGGTGCAACTTATACATAAACCTGTGTTAACTCTGATTACATAGATAGTGAAGGCATAATAATCATAATCAACAAATATCATTCAAAACATGTAATTATGAGAAAGGAACCACTGTTCCTTGCCAGATAAAACACAGCCTCTGCCAGCAAAGCCACTCCTCTTACACTTTATTTCAGATGCTCTTCCGATGTTGTCTCTAAGTACTGGATCATACAGGGTAGGCTATCTACCAAAAGTTCTGTTTTATTCACAATTTCTGCAATGTTCAGTAACAAAATATTTTTTTTACACTTAAATTGTATTATCAGTTAACCACTACTGTACATCTGGTGACAATTCACTAGATATAAACGGTAGCAGATATGAATACTGCTGCAAGTTTATTCAGAGTCATTTTTAATTAAATTAAAAAAGCAGGTTTGGGCCCTTGTTTAATAGCTCTGTATTTAGATATGTTAGTGTTTAGAAACATTGAATAAAGCCTATTCTGTAGTTATTTACCAATAAAAAGACAGCAGTGTGATGGGACGCCTCATGACTACATATAAATGGGGTGAATTCGGAAACCCGCCCCAATACATTTGGTGCACCCCGGGAGGGGGGGGGGGGGGGGGGGGTTTGGGGGAGGCATTCCTGGACCCCTGCTGTTTTCCTTGGTTGTAACTGACCAGCATACGGTGTGGCGGGGCAGTTTTACTCACCTCACTGTTGACAACACTGTCATTCACAACAGTACAAATACACTGGAACAAGTTGGGGTACATTTACAAATGGGATTTTAATCATGTTAATGTTTGGTTTTAACAAAAACAACGTAGTGCTAAATTTCAAAGCATGTTAGAGTGTACTGCTTGACTCCAGCATGAAACAGGACTGCTTTACTGTAGATGGCTTTAGCTCTGAGGTGACGTTACTGGCTTTTCTAATACAGTACATTACTGATTAAACTGCTGTGTATATGGTGTCACATACAAATGTGCGCCAATAGCCCAAATACAAAAAGAGGTGTGTGGCATTAATATAACGCATGTGTTAGTATTGCTCCACTATTGATTTCAAGGGTTTAGTTAACATCCCTCTTAGTTAACTTCCCTCTATTATACAGTTCTTAGTGTATCCAGATGTCCTTCTGTATACAAATTTATGGAAGGCCATTCGGATCAAAAACGCATACCCAGTACACGTATTGATTTGGACCAATCAGAATACATAAAATAGTATGTGCTTTAAATACATGTAAATGAACTGTGCATGTTCTACGTAGGGTCTGGTCATTTTACAGGCATGCAGTGTAATTGCAAGAGTACCCAATCACCTTTGGGATAACTTTTTTATTTAAAGAATAAGGAAAATTGCAAATCATGACGGAGAGAGATTCTCTTCTACAGTGCAAGCATAGGTGCTGCCGACTTTTTGAGTCAGCCAGTGTGGACCGTGACACGGTTCAGTTTGTATTAAAAACTGTATATGCGAACAATAGCAATAAATAATAATAATAATAATAATAATAATAATAATAATAATAATAATAATAATAATAATAATAATAGCATTTTAAGTACTGATTGCTGCTTCAGCTTCTAATTCCAAGTAAAATATTTCAGTATGTAAAAAAATAACATGTAGCTTTCTATAGCCCAGAACCCTTTATTTTACACTCAAGGACCCTAGTGCCTAATGAAGGCTTAGAGGGATCTACCACATTGATTCGGTAGAACCTGGTGAATGTATGCAGAGTAGCCCAGCTAGCCACAGTACAAATGTCAGTCAATGATGCACCTCGAAAGAGCGCCCATGACGTGGTCACCCCTCTAGTAGAATGCGCGGCCACCCTCCCCGGTGGGGGTAGGCCGGCCTCATTATAAGCAGTCGATACTGTGTCCACAATTCAGTGGGCCAGTCGCTGCTTCGAGAGGGCTTGCCCCAGGGTCCTTTCACCATAGCAAACAAAGAGCTGGTCAGACTGACGCAGCACTTTCGTCCTATCCATATAACCTCTCAATGCCCTCACTGGGCAGAGAGAGGTTATATGCCCACACACTTCGGAAAGGATGCAGGGGGCTTAGGAGAAGCTGAATGGCACTCCCCTGAAAGGCAAAGTGGAGATATTTCCATCCGCTAAATGGATATTTCAAGTCCACTGTTGTAAACCAATCGCCGGAGATCTGGAGCAGTATGCCTGAAAGGAGGCGTAACTCGGAAGCCAGGGAGCAGGGCTTCCAAATAGGCGGTCAGGATACTGCTTCAAGTGTGTCTCCATGACCCTGCATTGCGGGTTTGGGCATGCAGGGTCCTTGGGCAAGCCCCCCACTAGCAGAGCCTTGACCAAGGCCGCAATGGTGGAGTCGTGCCCTCTAAGGAAGCAAGCTGGGCCACTTGCTTCAGTACACTGTGTACTGAGGCAGGACGATCTCTCCTCCATGAAATCCAGGAATGCTGGGAAGGGCTGAGGCCGAGAAGCCTCAGCCTGCATCCTGAACACGGTGTGGCTCAGCTGCTGTCGCTCAAGGGACCTGCAAAAAAGATTGCAGCACGTCTCATCAGGGCCGACATGGAGCTCAGAAATGGGGACGCACTAGCCTCCGAGGCAACCTCGGAGCTGGGCTGTGCCTCGGTAGAGAGCGCGGACTCCTGTCCTTCCTCCCTCTCAGTGGGGAAGGAGTCCTCATTCCAGGAGGACGCTTTAGAGAGTCCTTCCCCCTCCTCTGCCATCCGTGCTGATGATTCCAGCTACTGGGACAGGCACTGGCAGATCTGCTGGCTGCTGCCACGCCGACACCTCCAGGACCTGGGCCATATGCACTTTCAGGTCCATGATGTCCCTTGCCTGTCTAAAGCGCTTGACCCGCTTTGCCATCTGTGGAGATGGGCAGCGGCTGTGAGAGGGTGGTGGCTGATCCTGTGTGCAGGGGATACCCTATGAGGGGCTCTGGGACAGTTGGGGGGAGGGGGGGTAACCAGGGCTCCTAGAGCCTCAGACAGCTCAGTCACAAGGGCCGAACATTCTGGCCCCATGACCCTGTCAAGCCTTTTTTCGAAGCACCCAGGGCTGGAAAGTGTACCTTACTGTAAGCGACTACTTATTCCCTCAGCAGGCGGGACCAAGGACGTCACTTTATCGGCGGCTCTGACATCAAATGCTCAGCGAACACCTACCTAAGGAAGTCATATCCCAAAAGTATTGGTTGGTGGTTGTCTTCGAATTGAAAGGGAACCATGTGACAATGCAATGGTCAAAGTAAGCATTCAACTAATATATGTTTATCTGTATTTGCTTTCGCATCATACATTTGCATATTAAACTGCAGCAAACCATTTTTTAATTGCATAAATCCGGTAACTAATATTTCTAACAAACTGTTTTACACGTTTCAATTATTTTTCTCCTTTCTTGTTTTTGTTGAATTAGTCTTTTCTGCTAATGTGTAAACACTCATTAAACATGTACAGTATTTCCTTCGTGTCAAGCTGTTTTTTGTTTGTTTGTTTGTTTGTTTTTGTTTGCATCAAATGTAACATCAGATTCTGCATAGACAGTCGCATTATTTATTTCTCGATATAGGTGAAAGTTTCAGTGAGATGTTGTTAACAATTACTACCAGTAGAGGGCGCTTGCTGTATTGTAAAATGGACAAAATTATATGTCTTTGAAAATAAAACAAAATTGCTAAATTTAGATATTCATGTTAAATAATAAAATCGAAATTACGTGTTTTATTGGGACTAAGTAATGGTCTGGTTAATTGACAATCCAGTTATTAAGACTTCCATGTGATCGTCTTTGTACTGAAATTATTAACCTAATGTTTCTGCATTTTTCTAGTTTTCTCAGGATAATAAATAGTTTAAGGTAAGGTCTGAGGCAAAGGTTGTGTTAATAAACTGAAATAATAATAAAAAAAATACTTGGAATATTTTATAACAGTCCCATTTACTGGTAATTACTAAATATAACCCATTGCATTAATGTAACAGGGTACAGGGGTCTGTAGGTACTATATAGCCATTGCCAGGAAGTGCATATGTTATAGCGTACTGATAAAACAAGGCAGTTACTGTACGCTGCAGGCATTTCTACATTGGCCTAGTTTCACACTGAAGAACAAAGAGAACATAAAAGAGTAGCAATTTCATTTAAATTTATTTTAGTATAAACATCTCATATTTTAACAATTCGGTGTCAAATTACGGTGTATCATTTAGTGCAGGCATATACTGTACTTTGCTTCAAAATAAATACAACCGAGACAAGACAATGACTTTGTTTTATATAAATGGCTTGTTGAAGTAGCTGGTGAAGATGCTCACGTGCTACTCAGCAAACCGGCTCCTTTGTTTTGTTGTGATGACATGCACGTGTTATTTTCTTTTTTGCATACTATGTAAAGATCGTATGTGTGACCGGCCAGTAAAGTCATACCCACACCGTTTCGATTGCCAGACACAACATTATGTCTCCGAATAAGAATATGTTGATGTCAACACATCAGGGTCAGGTACTAAACAGAAAACATCACAAAGTAGCTGGTTCATCTAGCTCCCTCATCAGTGCACCTCACGTATTTTGATTCCAATAATTGTATACAAATGAAACCAACTAATAATCAATGTTGTCTGTATAATAACTCATCAAAGCACTCAAGGTGTATTTATATGGTAACACTGACAAAAAAACAGCACGATGAAGCACAGTTCAGTTACACAGCATTGGCAAATCAACCCGAATAATGCACCAAATACCGATACCAAAATAAAATAACTAATATTATATGTAATAAACCAAATATATATGAATACTACTACGACTACGACTACTACTACTAATATAATAAAACTCAGCAGTGACCATCAATTAATAAACAGTTATGTGATGTCTAAAAGTGGTGTTTACTGCATCATGTCAGTTGTAGAAGGCCATATTGTAGATTTTGTGGTAAAATGAAAAATCAAGAATTTCTTCTGCTGCAGAGAACCGACGCTCAGTTTTCTTGCCTGCTTGTATTAGTACGCTCAGGTTTATACTTCAGCCAGCAGATGAGCCACGTGACAACCACTGAAAACAAAGCGAGAATGCTGGCTATAGACAGACAGATGGGGCCTATGGGCGAGGGGGGGTTGTTGTAATTATGAACAAACATCAGGCCCGTGAAGAGCAGCACGATCATGGAGAGAAAGGAGAACACAACGCAGACACAGCCCGCCGTCAGCGCGGCTCGTTTGCAGTTCTGGCAGCTCTCGTAGCGGGTGGATGCGGAGGGGGTTCTTGGGGTGTGCGTTGGGGCTGCAGCCTGCGACTCGCTCACTTCTGGTTCTTCCTGCTGCGGGGCTGCAGCGTAGCGCGACGGAGGAGGGTACGGAGGAAGGCTGTCTTGGGGTAAAGGGTCTGCCTCGATGTACAAAGGGAAAGCCTCCGTCACTTTGGTGTTGTTGGGCAGGTTGACGATCCTGTAATCCGGCACGGGTGTCTTGTGGCGGCATACCGGGCAGCCGATGCGCCACGGTCGGTCTTGTCTGAAATGCAAAGTGGTCAGGCACTCCTCGCAAAATGTGTGCAAGCACTCCAGTATCTTGGGAGCCCTGCGATCCAGGTCGAAATAATTGTAACAGATTTTGCATTCATATTCCTCATAAGAAGTGTCTGCTGCACCGGGCGCTTGAACGGATACCGTTGGATTTGCCTCTGCCATGACATTATATTTTATATTTGAAAAGATCTTGCTGCTCAGACGAGGGTAAATTATAACCTTAAAGTGCCATTCCTGTTATTTGTTTTAAATCCCACCATCTTCCATTCGGCGCTCTCTAGCTGTTTTGATCTCTCCCGTTAAATATTAAACGGCGCTCCTGACGCTGTGAGTGGAACATTGGTGATGTAATGCCGGTGCTTTTAAATGCAGGGGTATTATATCTGAACGGATTGGATCTCAGAGAGATATTCCAGTCTCCAGCTTTACCCTTTCTTGCTTGTTTATCATCTATTCTGTTCACGAGCGAAAGATTGTGATCACAAGGCTGGCTCAAAGGAAAACAGCATCAGGGTACACAAAGACACACACATCATGTCACGTTCACAAAAAAGAAAGCGAAACCACCCATACCAAGTCCATCAGACTTTCTGTGCAGCGCATGATTCGGTACCAGAACGCTTCAGGGTTTTGCGTGTGTGTGTGTTTTAATACATATATTTTATTTCTTTACATTGTTTCCTTACATTTTTTTATAAAAAGGTAAAAACTTCAATGATTTCTTTCCACACCTGTTAGGGGTGTGTGCTGCCCAGTGTGTAAACCCCAGGATTTACAGGTGCAAGTTCATAGGGGAGCCTTAAACAGATGTGTATTTGCAGTTTTTGTTAATCAACGCTGAGCCAAGATGTTAAAATAACAAATGTTATGACATTTTAGTCCCTTAGACACACATTTTATTGTCTTGGTATCAGCGTGTTTCTAGGTTCGTCTTAGACAGTTTCTAGGTTTGTGGGCAGCAGTGTGGGGTAGTGGTTAGGGCTTGGGACTCTTAACTAGAGGGTCGTGGGTTCAATCCCAGGTGGGGGACACTGCTGCTGTACCCTTGAGCAAGGTACTTTAACTAGGTTGCTCCAGTAACAACCCAACTGTATAAATGGGTAATTGTATATAAAAATAATTTGATAGTTTGTAACAATTGTAAGTTTCCTTGGATAAGGGTGTCTGCTAAGAAATTAATAATAACATGGAAGAGGTGTCAATCTCACAAGAGCTGCAAAGGGAGGTGAGCCCTTAGGTTGCTAAACTTGGTAATTTATTCAAGTAACACTCATTTCCATAGGATCTACTAAAGCCTATGCCGTGATATTTAAAACTTGGTAAGTGAATTTTAAGTAAATGTACTCACTTTTATCAATTCCAAATGTGTAAATCGGCATTGCTCTTGTAACTCTGTTTTTGCTCAGTGAAGTTATGTTGTCTGCTGTATGTAAACATGCAAGCAAGTGATTTGCTTTTTGAGTTTCATTGCTTTGTTACCAGAGATTTGTTCAACATAAGATACCAAGCTTTGAAAATTGGCCTTGTATTTATATGGTGGGCATGACAATACAACAAAGAGGGAAAGTGTTAAATGATAAACTTTAGACTGGATCTTACAGGAGTGAACTAGTCATACCCTAACAGTACAGATCCCTGTGACTTGGAGCCGAAGCTCACAATGTGTAACTCCCAGCACTTGTTCAAGTTCAGACAGGTATAGCTTGTCCAGTATTGATGGTTCCTCTGATTTGGGCCGCTGTAGCTCATCTGTTGTTTGTCACAATACGTTGCACAAGTCTGCAGGCTCGACCCACCATGACCCGCTTGCTACTGGAGTTGAGCTTTTCGGTGGTAGTTTTTGGCAAATGTTGCCATTCCAAGAACTATCATGCTCCTCTGAAGGCACTAATATCCTTCTGCTTATTATTGTGGCTGACTCTCAAACAGGGAAGGCTGGGGTTATAAATATGACAATTACTGCTGCTGTAATATATGTGTCTGTGGAGCTAAATAAAGCAGATTGGTTTGCACGCAGACACTTCAGACTTTCCATCTCAAAATAGTAAGAAAATGACTGAATCTTTTGAGAGTGATGTGCGTTTAATTGTTCAATCTTGGTGCTTCTTTTCTCGGCTCATTTCCTACACATAGGTGACTCATTCCACTCAGTTAATACAACATAAACTTGCGGTGCATTAGATAAAGATCAGTACGTAATCAATGATACATTTAGAGTGTATCTAAACCACCAGTTCTCAGAAAGTTTTGCCTGTTAAATATTCAGTCCCTTCTGTTTGCTGGATTGCGTGCTGGTTCCTCAACAGATTATAATGTGTGACTTCATAACAACTAGAAGAATATCGCACGGGCCTGCCGCTATATCCTGACCAGCAAGAATCTTCCTTTGCTTTGGACACTTGTAAGCCTTGTAAAATGGGGCTGTATCACCCCCGGGGCACAGAGGAAGCACTCTGATAGACCACCTAAACAGAATGGTTCCTGAGGTGGTTTGTCATAGAAGCCATATAGGTACAAGGATTGGTCGTTAAAACAGTTCAGTAACCCTGCTGTCTGACCGCCAGTGTTTTATAGTGGATGTGCTTGGATTGCAGGAGGCTGTTTCCTCCTCATTTATATACATCTGACATGTGCAGAGGGGGATTATTGCAGCGATCTCCTGCTAAATTACTTCACTGATCATGAAATGTGTTCTAGCATTTGCAGAATTCCTCACCAAAGTATGAAGTTAGGATTTCCTGTTTTCAGTTTGCTGATCTGTTTATTAATTGCCTTCTGATGGCTGTAAATCTCTCTTTTTTTGCATCATGAAACGCCTTAGTTTAGCTAATTATGTAATGCATTGTGCATTACTCCTTGTGTATACATTGCATAATTAGCACTCATTAAAGTGAGCGATCAAATAGACATTACAAAAACGATATAAAACGGTGTTCAAATGTGCTCTTGTGCTTTATCGTTTGCAGGAATCGCTTCCTCTATTGCCTGTTTTGATTCGCTACTGCTCTTTGCCAGGAGGTCTTCTGCATCACTTTCCTTCCCTGTACTTACTGGAACTTTGACCCCTATGTTTGCAGAAGGCAGGTGGGCATGTGGGCAGTAAGCACCTGTCATTGTATCATGAACTCCTGTAAGCTGCAGCCATGTACATAATTGGTATCCACATTTTAGCATTTGCAATCACTGTATGGTAGTACATGCTTCATCATGACATCATCAATACACAACACACATTCTAAACAGTGGTAAGTTTGAGAGATATTTAGTAATGCACTGGCCTACAGCTCCGGGTAATCTATATGTAAATTAACTGATCTGTAGCACCCATGTGACTTTGTGATGGATTACTGTTTTCCTCTAAGGGGGAAAAAAGTAATTCTAACACTGAGACTGGTGACTGTCCGATGAGTAATTCTAACACTGAGACTGGTGACTGTCCGATGAGTAATTCTAACACTGAGACTGGTGACTGTCCGATGAGTAATTCTAACACTGAGATTGGTGATTGTCCGCTGAGTAATTGATTTTCTTTTTTCGGGGTTTTGAAGGGTTAGAGACACACTCAAAGGGGCTTGTTGTTAGTGTTCAACAAATAAGAATTGTTCCTAAGTGTTTAACCATTGATATACAAGTCAAATATAGAAGTGAGCTGCAGTGTTTAAACAGCAGGATGTGCGCAGTGTGAGGTTTCTTATTCAATATGTATTCAAATATTTTCCATGCACATGTAAATGTTGTAGCGGATCATCATAAAGTAACAGCAATTTAAAGAATGCATCTTGTGATGGCTTTTTGATGGTTACAAATGTTCCCTATTAGGTATCTCATCACATGTGTCTCTTATATAAAAGCTGATCTTGTGAAAAGATCATACTCATGAGACATCTGAGGAGTCATATGAGTGTTCTCCCTTTTTATCTTGGATTTACAATTGGGCAACAGGGGAAAAAAAACAACTTTGTGACTAGTTTTTTGTTGTTGTTGTTGTTGTTGTTTTCCCCCCTCAAAATTAATAAGATCACGACGTGAACAACAAAGGCAGAGCATTAAGATGAAAGGGATAGGCTAATGTTGCAAGGAGTAAATTAACTTCATAGCGTAGTTCTCGATAAGCTACCATTAGACACAGCTGCGATCAAGGTACATGTTGCACATGGGAGTGCTGCTGCCAGTGTGTAGACACTGAATTTCATGCCATTGGGAAGATAGAGATCAACATGGCTTGCATAATTGGATTAACTTGTCGTCCAAATGCAATTTTGTTTTTAGTTTTTGAATAGATGGAGGATATGAGATGGTACTACTGGGTAAGAAATGTAAAACTAATCAACGAGTGACTGAAGGCATGATCATCAAATACAGAGCCCTCCTGTTTTAAACCCTAGCTGGCACGCCCTATTACTCTACTGATTAGATTAACCCAGTGAAAGAGATACGACTCTGCTGTGATGGTCTGTGATTAACAGACAGTATTTTCCAACCTCTCCCCGGGGAGATGCACCAGGTATCATTCCAGATCCGAGACTATGCAAGTTGTGCAGTAGCTTGGCTGCAGAGTCGCTGCATTGTAGACAGCATGTATGAGAATGTCCATGAATTTGATGTTGTGATTAGCTAAGAGGTTGTAGATTAATGCTGGGAGCTACATATTTTCTTGATTAACATTTGGATGAAAAGGATAGAAACACGAGTGGAGAATAAAAATAAACTGAAAGTAGAGGCTTTATTAATATATCATACAGTGCTGTCAAAACAAAACACAAAATACACTGATAAATATTACCGCATCTGTAACACTGTAACAATGACTGGTACTGTATACAGAAAACAGGGCAGCTCTTTGTTCAAACAAAATGTTTTCTGAAGTGAGTAGGTCCTTGTCTGTCTCAAAACCCTAATAAGCTGTGTCACCTGTTCTGTTACACAGTGCTGTCACAGTAAACACTTTCCCTGGCCAGTCACATGTAGGGATCTAACACGTGAACAGTCTCCAGGCCCTGAACTGCAGCCTGTCATTACCAATCTCGCTCTGAGAGAAAGAGAAAGCCACCAAGTAGAAACAGGTTCAAGCATAGGATGTCGATCTATACATTGTAATGTGTTTATCTGGCAAGAGAAAGTGGTCTTTAAATAGCTCTTCCGGTTGTGTTGGAACACACGCTGCATGGACAACATTGGGAAACACTGAAGTGAATCCTCTGGGTTCATTATTGACTGCCCCCACCACTTCAATTAACAATGTATTGTACATAGATACAGTAACACAAAAACGTCTTCTGTTTATTTTTATTGACTGTGGTGAGCACATTTGACAATCCTTATGCACATAGTAACATCACACAAGGACGCATGAAAAGGTTAAATTTTTTTTTCTGCCAGGTATATTTCAGTGCAACTCACCAAACTGCACCCCAGAGGTGCTATGCTATAGTGGCCTAAGGGTTTTAACTAGGTTTATAACACACTTTACTCAAACATGCCTTATTTTAGTCACACAGATATTTTGTTATTTTGTTTTCCTTGTTTGCACTGAATACAGCTCCATGTAAACCTAGATTGCCTAGTTTATTTTTTCATGGCAAATCTTGTGTCCTTCACAATTACTGATTCTGTTAAGGCATTCCATAGCAATGCGACATCTGAAAATGTATCAATATCACACTAATGCCAAGCCCTAGACATGATGTTTAAATCTCTGGCTGACCGATCACCCCAAACAAAAAACAAAAAAAAGCAATTGTTTTGCCATTGGTATAATGCTGCCATGACTTATCAGTGTAACACATGTTGATTCCTGCAGTAGCTAGCTCAGGAGGAGGCAGTAGACCAGAGGTTTCAATATGAAATGGGGGTGCTGATACCCGGGTTGTACTGCATATCCAAGCATGGCACGTGAGGAAGGGTGCATCACTGTATATGGTGCATTAAAACTGAGCTCTTTTCTTCTTTATGTGTGTTTTAAGATTCCACATGACTTCTCAAATACTTTTACTGACCCCCGGTGCCCTGGCCAAACTACTGTCTCCAGTCTGTGTAACTTTGCTTCCTCAATCCTCAGTCTCTTCTATTGTACTGTTTTGGCTTCTAGATAAGTGTTACTGTGCTGAGTAAAGCTGTCTCTTCAGGTGGCTCATCTGTTGCCTGTCATTGTGATGTCACAGAGAGTTTGCAGACACGCTGGAGGGAGGATCAAGCTGTGGTAGATCATGTAAACAGCCTCGTCAGACAGGCACAGAATCCCACAGTTTCATAACCATTGCATTAAGGACCTACTCGCTTCAAGTCGTGACTTTTTAATTGAAGTTTTCGACAAAAGAATAGTGTGAGCTTTTAATAGTAAAATCAGACACAGTGCTGGCAGCAGTTATAGAAAATATAGGAATAAGATTAGACAAGTTTTAATAAAACAGCTGGGGCACACAAAGGGCACTTAAAAATAAATATAAATATATATATACATATATATATATAGATAGATATATGTGTTTTTTTTTTAAATTATTTTTATGCAAACAGCAACGGTATTTATATCTGCTGTTTTAAAACCAATTGAATAGGCCACGTGCTAAAGTAACAGATTGAGAATATTATGATTTAAATAACACATTTTATTAACAGTAAAAGGTTCTAATTTCATAACCTGTAAAAAACCAAACTGACCTCTATGTGCTGTATGGAAAATCAGATTGCTTACCACATCACAATGTACTGTCAGAGTCATAATGCAGTTGCATTTCTTTCATGCCACCAACATTTTATTCAGAGAAAGTGGCCAACTTGTCTTTCAAAGACTTTAATGATGCCAATGCAGCAACCTAGCCTTCCCTATAAATATACATAGAAATAAAATAAACAGTTTCTCCTGGTGGACATGAATGCAAGTAGCTGGAAATGATGAGAATGCATTTTTCATTGACTGACAATAATTTAAACACAGGCTGCAATTGATTCTCTGTATACCTGCAATCATACATTAAATATTAAATATAATGTATTGTAAAAAGCTTTCCAAGTTTATAAAAACAACCCTGAAAACTGCAAGCTTGCCAAAACAGTGACATATTTTCATATTCATGTATTATTAATTTTAGTAAAGGTTGCATCTGCTTGCTGTAATTTTTTTAAAATGTTTAAAATTTAATCAGGCACTGGTGGGTAAAATAAGAAAAATAATGTTATTATATATGTATTTATTTTAAAATATTGGAATGTACTGTATGTATGCTTTTTGTAAAAGTGAGATACTCATTTTCAATTTGATTTGGCATATTGTGATGTATGTTGGCCAGATCTCAAAGGATCTCCTAAAATGGCCTTGCCCCTTCTCCCCCCCCACCCCCCCAGTTGTGAAGCTTTAGCCCAGGGTAGACGCAGAGTATGGGATCCCATCAATGCACGCCATGGCAGCCACCATCATCTCCCTCACTTCACTGCTCTGTACGATGCACATGTACAAGGTGAGGGCTGCCATTCAGAGCTCTGGTAAAGACTGATAGGGCTGAAGTGTTAGCAGGAGGGACTTTGCTGTCCTTGTAGTTCCATCTTGTGATGTCTTCTCTTAATGTTGAAACAGAGAACATTTTAAATGAATACACTGCTGAGAGACTTTGTAGCGAGCAATCCTGAATTCTGTTATCTGAGATTGATGAGGTAAATCAGTAACTGTGGATTGGTTTATGTAATTGGTATGTTTTGTTACAGGTTGCTGTTTAAATGCTTGGTAACAGGTTACTAGCCTGTTGGGGAGTATGTGTACATGAAGAGGAATGGACAGGATAAATGGTGCTCATCTGTTTCCTTCCCAGCAGTCACTGGAACACATTTTCAATTGCTGTGTCTCCCATGATTCCAGAAAACAGGAAATCAGATACAAAACAGCTAAAAGGTACGTTAAACAAGAAGCAGTGATGCATGTATTCGCTTTTATTTCTTTCCTAGTTGTTGGCAAACAGAATAGCGTGCAAGTCTCCAGGCATTCTTTAATCTGTGAAGCTGCTTCACGCTATAGCATACCAGATTCCATCAGTATTAAAATGCTTGTGCACTGTGGAGTTTGGGTGGTATTGAAGCCAAGAAAAAGATATTGGCTGGATGGTCGGTGCAATCGGAGCCCCAGTCTGTTTTATTGACACCAAAGATCTGTTGCCCTTTGATGAGCTGTATTGACCCTGATGACACATGTTGTTGATGAGCATTTGTGCCTTTTTAGGATCTTTTTGTGTCCTTCTTAAATATGATAGTGAATGAATTCAGTGCCGTGCAGTTCTGATGGGTATTGGTCAGGGGTCTAGGTCGTGCTTGCACTGAAGGGGTTAATGTGGAGGGCATTAAACCCTGTGAGAAGGGTGGGGGTTGAAATGAAGTTGTATCACTTAATAATATGCATGAATATTAGCAATGGAATTGCTGTATGTGTGTCCACTGCGCATAATTACTTGCATTCAGTGAATGTGGGGGAGGTGTAGTATGAAGCTCTTGTCACCTCCATTATCAAGGGAGTTGTGATGAAACCTTAAATAACCTTAAAGGCTTGACACAAAGTGTTATCTTAAATAAGCCTGAAATATTAATCAACATGGAGTTTCAGCACTCTGATTGATTTTCCTGTTGGAGCTGCTATCGATCCAAATTGAGGAGGATTCCAGGAATATCGCATTTCATGCTTCTTCTGGTGTGACGCCAGTTAAAAAGAGATTCATCTCTAAAGCAGCCCAGACTGCCAGCTGATGAACTTTTGGCAAATGTGATTTATTCTTCTTCTTTTAAATAAAGGACTAATTGGTCTGTTCCTTGTATGCCTATTTGATGATAATGCAGAGTTGTTGAATACTTTAATCTGGTTTGTACTAGATATACAAAAACTGTAATGCCGTTTTAATTGGAATGTGACTTTGCTCTTACTACAACATGTATTACATGGGCAGATTTTGTCACTGGGATCACCTTGGATTTTGGAGCTAATGGCTTTTTAACTGTGCTGAAGGAAGACTCAAGAAAACCAAGGATTTTCAGTTCTCTGGTACTTTTTGGCTCCCCGAAAAGTAATACTTCTTTCAAGGTCAGCCTGAAAATTCTCTTCAATTTCCAAGCACCTTGCTGGAACCAGACAAGCTGGCACCATTCCCTTTGTTCATATTTCTTTCTGAATTCGGAGCTGTAAAACTGCATAACCGACTGCTTGGCTGAAAATGTCGTAACCAAACCGGCTCTTAAAACCCCTGGCAACAACATGGCTGCTTGTAGCTGTCCCCTCTGGTTTTGTGGTGTATGAAAATGGTAATTTCTCTAATCTTGGAGATTAATCAGGATACATGTATAAGGAAGCCAGCTGAATACAGTAAATGGGGTCCCATTTAGGGGCATGTGTTAGACTGAGCTGGAACTGGCTTTACACTCTAAATTAATATGTCTACAGTGAACACTGAATTAACTGCTTGAAGGGATAACTCAATCTCCTTGTTATGCATCATTCAGTTCAAAGAGGGAAACAGTAGGAAACCCATCGTTCTCAGCAAGGCTACTTTATGGTACAAGGCTGCACATTTCTGGCTTAAACGGGTGGCTGCCATACTGCTGTGTTCATTTTGGGTTTCTATTGGTGATCTAAATGAACCACCCCACCTCCTGTGGCAGGTTATTGGTTCAGCATTCAGGCTTGCTTCAGTATTATCCACCCCATCCTCAATTTATGGCACCCTGAAACCCTTGAGGCCACCTGAATGATTTCCATTTCCACCGCTGCTGTCCTGTTTCTCAGTGGGAAGTGACTGCCATCACATTTGAATTGTTAAATTATGCCTCGCATGAGTTCCAATTGCTTTGTGTCCTTCTGTGAAAAATGAAGAATGAGAATTCTCATGTGTTTGATAGGCTGCACTCTGATTGAGACACACAAATATCCAGCCAGGAGCATTAAGAGAGCCCTATGTACTGTACTCTGAAAAATGAATTGACAGTGTAACTCTGTGCCAGAAGAATAGCTGAGTGTTGACTATAGATTTATCCAGTCCAGGGCACTGGATAATGTGTTATTTACTCATTCCTCCTGACTGAGATTCAATACATATATTTTCAGTTGGCATTTCACACTCAGCACGGTCACAAGCTGAACCAAGTTGTCTCTATCTGATAAAAGCTGAGTTTTGCTGGCGGCGGCGTGCAGATGAAGCAGACATGTGTACACCCCAGATGGCTCTGAATCTCATGTCCTAATACTCAGTAATGTTACATCAAGATGAGTGCAGCAGCTTATTGCTGGGAAAAAAATGAGAATGAGAGCGATGGTAGTCTGGACTGGCGCCCCTACCCAGATAGCTGATCTTGTTCTTAATTATTGAAGGGATTGGTGTTCTGTTTCTCTTCTTTTCTAGGTATTGCGAAACACGTCGCCAGATTGATTTGCAATGATGGATATATCTTTTTTTTTTTTGTGTCCAGATCCAGATAAACTTTTAACAATATGAAGTTAAATCTTTCAATGTTGCAATTAAATATGAAATACAATATCGCAAGTGGATCTGCATGAACGGATCAAGACCGGAAGCTCTTTTGTAATTAACATCAGAATGCATCTGAACTTCAAGAGTCTATCCTACATTCAATTTTATGTTTTGCCTCAGTGTTCGTTCATATTTTCTGCAAGAAGGGATGGGAGAGGGGAGAACCAGGACTGTTGGGTTTATATGTTATTTATTATACTACCTTCCAGTTTATTTCAATAGTGCTTTCCAGCTGCATGTTTATTTGATTATGCCAGTTTGTTACTATTATTGCTCAATGCACAGATAATGCCATAGACTGAAGGGCTTAATACCCTTTTAAAAGGGAGAATGTCCTGCTTAGATATGACTGGTAATATGATTCCTGTTCTGTTTCCCAGTATCCATTTCAGTTGGGCTTAGTGGCTGCAGTAGTCCTGTCTGCTCTGGTGTCCCTCAGCAGACTCTACACTGGAATGCACACTGTGCTGGTGAGTACTTCAGAGACGTGTCAGGAACAATACGAAAATACTCTAGCAATACAGAATGCTTTTCATTTCTCTTATAATTTTAAAGCGCATCTGAAAGGTATTTTCCTTCTTCATATTCCAGGATATGATCTGCGGTGTCCTGATTACTGCTTTGGTGATGTCACCTACCTACCCTTTCTGGGACGTCTGCAACTGCACCTCACCAGGCCCTACACCCCGGTTTGGCCGTGGTAGTGCCCTTTCTCATGAGCTACTACTACCCAAGGCTGGACCATTACAGTCCGACCAGGGGTGACACCACAACTATCCTTGGAGTTGGGGCAGGGTGTACCAGCTTGGTGAAACCTACAAGCCTACGGGAACCGTGCCCCTTCACCTCCCTACCGCCTGTGACGATTGTCGTGTTAGTGGTTACCAGGCAGGTGGTGAAGAGCCTAAGCCTCCAGGAACTCGGTGCCTGGTTTGAGGTTTTAGCCAAGGACACAGAGGTCAAGCACAGACTGGAAATCGAAGTGCCGTTCAGGTTTGTGACCTACTCTTCCATAGGCATTGTTGCTGCAGTCCCAGTGCCAATGATCTACAGCTTTCTGGGATTATTGTAATGGGGATTATCGTTGCTGTTCCTTCAAAACCTGCTCAGATTGTGTGGTAATTCTATTTATTTTTTGGTTTAAGGAGACAAAATAAAGTGTTTTTCAAATGTTATTATGATGAGATATGGGGCCTCGATTTAGTGCAAAGTTTGCCACCCCTTTTATCAGAAAGGAATAAAACTTGTACAGCTAATGACAATCTAGTGAAAGTCACTGGAATACCTGGAATGGATGAAAAAAAATTAAACTTTAAGACCCCTGGTTCGTTAATGATTTAGCAATGAAAGCTATTTAGTGTTACAGCATTCTCACTTTTTTGGGTGTAAAGGTAACCGCAAAAAAAAACTACAAACACTAGTGTAGGTGTATATAATAAATAAAGATGCTTTATTATATCTGAAGTTACTTTAAAATGAAAACCGCTTTTATTGACCTTGTCTTTTGTTGGGTTTTCATAATACTTAAATGTCACCTGTCAGTTGCTGGATAATTTTGTCATCCAAATGGCTTACAGTTTTCTATGGAAAAAAAAAAAACAGTACTGCATATCATGAAATTATCTAATTAACAGGAATCTGGGCAGACTTTGTTAAGACATTAGCATACAGTTATTTATCTTGAATAGCAGCTGTCTATATGTACATGCCTCAATATGATCCAAACTTCATTTTAAAACTTGTAAGATACAACCCGGGTATAAAACCTATAAACACCTAGCATATCTAACAAGGATGAAACAATGCAATAAACCTTAAGGAGCATTACTATTATCATTACATTAATACATGTCTATAACCCCAGTACAGCGTTGTCTATTTAAACTAAATAATCTGTCCGTTAGCATTATTTTTCTAGACTGGCACAATACCAGTAAATGCGATGAATCAAATTCCTATTGCTTTAATGTGTTCTGTCTGGTATGTGGACTTGGGCAAGCTTTGTGGCTCTGCTGAGTTCTAATTATGCCGAGTGCCTGCATAAACACTTGATTGATAAGTAAACAAAAAACTAGTCCTTGGACAACACATTAAGGCTAAATTATTATTTTTTATTTTTACATTTTAATAATTCCTGATGTTTATTCAAACCAACCTAGATATGCATATTCAAATTTAGGTAGAAGTTAACTAAATATGCATTTCAGACATATTTAAAAACCTTCTGATAACTATTATATGTTTTCCTAATACAATAAAATGCTACAGAGCCTTATTACAGTGGTGACTGGGGGCCCTCCATCAAACATTAACCTATAATGTTTCAGTAAGCATCCTGGATAGAATGCAGAGAATGTTTCTAACAGCAGCACTCGACACAGTATTCCTTGAGTTTATTAAATATTTAACAGGAGAGATTGATACTGTCAGCACATGCTCTTCATAGAGAGGAAATGAAGGACGAGGCAGAGGGAGAGGAGGTGGGGGTTCGCCCTTCACAGAAAGGGCTCGATGTCGATATCCAGGGCGGAGCAGGGCATCGTCAGCTCAAACTTGTTGATGACATCAGGGTGAAGTACTCCCAGCCTTCCTATGCTCTGACCGTGGGCAAAAACCTCAGCGCAGCGGCCTGGGAAAAAGGTGGAGTCTGCCAGGAAAAGAAAGGAAGGGGAAAATGACAGCTCAGCAACAATTACAGAAACTGTAACATCTACATCATTTTCAAGGGAAATGGACAACAGATGGGCTAACATTTTAAACTAGAAATAAACTACTTTTGTAATGTAATGCACATGCATCCAAGTGGATTGCATATATATATATTATCTGAACACTTAATACCAGGGCTGGCTCACAAAAAATAGATAATGCCCACAGTATATCATTTTCAGTTTATTTTTACACCAGTCTTTTTATAACCTTAATATACTAAAATGCCCAGTGTGTTTGTGAAATAAGGAGACATGCCAGTTCAAAACAGACCACAAGCAAATACAATAAATAAAGCAGTGGTAATTAAGTATCGTACAAAACTCAATTTTGAATAAAATGCGCTGCATGTTCCAAAAACACTTAAATAAATAAATGATAAGTTACAATTATTTCTTTATGCTTTAAAAGCAAATGTGTAGCCTATCAAATTCTACTAATAAATAATATCTGAAAAGAAACAAAAAAACAGCCTAACAATGAAGGCAGACAATAAACTGCACTGACACCAGGTCAGAATCAGACTGCTCGGGTCAGACTTCTCATTTGCAATAGACTCCAGGGCTTTAAGTAACTCGCAGTTAAATAATACCTTCCAAAGGGCCTTCCCAAAAACCTGAAATAGTCACTGTGATGAACCCGGACTCTCTTTGATGACAACGAAGGGGCTCTTTGTTCAGTAATCCACTTCAGTGACCGCTCTTTAACACATTTTCAGCCCAATTGACTGTCAAAGAGCTAATGTGCTGCCTGGACTCCATAATCGCATTCCTTCTTTTTAATTGTTCCTTTCAAACATACACTCCTTTATAAAACAGCACAAAGTACAATAGATGTGCAATCGTGGAACAGTTCAATAGAGAGGCATAAAGAAGAAGAAAACCTTTTTTTTTTCTAATACATCCCTCCTCAGCCAGATGTAGTTTTCACTTTTCCGAGCAACTTAAGTTTTAGTTTTTCAATACACATTAAAAACAGTTAAATGGATTAGACAATGAAAAGTACAAAACTAGGGTAATTCTTTAAAGCAAAATGCAGATACCTGACAAAGCCCCCTTTTTTAGTGCATTATAATTTAAAAAACAATTTAAATAAATAAATAAACAAAAATATGCAAACGTTACTGCTTTTGTATAATGCCATGTATTGGAATAGCATAGAATTAGGTGGTGTTATTTTAGTAAATAAATTAATTGATTCTTGATTACAAAAATCGTATTCCCTGGAACAGAGGACTTGACCCACTAGAGGTAGTAGCCCAGAGACAATTGCGTACAGTATAGGATTGTCTGATTTTATTGAAATCATTACTTGTGAAAGGACAGTTTAGTTCTGGAGCACAAAACATTGAGGACTGAATGTGGCACAATGTTGTTTATAGAATGTTACTGTATACTCTGACCGATTGAAAAGTTCCATCCGAGGCTGCACAATGTCCAGTGCAAGGGGACTAACTAAGTAAATATTATTAACATTTCCATTGCATCTATGTGCATGGCTGCTCTGAAGAGTATGAACAGAAGAATGTATATTAAAACAAAAATTACCAAAATCAACAACTATTTTATTATAGCAGACAAAACCTATTAAGTTTCCACCAGATTCAGTGAATGTGTGGCTTAAATGTGTAATTACATATTACAGTAAATAAGCATGTGTCAATACATTTTACATGAAGCATGACATTTCAACACAGGTGGTTATGTTTGCATAGACCTTTGTAAATTAAAAGCAATATTAAACTACAGGCAGCATACCAGAGCAGTGTTCCCTACTTTCACCCAAAACGGATCAAACAAAAGAAATCCACAGGCTAAACTGCCAGCTGTGTTTAATTACAGTGATTGGGTTTTACACAAAGTTTAAATCTGGGCTTTTAAGACATTTACCTACAGGCATGCTCGGTGCCACTGAAAATATCTTTGGCTGAGGATTATGTTTAAAATGAGCTTAATTCGAGGCATCAAAAGGAGCCCAAGCACAGTGGGAGTCCCAGGGCCACAGCACACCTGCACAGGTAAGACTCCAGGAGGGGCTTTCATTTCAACCCACATGCTACTAATATATACCCAATACACTACTACCATAAGTATGTACTCAACCGCAATCTTACACAGAAGTGTATCACGCTCCCCACAGAGAAGACAGAGGAGCCCAGAATGCAAGGCTGAGTGAGCAATGTATGTTGATGAACAGTTAGCAAGACTTTCAAATCATTTTCAAATCATTCTTTGTATGCTTGTTTTGCCTAATCAGTATGATAATTAATCTCTAAAGAAACAACAATGTAGGATTTAAACACAGACCCTTTTATAACCCCCTCACAGCCCCCCCCCCCCATGAATATTGCAAAACAAATATACCCTTAAGAGATCTCTTCACAATCCTGCATATATTGGTGTCTTGAACAGATCACTGGGTTTGTTCAATACCAGAAAGGGATTCTAACCTGGCAGAGCCCCTTACCCTTCAATTACTACTTGACCTAGATCTAAATATTTATTAAAAAAATGCCAATAAAAAGCCTGCAAAGCAACACAGGTAATTAAAAAAAGGCACTGGATTACATGAGGAGATAAACATTGTTCTCAAAGAGAATCTCACTGATCGGATGTAGTGGACTCTAATCCTCTCATTGCAAAGGGAACATGACTTCATCTCTCAACGGTACCAGTGCCCCTCCACCCCAGATCCCCAGGGACATCACCGCAGACCTCCAGATAGCATCTAGCTCGCCATGCCTATTATAAAGGCTCCACTTCCACAGTGAACTCTTAAAAGGATTCCCATCGCACATTTCTCTTTCAGATGGCCACCGGCATCGACTGTATTTACTTATTCTGGCAAAACAAAATAAAGCTAGGGTCAGTTTACACTAAAAACAACTGTAAAGGCTTTGGGGAACATTGCAATTTCACCCATGTTTCCCGGCAGCTGCAATCTCCTACAGGTGTCTGATTATAAGTGCAAGAGGTTAGGACCTTGGGAAGGACCTGCTGGACAAATACGTTTAAAAGGAGGGGGCACAAGCATATGGCACAAAAATGGTTAATTACCCCTCAACTTAAAAAAGACTTAAAGGATAAAATGTCAGTGGGATACGTGCAATGCAATGACCAGCAGGGAAGTGAACACCTTAAAATACCCCTCCTCAATAAAGCATCTTTTTCTGTAAGAAATTCACATCCATGTTGGATGAGTGCCTCTCAGACTGCACTGAAATGCAGCAGCTGTTCCCAGTCATGCTGCCTTCTGATATGCCTCCCACCCTGGAGCTCACATGACACTCCCTGTAGGATTTCTCCTGCTGCCCTCTCGTACCATTAGGCTTCCTTGCAACACAAACAACATCAGGAAGGACGGCAGAAGAGTGAGAATTGGATAGGATATATACAGAATACTATGGGCATGCTAGCAAGCACTCGCACCCTCTCCCTTTGTAACCCTTATCCCAACTGCTTACAAGCTCATTAACTCTATGCCTTATTTGACTTTTGTACATGTCTAACTTCACTATAACGAATACCCGTTTTTAACGATCCCAACAGCAAGAACCGATTTTTTCAATGCAAACCACGACCACGTACAGGATGGATCCGGGTACAATGATCTCAGTACTGACTGACACTGAACTTTCTCCAGTGTCAAGTGTGTTATTCTCTCAGTCAAAACAAAGACCATGGTTAACTAATTCAAAGATAACGCTTATTCAAAGATGACCTATTGTAGTACGAATCATGCATGACGAATGCAATCGCTTCCTGTCAGTCATCTTCACACAAACTGCAACCAGGCAATGAGCGTGAGGAGCAATCTACGCTGGATAGTTTTTTCAAGAGAAAGGACATGTAATTACTGTATTCAGCATGTAAGTGTACATTCTTTCCTTTTTCATTTCTTTACTGTTTTCTCTTAAACATACCACAGGGGGGAATTAGTGTTGGTGTAATTTATATGTGGAAACAGGTTTGTTTTGTGTGCTTTTTGGAGTTATGTTTGATCAAATGATTGTTTACAAACGGGCGCTCGATTGAGACTTGCTGCCTGCCTGTCTTCTGTATGTGTCCTCTGTGCATTACCATCGCTGGTAGCGTCACATGACCCATTTGTTTACTTTCTGTTTTGTATTTAATAAATCTTGCGCACCTGTGCCGGCATTTCAACTCCAACTCCTCGTTTATGAAATGCATTGTGAACGTGAAGAGTCCCTACTTGTAATGATGCCCCCAAGCCAAGCCTTCTACTACTTTAGATCAGCATTTATTTTAGTAGCTTTCACAAATATCTAGCCATTATTCAAATGCATTCCCGCAATAATATGTTACAGCGTGTTTCCTGCAAAAAACACTTGTTTTGCAATATCAAATTAAAAGTGACATATATTAGGTCCAAAGGTATGTACATCTAGAAACTAGTTCTCAAGGTCTATTGTCAGAGGTGAAGCAATTCCAAAATACCATGAAGGCTATCCCCTGCAAATGTAACTGGTCCTCTAACAAAGGACTGCTTCCAGACAAGGACTGCAGAAAATACCACCTCTTCAGCAACCCGAGCTATTGATTGTGTTAATGGGCTCTTCAGCGAAATGTCTTCAGAAAGCTGGGGACTGCTCAATTTCCATGCCTTTGAAAAACAATCTTTATTTGTAGTCCTTCAGCTTTAGAAGGGCATTTTTATTCACCCTAAAAAAGTCTAAGTATTCAATCTGTACAACTGTAGCACTGCTGCTAAGATGAACTTAACTTTGTTTTTTTGTTTTTTTTATTGAACTAGATTCCTGTAAGTAACCAGGTATGGAAATAAAACTCCCGTTGCATAGCAGTTAGATCTTGCTCCTAATTGTATTATTACCTGTACTGTGATTCTTGAAATGTATTTTTGTTTACGACTGTAAGTCGCCCTGGATAAGGGCGTCGGCTAAGAAATAAATAATAATAATACTACTACTAATAATAATAATAATAATAATAATAATAATAATAATAATAATAATAATAAGGGTGTCTGTTAAGAAATAAGTAATAAAAATAATAAGACACACCTGAGCTTGTTACCTATACACAATCAAGCTTGTAGTAAAACCTGGAATGGGTTAAACTGCTATGCAATAGGAGTCTTACTTCCATACCTTTAAGTAAGATGTGGTGTGCAACTTGAGCTAACCCAAGAAGCTATTTTAGATTTTAAAGACTGTTAATAACTGTTGCTTCCTTGCATTAGCTAATTATGCATCCCTGTAGGGCAGTGGCTTCCAACTCTGTTCCTCGGTCTGCTCCAGTGCAGGACTTTGTTCCAATCAAATCCTAAATTAGTTAGTTGACTCTTATCTGGATAAATGAACAAATTTTGGACCTGCTTGGAAAAAAATACCTGGACCGGAATGGATTTTGAGGGCCAGAGCTGACAGTCATGACTGTAAGGACTTATATGTAGGGGCCGGATTTAAAACAACCTTAGTAAATCAATAAAATGCAGAACCATGCTGACAGAACCTTCCTGATCAACAAGGTGCAGAGTAAAGAAACATCCACAGGTCTAGCAAGTTTGGGGGTCTCACATTCTGTCTGCATTTTGTTCCATTATTAAAACATTAATCCATAAAATGCACTGATTATTACATTTGAAGATCATCAGACTAGACTACACTGAAGTCAGGTCACACAATAGGAGCAACTGTCCTAATGAATATACTGTTCTAATGAATATACTGTCCTAATGAATATGAAGCAAGTAAAGCTGTCAGTTTCCCCCACCCTGCAATAAAAAAGTCAGCTTCTACTATAGAAACCTGGACAAAAACCCCCAAATAATGGATTTTCAATCTTTCAGTTAGGATACTCCATGTTCCCTGAATTATCACACAGCGGGAACAACAAAGAATCTGTACAAACTCTCAAATGAACTTGTCCTTAAACTGTTGTATCTGGTAAGTAAGGCATTCCAATACAGACTATGTCAGATTGATGCAATGACCTGCTTGCACCATTAATTCGGAGAATTAGTTGAACACACGAAAAAGGTGTTAAAATAATAACTCCCTGAATTTACAAATCAAGAGCAGATGTACATGTCAAAAAATCACACAGCGAGTGTTTCCCCTGGAGCAAGCATGTCCTACACATCTGGGAAAGGCGTTAAGAATCAGCCCCTGTAAGGTGCTGACATCGTATTGTTAAACACTCATTCCTTCAACACAGTCTGCCAGATGTGCTAGCATTAGTACTGAATGCATACAGCATACATACCCTCCCCAGCTTGAATGTAGTATCCCTTTTCTCTGCCAGGTTTAACATCCAACAGCTGCATGGTCCTGTCCAGCAGGCCATGGATGACCTCGAACCCGGGGCTTTTGTTGTAGTAGACTGCACAGAGCCGTCTGTTGTTCCTCGCACCCACATCTGTGTCAAAAGACACGGACAAGTCAGCCAACCGCTTGCCTCCACAATGCTTCCCATCTTCTTCATAACCCACTGCATGGAGTAATCTCTGTGGACATGCCTCCTCACCTTTGCTAATATGTCAAGCTCCTTTTATGATTCAGACCATTATAGTGTTTAATATGAATTATTAACCCTTTGGAGACAGTAATGCAATCGCCCCCGAAGCTGTGAACATTCTAGATAAGACAGCACTCTACTCTTTAAAAAAATCAAACCACAATGACTAGAAATTTGACTTCTCTGAACTGTGCTTTCATTTTGCAGTACCTCGAAAAAAGAAAAACTCTGTTAATCATTTTTATAATCAATTGCATTTCTATCGTCTTCTGTCAGCAGGAACCGTTACACCTATTGACAGCATTCACAAAAAGGTTCAAAAGTTGCAGCCTTAAAGAAAACAAACCTAAAAGGAAATCCTTATCTGTAAAGTTCAATATGTAATCAATCGGTTATGTCACGAGCAACACAAGCACACCTCTTGTTTCGTCCTTCAGCACCACGTCAGAGATTTCAAACAGCTTCAAGGGAAGAGGCATTTTCCGGTTTGCTGCCACAGTCTTGAGAAGGCCAGAGAGGAGGGTCGTGCGCGCCACCTGGGGGAAGAAATGGGAAATTCTGCTTGGGGTGCACTTGCAATTCCTCACCTGCACCACGAAAGAATAAAACCAACGTAGGAAGGCCATCTAGTGGCCCAGTTAAGGAATGAACCAATGAATTTACTATCCTGGTTAGAAAATACAAATACCTAAGCAAACTGTGTGAAAATATGAAATTTGTATTTGTATGTGCCATGCGAGGCATAACGAATAAGCATAAAGGGAGAGGGAAGATTGTAAGATTTCAATATTTACTTGTTATCCTATAAAACAACCCTGCTTTTGCACTGTGTAATTGATCCAAGGCTTTGCATACTGTTATTTACATACAGCAATAATACTCTCTTGCTGTTCCTCTGACCTGGAATTCTGCTGTTTTGGGGTTGGCTATGTGTGCCGCTTTCGTGCTGGAGATGTCCTTGTTGAGTTTTTCTGCAATGTCTTCCTGAGAGCACTGTAGGAAGGCAGAGATGTCACCTTCATACAACACGGTATAATACACCTGAACACCATTTATCAAGATACAGAACAGTACAGTACTTTTATATTGTGCTACATCAGCTAAAGAAAAGTAGTCTACAGAGGCATGGTTTTTAAAATAGATTTAAAACATGGTTCATTATACCCATTTTTTTTTTTACTATTAATGCTATATATTATAGTGCACTCCAAATGCATTTTTGGGCTGTTTCTCAACATCAAACTAAATGCCCCAAACACAGTCTAGGCCACCAACTAACTGGGAATAGAATAGTGTATGTTGCAATCTTACAAACCCTACACTGATAGAAGCATGACCCTTTTCATACATAAGAAATATATTTGGTGTTTGTTCAAATAATAACTTACCAAGGCAAAGGTCAGAGCCTCTGTGAATCCAGCAGCTGCTACGTCCTGTCTTAACAGCTCTGTTAGTTTGTTCAGAGGAAACTGTAAGAGAGAAAGAGCATGATATTTACATTGTTAATTTCATTGTTTCATAGATCGAACAGGATCTACCTGGACCTGTTTACCTTACCAGAAATAATCACAATAAGTGAATGCATTCAGAATTGTTTTATATGATTCTAAAGAACAAGAGATATTGCTAGCTTTGGGTTTTGTATTGTCAGTTTCTTGACAGATCTTTAAATCTGCCCACCTGATTGGCTACAGTGTAAGTTCGGGGGATGGTCCTCTTGAGGTTGTTAAAACCGTAGGCCATGGCGGCGTCTTCCACAATGTCACAGGCGTGGATGATGTCGGATCTGGTAGGAGGGATTTCAACCTCTATCTCCCCCCCTTCTCCTATCACCTCTGATTTCAAGTACATCCGAGTCAACAGCTTAGCTATGCTTTCAGGGGTCTCACTAAAATAAGACATAAAACAAACAACTATCACAACAGTCGAGGTGCAGTAAATCATAAAGCAATGCGATCTTTGCAAGTGTGCTTGCATGAAAGTCTTCTGGACAGAGGGTAATAAAACATAAAACCGTCTAGAACTGTTTCATGAACATCACAGTTTTATTCGTAACTTATAAAAACATACTTCTCAATTAAAGATTTGTGTCAGGTCAATGTATATTCACAGTACATGTTATGAAAGGGAACTTCATGTTATAGTAATCAACACTATACCCGTTTATAAATAAATAAATAGATAAATAAATAAAGTTAGAAATCCAAAACTTACTTGAATCCTACTTTTTTGTTGATAAAATCACTAGTTAGTGTCTCCTTCCTGTAAGGCAATTCCTGATAGGGGTTAAAAAAAACAGTAAAAAACACAAATCTTCAAAAAACATTTTGTTTTAATATTCCATCTGAGAAGTAAGAGGTAGGGAGGATTTGTAAGTCAAGCCAAATGCCCCAAGCCTAATTTAAACACTACAACTATTTTACATTGCAACCAACTTTTGCCAGAAAAGATTACAAGTAAATATTTCAGGTGACTTTGATTATAAGTACTTACAGGGTAAATACAGATCTTCCCATCTGGATAAACAACCTCTGCTGCCTCAACACTGCAGTGACATAAAAGTGGTATTATATTTACGTTCATAAAAACAGAGCTTGAAAAATGAATTTTAACAACAGAAGCTCCATCTTCTCTCACTTACGTGAAGGGCTCGTCACAATATTCACTGAACATTGTAACCACCATGTCAAGAACTATTTTAGCCTGAAAGGAAGAAAAAATGAATAAATGTTACTTCATTACTATCCATACCCCCCAATGGAACAGCAGTCCATTTGTACAAAGCTGAGGCTATTTTCAACATTAATTACCTTTGTAACATCTGTAGCTGTGCACTCAATAAAAACATTCTTTGTATTCAGAGAAATCTTTGAATGGTCCCCTAAAGAGTGAAAAATGGTTATTGATTTTGATAACAGGCCAAGTGTATTCTATCCCTTCATCTCATTGAGTTTATTAAAAAAAAAAAAAAAAAAACATAAACACCTGACACTGGTGACCTCATTCGCCACACATTACCATTTACAAGTATAAATAAATCATCAAGAAAAACTGAGGGACCACGAAGCCAATTTGTGGCTCGGAACTTGGTTTCAGGCCACTGCATGGCACACCAGGGGAGACGGGGTTTGATTCAGCAAAGGCCTCATGCTAGGTCTCCTGGAACCAGGATTCAAGCCACTGTTCCTGAAAAAGTGGCTTTGTGTTCCCTCAGCTTAAGCAACAAAGACTGATCTGCTAGATCTTTAATTAAAAGTGGTTCAAAAAAACATCACCTGTTCTATTTCAATTATGCAAATACCGAAGATCTAAATTTTGCCTCATGTAGCACTGGGAGTTCAGCTTCTTTCCATTTATGACACTTACCGTTAATAATAGGTGGCATAGACAGAACTATCCCATTACTGTCATAAATAACAGGGTAGACTGGCTTATCTTCTATAATGTGCAGGAAGTGGCGCAAATGGCTATCAGTCTTTTAAAAAAAAAAAAAAAAAAAGAGAGGAGAGAAAATAAGCTTTCACTTATTAGGAAATTCCTGAGATCATTCAGTTTCACTCTTTAGCTTGAGAGTATTACACAGTTTCTACAAATCAAGGCAACACATTATTGTAAACAGTTAACTTGGTGGTGGGCTGATAAAGCTGAAGTAAACATCTCTTAAACAGATCTTAAGCCTGGGACAATTAGGAAAAACTGCTCATGACCCAAGACCTTCTGTTTGTAATATAGATAAGCTGACATATTTTGAGAAACTTCTACTCTTACCTTATAGAGGTTCATGAGTTCAGGAGCGGTATACTCTTTGCTCTGGTTCAGAGGTTTGAACTTAATGTCTGCTGGAGGTTTTGCAGTGAAGGTAAATGGCCCAGAAATGGTATCCAGATCATGAGTGCCAATGGCAACCAGGGTCCTCTTCCTGAAATTTAGAAGTTAAAAGAAGAAATGCAAATGCATGGGTTAAGATTATCTTTAAATAAAGAGAGACACATACAAAATACAAGCTATCTGTCAAATTACATATAAAATAAAGTGACCATTATTCGCTGTCTATCCCGGTTGCATTTGCTTTGGGAGGGAGCAGAGATTCCTGGGAGTGGACTGACCTGCACACGTTCTGGTGTAGCTTCTCCTGCAGCTCAATGAAGCTCTCGTATCTGTCCTTGGTGAAAGTGATGTTGCGCAGTACAGCGGCTACAGCATGGGGGCGCACCAGGGCAGTCTGCAGGGTTTGCAATGAACAGCACTGAAGTTAATCAGCTAGAACAGTAAAAGACCACTTTGATGTTTAGGGATCTTCCCCCACCCCAAATATTAACTTCCTGAAAATGAACTCACTTTTTATTTGGGCATTGGGGGTAATGCAAATGGCACCATTCAGTTACTTTGTAGCACAAGAAAATGTTAGTAAACATTTAATTTAATTAACTAATAAAGGCTGGTTCAGACATCAGTCATACAACCACCAGGAAACATTTGAGCAAGGCAACCCCAGCTAGAGCTGAAAAAACTATAACTACCAGTTCACGTTGGATCACCAGTCAGTCAAAACCTAGGAAATAGCAATCACCCTTAGTGATGGTTGCATGATTGAAATAAGATCCAGCCTTTACAACAGCAGCATATTTTTAGGAGGCCCAGATAACTTTTATTGAAATGTGGTGGCTTAATAGTGTAACAATGGGCTGACAGAGAGGATAGACCAGATCAAGTACTGTACAACTGCCACAAACCTCCTCTGTGATGATCAGTCTCTGCGGTTCTCCATCAACTGGATTAACTCGCTTGTATCTTGGGGCCTCTGTCCTGTATATAGAATAAGAAATGTACTTTGGTAAAGGCATTCTTTACGGTACTGAGCTGCAGAACCTCTTATTTAGACCAAGTGGAGCACATTACCTCTCTTTGAAAACCTGCAGCCCTCGGACCAGCCCCTCCAGACACAGCAGATCATACCGGTTGGCAGGAACGTCAATTTTGTACAGAATGACATCCGAAGCTCCCTCTGCTTTCACATCGCCTTGTTCTTTACTGATGATATCCTTTTCTGAGGTCTGGAAACAGCCGGCAAATGTAATGGTTTGTTATAGGGGTGTCTGTGCATCTTTCGTCAGCAGCGAAATACTGTCAAAATACTTGCAAAGACAAGTTTGCTGGGCAGGCTAAGCTTTTAAGTGTGTATGTGGGTTTGTGTGCTAAGAAGCCATGCCTACTGAACAATACAGTTAAGTACTTACTATTTCATCGAGTTCCAGGCCAAACTCAAAGCAGAGTTCATCAAATTCCTCATCAGCTGCAAAACATAAAGACAAACAGTTAGTTCTGTTAAAAGTATGAGGTTGGACTGGTTCCTGTCTAACCTGCTTCCATTCGCTCTGAGAGACAGGAGAGGAGATAATCATGGGTGTGGACTGACCAATGCTTACTGGACTTGTGGCTACTGCAAAAGCATGCCTAAATGCACGCAAGGTAAAACAAGAGGGGCTGGGGGAGCTACCGCATGGCTGTTGTGACAGGTAACATAATAATACATCGTTGTGTCATTTGGAGCCCCCTACAGGTATATATATTTTTGACATGTTATTATTTTACTATTACCACAAGGTGATCCAAATATGACGTGGAAAATGTATGTGTCCAGATAGAACTCCAGAATACTATGCCTTATTGTAGCACAACACAGAACACTCTGTATACACGAAGGCACTGTCATACTACGAATTACAGACACAGTACTACTGATGCAATCGTATTGAAATCAATCCTCCCATCGGCAGCGAATTCATTCATTCTAGTACAGGCAGACAGAAACGGAGTCGTACCAGCGAGCTAATACTTGAAGTTCAGTATCCCAGTTATCAGTTTCAGAACACTGTTGACCTTCATTTTTACAACATAGACAATAAAACAATAACTGTTTAAAGGACTCACTGTATTCCCTGCCCAAAGCTTGGAACAACAAATCCCTTTTCACACTGACAGTCGGCATGCTCGTTACTCGTCTTGTCTTCCTTACTAGTACACCGGTTTCGGCTGACTGCAAGAACTCCTGAGTCCTTTGTTTATCAATATCACATTTATTAATACAAATAAGATTAGCAGAATATTTGAGTATTATATTATGGTGTGATTACATGAGGTTTGAAAAAAAAAATATGTATTTCTTATAAAAGGAAATATGTGCGTTTTTATTATTATTATTTTGATATTTTAGGCAAACGGGTGGCCATCTTAAATGTAGGACCCAAGTCAATGTGTAGACATCGGAATAATTTGCATATGACACATGGGGCGCGTTCACGACACTTTATTTTGCCGGCTAGATTGCAGACGGGAGTCTGCGCGTAACGTCACGGTCTGTGCAGACGCAGCGTGGACAGCTTTGGTAGATGAACAACAGTTCTGAGCAGAACCAGAATGAAGGCGGTGTTGAGAGAAATTCTAATCGCAGAAGAAGTGGATGGAATCGAAGTTCCCTTTGTATTAAAAATGTAAAGAATTGTTTTATTGTGTACATTTTGATATTTACCATTGATTTTACACAGGTTTCCAATCTACATTAAATGTGTGCTCTGACAAAAATACACATGTAAAACATATTTGCTTGTCAGGCTTACAACTTACAAATGCACATAATACGTGGAAAGTAAGTTATAATGTATACGTACATAACTAAAACATGCACGCATATATTTTATTTTATTGTTGAACTGTGTCAAACTTTATTTCTGTTTTACTTTGCCTAGCATGTATTTCATTAATGGCATGACTCGAAGGCGATTCACACCCCCTGACTAGGTGGCAGTAGCACATGGAGTGAGGATTGGATCTGGTTGCTACACACTTCTTAGTCAGCCAGCGCTCGTCTATTGTTTTGAGCCGCGGCTGCTCCAGCGCAGGACCTCTTGAGAAGCTGCGCGGCTGTGCAGACTTTTAAGCCCGTGGATGCGTGACCTGGTGACGTCTTTTCCGGCTGAGTTCACGATGAATTTGGACAGGTTTGCCACAGAATCTGCGCAGACTCAGTAAATCCTGCGTGTCATGAACGCACCCATGGACTGTGTTATTTAAGTACTTCTCGGTGTAGCCGTGGCAATAAAGAGGTGGAAATGCAGTTGTGCTTTTTGTACTTGTTAATTATGGATGCAAGATTGTTGTTTGCGGGTGTGTCGTTGAGATGGGGGTTGTTCCCCAATGCACACTAGGGCGCCATTTAGCAAAAAAAAAAAAAAAAAACTACAATAAATACACACCTGCAGTATTTTGACGTACAAGCGGCCTTTAAATAAGTAAAAAAAAAAAAAACAACAACCCCCAAACAACTGTAACTGAAGTAAATTATTGATACTTTATTTAATTAAAATAGTATTTTTTGGCATAGATCTAGAAAAACGGGCCAGCTGAAATAATTCGAATACTGAACTAAACCAGCCAAATCCTAACCCAAATCGAAAGACAGTTTACATTGCTCCGTCTTTCTGTGCAGTTGCAATTACATCCCTGGTTTTGAAATACATCCTGGGAAACTTAACACATCGAGTTTACACCGTTACGGGAACTTGTGAAATGTCATGACATTTCAGAAACTGTGCATTAGTGTAATTACAAAGAAGAACCAAACTTGAGTTCGTGCTTGTAGTTGATAACCGTGGAAATAAACGTTGCAATGCTGGGCGTGCCTTATTATGTTTGAATGACTCGACGAAGTTGTGGCAGGATATTGTAAACTCCCACGACCTGGTGTTCTTGCATGACATTTGTTGTGTTACGATTAAGAGGTATAACAGATACAGTGTATTCATATTGGGTGCTTCTGTTCCTGAACTAGGCGACTTTTTACGTCTCGGAAGTTTCGGGCAAACGAACAGCAGGCACTGATTTCTTTACTTGTATAATACACTTTTTTTCTTTATACCGGCCATGGTGAAGATTGAGTTCGCTCCGATAAATATTCCTTTCAACAGACGCATGCAAACAGCTGCTGTACTGTATTGGGTCTTCACCTTTCTTTTTCTGGGTAATTACAGTAAATAGTTTTCATTGTTATTCTTTAGTTGCGATGTATGCTATATGCATCTGTCACAGTTTATTCAGAACTTGCATATGTTATTTATGGGTTTGGGGTTTTGTTTTGCATTGTACTGTATTTTTTTTAATAATTATTTTTAAAAGCGAATGTTAATGAATACGTTATATGTTTGTGTTATTAATGTTTGTGTGTGTTTGACAAAAAAAAAAAGTTTGCCAAAGAGAATGTTTTTTAAAGTTTTGTCATACCCAGATTTTGTCAGTTAAGGAAGAGTATTTAAGCAAACACTGAAAAAATAACTATCTGAGAAATGATAGGAAATTATTATGAGAATTGTTCTGAGATGGATAGCAGTTTGATCCATTCCGGGTTTTACGATGAGTTTAGTAAGACATTCCTTAGCTTGCTAACTACACTGTAGCTAATCAAGCAGGTAGTAAAACCTGGAATGGGCGGAACTTCTATACAATAGAATAATTATTTCCATTCCTGTGGTTGACTGTAAAGTTCAAACTCTACTTCCAGTTATGAGGCACAAAAAAAGCCTACTTGTCTTGTGAGTATACAAATGTCACAGGATGAGCAAAGGATGAGCGGTAATCAAACCCCATGATTTCTGGGGTTCTGGTTGCGACCCTTTTGTTGTGACCATTGAACTAAACTGCATCACAATGAAAGCATGTAATATCATATTAGATGCATCTTTGAATATTTCTAAACTAAAAGATGCACAGGCCAGTGTAGTTTTAAAATTATTGGTTGCCTGAGTCCATATCAGCAGTAAAATATACTAAAAACAAAACAAAAAAAAAAAAACATTGAAAAGGGACTGGACATCTTTGGGGGGATGTAAACAAACTGGATTGTCAACACAATTGTATTTATTAAAGAACAATATTTTAGTTGTGTTTGTCAGTCTCTTCTCGAGAGAGGTCCAGGTTAAGGGGTCTGTTGCAGAGCTGCAAGGGGAAACACTCGCTATGCCTGACTGTAGTCCCACATGCCTCGTACCTTCTCTGAGACACTGCTTGGAAAAGTGCTCAGGTTAACTTCAATTCAGTTTGGAACGTATTTTCCACATAATTTGCTGAGTGATTTTATAGCCACCTCAGTATATAGTATGCATGTCAACAGGGACAGGTATTTGTAGTGAGTGTGTTTAAATAAGCCCCTTTGTTTTTTCCTGCATGCAGCACAATGTTGTATGGGGGTGTATGTTCTGGCTGTCCTGAGTGGGTACTGGCACTTTGCTGCTCTCTATGGACTGTGGCTGTATCTGGACTGGGACACACCCCAGACTGGGGGTAGGAGGTGTGCCTGGGTCAGGAAATGGACAATCTGGAGGCATTTCCGAGATTACTTCCCCATTCATGTAAGTCAGCTGTGCTGTATGTTTTCCTAAAGACATAACATGTGAAACCAGTTACAAGCATACTCAACAAAAAACACATGCAGGAATTTGTTTTGTTTGTTGTTTTAGTAGCTTGTTTTAAAATTGCTGTGCTATATGGATCATATGCATGCTATCTAAATATAGATTTTTAATGAATGTATTTAAAATGGAATGCTAATGGAATCATTTGAATTGATTCCATCAGATTGATATAAGGTCAGTCTATTTCTCAATTAGATTGCTTCGATGGAAAGCTTTGTCATACACTCCCTGACATTTATTATTCTTTTCAGAAATTAAACCACTGAATTGTTTATGTGAGAACAGCCCCTCTAGGGGGCACATTTTCAAAGCATGTTTGCTCCAGTTAAATTAACTCCCGTTTTTCAAAAGGAGAAAATTCAACTGTAATGTTACAAAAAAAAAAAAAAGGTTTTCTTGTTGAGAACAGACAGGCGTTCATTTTAAATTTACAAGCATTAACCAACAGTCCCACCATACGGGTTGCTGGCAGTTATTATGTGCCCTGATGTGTTGAAGTGTTCAGAAACAGGGTGCCATGAAACTAACTGGTTTCTTTGTTTTGATGTGAAGCTCATTAAGACCAGTGATCTGGATCCCAAGAACCACTACCTGTTTGGGTTTCACCCCCACGGAGTTCTTGTTGCTGGGGCCTTTGGGAATTTCTGCACGGAATACACAGGATTCCAGGAGCTGTTCCCTGGTCTGACCCCGTATCTTCATGTGCTTCCCTTTTGGTTCCGATTTCCTTTTTTTAGAGAGTACGCCATGAGTGCAGGTAACCCTTTTGACCTGAAGTTAGATACTGGATGTACAATGTGCATGACACTATTTGTAGAAGTTATAAATACATGCTACTAGCAATAGTCCTGCATCAACTTGCCCTTGTTGACATATTCGTCAGTCACATGGTGCATTTAGTGGCAACGCCCAATCTTCTTAAAGTTGATTGAACAATACAAACTTACACACATTTTGCAGTTTTAATAACAGAAATATAATTAAAAACAGATATCATTCTTGTGCAGTAAAATTTCATACAGTTTTCCTCAGTTCTTATAACATTTTGATGATGTATTTTATCTCATGGTCCAACATGAATCTTGTAATCTCATTTTGTACTTTAAGGGTTCTTTAGAACAGATGTAATCAGGTATATAACCCCTTTCATTACTGAAAGTGAGCATTTCTAACCTTTCCAAATGTTCTGCCATCTTCATTGAAGAATGTTACCCAAGCAGTGAATGTTCTAGTACTTTATATCAGGATCTTGGACATGTCAGACAGAAAATAGAAATTGAACACCAGAAAATGACTTTTTAGGCGTCTGTCAGCAAAGTGTGCAGTGATGAATGTGTTAAAGATAAAGGCGTTTGTCATCAGCGTAAAGATACGAAATTGTTTGCTCATTAGATGTATAGAAGTACTCAAAAGAAACGGTTTCACAACGACACTGATAAAGACTCCTTGTTGCAATGTTTGTCTTTTACTTGTGTAAACTGGGACAAATGGGTGGTGTACAGACATATTAACTAAATAGAAGGTACCAGTCCACTGGCTTGGGTTGAAAACATGACAAATATATTATATTTTGTGTAGCTGTTTACTTATGTAAAGTGATTTGTTGAACTTACCTGACAAAGCCACCTTTATTAAACTATCTGAACCATCCAAACTGGGCAGAACAGCTGCCAGTGTAGTCTTACTCCATGTTTTACCTTGCAGTTTGAGGTCAGTTAAATTGATGAGAACAGGTGGAGACTGGGGCAAAGGTTACTGGGGCTTTAATCACAGTGTTAGAATGTGTGCTGCTAAACTGGTATTAACAACAATACCAGATAGTAGAACAAAAAAGACGCAAGGGTGATTTTCAAATAAACTTGGATCAAAATGGTAAAATATTCTTTAAAAAGGTAAAAAATCTAATACAATCAGCCTAACTATACTTTAATAACTAATACATTCATTTCAAGTTCCTTATCTTTATCAGGGGCTTTGAAATGTATTTGCTTATTGGCAACGCCCAATCTTCTTAACGTTGACTGAACAATACAAACTGTATTTGCTTACGATTGTAAGTCGCCCTGGATAAGGGCGTCTGCTAAGAAATAAATAATAATAATAATAATTTTGCCAGAACTTTGAAAACCAGCCCAATTGTGACTTTTTAATTGTTCTTTTGTTGCCAACGAAAAAGTAAATGTTGGGACATTACCCTATAAAACAAGGAGAAAAAACGAATATTCAGTACCTTACACCAGTGAGCTTCAAAAATGTGCTGTTTTAAATAGATTTGAACCCTTGCATTTTATTTGAAAAGGTTTCTTTCTGTGTTTTTGTACTGCACCTCTTATCACTGTGTTACATCTCATTGGTGTACGGCAGGTCTAGTTTCTTGCTCCAAGGAAAGTGTGTCCCATGTTCTGAGCCAGGGTGCGGGGGTCGCCTCTGTCATTGTGATCGGCGGAGCCGAGGAGTCTTTAGAAGCTCGGCCAGGAAGTCTGACTTTGCAAACACTCCACAGGAAAGGCTTCATCAAGCTCGCTCTCAAACACGGGTAAATAATAGAAATGCCCGCCAACTGCATCATGGGTATTATTTTTGTCTGATTGAGTTGGTATGGTCTTGGCTGCCCATCATGGCCCTATTATTATGGGGCGCTGTGTTTATATGAATTGAAGCAGATTTTTACGGTTTTAAATGTTTTAGGGCGCACCTGGTTCCAGTGTTTTCCTTTGGCGAGAATGAAATCTTTAACCAGCTGGAGAATCCCGAGGGTTCCGTCGTTCGGAATATCCAGAACAGGCTTCGGAAAATAATGGGATTTGCCTTGCCTTTGTTCCATGCTCGAGGGGTATTCCAGTACAGCTTCGGGGTCATGCCTTTCAGAAAGCCTATCTACACCATTGGTAAGATATTGGGTTATACAACTGCACGTCATAAAGGTTTGCCATGGTACATTTGCATTGTCATTTTGCAGTTTTTTTCCATGCTTTTCCCATGGATGTACTATGCAGTTACCATAGTTTGCTATGTTTTACTTTTTTTTAAATATGCTTTTACCATACCTCTCTGGGCTATAGTAATGCTTCCCTATGCTTTATAAACACTTTGTATGGGAAACGTGTATATGGGGCGACCAGGTTGAAAGCAATTTACAAATCAGTCTCATTTGGAGTCACTAGATGCTCAAAAGACTTGAAAAACTCCAGAAAATATCAGTTTTGGTAGGCGAAGGAAATTAAAAAGCAATACCAGGAGATCTTTGACCTTAATATCTGGTTGCAGAGTGCTGATGCAACAGGTGGCTACAGGCAAACTGCAGGTTCAATATGATCTTTCACCTAGATCTTTCCAGTTTGACGTCACATAGTCATCATTACACAATAATAGTATTCAGTTTAACGTGACTCATCAACTGCCTTAAAGTGAGAACATCTGTGTGTCAAATGGAAATCTCAAATCAATTGCTTGAAATATTTGCCAAGTTAACCACAATGGATTTGGTTTGAGTTTGCCTCAACTATTATTTTCTAAAAGGGACAAAAACATTGTTACGTTATGGAGGAACCACTTAGTTGTGGGTAGAAGCAGTAAAATTATGGTTTTAGTTTTACATAACATGAATCATTTTCCAAATCCCTTACAGAAAATGAAAAAAGGAGGCAACCAGAAAATGTAAATTCATTTGAAACTTTAACATACTGGTTGTTTTGATTAACAACAAAGAGGTTCTGATCCAGAATACAGTAGGATTATGAGCCTGATTTTGAAGTTGCAAATTAGTACAAGTAATATTGTACAACTAGAAAGAAGCTACTTAGTTACAAGGGGAAGTGTGGAATGTGTGCAGAAGAGCTGTGTAAAAGTGTTTGAACTTAGTACAAATTACAATTTTGATGACCTTTAACTTAATTTCTCTCATGTGGGGGGTGGCCAACATAAATATTATTAGTATTGTTTTAAATCTTCTTTCAAGGGCTTTTGAACAAAATAAATAATGAAGTGAGTGTAAGTCACCGATTGTAAGGGTTTGAGCAACCCCCTCAAACCACTTGAGCTGACATGACCCCATAGTGATGTACAGATTATTGCTTTCAATTTAGAAGACTTGAAGGCTAACACTGGCCACAACATGCCAGTTAAACACAGCACCTCTTCGCCCTGGAGCTAATCCATTGACCTTTCTAAACCTTGCTTAGTCATCCGCTCAGATTCAGGTACGGGAATGAATTGCAGTCCAGTGTAACCACACAACTACTTCCACTCTAAGACCGTTGATGATAGCAGCCACCACCAAAGCACATGTTGTTTCCACTGGTTACGATTCAGACAGTGCCCGGAACCCCACACGTTGCACTATTAAAACCTGGATCATTTCAAATCCAAGAGCTTTTGTGCAAATATGTAGAAACAATGCTAAATTCGGTCTCATTTTCCATGTCTTTCTTTGGCAGTTGGGAAACCCATTGTCGTGGAACAGAATGCAAGCCCAACCACTGAAGAGGTGGATAAACTACACCAGAGGTACCTGGATGAGCTGAAAGGGCTGTTTGAGGAGCACAAGGCCCAGTATGGAATACCAGAACAAGGTCATCTTGTCTTTAAATGAGAGCTAATTTGCAAAGCTGACAAAGTACAGGCTACTGATTGATTGTTTTAGGGGTTATTGAACCCCCATTTACCTAACAGATCCGTGTCTTGTACCCTTATAAAAGTTTCCCATAGAAAAAGCACAGCAAACTGTAATAAAGCGTAGTGAAAGCACGGTTAAGCATTGTAAAGCGGAGAGTTATCGTAAAGCAGATTAAAATGGCAAACCATAGGAAAACTGCAAGCTTCCTGTTTAATATTACAATGGTAAAGGTGCTTAGTAGATCTAGTACAGTTGAAAATCTTGCACACTTTTAGGCAGAAACAACAAAATAAAGAACTATATATCCCAAGTCTCAATGAATCGTGCAACAGTCCAGGGATTTTATACATTGGAATAGAGAAATCAGTACGCAGCACATACAGAAAACCGACGAGATAAGTGCAATATATGATTGGTCTGGTTTTTTTTATAAGTATACTTTATATCTATGCATGTGTTTGTACTGTTATTATTTGATTATCAGTAGTAATTAACTAAGTTTTTCAGTTCACAAATTCATACTTAAGATGCATGTTTTTTTTTTAAATTGTCCATTTATTACACTGAGTCAGAAAAACTTTATAAATAAAATAAAAGTTTACAGTTTCAGTTAACTTCAGAACTGTTGTTCTTGTAAAGTTTTTTTCATCTCCCTATTTCTTACTGCACGACCCCAGACAATTATTTACTTATAATAAACATTCTATACTACTACACACACACACAGGCCCTAGACAACAATGTCAGCAAATGTAAGTGACTTCACAATGTAAATGATAGTGGGTGTTTGGGTAACTAGCCTGTCCCTCCACACAATGGCTGAATTGACCACTGTGCCCTTCAAGACTGCCTCCTTATTGCTCATGGAGTGGAAACGTTTGCAGAAAACCATCAGAGGAATGCTCCAGTTGCAAGAGGATAACTATGGATCGAGATTATAAACATGCAACATATGGTGACAAGCGATAGACATGTTATAGCCCAAATCACAGAAACACTGGACATGTCTGTTTCCACTCCAAAAATGCATTGAGGGCTACTAAGACTGTTCTCTAATTATTTGGCCGTTCTGTGAATGAGTTTTTTTATTCTTTATTATGGTAATTTTTACTACAATGTTGGTTGCAAAGCAGGTTACTGCATGGATAAGATGACAAAACATTTGTTTTAATCTGTTGTATTATTTCTCCAAAGTGATTTTTATTTTTGGACTACGCAAATGAACAAATGTAATAAAATTTGCTTTCAATTGAACACAAAAGTAAATCACATCCAGTCAAAAAACAAAATGGTGCATTGACCCTTTTCCAGAAATAAACCTCTCAGCTGTTGCCTAGATTGTTAAAACCTGGAATGGTTATATCCATGTGCTAACAATTAATCACTTAGAATAGTTTGAATAGCGTGGCAGTAACAATGGTTTATTGTTTCGTTTTACAATTCAATAAAGGTATAATGGGGCATATTGAGGGTTTTTGCTTACTTGATACACATACAGTGCTTGTAAATAGTTCAGAACCTGACAACAACATAGCCATTGGAAATCTACAGGACCTGACCTTTCTGTTTCTATGCAATGACTCTGTGTATGGATAAGGTGAACAAAAACTTTTGGAGCACACATAGTGTCAGGTTTATCTTGCAAATGTCTATCTGGAGCCAGAACAGCAATCAAGAATTAAAAATAGAATGCACCAGACAATAATGTCACAGGAGATTCTGGTAAAATTGAGGTCACAGAGTAAATTATATTGTATGAGCCCGAAATCTAATTTGTTAACGTCACATTTGTTTATGAGTTTTGTATTCGCACTGTAGCTGCTATATTCCATAGTGTGGTAAAAACTTGAAAAAATGCATCTTTAAATACCTCTTTTATAGCAATTACATATTTAAAAAACAACAATTACAATTAAAATTGCATATGCATTAGCCCCCAGTATAACACTGATATATTTCAAACTATAACATTGCTGTTTCTTGTTTTGATAATAAACAGTTTAATGCACAATCTGATTCGATTCAAGCCTCTAACTGGATAGATGAAGTTTATATTGAGGATTTTGGGATCGATCCCTCTAATTTGCAGCTTGAAATTCAGGCCATTCCACAAGGTTGAAACCAGTTATTTCACACAGGGTTTGCACAGTAAAACATAACCTGTAGCTGTGAGAGGTGTTGAGAAATAATCCTCAGAAATGTTCATTCTGTTTGAAAGTCCACCTGTGTTTGCACAGTATGATACAACATACCCCCTCATATAAACTTCATATGGGTGTGGTATGTAACCTACTACAGTACTGTGTTATTTAAATTCCAATACCTACCTTGACTTGCATTGTTAAAATGAAACGCTTGAACTGAAGTGCCTCTTTCAGCCTCATTATATATATATATATATATATATATATATATATATATATATATATATATATATATAATCTCAAAGGGTGAGTGTTAAAGGATAAGCAGATGAGCAAATACAGATGAAGGCCTTTCATTTCCATGAAGTTCTATGGTACTGCCACTCAGAGCCATGGGGAAGTTACGTAATAAAAAGGAAAGAAAAAAAAATCACATAGTGGAACCATTGAAGCTCATATCACATGGTTAATTACTATTAACATCACTGTCTGATATATGATACTGCATGGATGAACCGAGGCCTCAAAACACACAGCTTTTACACCTACTCATAGTTAATTAACCTTGTGATTATTATTATTATTAATTTCTTAGCAGACGCCCTTATCCAGGGCGACTTACAATTATTACAAGATATCACATTATTTTTACATACAATTACCCATTTATACAGTTGGGTTTTTACTGGAGCAATATAGGTAAAGTACCTTGCTCAAGGGTACAGCAGCAGTGTCTTCCACCAGGGATTGAACCCACAACCCTCTGGTCAAGAGTCCAAAGCCCTAACCACTACTCCACACTGCTGCCTCTGCACAGGTGGACTTGTGATAAAAGGGATAGCTTATATCTCTAGAAGCATTCCTGTAAAATGAATGTTTTGAAGTGGAGAGGGAAGAATAAATTAAGAAATAAATGTAAACTCTCTATTCTCAATTATGTTATTTTTTTATCTTCCAGTACCCACACTTGTTTGTAGAAAAGAAACAATTAGTATATTGGTATTTTTGTTTGTATAAACCAATGCATAAATGAACGTTAACATCGAATTACTTAGATCTAATGTTAGGCTACTGACACAGAATGCCGACAGTTTATTTATACAGTAAAGTAATGCGCGTATATTTTAATACCATAATGAAACCACTAGCACTGCAGTAAAACGTCGAGTATTAAGCTGCGGCTCATACACTCAACCAACACAGCTTTCCCGAAGGCCGGATGACCGCGAGTAACCCCCATACTTCTTCTCGGTGACATCAGAGCCCCCTCCCCAGTACGCGCCACCTTCTGCCGACCAATGAGATCGCAGTTTAGCTTGACGACGGACTAGTCACTTCCGGCAGACTGCAGGCCGGTGTCAGGAGGCAAACCGTACAATTATATATACAAATTCGATTTTAAACATTGTAGGGTTATATTAATTAGCGAAACGACCCGGGTTAACGTCCAGCAGGTGAGTGAGATTATCACTGTGTTTTAGCGAGTCCGTGTACGGTAGAGGAGTGTGATGCGGCTGTAATCTATATTATATGAATGGATGTGTTAGAATGCGTAGAAAAAGCTTCTCTCATAAGTTGGACATACAAGCACGATAATTCCATGTATTCTACGACAATAACCAATGTCTCTGCGTTTGTCATTGTGCGTGCATGCGTTTTTACTATATATTGTAAAATTAACCACATTAAGTATTAAAGTGGATTTCACAGGACTAGCAAATGATGGTATGTTGTTAAATTGAACGGGTTACACGGAGATTGACTTCGGTTGAACAGCTGTATCAGGCATTTCAAATACTTTAGCTCATAAAATAATTATGTTATGCTTTGCTTTATCACGTTTCCATCCACAGTAAAGGATTCCTGTCAGTGGAATACAGCTTGATTCTGTTTACACAGATCTACTGTCGTACTTTTCATTGATCCAGTGCGTTTCATCGTGTGTACCAGACGTTATCAGTGTACAGAATAACAGTAGGTTTATTTATGGAGCATGGTTTTACAACCAAATAGGCCTTTATAAAGATAATGTAAAGCCAACTACAGCAAGTCGTTTTTCTGTGTATGTAAAACGTTTTATTTATTATTATTTTTCTTTTATTATCTAGTAAATTATGGATAATGGTAAAGTTTTGGTCAAAATAGAAGCAAATTACAGATAGTACTTCAATTTTTCAACCACAGTATTTCTGGGATCGAATTTATTTATTTGTTTATTTTTTAATGTACTGCAGCAATACAATAGTATCATTTTTTCTGCAGCTCGTACCACGTCAATAAAAGTAGGCCCTGTGAGCTGGCAACTTGCTGCTTTTAAACCCCTGTGGTATAGGCCTAATATCTGAGCCACTGTGGCTCCTACATTGAGATTGCATTGCATTGTAGACAGCATGGGTTGCAGTGTCAGCTCTAAACCTAGCTGTACCAAATCCCTTCTCCTTGGGCATCTCCTGTTTTATCAGTGGAGGAAATCAATCTGGGTATTCTCCTTTCCCATGCACCTTACAAGTGTTTGATTTACTGTATTTATGAAGGGTTCCAAAAAGTGAATTGAACAGAGCAGACTTTAGTTTGAACTACTATTCATTCCCCTCCAGTTAGGTTACGTCTTCCTTCTACAAGGGTGTGTTTTTAACCCCTTATTGCGATGTGGACTTGCATGCATGTTGTACGACAGGGGTGGCCAAAGTCGCCCCTTCCACTCCTGGTCTTTGTTCCAGCCCCGTTCTAAAATGTTTAATTGAACCAATTAAACCTCCACCCAGACCCAGAAGTAGTTCATTATCTCAGTTTACCTGTTAAACCTGCAGTGGAATGCCCTCCAGGACCGTGATTGGACACCCCTGTTGTACAGTATTATTAGTGTGGCCGTTTTAGTTTAACTGGCTCTGTACAGTGTACTGTAGGTGAACTCCACTTGTATCAATGTTGGTCTGAACATATGAGAATCATATCAAAAGCAAATATGTTAAAGTAGTATAGAGCTACAAAAGGGCAAACCACCAGATGAAATAGGAGGACAGAGATTGTTCAAAACAATTATAAACCATGAAACTTTGCTTAAACCTCTGGACATATCAAATGGATACAGATCTTTTAACCCTTTTCATATTTCTAGTTGATTGTATAATATGTCAAGCATGTCAAAATATCTGTTGATACATTGCTTTAAACTTAATTAAAAAGACATACAGCACTGACTGGACTTAAATTGCAGCAGCTGCTTTTAAAACTTTGGTGTGTGTGTAATGTTAACAGATGGTCCAAAAATATGTGTGAGTACTGTTGTGTAAAAAAAATGGTTAAAGTGAACAGTTCCAAAAATGTAGAGCAGCGGAAAAAAAAAAAGACGTGCATTAATAAAATGCCCTGAAAACTTGAAGCAGTAAGCTCAACAATTAAGCTAAAAAGGAAGGAAAAGGTTCCTTTTTTTGTGAACTCCAGTAAACCTGCGTTATCTTTCCCCAGTCATATCGTAGAGTGCCTAAATCAGCACATTAATTTACCATAAAAAAAACAATCATGAAAAAGAAAATGTAGAACATAAAGAAGAGCAACCACATATAGTCAACGAAAGACAACACATTATTTAAGTTCTTTGTCGTATTATATATTTAAGGTAAGGCAAGTTTTTTTTTTTTTTTCTGTTAAAAGTGCTCCTGGCTATAATATTCTGCTGCCCAGCTGTACAGATTTTTTTAAATGTATTTGTGGAACTGAGTGTAAAAATGAGATTGAAGAACTGTTAATTTGTAAATATGATTTGCTTGTTGTTGAACGCATTGTCGGCACTGTTTGACTGAGGTCTAATGAAGGCGTGCTGCATGATTGGCTGAACTATACATTCCTAGCTTGTAGATGGGTTGGATGAAGTGAGTACGTCCTTATATCAGTCTTTACTGCACTGACTGTGAGCAGGGGATTGAGAGTTAAGCGGGGTGTGATTAAACAGATCAGACTTTATTGACTGTTGCCATAGCAGCACTGTAATAGCTTTGCGCTGCTTGACTTTCCAAGATTATACTTGATGTAGAGTTCATTTGTCATACTCTGAAGGAACTAAATGATTTTAAACAGGTACGTTTCTTCTGTGTTTGTACTCTTATCAACAGCTTTGCATGAAAATGTTGATGCAATTATGCAGTAAAACCTGACTTTACAGTCACATCAATTTTGACAGAAGCATTAAACAGCTCCCTGTCACAAACAGCTATGATTTCCATTACACGAGAGTAGATGTTAAAACTTCATGCTGATTTGAACTCGGCTCTTGCCAAGATAAGCACCAACTAAGACGTAGCTTTACAGTAAACTAATGTGATCCATATGTATCTCCATCATTTACGTTTCCTTCCATATGATGATGTAGATATCCTTCTGTCTGGTGTTAATGACTGAAGTGTAATGCTGGCTCCAGGGATCAGCTTATTTTGCCTCCCTGGCGCATCAGCACACACAATGGCTGCGATGCTGGCTCCGGGGATCAACCACAGTGCGGCCTCCCCACGTTCCATCCTCAGTGTTTCGTCGACTAGCCCACGACACCTCAAGAGGGCTCGAAGGTGATTCTTGCGTCCCAGCATCACCCCCCTCCGTCCCCCACTCAACTCAGCCCAGCTTACTTACCTGTACATCAGTGTTTCTTTCTTTCTATTGTGCTTGAGATCCCCAGCAAGAATCTTTCCGTCTCAACCACAGCCAGTTGCTGCTCCTCTCTGCTGCTTCAGATAAGTTCTTCACTGTGCGATGCAACTCTTGGCCACTGAATCCGACATCTCTGAGAAACCGGGTTGTAGAGTGTGCCACAAATCCTCGACAACCCACTTCCACTGGGTAAACCCAGACTCTCCATCCTCGCTGTTCCACTTCAGCAGCTAGTTGAGCATACCTGAGTTTCTTCCTCTCATACGCCTCATCTACTGCATCCTCCCATGGCACTGTTAACTCTACCAGGTGAACAAGGCGTGCTGATCCAGACCACAAGACAATATCTGGTCGAAGGTTAGTGGTGGCAATCTCAGGTGGAAAAATAAGCCGTTGACCAACATCTGCCAGCATTTTCCAGTCTCTAGCAGCTTCCAGTTGTCCTAGGCGAGGATTGGTTTGAACACCTTTTCTTGGTGGTTGCTCTCCTGGGCGGAGGAATGTTGTCTTTTGTGTGTAATGTTTTGATGGAACAGGTGGCAACTTATTGGTCATGTTACGCTTATCTTCCAATGCTAAGGCCAAACATCGCAGCACCTGGTCATGGCGCCAAGTAAACCGCACTTGGCTAAATAAATGTTCTGTCCCGTTAGTGGCCACTTCATTTAGGTTTTGCTGTGTGTATATATATATATATATATATATATATATATATATATATATATATATATATATTATATAATTTTTTTTTTTTTTTTTTTTTTGAAAAAACTGTCTACAGGTTACTTAATTGATAGCTACAGTATGAACAATGTATGATTTTTAATTCATGTAAATATATAAAATATTGTGAACTGCAGTGTTGAGAATAAAGTGTAAATCACACAAAAAATGAAATCATAAAAATGAAGTGAGACTTTGCACAATATTTTTTCAAGTATCCATTCTGTTGAATTACTGAAAACTAGAGAGCAATAGACTTAGTGGTACCAATGCTGTATGCCTGATACTATTGTGTGACTTCTGATGGACTACTTTCTATTCTGTGTAATGAAATTAAATGATCAATAATAACGTACTGTTTAGTTAAGAGGTCAATAACAATGACTATAATGGAAGATGTATTAATATCCAACAATAAATCATATCCATTTGTCATTAAAGAACAGTAGCTATGTAAAGCAGTGATATTGGTTATGCACTGTATCACAATACATAAAGTGTAGCTTTTTGATACTGTATGTACATTTGACCTAAAAGGACAACAGTTCATCAATGATCTATGAATTGTTGCACTCCTAATTCAAAGTAAGCCTTGCAACTGCTGAAAAGTGTTAAGTATGTTGTTGGCAAAAAGCTACTGTATGTACACTCATGACTTGTTTATTATCAGGTATTAGGATTAATTGGGTACAAGCTCCACTTTAGAGCCCTGGAGTTTGCAGAGGGATTATTTCTTTTTAAACATCCAGTCTCCAATTCCACCAGTCTAGGACCTCGTAGTTTCCAAGGACTGCCTATTCTCGTCAAATCTAGGAAATGTTCATACTTGATATGCAAAGTATTGAATACATTGAAGGCAAAATTGTATTATATTGGGTTGAATTTAATAATTGAAGTGTTGTCTGCTGCCTGAATTTGAAGAGCATTTGTCAGGGTAATCCAATGTATCTAGAGTAGATGTACAGGAGGTTGCAGTGTATTTAAAGTTTCAGCAAACAGAGCTGTCTGCAAAAACATTTTGAGGGTTGACCTGCTGTAACTTAACCCAAAAAATGTATTTTAGGTTAAGTTTAAGGGCTAAAATGTAGTAATCAAATACATTCCTGTAGCTCTTAAATTAAAGATTAATACAAAATATGTAATAACCAGGAAGATCATTTATCTGTAACTTGAAAATCACTAAATCATAGATAATACCTGATTTGCTTGCCTTTTGGTACTGGAGTAATTGAAAGAGAATGCTGCAGTTCATGTGCTACCAAAACCCAGTCAGTTCACACTTTTTAGATGGCAAGTGGCCATAGAACTTAAAGACAAATGTCTATTACATTAATGCTTTCTCAGTTTTAAAAATATGAGTGGCGGGTGGATGTTACAGCATGCAGTATATGTGTGCTTTTACATATGTGTCAGTGAATCTTTTTAGTGGTGACCCCTTCTATCCAGTGAAAACAGATTACTAGCTGCTCTGGTGATTAGCTTAGTTAAGCAGCATATCCTTCCAAGTAGGAAGAAAACTATTATAGACGTGTCAACTCTCCCGTGTTCACCGGGAGTCTCCCGTATTTTGGACCCTTCTCCCGGACATTTCCCGGGACAGATTTTCTCCCGTATTCTACTGTTAAACCCCCTTATGTCAGCAAACCTTTAATGTCTACAGAATTCATGGCCGCTGTATGATTACTGTAATCCCTGTCTGTACATAGCAGGGTTTAGGACCTAGGGGAGTCCTGTGGAAGGCATGCATTCAGTGCGCCAGGCAAGTTCACATACTTAGCCACACACGTGCACCCCCCCACAAGTACCTTTTACCTAATTTTAAGGATTAGCATTACTCAAAATCTACTGGATAATGGAGACCAAACATTATTTGTTGTGTTTTTGTAAAGTTTGTTTGTGTATTGCTGTTTTTCATAATAATAAAAATAAATAAATAAATAAATGTGTATATATATATATATATATATATATATATATATATATATATATATATATATATATATATATATATATATGTATATATATATAATATATATATATATATATATATATATATATATATATATATATATATATATATATATATATATATTTGAAACTCAATTAAATTCCTAAAGCCTTCTGTCTATCAATATATATATATATATATATATATATATATATATATATATATATATATATATATATAGCTTATTGTTCCTTTTTTCTTATTGTTTACAGGTAAACAACACGTTGCTACACTGCCAATCTGTCTGAACACTGTAGAATCCACTGTGCCTGCTTTTAATCAGTTGCAAGAATGAAGTTAAAGGAAGATCTCAACCCGTTTCTTTTACAAGTCTTGCACTCGATAATATGGGTGTACTCTGCTGTAACTTTTCTGCCGTGGTACTTTCTGTCTGGAGCGAGTCAGAACCTTTCACGGGCCAAGCGAGTTAAAGCGAGACCTGTGAATAGCACCCCCGGGAGCCCCTACCGCTCTGTGAACAGCGTGCACTGCCTTGCCTCAGTGCTGTACCCGGGCTGCGATACCCTGGACAAAGTCTTTGAATTTGCTAAAGACAGATATAAGGAAAGGGACTGTCTGGGAACTCGGGAGCTGATCACTGAGGAAGATGAGATCCAGCCAAATGGGAAGGTTTTCAAAAAGGTAAGTACAGGAATGTCTTCAAAGTAAACCTGCCTGTTTGGATTAAGTCCTCTTGTCAGTGTTGTATGCCACTGCTAATTCATTTGGCTATATGCTTTCTGTGGAAGAAAGGCACATTTTACATGGTGTTTTTGTTTAGTTTGCTACCTGCAAAGCACAATATTTATGTGCTTCAAAACCATCCTAGAAAAATCTAGTGTTGGAAGACGCTGACAAACAGTTAATCCTTTTTAATCCATTTGAATCCCTACCGTTTTTTTTTTAAATGTAATTACCTGTTATGAAATTTGGTGTTGTTTTAGGAATCTGATTTTTATAGTTATTTTGGATTGTTTAGTGCATTCACATGATATCAAAGTCCTATATTTTAGAAACCGCCTACATGAGTGTAGTACAGTTGAAAATGAGCTAGAGGGCACTCAAGTATTGCAATGGGTTTGAACCAATATCAAAATGATTGTGAATTGCTAAAGCAAAAATACAATTTAAAAACCTGTAGTACATTGGTTTGAGCTGGTAGTATACTATAACCTATAATGTACAAGACATAATATTTATGTAAGTGAGCTGGTGTTGTGCATTAAATTACTGTGTGGCCAGACATTGAAGATAATATATATGTTATGGGCAAACCCCGAAACGGATTGCCCAGGCGATTCGTGAATTGACGACCAAAGTCTGAAATTGATCACAAAGATCTTTCATTCCGGGTTTTGCCCGGGCAGATCTAGGAGTGCCCAACAATGCCCGGTCAAAGTCCGAAATTGATCACAAAGATCTTTCATTCCGGGTTTTGCCCGGGCAGATCTAGGAGTGCCCAACAATGCCCGGTCAAAGTCCGGAATGAATCTCAAAGATCTTTCATTCCGGGTTTTGCCCGGGCAGATCTAGGAGTGCCCAACAATGCCCGGTCAAAGTCCGAAATGAATCTCAAAGATCTTTCATTTTATGTTTTCAGGGGACAGAGACAGAGCCACTACTGAAGAGCTTGTTTCACCCGCCTACCTGAGTAGTGTCACTCACTCACTCACTCACTCACTCACTCATCTCATTCATAAAAACTACACCGCAAGTCCGGTTTCAGAAAATAGGCATATATTTATAAATGTATTTTTATTGACGACATGACTATATAAAATATTTAATGAGATATGTAAGACTAATTTATTTTAAACACATTATTAAAATATAGTTATGTATTACGTACTTAGCTTACTCTGTCACTCCGCTTAGTACGCTCTCCAACTGCTGTCAAAGGTGAATCAGCTAATCATTCATTTTCCACCCAGTAACTACATCCATCCTTATTATTATTGGTTGTTATTAATAATACTGTCCTTTTATACACAAGTGTCAATGGGGTTTCTCATGTTAATTGTTCCGAAGTTGTGGGTAATATTGTTCCGAAGTGTGATGCAGGTTTTATATATATCTCGATTCCTATCTGGCTGTTGTCAATGGTACTACGCAAGTGTCAATGGGGTCTCATGTTAATTTTTGTTCCGATGTTCCTTGTTCCAAAGGTCTGCCTGTCACTCAGAACAGGAATGAAAGAACAGAGGAAATGATTTTGAGCTTTGCCAAAAGTCAGCGGGCAATTTGTGAATTTATCACATTTCGGGCTTTGCCCGTAACATATAGTTGTCAGGCTTATGTACAGTATGTGATATATGTATTATGTGGCTCATGAATTCAGTTGTAATTAAAACATCTTATTTGTATTCTCCTTGCAGGTAATCCTTGGCAGGTATAACTGGCTGACGTATGAGGAGACCTACCTTGCTGCTGCCCACTTTGGGAGTGGTCTGGCAGCGCTGGGGCAAAAGCCAAAGTCTAATATTGCCATCTTTTGTGAGACAAGAGCCGAGTGGATCATTACTGCACAGGCCTGTTTCATGTACAACTTCCCTCGTAAGTAAATCCATCACTTTGACCGATTTCATAAATGCTTTCTAACAAAACAGCGTTGCTAAAAACGGATTTCAGAAAGATAGGGTAACAGGTGTTTAAATTTTATTTTATTTTATTATTATTTTTTTTTTTAAAGTTGTGTTTATTTATTTGTTGATTTATTTACTTATTGTTCTGCTTTCTTAAACAAGGTTTCACAGTTTGTTCCCCCCCCCCCCCCCCCGGGAGGCTAGTCTAGTACATACCCTGTTAGGTGATTTGCTTTTGTTCACTTTTTAATGAACTTATGCAACACTTTATCTCTGGGTGGTAGCTGGATTAAATATGTACCAATTAAAGCCATGTTGCTGTAACAAACACCAAATTTGACCTTTGATTCCTCTGTATAGCCTTATTTAGAGTTTATGTTAAGGGCAGGATTATTGTTACTTTGGCGTTTGGTTTTGAATCCCTTATTTAATTGTCAGGCTCTGCTTCTAAAAGTGAGCAGTTAATTGAAAAATTCATTCAGAATATATATCAGTCAACTCTTCTGGAATGTGAAACAGTGCAACAGAGGGATGTTATGTAAGTGTTCTGCTTTCCCTTTTTTCCTGACACAAATTCAAAAAAACTTTTTTTTTTTTATTGAGACGTGCTTGATTCTGCTTTCTGACACAATGTTTGGTGTCCTTAAGCCCTGTGTAAACATACAAACGAACTTGGCTGACTTGTGAAGAAACAGATTTCTTATGTCAACATCAGATGTTCACGTTGCCCATCACATGAGACAGGAAATCTTGTTAGCAAAACATGGTCCTTAGCCTGGTTTATTGGCTTTCCCTCCTCTAATTGGACAGACATTGAATCGAACCTCATTTGAGTTTTTTTTTTTACCTTTGTCAACGTTCAGCTCATTTACCCCTGTATTTGTTGAACAAAAAAAAGATGCAAAAAAGGATTAAATCAATCTAAGTATTTTTTCAGCTTTTTAAATATCTGACAATAAAATGTCAATTGATACTAAAGATGCAAAGTTTAAATTCACCATACAGCTCATATTGTAGCAACAGTTTCTGAGTAATTAAATACAGCTGTTGAAATAGCCAGTTCAGATTATCGGAAATGACTCTGAAGAATGATTAAAGCAGTGGTTGAAAGCAAGGTGAAAGACTCAAGAACTCCAGCTGTCATTCCATTGTCTGCAGACCTTTGAAACTACTGCAAGCTCTACGACGTTTGACAAACTGCCAAAATGACTGCGTCTCCAGCCCCAGCTCAGACAGATACTCCAAACAGACCTGTAATCTTTAAGTTTATTCTCACAGGAGGCCTGCCATGAGCTCGCACACGTATTCCAGGCAGCCATGCCTGAGAAAGTGTTGGGTGTCTCAGCCTGGACTGATGACTCGCAGGTCAGGGCTGGCGTTAAGGGTTTGCAGCTGCCTTCACTCGCTGCTCTCCCTGCTTTCTTCATGACGTCAATGTATTAACTTGAAAACTGCAGTACTACTGTACTCTCTGGGCAAAGCTGAAGGGAATTCCATTTCTTTAGCATCTTTAGCTCTCCTATAGCCTGTCCTCCAGTTTTTATTGAAATTGTCTGTAAAACTGAACAGTGACTACTGTAATGTCTTTATAGCCTCAGGGTTTTGTTTTTTTTTTTCATGCCAAATTGACTTGTAGTGTTCATACATGACAGTCTGTGTTAAAGAGTAAGTAGCGGGGTTCCAACATATATAGCATTATACATCCTCTCGTGTTGCTACAAATGTTAAAATAACGTCCCTGTATCATTTTTCTTTTCTTTTCATTGTTAACATCCTGACAACGTTTTACAGTTAGAACTTTATACTCTGTTTCAAAGCTCTTTTCAAAATGGCAGCTCTAGTGCACTGGTGTTTGAGATCTGTCTTTTAAATCACTGCAGGAAGAGCAATTAAAAAAAAATAAATATATATATATATATATATATATATATATATATATATATATATATATATATATAATGCTGTGTTGTCTGTTTGACTATGGGCAATAATCCTGACACTATCATCAGTGCACTAGAGGGGCCATTTTGAAAAGAGCTTTGAAAGAGTTTAGTTATAAGAATAAAAAGTCAGATGTTAAGAATGAAAAGAGAAATTACAGGTACAGTATTTAAACAATTGTAGCAACATGTGGGGACGTATAACGCTATATTTTTCATAAGTCCTAGTAAAAGAAAAAGCTCAGCACACACTTTGCAGCATGACGAAAAGTAAAGCATTCCCATATAGTGAAGAGAAAATCTACATTTTTCATGGGTACATCATAAATGTAAGTCATTTGAGTGTTTCATTTTGAAAACAAAAAGGGGGAACAGGATATGCAAATGAATCCATGATTCAAGTCCCGGTTGCTTAAGGGGAAGTATTGTTTATGATACAGGGGTCATTGGAATGAGCTGGGAGAGCTCGTGGGAACTAGTGCAGACTCCTTCCCTCTACTCGGCTCCCACCAAATGAAAAGCAGCAATGTGCTGGGCCATGTGCACCAAAACAATATGACACTGAGGCACACTGAGTTTTATGGCTAGTACTGACTATTGTACATTATAAATGGAATAAATGAAACTTGCTGGATTAACTGAATACCTATATTTATCCACACTATATTCACAAATACATTTGTTTCCCTGTAGTTATTTGCCAGTACACAAGGCGATGAAGTATACACGTAATGTACTGCTCAGGCAACAAGAATACACATTGTATTGCTCAGTATTCTTTGTAAGGCACCAGGTTTTGGGGCAAGATTTGGTTATATTTTTTTGTATTTGGTTTACATTTCTCCATAGAGGGCTGCAGTGTGTGAAGCACAAGGAAGACAAGTAAAGCGGCCATCTGTTTTTATTATAATGCCATAATACAGTAGTCATAGGTTATGAGCCCTGGAGATGCACAACACGAGTAAGCCACTAAGGACACAGAGTCCTTTAGTTTTAACAGAGTGACTTATTTTATTATGGAAGGGTTGTTTTTTGTTTTGTTTTTTTGTTTTTTTGTTTTTAAATATAATCAACATGAGCACATTTCATTCTTAAAAAAAAAAAAATACAGTTCAATTAAGATATTCATATAGTGTGACAAATACACAGTTCCCAAACTAATCAGACAGCATGCCACAATGGTTGCTACTATAAATGCATCTGAAGACTTTATGTTTGGCTACTGCTTGCCAGTTATTAGTACTCTAATTGATCACTTTTAGTCGTATTTCCACTCTTTCCCCTGAACCTAGAACTCGGCTCCAGTGTGCTGTTTCCTGTAACTTGAATTGAAGGACTGCAGATGGCTTGTGGGTCTTCCCCAGCTGAGCAGTTTGTTGCTGTGCTGTTATCTGCCAGCTGTGATGTGTCGTGGACTGCATGACGTACCCAGCTTTGCTCTGAGACAGTCCCGCAGAGTGCAGCTGAAATGTGGGATTTCTAGTTACGTGCAACACGAGATGAGCTATTAATTATGCCAAATGCATGATCATCAAAAAAACTTAACTAGAAATATTCATCTTGCTATCAGTAATTGAAAGTGTGCCACGTTCAAAGTTTTAAACATGTGCTTAATAACAGGATCATTTTATATAAAGGGGAAGCTTGAGTAAGTTAAAATGAAGAATGTTTTTTTCTTTAAAAAACTATGACCTTTGTTAGGGCATGTCAGTTAGTTAGACAATTACTATTATTACTATTCTATTTCTTAGCAGACGCCCTTATCCAGGGCGACTTACAATTGTTACAAGATACCACATTATTTTTACATACAATTACCCATTTATATAATTGGATTTTTACTGGAGCAATATAGGTAAAGTACCTTGCTCAAGGGTACAGCAACAGTGTCCCCCACCGGGGATTGAACCCACGACCCTCCGGTCAAGAGTCCAGAGCCCTAACCACTACTCCACACTGGTGCCCAATTAATGAGGCCTCAATGTAGTCCCTATTTGCTGACCTGTTTTAAACAAGACACATTACCGTGGTGCTCTTTGCTGTGCAGTGTGGAAGTGTTTGGTTGGCCTGAGTAGTATGCAATTAAAAAGTTTTCTGTGCACTTTACTGTATTCTAGCAAGATAACAGAAAACGATCTTCAAATGACTGTTGGGTTTTGATTCTTATGGACTTTTTGTTTTCGATTTCCAGTTGTTACCCTGTATTCAACTCTGGGAGGACAAGCTATTGCACATGGTTTAAATGAAACTGAGGTCACCCACATAATCACCAGCAAAGATCTCCTTCAAAGCAGACTGAAGGTAAACAAAGTCACTGGTCAGAAAGTAAATACAATTTTAATTTGATTGTATAAAATTCTTCTAATGGAAACTCTGTGCACACTGCTAAGAAATTTGGCAACTCTTGGTTTTGTTGTAAATTGTAGTAGATTCACTAAAGAAGTATGTGAAATGGTCTCTCTGAGACTTAGCCAAGTCCTGGTAAGTAAGGCTTATGTAAAGCCAGAACTGCATTGTGCCTCAGCCAGCTGCTTAACCTAATCTCAAAGCACATTCCTTTACAGACTTCTGCTTGAAAAGTTCAAGTAAATCTTGTCCCCTTTACATAGGGGACAGAATTCAAGTAAAATGTTAATAGTGTTTGCTTCTTAATAGAGAATTCCCACACAAATATCATCCAAGTCTAAATCTCGTATCCCAAGGATTGTGCTGTTTTCTTCTGGTCTGCTTAGGGCTTTTACTAGTGAGCTAATGCATGTTTTAATTGGACTAATCTTACGAGTATTCATTTAAGCAAGATAATTTTTTTTTTTTTTTTTTTTTTTCAGACTGGTTTACTGTATATATTCTGTTGTTGCAGAACATTGAGCTAATTCCTGTTAAGAGGTCCGAACAGGACTCATCGTATTCATTTTCAATAACAAACATGCAGTAAACTCACAAAAGCTTTCTTTTAACCAAAATAAATAAATAACTAAACTGAATAATGAACCTGTTCTGTATCCCTGCTGCTTTCCACCCCAAACTTGGCCTCAGGTAGCTTGATGATTCAGTTGTATGGGAATGGTATAAAATGTTCAATTATTTAAATGTATTTCATACATTTAACAAATAGGAACAATAATTTTTTTAACTTATATTTCTAGGCAATCCTGCTCCAGGTTCCAAGGTTACAGCACATCATAATTGTTGATGATAAGCTGACTGCATGGGCAGATTTTCCAAGAGGCATAGTGGTTCACAGTATGGCAACGGTACAAGCACTCGGAGCCAAAACACAAAACAGTAAGGACAGTTTTTGGCTTTATCATCTTAAAAACCCCTCTATGCAAAAAACAAAGCAAAAAAAACAATTGTTTTGAAAAAAGGCATTTTAATTATTTGTTGTATGTACTCACACATTCATAGTTTCTTATTTTCAATACAAAGAAAAAGCATTCGCAAATGATGTAGTTTTAAAATGATGGTTGGACCAGGGGTTCTATTTCTGCATGCTTTAATTAATCCTACTGGATTTCTTTGTTTGAATTTCCTTGGGCTGTTCGTTTCGGCAATCTGTAGGTCATGTGAATGATCAAGAGGCGGGAGGAGCCCCTGCACATCTGTGGAGTATTACAAGTGAAAGGGAAGAGCTAAACAGCACTTTTCCAGCTGATTTAGCTTGGCACTGCTGTTTAAGAAGGGAGAGGTTATTGGGCTCTTGGAAACAGCTTGAGTGGGTGGTATGAAAGATGTTTACAAATATTGCAGTAAAGATTCACACGACTTGTGCCCCCGTAGCGCTATAAAGTTACTTTGAAACGGAACTGCAGTTTGCTTATTCATGGCATAAGCTAGCATCCTTTTTTTTCGGAGGTAGAAATGATCAGTGAAGGCAAGTACACTTGGTAGCTTTTAAAGGTATTTATGCTGTGATTTTTTTTTTTTTTTTTCCCTTTATGTCTTTTTTTCCCTTTATGTCTCCACAGAGAATTGCTGGCATTTCTATAATTTCAGGTTCATCTGGTGACCACGATCGATACTATATATATTTAGTTAATATTACTTCGCGGAGGCAGTACATGATATTTGTGGTATACAGCCAGAAGCACAAGACTAGCTCCAGATACTGACCTCCTTTGTGAACGTGTACTTGACTTGTGTACACCTCAGGTCTATCTATCTGTTACAGTATAATCCACATTCATTGTTGCATCTGATTTGGGTTTTCCTGGATGCTGTCAACACTTATACAATATGACTACCCCAGGGGTGGTGATGTCCAGTTAGGGGCTGCCTCATGGTTTTGTCTTAGATGTGTATTTGCACTAAATATACGTGCATATATGTGTTATCATAGTCGCTTGTACAGTAACTGAAAATAGCATGTACATGTCCAAGAGCATAGCTTAGAATATAAGGAATTCAATCTTTTTCCAAGTTCTGTTTTTCTTTATTTGATTATAGTGTCCAAGCCTCCCAACCAGCCTGTACCTTCAGATATTGCAGTCATCATGTACACTAGTGGATCCACAGGGATACCAAAGGGAGTGATGATTTCTCACAGCAATCTCATTGCTTGCATAACCGGGATGGCTGAAAGGATTCCTAACCTTGGGTATGGATTACTGTGGTTATATCCTCTTTAATTAACTAATGAAAGTTAATTAAAACTGAGTATTCCTAAGGAAGTAGAGGGGGGGATATACAGTATGTTCCCTCACATACAGTATAACAAAACCGAAACTTTTAAATATATTGGTATAACACAGCCCAGCCAAGTGAAACACAACTCCATTACAGTCATCATGAGATGGAGAAAGTCTTTTTGTTTTTGTTTTTTCAATCAAAGAAATGCTTAAATAACCTTGACAATAGACACATTAAACAGTAATAAAAAATACAGCTGTAAGTTAATGCAAAACAGCATTTGAGTAAATGAAGCATTAACAGTGAAGAACATCAAAGTTTTGTTTCTAGCTAGTAGCCTGTTCAAATAACCAAGCAAAACATTGCTCTATGCCTGTATTTAGAGTAATTGAGTGTTGCTATATTTCACTTTCAAAGCACACCATTGTCCATTCCTCCTGTATTCAAACTATATATCCAGAATTTGCATCTACTGGAAAGTGCAAATGTTTTTGTTTTTTTCTTGATCCACCATTCTAAACACTTTGCTTGGTGTGAAGCAATTTGAAGTTGCCTTACTGCCCTGTATAACAGTTTCTTTTGTGTTTTAATAGCAGGGAGCATGACACTTACATTGGATACCTGCCACTGGCCCACGTGCTAGAGCTGAGTGCTGAGCTGGTCTGTGTATCTCACGGATGTCGTATTGGCTATTCATCACCACAGACTTTAGCAGATCAGGTTTGTTAGACATGTATAAACTTAACATTAGAGAATGCTGCCTTTTTATCTTGCATTTCCATTGACTGATTATCAAGAAGCTATTTAAATAAACACCAAATAAAATATGTTGAACCAAAACCCATACTACTTTAAAAAAAAAAAAAAAATTATGTAGTACTTTTAAATAAGGTTTGTGTTTTGTTGCAGAATCTTGCTCAGATATTTGGGTGATGTTGCAGTGCTGTGAAGGCACATTATGTTTTCTCTGGTCTAATAAAAACACAATAATTATCTACAGTAATTAGCTTGCGTATTTTATTTAAGAAATTGTTTCCTGATTTTTAGTCAACCAAAATCAAGAAAGGAAGCAAAGGAGATACAAGCGTGTTGAAGCCCACCCTGATGGCAGCTGTTCCGGTAAGCATGCTTTGTTTTTGCCCCCTCAAGACTCAATGTGAATTGTAATTTTTATATTGTGTAATACTATATGTAGTTATTGTTTTACAATCAATTATTTAATGAGTCACCTTCCTCTCATAGTGGGAATGCAAATGTATTATTCTTACGAATCGCTTTCAATTCCCTAATGTCCATTTTCTCCACATTTTTGTAATTGGTTAGGAGATCACAGATATCGTTTTTGCATGAGAAGGACGGCTGTGGCTTTGTAAATACTTGCTTGTTGCATTCTATCTTACCAAGATAATCATGTCCCTTGGTTTGATATTTTGTTTATGTAATGTAAGTAAATCAAGTTGTAATTGTAGGTTTGGAATTTTACAAGGGAATCTAAAAAGGTGCAGTGATTGCTTTTTGTTTTGTTTTTTTTCTTATAATGAACACATGTTCCCTTAAGAGTATTTAATGAGTTAGACAGAGGCATTGCTTGGGGAAATAGCCTGTAGCATGGTCAAAAACAACAACCACATATAGCAGCTATGTTAGCCATGCTGGAATATGAGTTAAAAATGCAATACAATGAAATGAACTGGTGTCACCATTCTGTGGCCCCAGAGTTGCACAGCATAGATACAAGAAGAGTAAAAGCAAAAAATAAGTGATTGAGTCCTTCTTATGCATCATAATAAATAGCAGGATGGTCAGCTAAAAACTCAATAACATTATGGTATAATGTGAACACACACAAAAAATAATAATACCATTTTGTCACCTAGGAAATTATGGATCGCATCTACAAGAACGTTATGACAAAAGTGGAAGAGATGAACAGGGTACAGAGAACACTCTTTGTTCTAGCTTACAATTACAAAATGGAGCAGATTTCCAAAGGCTACAGTACCCCACTGTGTGACAGGTATGCAGAATATCTCGACAATATTTTTTACAGTAGATGAATTGTTTCAAAACAGAAAGCCAAGAGTGTCCTAAAAAAAGAAGTGAATCTAAGCAAACCTGTAAAAGACAGTAAATAACTAACAAAATCTATCTATTTATTTTTTGTTTTGTTTCAAGTTTTGTTTTCCGAAAGGTGAGATCTTTACTTGGTGGAAAGACCCGTGTGCTTTTGTCTGGTGGGGCCCCTCTGTCAGCAGCTACCCAGCGATTCATGAATGTCTGCTTTTGCTGCCCAGTAGGGCAAGGATATGGGCTCACAGAGACTTGCGGAGCAGGAACAATTAGTGAAAGTGAGTCTTTTATGTTCCATTAAGGACACTCTCATTATTCAGCCCAAGGGATGATATGTTCTTTATTGTTTTACTGATGTTAATAAAGCACAATTTGGAGTGCTAATGTTCTGAAGGTCATAACATAAAGTAGAAGTAATGTGGCAATGAGATGAAATATCGAATATTATTATAAAGTTTGAAAGAAGTCTAGTGCAGTGTACGACAAACCATTCAGTTGATTTATTTATTTTTTCTATTGATTTCAGTGTCTGACTACAGTACCGGCCGTGTAGGAGCTCCCTTGGTGTGCTGTGAGATCAAACTGAAGAACTGGGAAGAAGGTAAGAACACACCAGCAGATTTCTGTAGTCTGCAGGGATCCCTGAGCAAAACTGGTGCTTTAGTAAATCTAGAAACATGCATGTGACATGTGCATGAGCTTTTTAAATAAATGGCTCCTCCTTTTCTAGGTGAAAACCAATAAAACATTTTTTTACAAGTTTCCACTGTAAGGAAATGTAATTGCTTTGACAAAACAGACATTTTAGGAGACTTTTCAGTGACAACTGAAAACTGATATTTGGCTTATGCATGAAAAAAAAATCCAGCAGCAGATTTGATGAGAAACTTGGGGCCTAAATCCCTAAAATGTTGCTCTAGAAACTCCTGTGTATATGGTATGAACACGGTAGCATTACTGCAGTGCCTCAGTCTATTCATTTCTCTGAAGGACTCCTAATAATCAGCAGCTCAAAACAGCTGTCATTTATCAAGTCTTTATCAGCACTTTGTATTAATCTGCTTGGGCTTTAAAATAGTACAGAGAGGGATCCTTTGTGTGTGTGTGTGTGTGTGTGTGTGTGTGTGTGTGTTATATATAAATGTCCTAGTTTTTGCAACTTCATTAGCTTGTTACAGTTCACAGAGCTATGCTGTTTAGGTTAAGGGATTAAAGGATATATTTTATGATAAAGAAAAATCATGAAATACATTATTTAAAAGTACAAGCACAAGATAAATCTAATAACCTTTTTGTAAACATTACTATAAAGGCAGGACTACGTCTATTAATAGTATTGGCTTTAAGACTACATAGACGAATCATGTGCTTCTAAAAGGTACAGTATATATTTATATTCAGGTTTTTTTTATAAATTGTTTGAAATGAGAAACTAGTGATTTAAAGATGCACTGAAACCTCCACCCTCTGTAAATAAAGCTGGATAAAGCATGCTTTATAAATGCAATGTAAAATAAAACTGTTCTGTTGTAGCTGTTTCAATTAATCTTGGGGCTTTTGTTGTTTCTAATTGAACGTAATATGAAAATGATTATGTTATCGCTTATTACAGTAAAATATGCTTCACATCAAGGAAATCAAGCAAATAGCATTAAGATTATTAAAAAATAAATTCTACTTCTAGGTGGCTATTACTGCACAAACAAACCTAACCCTAGGGGGGAGATTCTAATTGGTGGTCCAAATGTCGCCATGGGATACTACAAAAACGAAGTGAGAAACAAAGAAGATTTCTTTGTGGATGAAAATGGCCAAAGATGGTTTTGCACAGGGGACATTGGAGAGTTTCACCCAGATGGATGCCTTAAAATTGTTGGTGAGTACAAGACTTCAAAAACGAGGCTAACATGTTTTACTGGTATAATTACTGGCATTGCGCACTGTCTTTGGAAAATAATGAGCATGGGCAGAAGCTAATTGTGCCACACTGTTTTAGAGTGACTGTCCAATAATCTACGAGTTTGGATGTCGTAATGTGCATACTGGTTCTTTTGTAGGGAAAATGTACAGCTTACACATCATTAAATGTTAAAGGCCCTCCTTTCTCTTACTGTAAATATGTGGGTCTGTTACCAAACTTCACTGGACTGACCAGTTGTATGATAACTATTTTAATTATATTTAAGCTTCGTTAGGATGTCCAGTCAGGTGTTCCCCTCTGGAGAAACTGCTCTGTAATATGTGATTGCAAGTATGTTAGACTTATTTATTTGTAATAGGCCTTGGGACAAACAGTGATACAATACAAATATCAGGCTTTGGTCTGAGGTGTATGTTTGCATCAATCCCTGTATGTCCAACTGTTAAGTACTTTGTTTTGGTAAGGGATAGTTTTTGTGGTAATCAGGATTTGGGATTTTAATTGGAAAACATTAATCCCAATTTTCAAGGAATGTAACCTGTCCAGTGACTGTAGAGTGGTACAGTAAATAGACACATTACGTTTGTTTCTTATGAAAAAAGGTTGCTTTATACCAACCAGATTTCAGTGAAAGTGAGTCAAAGGAGCAGGTAGGCTTAGTTAGAAACTGAAGTTACAGTTAATTGTTCCATGAATGTGTGTTCATTTCTCTACTATCTTTCTTCCTATTCTTTTTATAGACCGTAAGAAAGATCTGGTAAAACTTCAAGTTGGAGAATATGTGTCGCTAGGAAAGGTTGAAGCGGTTTTGAAAAACTGTTCATTAATAGACAACATCTGCGCATACGCAAACAGGTAGGTAACCAGTAAATACCAGCACATTAAACAAATATAGTTCAACAAACCAACTCACATGTTTCAAATGTGTGTCTCTCAAGCATTGAAACACATAAAGCAATATGTTAGAATTATTGGCAGTACATTCTTTTTTATATTTTATATAATAATAGTCATTTAGCAGACATTTTTATCCAGAGTGACTTACAGAGACTAGGAGGTGAACTATGCATCAACAACTGCTGCAGAGTCACTTACAATAGGATAATTTGAACCACTTCCTACATTGAAGTGTAAACAGGTGACTTGATTTACAGAATTAATTTTTTACTCCAGCAAATCTTTATGAACTCAACAAAACTACACATCTTGTCATTTTGATGCATTGCTGAATAAAGTGTCTTTTGTGTTGTGTTGCAGCGATCAGTCTTACGTGATTGGCTTCATCGTACCCAATCAGAAGCAACTTCTGGCCCTTGCGGAACTCAAGAAGATCCGTGGAACCTGGGAGGAGATCTGCAACAACTCTGAGATGGAGAAGGAGGTGATAAGGGTGGTGGAAGAAGCTGCTATTGGAGGTAAATAATAAACCCTGCATTATAGCTGTTAAAAGCTGGTCATATTTATCATCTGATCTCAACACTGGGGGCCCTATTTTGAAATGAGCAAATGCAACTGTGAAAAAAAAAACTAAAACATTTCAGACTAGCAAGGCACATCTGGGTTGCAGTAAGGAGCAGTTGAAAGTAGTTTTGTTGATCTAGAAATAAAAAAAAAATTGTTGCAGTAACTTTTTTCAACATGTTGACCCCTCTTTCTGGGAATGCTTTATTTCTTGTAAAAACCCCAGAATCAGTAAAGATATATGGAAAAGAAAGCAAAGACCATTTGATTCCATTGACCCAGGTCAGTTTCGCACGCCACTTTAAACAACTACAGATGCTTCCTGACAGTGGGGATGTCTTTAAACGTTTTGAATTGCATGAAACCTGGGAAGCTGTAATTGATTCTGAATTTATTTTTGGAAATGCATTTCATATCAGATACCTACAACTACTGCACAAAGCACATTTACACAAAAGCAGTGGGTTAATACAGCATATATATTTGTCACCCAAGTATAGCAATATGGTTTTAAAAAGTTTTTTTTGCTTGTTATTTTTGGTGTGTTTTTTTTTTTCCCCTCCCATGCCTGTTCTGAAGCGAATGGAAATATGTTTGTGTGTCTGCAGAATTTGACTTGCAGTATAAGCTTTTGGGATATATCTTTCCCATCCCCCCTGGACCATTATATATGCATTCAATAAATAAGAAAAGCAGTGATAATTCTAATGTACCTGTATGTTTTACAGGCAAATTGGAGAAGTTTGAAACTCCATTGAAAGTCCGTCTGAGTGCAGAGCCTTGGACCCCAGAGACCGGTCTGGTCACAGACGCTTTCAAGCTGAAAAGGAAGGCACTCAAGACTCACTACCAGGACGACATTGAGAGAATGTATGGAGGAAAATAAACCGTTCTGCGACACAGTCAGACCCTGCTATGACAAGCTCCAGTCCAACAGGAAATACTTGAATCGCATTCTACACTTGAGACCAAAAAAAAAAAATGGGGGCAATGGTTATCCCTCACCAGTGGTTATCCCTCACCTTTGTAACGCAGGATTTCTGTCTTTCTGTGTGGATGTATTTGCAGTCTTATGTTGGTTGGGCAGGTTCAAGGCAAAATTTTATGAAAAGCATTCAAAAGAAATTATCATGACTTGTTACAAGATTTATTTTTAAAAGGAGACACACTTCTGCGAAAACTCAGCCACGTGATTTTCTCCTGAGCCTTCGAGTTTGACGTAACACAAAATGTGAAATTGGATTGTATGTAAAATATGGTGCAATTTGTGGTCTTCGAGTTATGATATGTGCAGGGATAAATGATAAATTAGGTGAGAAGATCAGTATTTAAGCCATGAGAGATCATTGAATGCAAATGTTTATAATTTTAGAAATTACTAAATGTTTGTAGCTAATGATGAGATTTGTGTTTTTGTCAGTTTCTTTTACTTTTATGGAAGATAATATTTTAAACCCTTATTCACAATGTATTATGTGCCTGACGCAAAATGTTATCTTGTGATTTTTGTCTACAAAAATAGGTTTTAGCTGGATTGGGTTTTGTTCTATTTTGGTTTGAAAAGTAAGAATGAATGAGTAAACATTGCAATATTGCAAAAAAACAACAAGAAAAGCAACAGTAGTTAAATTGGTTGAAATTCGCTTCAAATCTAAATAACAAATCTAATTCTTACCATAAAATATACCGTATTTAGGATTTTCTTCAGTGAATAGGTCAGTAATGGAATTACATTTACCAGTGTCTAATAACCAGACAGAGAAGTGTCCTGTTTTAAATGGCTTTATTTCAATATGCAGTTAAAGATATGGAGATTCAACAGTTGGATTGATCGAAGGTGCGTTGCTTTTCACCGGCATATGCATGCATTTTTGAGCCACCCGCTATAATTGCATAAAGTGACATCATCTAGTCTGGGCAATAGAATAAATGTGCCTGCAGGTCAGGAATTATTTAGAAAAGCCTTTGTAAATAACCTATATAATAAAGTTAGCTGACTTTTTAAACTCTTTACTTTTAGATTATTGCTACCATTATTAACCTAATTTCTTGAGATACGTTTTGAATTTGTATTTTATTTTATGTGTATTACAGATTTGTTGCATTAAATAGGAATTCATCCCAAATCGCTCTTGATGACCTTGTAACATAAGGGAATGAAGGCACCTAGTATAGATCAGAAGTGTTAGTTACTCAAACCTTTTTTGCAAACGTTATTTCCAGATTTTCTTTGTAGTACGACAGCTTTTACTTACAAAAGTAAGTTTTGCTTATATTAACTTTTTACCCTATACACGAGACCTAACAAACAATGTAAGTCGAGCATGTAATACACACCATTTCTTATTTCAATACTAAAATGGATACACAGGTTTTCCCACAGTGCATGAATGTTTACTCGGCAGGTTTTTGGAAAATGTGCAAAATGATACACTAGACACTTGCAGTTTTTAAACATTATTTATTGCAACTGTTTACATGCATTGTAATAAAAAATCATTTGTACATTTGGTGACAGGTGAAACTTTGTGTCGCATGCGTTTAAAAAATGAGTTCCTTGTTAGAAACTGGAAAGTGTTTTTTGCTTTTTTTTTTTTTTCTTGGGGGTTGAACAAATGTTCTGTGGTGTAACTGAGTTTGTTATTCCATACAAGTTGATCGGGGATATTCCCATAATATGAAGTTCCATGGAGAAATTATTTCAACCAAGTTTATCTCGTTTCCTGTCACAGTTGTTGTATGGCTTGAAACAATCTTGGCAACTAAAAGAAACCAATAGCACTGCAGTCATTTCCAAAAAGCAATCCGTGCATCTTCCCAAAAGAAAACACTGCAATGTGTTTGTATTACTGCAGAGTGCTAATTGCTCTTTTGGTTGCCTGTTTAAATGGTTTTAAATAAATGGTTCATAGGATAACAAAGTGTGTATTAAAGAATTTGTAAGTAGGCTGGTGAAATGAAAGTAAGTGTTGTGTAAACATTTCCATGTAGTAATGTGCATACTAGTTCTTTGTAGGGAAAATGTACAGCTTACACATCATGAAATGTTAAAGGCCCTCCTTTCTCTTACTGTAAATATATGGGTCTGTTACCAAACTTCACTGGACTGGCCAGTTGTATAATAACTATTTTAATTATATTTAAGCTTTGTTAGGATGACCAGTCAGGTGTTCCCCTCTGGAAAAACTGCTCTGTAATATGTGATTGCAAGTATATTAGACTTATTTATTTGTAATAGGCCTTGGGACAAACAGTGATACAATAAAAATATCAGGCTTTGGTCTGAGGTGTATGTTTGCATCAATCCCTGTATGTCCAACTGTTAAGTACTTTGTTTTGGTAAGGGATAGTTTTTGTGGTAATCAGGATTTTGGATTTTAATTGGAAAATCCAACATTAATCCCAATTTTCATAGGCTGCTTAGTGTGGCTTTTCAGCTTCCATTACTTGTTGAAGCCTTTATTCATGTGATGCAATTTGGCCCCATTCACAAAGCTTTCACTTGTGGGTTATTAGATGAAGTCTCTTTTAAAGCTTTGCTACACAGCCAAACAAATTCATTAACATCCACATTTAATCCATCAAAAAATGTAATACTCTTAAAAGGAGTAATAACCACATTTTACAATACATTTTCTTCCCTTTTAGCTTTAGAATCATAATCACATAACCCCTTCTCATTGTGCAGTATTTGCTATAATGTATTATGTTTTAGTTCAAGCAACACACTGTAGCAAAATAAAATCTACATAACGTCTTTCTGATATGATATTGCTTCCTATGTTAAAGGTCAATTTCCATGGTCTGGCCAAAGGTGGGTTTCTCTGGTAGAGCGGTCAGACAGGATGTCAAAGTGTTCCAGGAAGGGGATTTTGTTAATTTGTTTTGGTTTTAGTCCCCTAAATGTTCAAACCCCCAAGATGTACATGACCTTGACGATTTAATAAGGCTTTTGATGCTCTGGCTACATGCCCATTATCATTTTACCCTCTTCAGTCTTGCGTAGTTCATTACTAGAGTGCTTATATTTCAGCCGCTTGATGCTTTCATTGTGACATCCATTCAAGGATTTATAGATATATTCAATTGTTATTATATGTGTGGAGGATCGTGTTCAGGCATTGTTGTAGTTAATCATACATGCCTATGAATACCGCATGTCAAATAATCATGCATTTAGTTCTTGTGAAATGAACATTGGCTAATGCAGTAAGGGGCTGGCATTTGATCAAGGTTTTTGAAAGACTAGTAATACAATATGGATGTTTATACACCAGACCTATTTGGTGCGCACTTTCTACAATAACAGTGCATCTCACATTTTCCATTGCGGAGATACAGCACTATTACAATTTATATTGGTCATGTGCCACACACTTTACAGACATGGCACTGGTAAGTACAAGGCACCCTTCCGATAGTAAAATACAGTACATTAGAAATTATATATTTTGACATGATAGTATAAGCTTGCAAATTGTAGCGCAATATTCATCTTGTGCTTTATCGCATATAATCTTTAACACAATGTAACAAAAATAGGTTGAGACTGCCTGGCTTGCACAACATCACCTGTTGGCATTTTTTTGAGAAGTACATTGTGTCTTTGGTTTCTGATGATTTTAACTGAGCATCTTCTGTCAGGTTTATGTTTTAATAAACCAGGGGCAATACTTTAAACAACGCATGTCTGAAACTATTGGACATACAAAATCCAGATGTTTATCTGGATCAACTTTGCCTGTGCCCTTGATCTTTATATCCAAACCAAATAGGGCTACTTCTGAGTGATATCATCTCAGAAGTGTCATCAGCTTTATAGTTGGTACACAAATGTACAGGTTTTCAATAACAATTGACACCAGTGGCCATGTGACTGTCTGAAAGTGTTATAATCCAGCAGATTCATTTGTTTGTTATTTTATACACTGTAAATACATGTGATGGTAACTGATATTTGTTCATAGCACTGACATCTGATTGGATGTACAATAGGAAGCTGTATCTTTGGAGTCCAAATCACTCTCACACTAGTTTCTAGTGTGCATCCCTCTGACTGTGGTAGATGTCTAGTTAAATTGGCCCCAGTAAACAATATACCAAAGACAATCTAGACAAATATTGGTGGTATTACTTGCAATCCTTCACTGTCACGCAAAACTATTATGCTGTGATTTGACTAAAATATGTTTATATTTTGAGTCGTATTCAATGTATGAAACTTTTTTTTAAAAACATAATATATGACAGTTCACTAGTAATGTTTCTTTCCGTTTCTAAAATTAAAAGACTTACTTGGTATTCGTTTTAACAAGAAGTATCAATTCAGAACAGTTCCTTTAAACATTAGACACATAAAGTGTAAATGAAGCAAAACAGAAAAGGAAAAAAGAATAATTGCGCCGTGTCATGATTTCACTTGAGCGTAACCTCGCAATGAAACGCACCCAGATGAAAGGTTTTCCTGCACGCCTGAAGAGGGTCACACGTGACTTCGTACATACCACAGAAACAGACTATTTAAGATGAAGTCAACCTTACAGCAGCGAGCAGATCACTACTTGTTCACAGTGAGCACAGGACGGGACCACAGTGACCAACTTAAGAAAGGAGTTAAGCCATTCTCTGCAGTTCCCTGAAGTAAGTTTTTTTTTTCTTTTCTTTTTTTGAGACCAACAGAAGACGTTTTAATTATTTTATTTCATGCCAGATTATAATAATATAATACAAAGTTTTGTATTGTTTATTTAAAAAAATAGCAACAAACAAAAGTTTACTTAATGGCTGCTGTGCCTAGTTTATTTATTCGTTGTTATCGGTGCTGTTTTATACACGTATTTATTACATTTCTGTAAAGCATGTTCAATTATAAATAAAGTAAAATTCAGTATATATATTATATTTTTCATCCTAATACAACGTTACCATTTTGCAGATCATTCTATCTTAGCAAGCTCAATGCTGACAATGGAAGGAGCTAATGTCACAGAACCTATTCCTACGGAAACCCCTGAACCACACGACGCGGTCAACGTCAAGGAGGGGGGCAACGAGTACCTGTACATACTTATCGTGATGTCCTTCTACGGGATCTTCCTACTGGGTATCATGCTGGGCTACGTGAGATCTAAGAAGAGGGAGAAGAAATCCAACGTATTCTTATTGTACGAAGAGGAGGAGAGGGAATGGGGAGGCGTGGTGAAGAAGCACAGTCTGCCGTACATTTCAGGTCTCAGAGCTGTCCAGGTGTCGCTGCCCTTCAGTGCCCTGTCGGAGAGCAGGGTCCCCGCGGCGTTCTCCTGCGCTTTGTGTTCCATGGAAGAAATTAGCGTGAGTTCGGTGTGCTCGTCTGCGGATATCCCCCTAGCCATCGAGGAAGAATCTGACAGCGAGAACGGAGAAGGCTCCGGCGCGCTTCTTAAAGAGAACTCTGAAAACAGTGAAGGTCCATCAGAAGTCATCAATGAAACGGCCAGCTAGCACAGCACCTATACATTAGCATCATCATCATCATCATCATCATCATAATACATTGAGGGGAAAAAAATCAAAATGTTTCCATTTCTACCTATGAGTTTGAAACATATTCGTGACTTCTTTTTGGGGGAAATATTTAATTAAACTCTTGCACAGATCAATGATTCAAGCAAAGTTATAGAGACTGTACATTTATTTTATTATTGTATTGCTAGAGTTGTTGCAATTAGCCTGGAATGACTTGAAAAAAGCAGTCTAAAACGTCAGTTTGTTACCATTTCTATGCTGTAGTAATATTCATTAATCTCATGTACATTTATTGGTTCCTGTTATATTGTGTAAGAATTGTGTAAAATAATGATCTGTATATAATTGTTCAGACTTTTGTATTTAAATGTTATTTTGTGTCCACTTGTTTTATAAGTGAAATAAATCTTTTAAAAACGACCTGTAAAGAATATAATGTTTGCTTGTATTATATAGACATCAGGGTAACACTTTAGTTTAGGTATCCGTTATAAGCGATTATAAACAATAGCAAAAAAAAATTAGCATACAAATAGTCTTATTATTTCTAATCATATTCAATAATTGTTAATAGCATCATTAATAACATGTTTATAGACGTGTTACCGATATCAGGTATACAGTATCAGTCTGAATCTCGTGTGCAGAGCTGTCTTCAGTTGTTTCTTTTTGCCATAAGGGGGCAGGATTAGAATACAACAAAGCAACAGCAGCAGGAGATGAACTGACACAATGTATGGGACTGAGGAGTCCGTTTAAACGGAAGCGACTTAGAACCTGTGCTCATTTGATCTGATTTGATCAGTGCAATATTTCAGAATTGTGCTCCACAAAAGCAATGCAGCCGTGCAGAATGTATAAACCATGAAAATGTAAAAGGTTGTTTTGGCTTTGCTCTGCCTGTAGCCACGATGGTGACAGCGTGTTGATGCTTTAGATAGCACATGCTCCTTCTTGTTGCAGAACACGGGCTTGTGGAGAGAACAAGCATGACGTCATCTCTCCTCAGACATGAAGGCAATGCACAGAGGATGTCATCATTATTAACCACACACTGCTTGTCATCTGGAATACAACACACTGCGTTTTTTGGTTAAAATTAGAAACGGAGAAACATTTAATTTTATTTCCCAAATCGCCAGCGTACATAAATCAATTCAACTTATTTTAACCGCATAGCGGAAGACATTTATATTTAGAAATTTGTATACAACTCTGCAGTATCATTGCATGGTGTCTCATAATATTCCCTTAATGAATACTAGGGGTACTAGAGAAACAGATTAAGTACGTGTGAGGCATAGTGGCACCGTCAGGGAGACATTTATCTGCCATATGAATATGCATTGAGATTCACAGTGAAATCCGTAGAGTGGTTGCCTTAGAGACCCTAGAATTGTAACATGAGGTGCAGAACATTGCTGTCGGGTCTTATCTTTTGTATAAAACAGCACTTAGTGTAGATACAACCTTCTCTTTAATACAATACTGCCATTCAAACCTAAAGCCTGGATTCGAGGGCTAGGTCTTATCGACGATTGTGTTTAAAACAATGAACACTCAGTACCGCAATTATACAGAGTTATATTACGAGGTCTCCTGTCCGCATACGCCATCATTCCTCGCTGTGTGTTTATATCACGTCTTTGGTAATTGTATTACCTTTCCTAATCACCTTGCCCTTTCTCGCTCACAGACCCGATGTTATGGTCAAAACGCTGGTCAGATCCTGCAGTTAAAAGCTCTGCAGGGATGAGTCATATTGTGTCACCCGCTTTGCTTCAAACAGCCTTGTGTTTACTACTGCATTTCACTGCACGTCATCCTCACCTTAAAAGGCAGAAAAGCAGAAGACTGTTTATTCTTCATTCCTGTTCAAGCCGAGGTCTTCATCTACCACGTTATCGTTACCAGTGCAGTCTCTTGGTTTTGCACTTGGTATTTCTCTCTCAACCATGTGTTATCGCTTAAACCTACTGTCAGAGGCTGCCTTCCTTTGCAAGGACTGCTGGCCAGTTTATAGATATATATGATATAGTAACTTAGTGTTTTATTGATTGTCCACACCATGGGATTTTGATCATGTGACATGTAGAATAGTAAGTCCATATTTTCAATAGCTTAATGAATAGGGCCTGATGTTACAAAGCTGGTTGAGAAACACAAAAAAAGGTTCATTTACATCCTCTTTAAATACACTTGTAAGAAAACAGAAATGTGTCGGTCATCCTTGAATGTTTATATAACGTAGGTTTTATGTTTTGAATACTTTTTCAAACTCTTTCTAGGTTTTGAACTCTAGATTGATGCAAACCCCTGATTAAGATTACCCAGTTAAATATAACTTAATTCTTGGAAAACAGGATTCTGGGATGTATCAATTGGCCTCTTCTTCTTGGTAGCATGATTTCCATTTTGGACAGGAAATAACCTAATCAGTCATTCAGTCCATCTTTAGCTGTATGCATGGGAGGACACAAAGCAGTGACTGCCACCGCTTGACAGATATGGTATAACAGCCTCTTATGGACTAGGTCGTTAGTGGTATTGCATCTGGTCCTGAATTACATCCCTGGAACTTCTCATAACAGCTTGTGTTTACATTAAGTGCACTTTAAAAACATTTTTGTGCTGTCAAAGTGCAAATACTATTAAAATGGTTCAGCCTTGCTTCCATCTAACTGATTGAGATGTTCCAGTTATTGTCCTAATAAATCATAGAAAGCTTTCTTCCTTTTTCATTGCAAATAATACAGCAGGGGCTCAGAACATACATGGTTAGCAAGCTGGAGTTGTGTGGCTGTGTAACAGAAGCATGCTTCACAATGAAAGCTCATGCAAGCTATCACAGCACAGACTGTTGCAGAAAGCCCTATTGAAATATCATTGTAATGCCTGTTTATTATAAGTAATTCAAGCAGAACCATTAGCAGATCCCAGCACTTCCAGCAGAAATTACATAAGCTTCCAGATATAGAAGCACACTGTGACTGATATTAATATCTTGGTACTGAAGTGGATTAGCAGAAAATGTTTTCTTTGTGTGGGTCAATTTTAATCACCTAAACAGCAGCAGATCTTAATTATTATTTATTTATTTCTTAGCAGACGCCCTTATCCAGGGAGAATAAAGATGCCCTTTTTCGCTGATTATAGACCTCTATAAGCAGTACCATTAGTAGCTAAGCCAAATTCCACAGCTCAAGGAAAGTGAAGCTTTACACAGGCAATAAATAGATACATTGATAAAAAATAAACACATAAGCAAACAAATAAATATTAAATGGGTAATTGTATGTAAAAATAATGTGTATAAAATAATGTAATTGAATGTAAAAAATAATTTGATATCTTGTAACAATTGTAAGTCGCCCTGGATAAGGGCGTCTGCTAATAAATAAATAAATAAATAAATAAATAAATAAATAAATAATAATAATAATAATAATAATAATAATAATAATAATAAATACATTATCCTCTCTGTCCAGCAGAGGGCACTCACGGCAAATTCATTTGTAGACGAGAGGCAACGCTCCCAGCTACGTCAGTTCTTCCTTGGCTGCCTGATCGATAAAGACGGCACTGCCACGTGCAGTAATTTTCACAGCTCACGTTTAATATCCCAGTTGATTTATGACTCATGATGTGTGAATAAAAAATTAAAAAGACGGCATTATGGTTAAAAATATAACACTGTGATATGGACGACACGAGGCAGAGCAAATGCAACATAAGGTGTTCCTTGTAAACTTTGTGACCTTAATCATGAATAAAAGGGGCCACAGGTGAACTCTCAGTTGTGAGCTCGAAGAGGAAGAGGAAGAGGAAGAGGAAGAACATGTAGTCCATCAAATGAGATACGAGCAACCATCGTTGATCATGTACTCAGCCATGGACTGACCATGAGAGAAGCTGGGCAGTGGGTGCAACCCAATCTCATCAGATCAACGGTTGCTTCAGTCGTTCCTATCTTCAGGAATGAGAATAGGCAAGTGACCTCGGTACTGTCTGTAGTGTATTGCACTGTAAGTGATCGAGAAAGTATATTTGTAGGTGTAGCTTTGCTTTCATTCAATTGCATTTTGTATTCCCATCTGTCAGCATTCCATCCATTTTTAGAATTGAAAGAAAACCTCCTTCTGATGGCAGAGGACGACTCTTCACAGAACAACAGGAGACTGCAATCACTGCAAACAATGCCATCCATCTGCAAGACATTCAGAGCAGGATCATTCAGGACAATGATGCATTTCCAAATATTAACCGTGTTAGTTTGGCAACTATTGGCCGTGTCCTAAAGAGAAACCAAATTAAAACGAAACAAGTGTACAGGGTGCCATATGAGAGGAACACTGACAGGGTAAAGGAGATGTGGGATCAGTATTTACTGTACTATGGTGTAATATAAACATGTATACTACTGTAATGGTTAGACAATGTGGAGTTTACTGCAGTCTTGATATTGTATAATCTGTGATACTCTTTTTTTTATACTGGAGCTTGATGCCAGTGTTGCTCCCCATGAATACATATTTGTGGATGAGGCTGGTTTCCATGTGACCAAAAAAAGGAGACGTGATTATATGTACACGTTTTCAGTGATGTCTGTGTCATCTGGGGCTAAGTCTACATTAAAAAAAAAGATACACACTTCTAGGTAACATGTATGGTCACATTACACAATTTCCAATAAAGGAAGACGAATAAACAGGCAGAAATGGTATGAGGAAAAAATTAATAAAAAGGGTTAAACATTTTGATGTTTATATTCTGAATTTATTGCACCTTTGTGAAATGGTTGATAATGTGAGCTTTTCATTTGATGACAAATGTGTTATTTTGATGTAAATATTTGATTTTGAGACATGTATTTTGAGATTTGAAAGCATTATTGCATTTTGCAAAGGATTTTTGAAGTTTTGCATACCACAAGACCATTTTGATTCGAGTGTTAACTGTTTTGATAACGTAGGATATTGTTTCAGGAAATGTGTTTAAGCGATCGAGAAAAACTGTAAAACACAGGAGAAACCATCAGACTATACTTTCACAAATACATTCCCTATTATTTTGCAGGCATTCTCCCTGGTCATCCATGTCATTTTGCAATGCTTTATGTCGTGTTAAGCAGTTTCCAATGAAATAGGGGCCCTTCTCTACAGTTGCTAACCTGGTTGCTAAGCTGTACATCACTGAATACATTGCCAAGAACACACTCATAGAACCACACAGCTGAACGGTTGAGGTGTAACCCTTGTTCAACTGTAGCATTATGGTGTAGTAAAAAACAAAAACAAAACAAAAAATCTTGTCGTAATAGGAAATAAACAGGAAGTGTGTGCTTGTGTGTGCGTGCGTGTGTGTGTGTGTGCATGCATGTGTCTGTCCATGTGTGTGTTCGTATGTGTGTGAGTGAGTGAGTGTTTGTGTCTCTGTGTGTGTCCTGTGTGTGTGTGTGTGTTCATATGTGTGTTCGTAAGTGTTTGTGTCTGTGTGTGAGTGTTTGTGTGTGTCTCCGTGTGTGTGTGTGCATGTGAGTGTTTGTGTGCGTGTGCGTGTGCGTGTGTGTTAGTGGGCAACTGGCTAAATTAACAATACACATTCATTAATATTTTGTAAACACATCAAGCCAAATTGAATCAGTTAAATGCAATTGAAGATGTTAATGGAATCTAGCACACTCATCCCACATCTATCTAGAAGCTTCATTCAGCTGAGCCTCATGGTGTTAGAGGCAGTCTTTCAGAGCCAGTTCATCTTGGTTGAGGCCCAAGTTCTTGGGAATGGGCCTGGTAGAGGGGGGTCCCACAGTCTGCCAAAGCCCAAGGGGAGGACGTGGTTCATTTCCAAAGTGGAGGACAACTTCAGGAACTTGGCAGAGTAAATGTCAAGCCAGGAAGTGTGGATGAAATGGGAAAATTACATGAAAAAACTCAGGCAAAGTCTCATAACCCTGGCCTATGGAAAATGGAAAAGTCTTGATTTATATTTCTGATTTTAAAACTAAAAATGCTCCTCAAAATAACAAAGAACAAAGGAAAAAAGCGCTATAGCCCATGCATTTTGTCAATGGCCTTTATACTCTAGTTAATATTTGTTTTCAATATTTTCTTCTGTTGTGTGAAAGATGAAAAAAGTTAATCTCGACTCACTGCTTCCTGGAAACAAAACCAATTTGTATTTTCATTTTAAAACTAACTCTACAAAATGAGATGCTTGTGTTTATTTTTGGTTCTTTTTTATAGCAATCCAAGCTCCAGCCTGATTCTTGTGCATGCCTGGTAAACAACAGGATGCTTGCCAGACAGTGATGTGCCTCTTCACTGCAGTAATCTATTGGGAGATTTCCATGGCAACAGTAAGAGCACAGTAGGTCATGACTGATATCTAGTCCAAAGAAAATGGCTTAAAACTGGCTTCTGAATGTAATCAGAGAAGACACAACAATTCCACTAACCTCTGGTGCTCCTCATTAAAATTCTGCTCTTCCTAAAGGCATTTTGGCTAATGAAGACGAAGACTGACTGAATAAATTAAGGTGCTGTGTTGATTAAAAAAAAAAAAAAAAAAACGTATACTATTCTGACTTGTAGCCAAAGCTACTTGTTGCAATGTATGATCATGTGTCTAGCATGCAATAGCATTGAGTCTGAAACCTTCCAACACAATGTGTTGATTAGAAGGACTTGGATAGATTTCTGATATTAAATGTTCTATTTGACATTTAGTTTTACCTCCATATCTGATTAACATGAGTTGTGGGAATGTGGTCTGTTATTTGAATCTTTTATTTTTGCCCATGGACCTATAGTTCCAAACATATTAAGACATTCTGATAAGAAACCTTGCAATGTTTTATTTATGAATTTGTGAGCAAAAAAGTTGTTGTGACAGCTGAGAAGCTTGTGTAACACGGCAGAGGCTAGGGCTGAACCGGAGACCTCGCACACCGCAAGCGAGTCGGGCTCATCTGCATTAGTCATTATGACGCTTTTAACCACATCTTACCAACAAGGGTCAGAATTCATAACGGCAGCGCATCACCACAATCAAAAGTCAAACTCATAAACAGAGTACATTTTGACCCAATATTGCACCCAAGGACCTAGCCTCCTTACCTAAAAACATTGCATATGACAGGAGGTCAGGAGCTATGCATTTAACTAACTTTCTCATCCTCTCTACTTTTAAAGAAGAGTCAGAACGATGTTTGGGAAAGCAGTCAATACACAATACCAAAGACTACGTTCTTGCTAATCAATTTAAAGGCTGCTAAAAGGGATGCAATTTGAAAACACATATTCTGTTACTCGCTTATTACTGTGCAGCACATAAGGTTGCTAATGAAGACTTGAAAGCTCTGTTTTTCTCAGCCCTTCTCTGTTCTTGTGCTGCAGTGATAATATAAGGACAACGCCTTCCTAATTGCCATGCCGATGACACAAGAGCATCGTTCTCTCTGCTGATAATACTGACAGTGTTTGTGATGTTTCTTATTAACATTTGAAAGCGTGCCTGGGTTCCTTGACGATGAATTATTAGAGTGAAACGGACATGCACGTGACTAAATTGAGTCTCTGTGGGGTTGCAGTAAGTTTAAATGTATCGCAGAAACCATTGCATTCCCCATGCAGTAAAGCACTAGGTGCAGATATGCAATTACAGTACTTCCTAACACGATTTGTAAAGAAAGGTCAGCCACCACAGATTGTTTCTCAGAATTCAGTTTTCTACAATGGGCTTTTGCTATTGCAAAGCAAGCTTCCAGTAGTACAATATAATGCATATTAATAGCATGTACAGTATATGAATCTCTATTTCTATATGCATTTGAGTTTTAATGTTCTGTTGGGTTTACACAATGAGGCACTCTGGGATTTCTGCTGTTCCATTTCCAGTAAATTCTCGACAATGCTGAGAAACCTTTTTGTTTGCTGAAGGATTGTTTCTAAGGCGATGGCAGAGTACCTCTTTGTTTCTTTGCTACTGGTAAGGTTTCTGCTGGGGGAAACCAGGAATGAGAATGTTCAAAAAGGGCTTATGAACTCTCCAATGCCTGCAACTTTGTGATAAGCAGCAACAACTCAGCATAGCATCTAATTATGTTCTGTTCATCATTAACTCTTTCAGTTCTATAGAAACGATGTTGGGCTCCCTTGCATAAACAGCCAGGCCCTCAAATCAAACAGATCAACTGTTAAAAATCAAATACTTGATATAGCTGTATCGCATCAATATATTATAGCAGCATAGCAGATGGAAGAAGTGTGTACTCTTCACTGCTGTCCACTGTTTCTAACTTATTAAAGTTCAATAGCTTGCCAATTATTTTTCAACCGTTTATGCATCAATTCCAAAACATAACTAGCTGTGTGACGGGTATAATCAGAAAACAAATTGCTAATCGTGCAGCGTTCATACCATTAATTTTCAAACAGATCAGTGTTCCCTATAGTGGAGATTGTCAGCTGTACTATGTAACTCATCTTTAACACATTGGGATTTTCCCAAAGTGATTCCCGAGCTATTCCATTTGAGTTTGTTACTGTTAGAAGACCCTCACCAGAAGATATTCAAGATGCTCTTGGGGGAAGTGTACTGTAGCAATAATTACCCAGCCTGGATGAGATCTCATTTCCACAACTCATGAGGCCAGTCTCATCCAATCATTTTTGAGCTGCCGAGGAATGGGTTCCTCTAAATACTGATACTCTGTAGCTCCATATTAATCAATGAAGCAACAGATACTATACACAAGGCATCAGTGCACACCGTGTTAATCTCCAACAGTCTGTCTGATGAGGGTGTTCCGTACATTAATCTTGGAGCACATCCCGTTCCTGCTTATGAAATTAGGAGCCTGTAATAAACAGATTGAGGTTCATTAACCACACATACCCTCCAGGATGTCAAAGCCAGAGATTCTAACAGATTTCCTTCCTCACTTGCTATGTTATTGTCTTGTTAAATAATCTGCATCCTGGTATCATGGTATGCTGTACCATTCATTCTGAGTACATGTGTCTAAACTCACTGCATAAGCCACTGATACTCTAGGAAATAAAGAGCAAACCTTAAGGCAGGAAAAATTCCTGCTCTGACATTGCAGGATCCTGCAAAACTCCTTGTTTGCTGAATCTCTTTTCTTCACCCACCATAACAAAGACCTACAATCTCTGTTGGTTAAGTAGCACCATTTACAAACGGACATTGGCATTGTTTCCATCCTGATAAGCAATATAACTCTATCAAGAATCACAGCTTTGGTGAAAGACTGAACCATAGAGAAATCAGATAGTGCCTTAATAATTGAATGTCACTTCTCAAAGGATAAGATCACTGGAGTGATTCAGACCTCCAGCCTCTTAGGATATTTACATAAATCTTAATTTTCTCTCAAAACACTTTTAACACAGCATCCTTTAAAAGATGAATGTAGCTCAGCTGGCAGTGAGTTTTGCCATGGTTACTAAAGGCACAGATATGATTGTGTCACTACCAAGGACATAAAAAGGATTTAAAAAAATAAATAATAAAACCTGATAGGCTAAATAATATATCAGTACAGGGTTTAGAATTAAACAAACTCTTTTTTGAAGTGGGTTCCCTTTCGAAACCACTGACGTGAAGCAAGGTAAAAGCAGAACTTGCAAATGTTTTAAAAGCCCTTTGCTGTCCTCTATGATATTTAGTTCTAAATTCAGTCATTCTAATCCCTGTTGATTTGCTTGGTGTGTTCTAGAAGCTTTCAAAGTCTCAAACCCCGCTCTCTTAAGTTGTAATTGACTGTACAGATACAGCAGCAGCAACACAGTTGAACCCAATCCTGAATCTTGACTCCCTGGTCAATGGTTCAAACAGTTGCATCTACTGTGGAGCTGCAAAATTGAGCAGAAATAATAGAAGTCCTTTAATTCCACTATAAACTCCCTCTCAGTGTTCAATCTTCTTTTCAAAATGTTCTCTTTTCTGCATTGTGATCGTTCACTGTGAAACAAGCTCAACACTGACAAATAGAGGGCCTTTTCAAAAAGATACAATGCATGAGAATAGTTTTTAAAGCCCATTTTAATGCACTAAATGAAGTTTGTGATTACAGTGCAATCACAGAGTGTCAGAGGCACTTCATGTAGTAATTTACATTAAGTGTGTCTGGCTACATTGTAATTATGTGTTGTTAGTACATAATAATTCAATTTTAAAACCGTATGTGTAAATACAGTGTAATTTCTAAAGATGCTAGCAAATGCCACCATTTTTCATTTTGTTTTTTAATTTAATATTGAATTGGAAAAAAGGGTTCCATCTGATCTTTAAATAACCATTATTTGATACAAGTGACAGGGTTTCCTTCCCTGCTTGTCAATGATCTGTCCTCATCAAGCAGGAACAGCAATAATGTCTTCTGACAAGCAACAAACCATCCCTCAATTAGGACTCTTGGCAGGGCAATAAAGCAGAATGGATGAGTTTAGATGGCTTGAATCCCTACAGACATACTGTCTAATCAACATAGCTGTCAATACACTTTAAAAATCCAGGCCATTTTGAGATCCTTCCACTTTCAGATGTGTGCAACCTTACCATTACCTTTTTGAAATCTTTTTCTTTCTTTCATAGATCATAGTTAAATGTCGCCCTTATTTCAGTAGTACAGGGTGAGGAGCTGAGGTAGTGCAAGAGCATAGTTAATGTGGGGTTCTCACTGATTTCAATAAACTGGCTAGAATTGTATTATTAGGGAAAAATTGAGTGTTCTGACCTGCAGCCAAAATCTATTCCTTTGTGTTAAAACCTGCAGTTTGCAGCTTTGAGCTCAAATATTTTACACAGCTCTGTCTTTAATTAACCCTCTACATTTTCTCCAGCCCACACACAAACTCACTGAGGCTTGCTCTAACACAGCTGGTGTCAAATCTTATATCGGCATACACAGCATGTAAATGAGCACATGGGATTCCTCCCCCCAGACTAACAATCTTTACTCGTGACTGAAATACTGCAACTCAGAGGTAACAGCAAGTGCAATGTGAAAAACAAGAAAAAAGACAGCTGTCACCTGGAATTAAATAGGATTAGTATATGTTCTCTCCTCATTACATGTCTATGTAACTGATGAGTTACATTAAACTTCAAACTGTACCTGCGAAGAAAAGACCATTTAAATATTTAAATCATTAAGGCTCTCTCTCTCTCTCTCTCTCTCTCTCTCTCTCTCTCTCTCTCTCTCTCTCTCTCTCTCTCTCTCTCTCTCTCTCTCTCTCCCTGTTTATCTTGGGATCAGGGTAAGATCTGGTTATTTTGTGGTTCAATGAGCCCCTGTGATCTCGGGTGAGTGACCCTTGTTTTTAAAGTGCTGCTTCCACTTTAAAACCGGATTGTGAGCACAGGCTTTGTCCTGTATTTAAACCTCTGCAGACTTGTATTTCTGAACTCTATCTCAATGTTTTTCCATTGATAGATTCTTGTAGGTTTTCAACCTGCAGTATTGTTCGTTCAAAGATTGTGCTGCAGTTTGTATGTGATTGTGTTCTTTACTGACTTATGGATTCATGACATTATGGAACTGTTTTGATTGAAGATTACCTGAAGAAGACTGAATTATTATTTTTAAGAAATAAATGGAATACCTGGAAGAATATTGTTGTGTAGCTGTTTTCTATAGCTTGATTCTTGAGATGAATTGCACATTATAAATCTGTCATGGAGGCATATACAGGAGATGATATTTGGAAGTGAGGCTAAGTGCTCTCGTGCTATCCTGCTCTAGATGTGAGTGGTAGATTAATTTACACAGAAAACGGCAACACAGAAATATTACATATCAGCTACTTCAGTTTGATTTGAACTGTTAGAGATGCAAAACCTTTTACGATATCATTGCTGCACACTGCAGGTTGCCATTGTTATCATTTATCATTATTTCTCTTTGCATTATAAACTCTGGGCACTCCAATTGGATGCATGAAAATAACCTTTCTGTGGGTTTTCATGGATTTGGACCACTCGTTGTTTTGGCCTCACTGCATGCATTGTTTAGGTATATATTTCTTCAAAATATGTGGATAGAATGGGTGGTATACAAAACATAAGCACAAAGACCACAAGCAGTGGAAAGCAAACACTCTATTAGTAAAACTGCTCAAGCAGGTGGTAACACTTTAGAGTTAGGGTTAGGGTTAGGGTTAGGGTTAGGTAAAGATTTAGGTCCCTAGCCTTTGATACCTAATTACATGCAACTGTTACTGTATCTGTTGCAACAGGATTGAGCACTGCTGTATCTTATTGGATGGAGGAGTCAAAACCACATAGCAGCAATATGAGCAAATTCAAGTAATATAAATTTTGTTTTTTTCCTCCAAACAAAGATATTGACATTCAATAAACACTAACAACAAGGTTCTGGAAACTAGAATAGTTCAATGGATATCACAATTTAAATTAGGAAAAAAAAGATTAGTTTAAAATGACCTGTTAGGGCTGGTGAATCTGCTTCCTTTGAGAACATATTACACTGTCAAAAGACATGCATCTCAATGTAATCTTTAAGAATGAGTCATAGTCTTCAGAATCCCATTGATCTCATTTGCCCAGTGTTTTTTTTAATTAGATACAGTTAAGGTTAGAACTTTGTAGAGTTTCTTTCTGCTGGAATCTATGAGTCACTCTAAACAAGCTCCTTCTTATTAGGTTCTCTTGGATTTTAAAGATAAAAAAGTATTAGGAGACAAGACATCTGTGATACATCAGCCTCACTCCTTTATTGAAAGGACAGCTTACCCGATTTAGAGTGGTGCTATTCCAAATTGCAAGATGGATTTGTTTTATAACTCCTGTCAAACAGTCATGCATAAATGTGCATCTCTGATAGGATTCTTAAGATAAGGAGTGGGTGTCGTGCCATTGCAAAGACATGATGTGGGATACACATCTCAGTGTGGCCCATAATACAAGCACTGTATGAGGATTGCATGCTGTATTACAGGGCTATATTCTGTTTGTTTTAAAAGGCAGGTTCTGGTATGCGAGTAAACACACTGAAAATAATAAGTTTAGTATAGTTTAGGTTTGGTAACTTTTAATGTTTTTACATCCTGTATGTTTTGCGGTTTTGTTTTTACTGATGGTTGGGTTTGCAAAGCAGCATATTCCTTTGTTTTAAAAGGGGAGTTCTTACACTGACGTTAGAGTGCTATTTTATATACATAGTCATAGAGGAATGCACAGCGTTATCAAAGGGTCAGTGTAGTTGCTATGTATTCACATATCTGAAGGAAAAGTCCAAAGGAAGTGATGAGGATCTAAAGGGCAATTAGAAGCTCCCTCCTTCTGGGTCTCCCACAAAATCAGCAGGCAGAAGGATCAAGTGTTCAGAGACTCCTGGGAGGGTGTTCTGAAAGACTAAAAATAATCTGATCAAAATAAGCATTGCTTATTTATGAGGCATGCATTGATCGTGTTGCCCTATTAAATATTGACGTATTTAATTACATTGACTTACTAAATTATTGTATTTTCCAAAAGGAAAAAAACAAAACTAGCAAACTTAATTGCAGAAAGGAGGAGTCAAGTTATTGCTAGTTACTGTAGATACTGTTCAAATGATTTTATTCCACTCAAAAAGTCCTCTTGCGTCTGTGCTTGCTTCGAAATAGGGCTCATTGAGCTGAAGGAAAGGAAATTGCAGGTAGTTAGAATCAAACTCATGTCTTTTCATATCTACAGAACAATAAAGAAACAGGAGTTACTGGACATGAGAAGCACAATGCCACAAAGCCTGTTTGCATAACAGACACGACACAATTTTGTTTACTTCAGCTGTTTTTGTTTTGGCAATTGCAAAAGCCACAGGGAGTGATTTCCGTGCAATATCTCAGAGAACACTAACACATAAGCTATTTCTTAGTTAGCATTTCATTGTAAAGTGCTAAAAATGCTAAATTACACATATTGATCTTGTAAAGCTTTGTAGCTTATTAGCATACACATTGGAAGACAAAGAAGATCTTTCTTTCTGCAAGGGATTTGAAAACTATAAAGGGTTACATCTTTCCTGAGCTGTTCAGTCTGAGGATCCCTTAGGAAAACCGGATGATGGAACAGTTGTTCATGCAATCGTTGTACATTTGTTTTTTAAAGCCATTCGTGTGCTCTATACATTCATAGACTGTACCACTTTCACTATTATTGTCTGTTTCCATTCACCTTTTTTCCACCTTGTATACAATTTTCAACTGCTTGTCACATCCATCTCAATACCATCCCTATGGATAGGTTAGAAAAAACATAAAACATTTGCATTTTAAATATATATAGCTCTGTCTATTCCCATACGTTCTAATCTTCCACTGTTATTGAACTGCACTGAATTCAGTTTAAGAGTTTGGTTTCCAGAAGCTTGCTTTTTTGCTGTTGAGACTGAATCAGCCCCCATCTCAGTACAGCTTCCCAGATTGTAATAAAAGGGGTGCTAATGATCAGGAATGAGCTGCTAAGACATGAGCAGGGCTGAATCATCACTTCCTGGATTCCAGATATCAACAATCCTCCCACTGCTTCTATAAACTGTATACAGAAAGGTTTGGGTTAGGGTTGCTGTTTGACGAGGTTCCAGTTGAGAGAAGGGAGAGTGCTTGTTTTGTGAATGTGTGTCCCCCTTTTGTTCAATCTTTTCTTGTAACATTACTATGTTCTTTTTCAAGCATGTTCAAATGAAACCATATACATAGTGTAGCTGGTGAAGAAAACAAGTTGTTTCTGAGCCATGCAGTATAGCTTTGTTTTCTATATATTTAATTTTTAGAACTAAAAGCTGTTACAACCGAATAGGGATAGGTTCACCTAACAGCGTTTAACTGTTTTGCAGAGGGGTCCTATTAAATGTGACTTATAAGCCGTGCAATTAGACAAGCAACATTCCCTGCTGATGTTAAAATAATACAGGTTTCTAAATGTGTATGTCATACTATAGCTTGTCCTGAAAGATGAGACATCTAATGAGTTAATTACAAATAAAAGTAAATCGAACTATAGTTCTGTCGTATTGAAGAGAAAAATGAATGTCTGATATTGACAGAGTACCACATGTTAATTCATCAGCAGTCACATTATTATAAAAGAGCGTCTTCATTATGTTTAGCAGTTAACTGTGAGAAATGTACCACCTATGAACTATTATTTATTAAAATTACCACCCTATTTCAAGAGTAATCACAGTAATTGAACCCTTGTCTCCAATTAACAATGGCCCGCAAGAATAGAGACACTATTGTTCTGTGAGACAAGCATTCTCAAATGTCCTGATCTTAATGTAATGGGTTCTCTCCGTAATAGAGGAAATTGATTGGTAATTATAATAATGAATCATAAACACTGCAAGATTATAGATTTTATTTATTTACAGAATATAGTAGATTGATTTTACAGTTGGATAGACAAGACCTTTATGGGTTTAAAGAACAAGGCAAATGTTGAGAAAAGTCTTAGATTGGATTTGAGGATTAAATATACATGGCCAAAGAAAGCAGAACAGAGAGTGAGCGATATCGCTGCAGAGAAGAGAAGCAACTTCACAACAGAGTCAGCGATATCACTGCAGAGAAGAGAAGCAACTTCACAACAGAGAGTGAGCGATATCACTGCAGAGAAGAGAAGCAACTTCACAACAGAGAGTGAGCGATATCACTGCAGAGAAGAGAAGCAACTTCACAACAGAGAGTGAGCGATATCACTGCAGAGAAGAGAAGCAACTTCACAACAGAGTCAGCGATATCACTGCAGAGAAGAGAAGCAACTTCACAACAGAGTCAGCGATATCACTGCAGAGAAGAGAAGCAACTTCACAACAGAGAGTGAGCGATATCACTGCAGAGAAGAGAAGCAACTTCACAACAGAGTCAGCGATATCACTGCAGAGAAGAGAAGCAACTTCACAACAGAGAGTGAGCGATATCACTGCAGAGAAGAGAAACAACTTCACAACAGAGAGTGAGCGATATCGCTGCAGAGAAGAGAAGCAACTTCACAACAGAGTCAGCGATATCACTGCAGAGAAGAGAAGCAACTTCACAACAGAGTCAGCGATATCACTGCAGAGAAGAGAAGCAACTTCACAACAGAGAGTGAGCGATATCACTGCAGAGAAGAGAAGCAACTTCACAACAGAGAGTGAGCGCTATCACTGCAGAGAAGAGAAGCAACTTCACAACAGAGAGTGAGCGATATCGCTGCAGAGAAGAGAAGCAACTTCACAACAGAGTCAGCGATATCACTGCAGAGAAGAGAAGCAACTTCACAACAGAGAGTGAGCGATATCACTGCAGAGAAGAGAAGCAACTTCACAACAGAGTCAGCGATATCACTGCAGAGAAGAGAAACAACTTCACAACAGGCTGGCAAAAGTTAAGAAATGACTTACAGAATCTGGGCTGTTGATTTGATGAGCTGTTGCAGTTGGCTGCTGCCTCACATCCAAAACACTTTGTGTCTTTGAGATCAGATTACCCCACAGAGCTACAACAAAACTGTCTGAATGGTTGTTTACTAATGTGAAATCAAGCTGCCGGCCGCAAGAAGCAATTGCATGAATGATTCACTGAGCACTGCCTTAAACACTGCTAAATATTTATGAGCCAGAGCCTAGTCGTGCAATTAGACCACACATCCATAAACAGTAAGTAGCTCCATGACTGAAGTCAGCAAGCGTCTAACAGGTGCATGAGTACATATTTATATTCTAATCACTGCATTTACACTAAAGTGTGCACCTCAATAATTACAATTTGCTAGGGGATATGCTAAATTATATATGGATGAGGTGAAGTCTAATATTGATTTATTCGTTATTGTTGTTTTGATGTAATTATTAAAATAATGTTCTCCTCAGGCTCTGGGGGCGAGGGTTGGTGGCTAATGGTACAAATAAAACATTTTATTATCTAATCATGGCACGTTAGCATGGATGTTTCTTATCTCAATGTTGTCTGAGCTGTAAGTAGAGCATTTCAGAGCTTACCCTGGATACTATATATTATCTTATGATAATTTTTTCAACAGTTTGTGTGAACTCAAGTACTTCTACTTATTGCTTATTGGCACCACACCTGTACAGTGATGTCATTTTTAAACCAGCTTAGTTTTGGGATTCCATACAGAACCATGTTTAATGTAGCTTTAAACAAATTAACATAATTCCTAAGAGAAACGATAAGGACACACTTATTGCTTTCTTCTTTTTCAAACACCTCAATGCACTATAAAAGCTGCATCACTTGATCTATAGAGTGATCTATAGCTACAAGATTCCACTCTGGGATAATGTTCAATCCGTTTTGCTCAGTATTGATTAAATAGGAAAGCTGTGGCTGTTAATCCCCTACACTCAGTCAATCACATCTTACTGGATACATCTTAAAAACTCCGTTTCATGCATGTGTTAAAGTCTATACTATACCAAATCTATACTGCTTCAGCCTTCTCTCCCAGTCTTAATAGTGTGTCTATTGAGATGAGACCTGTCTCGCAAAATAAAGTTTAAAAGGCATAAACAAGTACAGGGTTTTACTGCTTAACTGATTAAGGGCAGTCAAGGGATAGTGGGGTGACTGGACTAGTGAAGAGACATGGAGTTTCTCAAAGGAGCAACTTGCTAACATGCTGTCTTTAATTGTGAGGGGGCCTTTATACTTAGTTGTCTTTCAAGTAAGTTTTTTCTCTCAAGTGAATATGTCTAGCTATGTCAGTGACAATGTTATTATGCATAGTTACAATATACTAACCCTAACCCTAACCACCCTAACCTTAACCTTAACCCTAACTCTAACCCCTTTCTGATACAATTTTATACTTCCATATAACGCGCAAAAAGATTGACACTTGAAGTACATTGTAACTATGCACAATAACATTACAATTATGACTAAGTACACATGCATTTACTAAGTAATTACTATGTAAATACACAGTAATTAGAGACACTTCATGCAAAGTGTTACCCATTATATTAAGCAGTTCATCAACACTGAACACTTGGTGAACATTGATCCATTAGTTCCTGCTCACTAGCCTGATTGATACACATGCATTCAATATTTGGTGTCTTGTTCACATGGACTGAACCCTTTCAGATGTCACAATCCACTGTAGCCATTGCCTTCCTCCATAGTCCTTTGTTGACCTATCAGTAGCTGTCATCTGGGGTGTTTTGACATTGTTTATAGGCACACAACACTGCTAAATAGCCAGAGTGCTCATTCCACACCATGGTACAGCATGAAACAAGCTATGGGGCAGTGGTCCAAACAGCTTCAATACAATCTTTGTTATAGTTATAGATTCAAACGCGAATGCAACACTTCTTTGATGTAAAAAACTTTACACTGAAATGATGTGTTCCTTTTTCATTAATTGTGGATTTCATTCATGACTGCTGCACCCTATAGTGAGCATCACACCGCATACGCCCCATCGTACATGTGATATATTTAATATACTGTTCCACACAAAACCGAACCACTCCAACTTAAAGAACAAGAGAACAAAACGCTGAAAGCATGTAAAAAAAAACCTCACAGTTTCCCACTATGCATCGGCAGCTTGCCATTGAATGGATATATGAATTAAGGAATAAGAGATCCGCCCACCCGGGCAATTTTATTTTTAGCAGTATCTGCTTCCGTTGCGTCTCAGAGATGACTCAGATTTCCACCAAGGTCTCATCCTCTATGTAACGAGACTGTAAATGGGCTGTTTGACGTCAACCCACGCAGCAGCCATGGAGTTGTGTAACTGTTGTACATCCGGAATTTGATTACTTGCACGCTTATTGTTCTGTCATTCTTTCGCCTACCTCAGTGTCAGGGTCCCTGGTCTTTCGGTTGCTGCAGTAATTTGGCGAGTCACGCGCACATTTATTGCTATCTTCCTGGCCAGTTTGACAAAAGTAAGAAAATAAACCTACAGAAATCAGAAGCCCTGGAGCTTTCTTCATTAATTCAAAGTTATTTTCGATGGAACTTTAGTGCTTCTAATCATTCAGAAATATCTCTTGGGAATTAGCTAAGAATAGCTGATATCTTATAGAACTGTCTAAAAGTAAATACTCTTTCAATTGAAAGCACTGGTCACTGAAGTCCTTTTGATGAAAGGATGACACACAACAAGTGATACCTCAAGTCTGCCCTGCAGAGACCATCCTCTCGGGTGGAACATGATCAGTTTAGTCTCCATGCCTGTCAAATAAGTTATCAGAAACTTTTGTTGATTTCGAAATTCATAGTGCTTGACTCTATCAAAATAAATCCAAAGAATATTGCATTCAATACATAATATCACACGACAGACTTTCATCTTTGGACAAAAATAATTATAATATATAGTATTTATAGTATTATAAAAGAAACAAAACAAACCGAACGTAGGATTTGTTTGAGTAATGTGTTTATGACAAAACGATTAGGCCTACATAATATTACTAACTATTTTGATAGGGAGCATAGATTTGCATATACATCATTTCAGTCTCTTTTATCATTTTTAGGGAAAAAAAGCAACGACCTGTAATTTATGCACAAAATCATAGAAACATGCAGAAATACAGGTGATCTCAACGAGAACGTGGATTGAAAGGGATTGAAAGGGATTGATAGGGTTATGTGTTCTTACAGTGTCTCCTGAAACCCCATTAAAGCACACATAAACAAACACAATTATGTATTTACTTCACATGATAAAGGCTCAGAATATATCTATATATCTATATATATATATATCTATATCTATCTATCTATCTATCTATCTATCTATCTATCTATCTATCTATCTATCTATCTATCTATCTATCTATCTATCTATATATATATATATATATATATATATATATATATATATATATATACACACACACATGTAGCAGTGGTACTAAAGTGGTAGTTTATCTTCTGTCTAGGGTTTAGTAACAGTATAGTAACCATTGTGATAATTGCATTGTGCATGCATCTGTGATCATGATCAACTCAACAAATACAGAAGTTAACACTGAGCGACCCACAGAGATGATTGTGAAGCAAACGCTGAAGACAATTCAAGGGATGCAAGCAACAGCCACGTAATAAAGAAGAGACCCGTTCTCTCGGTTGTTATTTCCCAGCTCTGGTTAAACTATTACGCATTTGTCAGTGACGCAAAGGTCAGGTGGCTGCGGATATAATGCGGAGCTGTCCTGGTGCTGAAACGCTGTGCACAAGGGTGGGAGATGTTATGTTGAGATTCGTATGCCGTCGAAGCGACTTGCAAAGGTAATGTTACTTTTATTATATATATATATATATATATATATATATATATATATATATATATATATATATATATATATATATATATATATATATATATATATACCTATATTAACAACATTACGCAATTTGTATTTTTTTTTATTCAACTTATTGCGCATTAACGCTCTTGATTTATAAAGACATGTATTTGTGTCTGTACATTTTGAACGGCAACCTGATGCATTTCACTGGTTTCACATTTTATTGCTCATAATTCATTTGAATACAAAAATTAACATATAAGTAGCGTTTAATAGAGGTCTTATGTTGCTGATATAGTTTCACGGTTTATCATTTTGCTTGCAATGGTAAACAGATCTGTTTACCAAGTATTTAAAGCCAAATCAATACTTTAAAACGTTCCTTTTATTAAAGATTTGCCCTTGTCTACTTATTTGTGTGCAGCTAGACAGTATTTTATTATATTTCTTTATAATAAACGAAATAATGCTTTGTTCAGGGTAGCACTGCAACAGCTAGCAGCGGGGGTTACCTTGGAAACGTGCTAGAATGAGTCATCGACTGCCTTGTCTTTTCATTTTAAGGATGTGCAGGCGTATCAGATCATTATTACATTGAACATTTTCCCTATACTATTCTATATATTCCTCTATTAGTTTACTGTCGCGGAACACATGCAACCCTCTGCAACTCGAGATATAAGCAATTAAAGTGCCAGGGAGAGGATGGGTTCGTTTTATGATTCAAGCAATAATAGTGCGTGTAGATAGAGGTGAGGGCGCATAATACCTTACTGTGTCATTTTTCTTTTTTTTTTCTTTTTTCTTTTACTGCAGACCAGACATTTATTGTAAAACAGTGATAAAATGTTATTGCTGCAGTAAACAGTTTAACCTGTTATGCCTAATTGCTTTTAGGCATTAAGATGATGTATCTCCCCAAGACCTCCCTCGCTGGAGCACTGCTTATTGCCTCCTTTCTTCTCCACACCTGTTGCGTTGATAGCGTATCACTAAGGCAACACAAGCTGAAAGAAAATGAGCCCGAAGGGAGACGCAAAAACACTTATTTGGTGCCCAATCCAGACATGGTCAAAGCTTTGGAGTACATAGATAGCCTAAAACAGCAAACGAACGACGAAGAGTCCTATCGGGATTACGACGGCATTGAAAAGTTCCGCTCCTTGCTCAGGTTTGCACCCATTCAGAACATGGAAGATACCGATCAAAGTCTTGTCCCGGATATGAAGGGCGCGGGGCAGGATGGCAAATCACAGTGGTTGAAAATATTACTCGGAGCGATGCAGCAAGCGGAGAAGGAATCCAGAACTGCACCCAAAGGGACGAGTACGCGCTACGCATTTAACAACAGGCAATATCCAGAAGAGGATACCCTCACAGATGATGTGGGTGACTATGGAGGAAATGCATGGCCCGACAGAAGCAAACCTTTAAGGACGCAGAAATTGCTCTTTGAAGACGAAGACTCCAGAGAAAACCCTTACAAGCGAACCAACGAAATGGTAGAAGAGCAATACTCCCCGCAAACCCTTGCCACTCTCGTGTCTGTGTTCCAGGAGCTCGGTAAACAATCGACCCCCAACAACAACAAGAGAGAGAGGCTGGATGACGAACCTACATTTTATAAGGATAACGAGGATGAAATGTATCGGGGAAACAACCTGGCATACGAAGATGTGACCGGGGGAGAGGACTGGAATCACACGGAAGACAAAGCCGAGTCTCAGCAAACAGAGGAAGAGAAGGAAAGCAAAGAAAAGTACAATAAAAGTTCGGATGAAATTGGCGATGACGTGAAGAGAGCGAGCCAGACCAGTTATATAGAAAACAACGACAGCGACTCTGATGATCTTACCAAACTGGTGGATTATTACCTCTTTAAGATGCTTGAGAAGAGCGAGAGAAATGACGAAACAACAGAGAAAAGTGAGAGACAAAAAGAAGGACAAAATACCGAAAAACGGACAGCCCGGCCACTTGGACCATACAACAATATGGGCACACAGGCAATTTATAAATTGATTGAAATCTCTAGGAGACTGCAAGTCCCGCCCGAGGATCTCATCGAAATGTTGAAAAACGGAGACCTTAAGAAGCAAGACACGTTTCTGGAGACAGAGGTAGAACCAGAAGTGCCAGATGATCTAGATAAGATTGAAGAGAAACTAAGCCAGATCGCTTCTTATAACAAAGAAAGCAAACCGCATTCTAGCAGACGACTAACAGATATTCTACCAGAAGATATTCCAGACGATTTAAACAGTGAAGACATTTTGAACATTCTTGGCTTGGACAGCGTAGGAAACCAAAATCCAAAGTACGTTTTAAAACAACTAAATTCCAAGCACGGCCCGCCGAGATCAAACACTCATAGCAGAAGACGTGGGCAATACGTTTTGTCTGAACCCAGCTGGGTGCCAGATGATTCGGATAAACGACAAGTAGATTACGATGAAACCACCGAGGAAGACGAGTTTGCCAACTACCTGGCACAGTTGCTCGCCAAGTACCCAAAGATTATTAACACAAAGAACGTCAAACGCACTCACCAGTCTTCTTCAAATGAAGACCAAGTGGCTTACGGGGCATATGAACAGGCCATGAAAGATTACTTTGATCAAATTAGTTCTTCTGATAAAATGTCGACAGTAAAAAGGTTGTCTGGGGCCGGAGAGAAGGACGAGGCAAACAAAATGCAACACTTAGATGAAGATATGCTGCTGAAAATGTTTGAATACCTAAACCATGGCACTGAGGAGAATGGTGATAGGGAACTGCATGGTAAAACAGCAAACGCAATGTAGACTTTGCTAATGAGAATATTTCATATTATTTATTTTTAAGTCTAGTGAAAGTGCAATAGCTTTTCATTATACACAGCCAAAACGCCTGAATAGTTGTGTGTCACATTTTGTTCGCTATAGTCCCTGATTTTGTGGTATTTTATTGTTTTTTGGTAAATCTATTGTTCCATTAAAGGTGTTGGAAAACACGTTACTCGACCTTAATGCGCAGAGTGATCAGATGAATCAATGTTTGGTACTTTTGGTTATGCTGTGTTTTATTAATAAAATATCTGTGTCCCCAATGATATGTGAAGTATGTGAGAATATTAAAGCATTTATTGGTATTGTTCTCCTGTCTTTGTTTCAACAGCTTTTTGTGTATTTTTTATTTATCTACATGCCAATAAGGCAGTTACTGCCAACAATAAAACTGCAACATAAAACAATCAGTTTAAAAAATATGACCCATATTTATTAAGGTACACCACTGGGCTAACTAAGTAGTGTAAGCTGTCGGTGCTGTCTTAACCAACTATACGGTATAGGTTTAAATGAGTTATCAGTATATTAAACTAGTTTTCAGCGAGTTACCAGTATATTCCAAATCTGAATCGATGGCACAGAACGTGTTGTTCTAAATAAATACATGGCTTTCCTCTCAAAGATGAGCATTAGCATTAGTATGAAGATTTCACCGTGTTGCTTGGGTTATCTAGAAGGTTTTTGGACAGTGTCATTCTTAAAAACACTAAACCAAACGTTTCATATATATATATATATTTTACACTGTAATGTTTACTGTGTAACAGGCGTGTTTTGTGTGTCAAATATATCCTCTCAACGCAACAAATAAACTATTCTTAAACATTTGGTTTTACACCACCTAACACGTGCTATTGTCATACAGTAGACTGTACTGAGCTCATACTCCACCAGTGCATCCATAACCACTACATTTAATCCACACCCCACCCTGAGAGCTATGAAGGCGCTTTGTTTGTTCTTATAACACTTTGTTCTAAATGGATTGGAGACCTGGAAGTAGAGAGTTGGAAAACATGTGCTGTATCCTTACAGCTGAAGCGATCTTTGAGGAATGGAAACAAACGTCAAGAAAGTCAGCTCTATAATGACGCAGTGGCCAGAATGGTCAAGTACAAACAAAAATGTAAGCCCCCCCCCACCCCCACCCAAAAAAAAATAAAATAAAATAAATAAAATAAAATAAAAAATAAAATAAATAAATATAGAAAAAAAGGGGAAAAAAACTAATTAATGACATTTTAACATATTTAGTCTCTGTGTTGGGACCAATTTCAATATTTTATCAAGCAAGAATCTGGAAGAAGCTTTATTACAAATGCCTTTATTAGTGTATTGCTTTATTTTAACAGTCTTTTTCAAGACATTTTAACAATCTCTTGAAAGAATGACGCCCCTGACACAAATCTGCAGTGTCAACATTTTACCACCTTGCACTCAGACTGAGTCAGGCTGCAGGATGAGAACCCCACCGGAGACTAAACATTATCTTACTTAACAGGAACAGAGCTTTGACGCAAATTATTTTCTCAGAACTGACGGTGGTGGAACTCAGTGTTTGAAAAAAATAATTTTCTGAAAACCCATTAGGCTTGTCTTCAGCCTTCTTAAATTGCAGTAATGTACTCTTCATAATCTGTCAACAGCACTGGGGAGAACACTGATCTGTAAAAAAATAAAAAATAAATACATTTTGTCAGATATTAGACTACTATAGTAGTCTCCTGAGAAACAGATTTGATGGTACATACCTTTGCTTACTGTGAATGCTAGAATTTGATTTAATCCAGACCACAAAGGAATAAAACCAGATTTCAATCTTTTGATCATAATGCTTTCTGCACCAGGGGCCAACTAAAAACCCTTGCCCATCCATACAGGAAGCTGTGTTGTCCAGTTGTTAAAGCAACAGGCTTATAACCAGGAGGTCCCCAGTTCAAATCCCAGTTCAACCACTAACCCATTGTGTAACCCTGAGCAAGTCACTTAACCTCCTTGTGCTCCGTCTTTCGGATGAGACGTTGTTGTAAGTGATTCTGCAGCTGATGTATAGTTCACATACCCTAGTCTCATATCTTGTAAAGCACTTTGTGATGGTGGTCCACTATGAAAGGCACTATATAAAGATAATTACATTATAATTGTAAAAAAGGTCTACTCCAGTCTTAAATTAATTCCTATTTTTTGAAACAGGTAAAACACCTGTTAATTTTACAAAACTAGAATCAAACAACTACGTTATATATTATAAGGCCTCTTAACCAATCTCAATGCGTTTTGTTTTTTCATTTTGTAACATTAACTTGATTTTTTCTCCTTTAAAAAAATAGGAGTTAATTAAAGAATGGAGGAAACACTCTGCTTATGGCCCCTTTTGTTTTTATGACCGTCTTACTTGTTAAAGTCTGGCATACACATCATCTCCTGAATTGTCCTGGACTGTGAGTGTGAGGCGCAGGCAGAGCCCTTATATTGAACCAGCTGCACAGGAAGTAAACTTATAGTGTGGTGACAGGATGAGAAACAATAAAACACTTGTGAGAATGTTGTCTATTACATCTGTGTGAACCACGTTATAACCAGGCTGAAATGAAATCAAAGTTGATGGCACAGCTATCGCAGAATTGCCATAGCTTTAACCCCGGCTCCAGTTACGACATGTCAAGAAGTGATCTGGTGTTTAAATATTCAATAAAACATGAAGATATATTGCTTTAATACCAGTGCTGCAAGAGCTAGTCTTGTGATTACAATTCAATACATAGCTAAGCATTGTGTTGTATGTGGTCCTGCTGCAGGAAGCATGACGCAGCTCAGTAAGAAATGAAAGCATCCCACATGTACAGAGGTGCCCATAAGCACTAGCACCCTATTATCTTCAATAGTTGATGTTACATGTTCAGGTTCCTGGTGCATAGCCCAGACTCTCTCCAGTTCTGTATCCATTCGGTTATGTTTTATCAGACAGTATTCAAGGATCGAACTGCTATGTGAAGCAGGCTCACTAAAGCTGGCATTGGTTGTTACTGCTTTTAAGGTTATGATGAGTTGTTATTTGTTGACACTTCTTCAATATAGGGGATCACTGTTGAACATAGGCATGGTTCAGACATCAGGCAAGCATTCTTTTTGATAGATGACAAATTTAAAGCCACAGCCAGTTTAGTATATGAAAAAATAAGCTTTATGACATTAATATACTCTACAGTAACAAAGTCAACTTATTTTACCCAGCAACCCTGTAAATACAGCTCACAGCTTAAGAGTTTAAGAAACACACAACCTCACAGTTCCAGATATAAAAACATATTGTCAACTGAAGCAGCCTATAAAAAAAAGGTAATCAAAATAAATGCAGTAAAACAAAAGTCCTATTTATTCAAAGTTACCTCCTGCTGAACTTGAAGTCAAAACTATTTACAAAAGGCAATACTGCATTCCCCAACACAGTGTAACAGAAGCCTCCACCACATCATTATTATACAGTGACCTTTTTTTTCCCACCCCCAAATTAGGGATTAAATTACCTAAGCATCTAAAAAATGATTAAAATTGCAGTGAAAAATTACAGGCTATGAAATATAAATCAATTAATTTGTTATAAAAACAAAGAAAACAAAAAACACATAAAAAAAAGTATTTTTACAGAAGAACCTTGACTACCTTGAGTGATACTTAAACTGTACAAATATAATCCATAAACAAATAATTTAAGTATAATCATAGTTTACATACAAAAATGCAAGAATGAGTAAAAATCACACTTAATTTATGGCTGTGGCACAGATAACTCAGAACACGTTTCCAGTACAGATCAATTCATCATTGTATTCTCAGTCCATCAGTTGCCTTGTCTTTGTTTCTTACAGGAGACACCTGTAATTCTGCACTCGAATTTAAAAAGCTGGTTTACTCATGTATTCTTCCATAGTCTAAAAGAAAAAAAAAAAAAAGATTTGCTCAAACAATATCTCTGTTCTTGTTTGCCACCTAGTGGACAATAATGAATATAGACGACTGCAATACCATTCTTGCTATATGCATTGCACCCTGACTTCAATAAGCTCAATGACTAGTTTTTATAACCCTACCTTTCAAAGTAATTAAGTAAAAGTGCTTATCCACAATATATCACCATTGGAGAACTATTAAGATATCTTAAGCCTACTGTGTAATGTAAGCCATCTGTACAGCTAACTCTTAAACCCTTCTGTGGGCATTTCATCTCATCAGGGGAAGTCATTGTGGGCCTGCAGTAAAGCGGTGTTTCTACACACTGTGGGATTTGTCTGGGTCGGATTATTGGGCCTCATGACAAGGAGATTTGCATTGCGTAGCGATTTCAGTCACTGCAGGTTTTGAGGCCCAATTCCGAAACCCACAGAGACAATCAAAACATCAGTTTGCGAGCCTGTTTTAAAAGCTACTAGGTAATAGGAGTCTAGCTTCCACCCCTGTTAATGACATCAGCCAGATGTTCACCAAAGCAGAAAAAGGAGAGTTGTTAGGCTGGATACAGGTTACTGCAAGTCATCCACATAACAGCACACTCAAAGTTAGACCTGTTCCCTATTAAAGGAAATACACATGGATTCCATCCTCTCACTTCTAGTGATTCCCCCCCCCCATTCCTTCCTCTCACTTCTAGTGATTCCCCAAATTCCTTCCTCTCACTTTTATTTTAACAGACTGATGCCCTCTACTCCACCATAAAAGGTAGCATTGGTGTGGATTTTGCAGTGCTGGGGAAGATGGAATCACTCTCTACTCCTTACTTCTTTTTATTCTGCCTCATCATAATAATTTATTTTGATCCTCCACTGCTGCACTATAATACCAGCCAATCTTTCTGGCAGGCTTTAGAAATGGTGACAGTCTGATGCAATAAATGGATCAGAATCAGGTCACGTGGAGAAAACAATCCAGGAGAGGCCAGTTTCTTGGCCTCTGCCAAATCTGATAAAGCCTTGAAACCTGCTATTGTTCCTTTAAAGCAATGAAGAAAATAACTACCTGATCTCTCACAGTAAGTGGTGCACTTTTTGAAACAATTAACAGAAAAGGGTTAAAATTAATTAAACACAGGGTTCTTTTTAAATAGTGGGGGTGCAAACAAACATATCCAACTGTATATGCCAGTCTCTCTCGGGTACTTTGCATTTTGTTGATTCATCAGGAGCAAAATGTTCTATACAATCTATACAAACCTGACCTAAAGTCACACTTTGACCCAAAACGTTTAACTTAATCATAACCTTAAAGTCACTATCAGATAGCAAAATTGCAATTCACTCCCCCAAAGTTCCGACTGAAATAATATTCTCACTGACGTACCATTTAGAATGTGGGTGGTTTAGTACCGGACTAAATGGACAACCTGCTGTGAGAGAATGTCAACATGCTAATGACAGGTAAGATAACTACTTTATCTAACGTCGCTATAGCGGTAGTCATATTAAAATTGCTGTGAAATTTTAAATTAATGCTACTCAAGGAAAATATTGTGCTTTTCTGACAGTTGTTATACACAAGGTTCTCAGGAAGGCCCGGAGGGAGAGAAGCAGAAAACTTTTAAAAACAGAAAAAGTGTGAGACGCAGCAAAACTGTCAGCATTTAAAACATGACCCAGGCATCCAGAGCTATAAATAAGTCACAGGAGTCTGTGCAGTGATATATATGGTTGTTAAAAAAAATTGTGGTCAAGGCACTCCTGTAAAATATCTGACTGTTTTATTATTCCGTGGGGCAGGGTGCAGAATAATCCAGGTCAGGAAAAAAAAAAAAAAAAAAAAATCCTTAAAACACTTCCCTGGATTGTTTTACCCCAATCTGGTGCCTAACAGGTGTAACTGTCCTAGCATACCAAATAAAGCAACAAGTGAGTGCTTGGCAGTGCTCCATAATGACTTATCTTTGTTACTGAGATCTTAAGTGAGACAACTTATCACATTAAAACAAGTCAAGCATGTAAAGATGAGAATCCAAACCAAAAGTGCTTTATCGCACTGGCTCCAAACATTCAATACTGTTGTATAAAAACAGAAGCATAAGGCATATCATTTGGATATTGTTCTTTTTCTTTTAATTATATACATTTGAAAAGGTGGAAAGTTGTTTTTTTTTTTTTTTTTTTTTTATAGTTTTCCTGGCATAGATGTAGAAAGACGGATCAGGTGTGGTACAGTGGTCTCGAGAACAAGCAACAGATCAAAAAGAATGTTTCACATGTTTGACAGAATGTAGTTCAGTTTTACATTGGCCTGTCTTTCTGCACCTGTGCCTTTTTCCCTTTGGTAAAACATGAACATCTGCATTGTAGTCTGGCATGCAAATCCCCAAGTCACCCAAGAAGTGGGCTACTGACGAAAGCTTATTACCTTTAGTAATGTATCTTTCATCCCTGGACTCACCTCTTGCATCAGATCAGACTCCTCTATGCATTTTGAAACTGACAGCTTCGACGTTTCTTGAACTTCTCCTCCCATGAGAAACTCATCAAGAATAAAATAGGCCTTTTCAAAATTAAAAATTATGTCCAACTCGCATACCTAAAGATACAAATAACGATGCGCAAAATAGGAAAAAGTTTGTACAAACTTGTAACAAGCACATGCTTTTTAATTTTTGGCTAAATAGCAGGCACATAACAAAGCTAATTTAAATATTCAGTATACATTTCAACAAAACATGTACTGCAGCACAACTGAACTTTTACGAAAATGAGTTTGAAGAACTTACATTCCCAAAATATGTGTCCAGGAGTTCAATGTAACGATGTATGATTTCAATTGTCAGAAGCTCATTGTCTTGATCCTCCATTCCACAGCAAATGTACAAGCTAGCATATCTGTAAAAAAACTGGTTGGTTTTATTCCCTTCTCTCCATAGCTTTCAATTCAGTCAAGTCAAGAACACAACCCAAAAGTGCTTTATCGCGGTGGAGTAGCAGGCAGTATTGTGTGATACACTGCCGGTGCAGATTCTGCCCCATGTCGGTGAGATGAGAGGAGGTTAAAAGCTCTAAAACCACGAATGCAGCCAAGCCTGGCTCTTTTGCATTATGGTTAAGACTCTTGCTTGTGGTTGGCGATTCGCACCCAGCTTCCTCCCAGTTACTCTGCCTGCAATGAAGACTGAACCTCTAATCTAAAACATCAGCATGTTCACATACGGTACAACACTGGATCAAGTAAACAGCCCCATTGCCACTCGAATTCACAGGCGTACAGCCAATCGAAATGTCGACCCCATAACGGATTGCTCTGGGATGAATTACTTGATGCAAGACCAAAAAGCTGGTAGTTTAAAATGCTAGGTGCTAGATGTGACTGGATCAGTCTGTTCTGTTTAAGCCTTTTTAATTGGAAAGGTGTGCAGGTCTCGTGTGGAAATGATGATCTCGTCATTCCCTGTGAAAGATTTCCTATAAAAACTTGAACTGGCAATCCCAGCGATAGAATGAAAAGATCTGAAGGTCAGCCTCTGCAGTCAATTCCGGCACAGCGCTGTTCACTAGCCAGATATGTTCTTCCTTGATAAGATTACATAGAAAGTAACAATACTTTTACAAATAACCGATAAGGAGTTTTCCAGCTGTTTTATATACTATTGTGCCAGCAATGCCAGACTCACACCAACACCACTAAGGTGCAGAACAGCAAAGTGTTTTGGTCTCTCCTGCTAGTTCCTCCCCATTCTCAGTAAAGTACAGCACAGGAAACCTACCTCTTGTATACAATTTTCAAGTCTTTCCAGTCCATGAAGTTGCATGTCTTTGGCTGTCTTGCCAGCACGCTCTGAGTCATCTCCCTTATGATCTTCTTCTTCTCCCTTTCTCCAATGGCAATGAACCATTTCTGCAGCCTCAGCTTGCCCTGCCGGCTGAAGAGCAGCATAAAGTGCATCTGAAACACAAGCAAGGCGAGAGGAGAGGTTCTACTGTGGAGCCGACTTTCCATCTGCTTCCCCTAAAGCTGTACAAATTATCAAAACACAGAATCTACTTTGTGTGTTTAATTACTTCACATTACCATGCATGAAGCCATGCCTTTTTCGTGCCATTGAATGACCAGAAAGACATGCTATATTGACAGCTGTGCTCCAGTGTTGGCACCTGATGCTTGTTAGTCTTGTTTGCCAATGCACCCATCTCGGTTCATAGTGTACATTATACTGCATCCCCACATACCTCCTCTACAGCCTCTTCTTGATTCATATGGTCTTTAGATAAAAGAAAACAGTTCTTCTGACCCTGTGTCAGTATATTGTGGAGGCTGTGGTGTCATTAGCAGTTATACTAGTCGTAGATAGTACAGCCGCTGATGTATGCACTAGCCCATTCAGTGACAAGCACACCTTGTTACCACTCTGTTTATTTAAATAGATAACAGTGATGTGTGGGGCCCCTTTTTACACTGTCAGCACTGGAGGGAGCATGGGATATTTGTTATACCTAGTAACCTTACATTGTCGCTAGGTATAATACAGTTGAAAGAGGTCAGAGAGGGACAGAGGCGTGTTATTACAGTAGCTTGAGGACGGTAGTATTACAATCTGCCACTATTAACAGTACATCTTTAAAATACACCCCCGTCTTTGATTTGGCCTTTAAACTCACTGTAGACTCCATCTGTGTTTTCATCTCCTAAAGATAGAACAGAATAGCTTCCTGACCCCTTGGGAAAGAAAAACCCAACACAGCAGCTGCCTTGGCTCCAGTTTAGCATTATCAGCTCTCAAATGGCAAAGAATTAGCTGGGATTGCTGGAAATCTTATCGGGCTGCTACTAAGCAGGTGAAATACTCAACTGGCAGGGAAATGTACTGTGTGTGTGTGTATTTATATATATATATATATATATATATATATATATATATATATATATATATATATATATATATATATATATATATTTAAATAAATAGAGAGCAGAAAATAGTGCAAATGACCTGATGATCCAGCCAACATGGAAATGCTAAATAAAGTTAATAAATAATTGATCAATTTTTTCCCAGGAGCAGATTCTCAAAATAAATGTTCCCCAGGTGCAGATAATGTTGCTTTTGCAAACTGAAACAAATATTTTTCTTCAAAAGCAAAGCAGCTTTAAGAGCGGTATTGTCATGGATAGAATGTAATTTATTCCATTCCATTCATTTGTCACAATGCAAGTCAAACAAACAACACTGTTTTCAGTGCCCATCTGTAATGTGCCATTCAAGCTGGGATTGCAGTGTGATTCTGCACTATTATCTCCTATTCTAGCCACAGTTCAGAAATTGCCCTTTCTGCCTCTCTACATAAGTGACTATGCTACTTCAGATTTTATAATTGCACCAATTCATTCTAATGTTTTTAATGCATTTGCTATATAGCAAGCAAGTGCACTTAGACAAAGCCACTGCAACCTATAATAATAATAATAATAATAATAATAATAATAATAATAATAATAATAATAATAATAATAAGCAGTATTGCCCATTCATAATTCCTGTTTTACTAGCCTACAAGGAAATCAATGAAAAGTTACAGAACCCCTTAACAGGATAATGTAAATTCTAAAAAGACACAGACACTAATTAATTAAATAACCCATATAGGGCTATGCATTTAAAGGGGAACTGTATGAATATGAATATATAACTGAAAACTGAATGAATATATAACTATTTCAATAGAAAACATGTTAACGACAGCTTTTGACACATTTTCAGCCTCTCCTTGAGCAGTATATCGTATAAAAACCATTAAAGCAAATTAACACGGAATGTACTGGAGCTCTCTTCTCTCTTTTTTACTGGAGCAATCTAGGTAAAGTACCTTGCTCAAGGGTACAGCAGCAGTGTCCCCCACCTGGGATTGAACCCACGACCCTCCGGTCAAGAGTCCAGAGCCTTAACCACTACTCCACATTGTTTCCCTGTTATGGCCGCTCTTTGTTGGTTTAAAGGCTTAGGCACACAAAAATACTTTTTGTTACTGTTTTTCCTTTTGTTATTTTTGCACCCGAACGCTTTTGGCGGCGGCCTGTAGTTCAAGTTGACCCAGAAAGCTGACAAAAAAATTAAAATACTGGCCAAACGCTTGACTTTTTAACAAAATTGGCGCAGCGAGACGTATTTGATATGTATACAGTCAGAGCATTTAGAGAGCCTTGTTATTTTGAGTACAGTTCCACTTTAAATGCGTTTACACAACTTCAAGGTAAGTAAGAAACCTGCTTGACAGCTTAAGTTCAATGTATAGACAGTTTACAGCTGCAAACGTCTAATGATTAAACGCCCTAAAATGCACAGCTCAGGTGACCGAACCTGTTACCAGGTAACAGACGAAGTCGACATGTTTACTAACACAAATTACTTAAAAAAAAGACCCAACTAATCACACAGCACTGAGGCGCTACTGGAAGTGTCACAATGATAAATCAGTCTGCCGTGGGAAAGAAACGAATGACCCGGCTGCACATCACACAGGGTCCGCTTTGCACACGGCAGCTTCTCATTACATATACACTTTAATTGACTTGCAAAGGAGGCTACTTACCATATTGCTGAATTTAGTGCAGTAAGAATTACGTCTGCTTTTGTTAAATACAAGTATTATTCTATTTACAACACGGGTCAGACACCTTTAACGAGAGCATAGCTACCTTTCCCAGAATTCTCCAAAGTGAAAGTTGTTAAACTCCTCCCACGCGTGTTGAGAAGAACGAACAGCAACACGTCACCACCTGTTCACCTGTTCGAAGGAAGGGTAGTGAGAAGCCAATATATTAACACCATGCCTATAAACTGAGAAAAATACTTCACTAACACAATACTAACTTAACACGTTGATTTTAATTGGTTTATTATACTAATAGGGACCTAAGACATAATTTTGCATGAACCGACGCCTTTTATTGTTTATCATTTTTAATATTTGAATTTAACAATATACAGTAGCTTTGTTTTGTTGTTTATCATTCCGCTCCCTCACTTTTTTCAATGATGAGGAAATGTCCCCCTCACATTGCAGGAGTACTGAAACTTTTATTTCACGATACTTTATTCGTATAATCACTCGTCAGTATAGAAATCAATGTGAAGAAAAATTGGATCGAATCCGAGATCACTGGAGCCGGAATATCATGAAATGATATTTTACTACGTGGACCTGAATCAGGCTCCACTGATTCCCTTAAATAGGGAAACTGACCAATGAGAAGTGAACACACATGGCGCTTAGTTTAAAGACCCCGGCTGACAAATTTGTATACAGCCTGAGAATGAGATCACAGTAATGTTGGAGAAAAAATGGCAAACGGATGGACAAGGATAGAGGAGGAAGCAGTAGGTGGTTGTATCCAAAACACAGGAAAATGGTTTAAGTTTGTAATTCACAATAGCTTGTATGCTCATTCAGTTTTACTTGATCAGTTGTTATTTTTATGTATGTGTGTGTGTGTGTGTGTATTAATCTTATGAGAGTGCTAAACACTGCAACTGGTGTAAACAGCCCTTGAGAATTTAATTAAAAAGGGGAGTCTATGCTAGACTGTATCTGCATATTACAAAAAAGCTAAACCCTCAACAACTGACCATGAGTTGGGATGAAATTATGTGATGATAAAGGTTTATTAATAATATTTGTGGCTCCAAAGATAGGGGCAAAGGAATGGAAGCTGACAGGCTTACCAATGTGCCCATCATTTTTAAATAAATTCATTTCATGCTTGAAAGAGGACATTGGTCAGAGCTAAAAGAGTGCCTCTGCTGGCTCAGTCTTTACAATTCCTTTGCTCTTATATTGGGGAGTAGCAACCTTCTGCAAGCGAGATGGATTGTTACAGCAATAGACTTGGCCATTGGAGAGAAAATATGGTATTGCCCTGCAGATGATGTGTGATGTACAGAGAGATTTCATGGGCATCTGTGATTTAAATGTTCATGTTAAGAACAGACAGTACAGTATCCAGAAAATAGGAAGGACACCACAGGAGAAGCAACTGCGCATCGCTGAGTTGAATGTCAATTTATTTATTTATTTATTTTTAAGGTCCAGTTGTTGAAAATTGATTTTATTTAATATACTGCAGGAGTAGCAAAAGTTGGCCCTTCCACTCCTGATTTTTTTCCAACCCTGTTCTGAATAGTTAAAATGATCCAATCAAACCATCCTGAAGTAGTTAATTATGTAATTTGATCTGTTAAACCTGGAGGACTGTGATTGGACAGCCTTGGTCTACTGTAACGCTGTATGTTTTTTAACCTCCACAGGGGGCGCTGCCCTCCATACAAGAGTAGACCTATAACTTATTTTTAAAATCTTTCATTTCAGGATATTTTCGTTCACATTCTTGACATGTCAGAAGGAAAAAAGGTCTGGGAGTTCGGTGAAGGATTAAAAAAAGATCATAAATCACTGAATGTTTTGGTATGTTTGTGCTGAATTTCATAGTGTACCTCATCTTACTATCTGTATGTGTTATTATATAGTATGAAAGATTAACTTTGGACAACAGCTTTTAGTGGCTGTTTTTTTTTGTCCTTTGAAAAATATATTGTCACACATTAGGTAATGTGAAGGCTTTTTTTCATAGGTTTACTTGCTCATGTGTTTCATAATACAAAATGCAGTTGCATAACCAAGTTTCCTAATCCCTCTGTGTTTGTGTTTTAGTCTTGGTAAGAATGTATGTTTTGTAAGAATTATTTTTATATAACGACACAATTCAGTAAAGGTATGCACTGTTAAAGGAATATACAAAGAGCAACTGCCCCGAAACTCCGGGTGGTAATGAAGTCATGTGTCTGCTTTGCGCTTCTGTCTTTTTCATAAGTGGGTTTCACTGTATATGGACTTCCTAATAGTACCAAGTACCTTGTGCAAAATACTGACCTTTTCAATTCTGTACAGCAGTGTAATTACTTTTGTCATGCCTAATAAAAATGCTTGATTGATGGTTCCTTCAGTTCAGGATTGAAAGTGTTTTTTCCAAAGCAGCGGCTCAAAGTAGCCGAGTGATTTACACACTAACCACCAGCCTGCAATTAGAAATATGTTCCAAATGAATCAGTGTGCTCAGTATATTGTTGCACTTTCAACTGCAATTCATGTGTTATGTAATATTTACATCTGCTGAGTCTTTGTATGTTGTTTTTGGTCTAGTGTAAAGTTTCTCTATATTTTATGTAATGCCTTACTAACAGATTTACTGTTTATTAAAACAGTCTCCTTATTCTATTAGGCACTTTTATTCTCACTAAAAGCCTGATCCCATTACTGGAAAAAAGCGACAGTCCCAGGGTGGCGAGTACATAGCAGAAGTACCATGTATTTAAAACGCTACATTAGAGCTGTCAGTGAGCGTCGTACTGTACAGGGTGATTACAAAGCAAGCAGACTGCTTCAGCATGGCATAGCAGCTAATGTGTTCATGGTATGAATGCACAATTTGCAGGATACTTAAAGGGCCGCATGGGAAGCCAAATCTCATAGATGGAGCATGTGTGCATAAGGGGTTAACCCATCACATGATCAGGATGCTATAAGCAGTACCCTGGAATGCTGTGTTGCCTCGGAACAGCAACTGCCAGCAGATGGCACTCCATATGGCCATTTAATGCAAAAGCTCAAATCTGACCATAGAAGAATTTATATTGAGATTTAACAAACGCAAGCAAACTTCCTTTATTTATGCCGCTGTGAAAAATGTTACAAATGCTTGCAGTGAAAATGCAAAACACCCCTAGAAAGGATACCAATTTTAATCAGTATCGTTGTTCTGCACCTATGGGACCACACAATACTAGACAGCAAAAACTGAATTACTGTACTGTAAACGTGAATGTCCCATGTGAACACGAGTGATGAAGTCATTTTCCAAGGTAACCAGGCTGCAAGAGGATTTTATTTTTAAACCAGAAGTATGGTAGCCACTAACAGCATGGTTTTCAAATAGTGGAACATAATGTCAGATTGGTTTGTGACTATGCTTAGTTAACACAGGTGAGTAATATCAAACTCAGCTAGGATAATGCAAGTGGAAAATGTGTGAGCCAAAAACCAAGACAAAAGTCCATCTGCACATGGAAACGATACATTATTGCCATGGATACTTAAGAACAGCATTTCATGGGTTAACAATATTTAATACATATTAATGCTGCCACTTTCTGAAATAATTGTACACGTTATGCACTAATGTTTATACCAGAACTTTTTTAAAATTGTATTTTTTATAGTATGTAAATAAAAAAATAAAACTGCTAAGAATGTAGTGCCATAATAAAGCCACTGTATTTATAATGGGGTGGTTTGCTTACAGATCCAATCTATTTGTTCACTGTGATTTAATTTTTGTTTCTGTTTTTATCAATTCTAAACTCTGAAGCCTTGGATGGAGATAGAGGAACAGAGCTTAAATACGGAGGATGAATTGTTGTAAATTGTCTATAAATATTAATGAGCAAGAATCACAGAAAATCTTTAACTATGCTTTTACCATTCAAGTTAAAACTGTGAATTAAGTGACAAATTTGCACATCTAAGTCAATCTGTAAAAAATAAATTGTCTAATAAAATTGAACGCTAGTACATTTGAGTTGTGCAGGAAATCCAGACAAACACTACTGAGAAGTTATAATTTATTGCAAAATGCGACAGTGTAGAGTACATTGGGCTATTAGCGTTGCAGCACTATTTAGTACAGTACCATTTCAATAGAAATTCATTGTTAAAAACACAGGTTAAGAACATTGTTAACAGTTCTCAGAACTGTCATTACATTAGAAAGTCAGTGTGTACAAAGGGGGCACACAGAATGACGTGAACACAGCTTCTTAATGTTGATCTTCTTTATTCAGCAAAATAAACTGTTGGGATATCTGAATGCCTAAATCTTCCTCATCTACACAATGCCCATTTATAAAGGGCACCCCACCACCCTGAATCAAGTATGAGAGAGTGATCCTGAAATGCCTGGCTGGGATGGAATTGCACTGCAGTAAATCTAGTTGAGTGAGATAGATATATAGATAGATAGATATATATATATATATATATATATATATATATATATATATATATATATAGATATAGATAGATAGATATATATATATATATATATATACACACATATACACACACACACACACACACACACACACACATATATATATATATATACACACACACACACTCAATGATTATCTCAGGTCTCCAATTAGCACATCACTACTAAACTACTAGACAATTTAGTGTAAAATTAAGTGGCATTCGAAAGCAACATCGTACACAACCAGGCTCCCCTTTTAATTTGATTCAGTTAAAATGAAGACAAAGATCACTGGAAAAAAACAACTCAGGACATTTCCTACAGGCTAGGGTTGCGAGAGCTATAACTAGGTCAATCAGTAAGCGACAGTCATTTACAAACCTGCAGTATATGAGCATCACCATATTAAATCTGACATTGGCTCTGAAGACCCGACTCTTACAATCCAGTGCAGTGATTAACAGCACTGAAGATTTTATCTGCAATACCCCAGGAAAAGACTATAATGAACCATCAACAAGCCACCTTAAATTACCTGCGAGGGACATTTATGGACTGGCATTTGATACAACACTATTTACTATGGAAAAACACACGTTGTACCATTGTACTCTAGAAGTACTTAACGTGCGTGCAATATAAGGTACGCCCCATTTTCAACCATAACACCTGTCTGTTTAACAAACTAACTTGTGACACATTTCTAACAGTGCATCCATATATTACATAAGCCAACTTGTGACTCGTCTTTATTTTTTTTAATGTAGGTACATAGTACTTACAGTAATACCAATGTAATTATATAGTACTTCAGGGACTGACAGTTTGGACATGACAGAACTGCTAAATATTTCTCTAAATTTAAACAATCCTGTCCTGGTACATTTTTAGGTTGGTGCTGACACCGCTGCTCAGCTTCAGATAGATCAGAAGTAAATTGCCTTCAGTCACCAAATATAAATTATAAACCGTGTGCTTCTGTCAAAGAGGCTTGGTCAACTTCTTCCCTTAATGTAAACTACCAACAGCAAACTTTAAATTCAATTTTAAAGAAAAAGAGTAAGCTCAGGGTGAGGTGTGTCAGTTTATTACAAACTACTCTTGCTGTGCTTTTTTTTTTTTTTTTTACACAGTAAAGAACGTTTTTACAATTATACGAAGCCGGTAAGAGCAGAACAGCATGACGTGTCACAACAAACAGAATCTCGTTAACTGCACAAGCTATTTCTTCAGTTGGAGTATCATTTTTTTCTTCTTTTAAACCACTATATTCCTGCATCCAGAACAGTTACATAAGGCAACCAGTTTGCTCTTTATTACAGATTTACTCACGCACATATGTGCATTCAGTGCAGTACAGGGGCAACCCTTACTACAGAGGATCCAGATAAAAGACTTGTTTGAACGCAGCATATAGCAGACACCAGAAATACAAAGGAAGGAACCGGAAACCAAAACGTCAGTTACATAAGAGCAAGAATTTGTAAGAAGCCAACTTCGTGATTGGTCTTCATGACTTGCTTTTTTAACATTTATCAATCAGATGTTGTCTTTGTGGAAAAATGTAAGTACTTATCAGAATCTACATTAATAATCAAAACAGATCTAATTACCATCTACCTCCAAGCCTATGTTTAATTAATCCCCCCCAAGTACAATGAAGCTATATCTCTGCTTCTCATTCAGTACAGATCAGAAGTTCTAATAGTAACACAGACTACAGCTCTGGCCAAGTGTTTTGCAGCACCTAGAATTTTAGGATTGAGAAGCAAAACTTTTGGCCATAGCTGTATATTGCAAATTAATTTACTTCATTGTGTCCTTGGCAATTTGTAGTGTCATAAAAATAGAAATTATCTGATTAAACCCTGCCTAGTAGTCTAAAAATCTGAGGAGCCAATACTTTGAGTAATCTGCTTAAAACAAGAAGCATTGGATTTCTCAGGCTATGTCATATCCACTATGCAGTGCTTTACAGTTTCTAATTAAATGTATAATGAAATTGCCTTTTTTTCTAACTTTCTGCCCAGAGTGACCTAGAAGTCATAAAGCAGTGCTACTTTAAGCAGTGGTTGTGTTGAAATGTCAAGTGTTCCAGAAGGAAAGTAAAAGGTTTAAAAAGTGAGTGTTTCCATGGCAACTGTTATGTCCTCAGGACTGGGGTACGGCTCAGCAGGATAATGATGCTCAGCGGGGAGAGAAGCTTGTTGCTAAGCTACAGCCAACCACCTGTGTCATATCCCAGATCTGAAACAAAGTCATTCAGAGAATTAGCGAACGAGAGTGGAATACAAATGGCAACTGAAGTGCGCCACAGGGAAATAAAAATAAACAAGTTCTAACAAACATGTGTTTAAACAAGGGTGGGTCATGAATAAAAGACACACAATATTAGGGTTGTCCTCTGCCACTTTCCTTGTTAATACAGTTTGTAGTCAGTATATGCATCTAAACAGTGGGCACCCTAATCTTGCACTGCACTGTAAATGAGATGGCATGGCCTGTCCGTGAGTTACCTTTACAACCCGGTCGCTGCCACAGGTCACCATAAGCCCCCTGGAGGAGTCCATGTTCATGTGGGCGATGTTGTGTTTGCCTTCATGAAACGTGGCCAGGGAGGTACGGCTAGGGAAGGGAAAACACATCGTTAAAACTGCACATCCTGTCTTAGGAAGCTGGGAGACATTCAGGAGCACCACTTCATGTCAAGGAACACGTTTTGATATTCAGCAGAACCTTTTATCTCCGATTGAATTGGTTTCTGGGGTCCATTGGATATGTGAAAATATTGTATCTCAGAGAGTCGTTATACGACCTTGCAGCTGCATTATAAATGAACAATGTCAAGAACATTGTGGAGTAGTGGTTAGGGCTCTGGACTCGTGACCGGAGGGTCGTGGGTTCAATCCCCAGTGGGGGACACTGCTGCTGTACCCTTGAGCAAGGTACTTTACCTAAATTGCTCCAATAAAAACCCAACTGTATAAATGGATAATTGTATGTAAAATAATGCGATATCTGTATAATATGTATAATGTGATATCTTGTAACAATTGTAAGTCGCCCTGGATAAGGGCGTCTGCTAAGAAATAAATAATAATAATAATAAGCAACGGTACAGTAAGTAAACTAATCTCTTGCTTTCTTTTATTGAACATGGTTAAACCGATCACTTTGTTTTACTGAGTGACAGTTAGCATGTACAAAGTGAAACTGCATTCCCAAAGGTAACCGTCTTTTCTAGCACCTTGCTTTATTTGATCTGCAACTGAATCCATTCTTTCCTGCCAGGAGCTGAATTTACTGTTTCAGACCCATAATACAATGCGCAGTGATCATTTTCCATCTGTAGCATTCAGCTGTAGCAGCATGTGTAAATGATACCTGCCAGAGGTTACACTGCGGTTAATAAAGGGGATTGTATCTTACAGGACTGGATATGATGTGTTCTGCTGTAATTGTCTGTGTGTTGGATATAGAAAAGGGAACACACACACACACACACACACACACACGTTCTTCTAGTGTTTATAACTCTATTATTTAATTGGCTTCTCATCCAGACCGCGCGCTAAGTCACGTGATGGCTACTCACTCCTCCTCTTTGATGGTCTCGTAGCAGGCATCACAGACGCGCACCTGGAACTCGAAGCCCATCACCGGGTAGGTCGACCGCTTTGAGCTGCACTTCCCACACACGGCTTTGCCACACTTCCTGCAGTGATGCTGAAACAGGAAGACAGGAAACACTTGTTTGATTAAGAAACCGCACCCAAAGCAGTCACCTTAACGTTCTCTGGGTAAAAGATGGCCTTTTTGAAAATTTTTACCTGGATATAAAACGGGTAGCTGTTATTAACGTACAAACCTCACAATCTTTATAATCTCTCTCAGTACATTATCCTTTAATTTAGTTACATTAGAGGCTAGAAGAACCATTATCAAAATGACAACAGATTTAGGCATTTCCCTCAGTGCATTTCTTAGCAGAAGAGGGAAGTCAGATATCTCAGTTAAAGGAATGCACCTCCCTCAGCACAGCCAAGTCTCTGATTGGGTATCTCGGTAAGATGAGGGCGACTCCCTCAGCACAGCCAAGTCTCTGATTGGGTATCTCGGTAAGATGAGGGCGACTCCCTCAGCACAGCCAAGTCTCTGATTGGGTATCTCAGTAAGAGAATGGCGTCTCCCTCAGCACAGCCAAGGCATTACCTGTCGAAGGCCGATGGTTTTAGTGTCCCACATCTGCTTCAGGTTCCAGAAAAAGGGCTGCTCACACTTCTGACAGCAGTCACTCTCCAGCCACTGAGGAGCCTGCACAGGGTGAGGAATAGAGGACACACAGTGAAGATCACATCCCAAACCCACCGACAAGGGAGGGGAGCAGCAGAGCTCAAGGTTAACCAAGGCTTTAAAAGCAGTTTATCAGAGCCCCCCCCCCCCCCCCCATTATCCTTTGGTTAAGTTTCCAGACATTAGGATCCCACCTGATGCTATTCAAAGTCCTATGTGCAACACTGGGTTTTGACGTGACTGACAAGTCTACAAATGTTACTCCCCCTCTCCCCTGCTTAAGTGTATTGTCCTTCTTGTTCCAACCACATAAATTCAATTCCACTTCCCCCGTTTAAAAGGTGTAGTTTGGTTTTATCGGTTTATAACCCGTAATGACGTTCTGAATGCTTTTGAAAAGGACGCACCCTGAGCTAATGTTTAACAGCCTATACAGTTGTACTGTAATCTAATAAAATAAAAGACGTCACAATAATGAGAGAGCAGTTACACAAGAATACAAAGGCACATGATCTGAAGAGGAGGAAGAAAACCATGCTAAAATTGCACAACTCATAGAAACAGCTTAGTGACAGCATTGTCACGTATTTCAATGGAAATGTGTTACATTGCTGAAAAAAGACACACAGTGGTACGCGTTTGCAGGCCGGATTAAAGAAAAAAAGAGCATTTTCCTTTTGTGTTTCTTCGTCGGTAAAACTTGCTTCTTATTTGGAATGCCTGCAATGTCTGAATGTTTTCAGGGCTCAGGTCTCAGGCTGCAACCAGAAAGGAGACAATCTGAGAATGAAATAAACGATCAGTCCCTGTGTTGGAGGTACCTCTTCTCTGCTGACGTCCATGTTCCACACTGTGATCCCTCCATCGGCAGCGCAGGAGACCAGCTGCCGGGTGAGCTGCAGATAACATAGGGACTGGACTCTATCACTGCAGAACAAACAGAGAGATGTCAGCTCCACCAGAACACCAATCATCATCATTTTATTAATGTAGAAAATGATGGAGGGCTTGGAGTCCAATATAACAGAGTAAACACGGTTTAGGGGGCTAAAGGTTAAGCAGTAACTTGGAATAGAAACATTATCAAGTATCCAGTCAAACACACACACACACACATTAATATATATAGCATGCAACAGTGAGAGAGAGACTGAAAGAGAGCGTGATTGAGCTCTTACTGGTGGCCCTGAAGCAGCAGTGTTCTTCCTTTTCGGCCCCCAATGTCCCACATGATAACACTGTGATCAGACGCTCCAGAGAACAGCAGCCGCTGGGCAGGGTCCCAGTACAGAGATCCTACACTGCCTGGCAATGACAACAACGGGGAGATTTCACATGTTTCACATAACTAAAGATTACAAAATGTACAATTCATTTTCTTACTTGCAACCTTATCACCAGGAAATACATATTATTTATTTATATATATTTTCATTCAACTTCATATATACAGGTTAGGATTTGAGATCAAATGAACAATTTGAGTATTTAAAAAAAAAAAAAAAATGTAATCCATATAACGAAATATATTTATATATTACACACCACCATAAACCGTACATATAGGAAACTTGTGACACAAAGTATTGCAAAAGTGCACACATCACTGCTGAGTCACACTGCTAACTCTGCTAGGTGGTCCTCCAGAGAGGCTTCAGAGTATTTAGGGCAATGGTGTTTAGATCAACCAAACAGACCCCCAGTATGGGTCATTTTAATGCAGCACACATGTCATACAGGCACTGGAAGAAGAGAATTCCTTTTAGTGAAAAACGACCTTTGTCAGAGGAAAAATAAAAGTGCAACAGAGCACACTGAAATGAAACAGCAGGACGCTCCCACACCTCGCTGTGCAAGAAGGAAGGACAGCTTTTCATTACAGGAACTAAACTGAGATTTTTAACTTGCACCCCACTCTCCTAAATATACTTTAAAAAGAGCTATTAGTGAAGCAATTAGAGGGAATCATGTGGCACAGCAAGCCCTGTCCCTCTGCAGACATCCTGGTTCTGCTTGCACTTAACCTTGAGTTTCAGAGGCTGGCATGAAAACAATTAGACCAGGCAGTGTCACCGAAGACACCTGGGAAGAGGAAACTAAAACCTGCCTTCAAAAAGGCTTTGATGAGTTCCTCCATTTGCCTCTATTAAAATCAGGTTGAGACCCCTTCCTTTCAACAATCATTCAATCAAAGATCACAAGTTTAAACTCCCAGCTCCACAACGAGACAAGAAAAATACATATACTGTACCCAAATCATATCTGGATTAGAAGTTCATGAAAATATTCTCACAGATCCTATTCTAGACCTGTCTGCAAGCAAGAATTCAAAGATCCGATCGCTCCAGCTCCATGGCTCACCTTCGTGTCCCTTCAGTGTGGTGATGACGGAGTAGGTGTTCTGGTCCAGTTTCAGCAACGTGATCTGTCCAGAGAAATCCCCAATGAAGGCATGCTTTGTGTCATGATCGAATCTGAACGCGCCAGTGGTCAAGGCTGGAATATCCCAGACACAACTCTCAGCATTCCCCATCACTTCTATCACTGGCTGTTAATCAGGAGCACAGGATGTGAACCCAGGGTTTAGGATATTTCATATCTCCTAGGATAGCACACTGCAAAATGCCACCTAATGTAATTAAACCCAGTGTGTGAAAAGGTGCCAAGATCTCATTTGTATCCGTCAAGCTCACATATGCAAAAAGGCAGTAGATTACAGAGAACATCCCACACATTAAACTGCAAGATCAACAGTCCCTCTAGAAAAGGGAGAAGACAGAACCTATCACACTCTTCAGCTAGCTAATGGCAGACAGCTATCAAAAGGGCTGTTGCTAGGCAAAGCCCAGACAATGGCACTTCTGGCATTTCTGTCTCCCACAAAAAACCCAAGCACAAAGCTTCTTACAATACCTTCATATTACCAGGGGGTATTACCCTTATACAACAAGCCCTGGCCTATACTTAGCAGTGGATTCTCATAAGAAAATTGGTTTTGTAAAGCTGACCTCTGTTCACTGCATCTACCTGTGCTGCTGTTCACTTCCCAGATTCGCTCCAGCGGCTAAACCGATAGGATTCAGGCGGATTCATGAGAGTTGTGAAAAGGACTAGCAACAAGGAAAGAGAAACAGAATCTTTGCACGAGCGAGAAGAGGAGATAGCAGAACAGAATCTATTTAAATGTAGATCTGGGCATCTGTGAAATAATCTTCTTAGACTCACAGAGTTTAAGAGAACGGACAGCATCTGGGACCAATGAAGGGTATTTCTGGTTGACAATCAAACATGAACATGATACCTTATTGCACAGAGAAATACAGTGAGGCTCAGGCTGAGATACCAAACAAAAAGGCAAAGATAAGAACAATCTTTTACCAAGCAGGGGCAGACGAAAGAGGCAGGGACTAGAACTGGAGATCTTTTAAAAAGACAACTATTGCAGTTAACGTCTGGATCAGAAGAACATCAGACGTTTATTTATGTGTGTATCTATTCACTTCTGCGTTCAAGCTTCAGGGTTTGTAAACAGCAGCAAATCAGGTTTGTGAAACTTGTATCCAACAGCCCCATAGACTCCGTGCTTTGAGTCATGTATTCACTACAAGCTGATTGATCAGATAAAGGATACTGCAAGCAGGAGGCCCAGGAGCTGAAGTAGTGTCTCCCCAGCATGCTGCCACTCCTTGAACACATCCAGCTCACACTCTTATCATGGCCGGTGCTGATTACCCACTCGCACTCCAGGCAAAACACGATAGCAGAAACACGGCTCTGGTGAGCTGGGAAATAAGAGAGACACACATTACAAGAGTGCGTAGTTTGAACAACTTGTGTTTTTTAAATTAATGAAAGTAATAACGTTGACACAGAAGACAAAAACTGTTCCCCTGGGCTTCCTGGACCCCCTTTTATTGTTTAGCTCTTTCAGTCCTTAATTATCTTTGCAAAAATAAAGTTCTAGAATTCAAAATGGAACCCTGTATTGAGTAGACATGAGAACATGACAAACCTTTTTTACATATATTTATACACTACCTCAGATGGGACCTAGGAAATGCGAGGTTCCAACGTGATTTACAACAGCATGTGTGAACATAACTGATTAGTGCTAGTAAGAAGTAAGACCATTCACTCCTGTAATACTAACACTACAGTGCGGTAGATTTTCTTTAACCCTGCACGCAGCAAACTGATTGAAGCTGATGTTGTCTGATTATCTTGTCTGTGTTTCTTATGACATTTTGAAACAGAACAGCACTACTCGCACACACAGATGACCTTGACAAACAGCATTCCATTCAGCTTTGCTCTTGTCAGGCTGCTATCGACTCTCTCTGCATCATTTCCTGTGACCAAACCAGATGTTCCTTCAGATTCCAGCAAACTTTTCCAGTCAGCTGTTTGTTTTGTTTTAATTTATGGTCAAAGCCTGAAGAAATTCTAGACGAATGTAACACAATGTGGAACCCAATTCTTTGCATTTGGAGAGATACATTATTTTCACACCAAAGGCTAAAGCACTGGTGTTTGCTTAAACTCTTAGTCAGTTAAATGTAATCGTACCTGGGTAGGTTTTGACGAATGTGATCTTATTAAAGTCTTCAGAGATTTCAAATTCCTGAAATAAACAATTAAAACAGAAAAACAAAGTTTTAGAAAATATGCTTTACTTTACTGCTTTGGTGCTTATTTTAACGAAAGAGCAGTTTGAAGCATTCCAGTTTTGGGATTCAAGTTAATTAGGTACAGCAGCAACATGCATATTTGTATAAATTACCCTGGTACATTTGATAAAGATTTTTGCTGGTTTCAATGCACACACCGTGCTTTTCCACACCTCTGTGTGCTGTGTCGAGTCTAGGCACACTGTTCTGCATGGAGTCTGGGTGGAACGCTGGCACACAGCACTAAACTGAGGAATGGGTTTTACAAAAGAGGAGTCTGAATCCTGGGGGAGCACACCAATGGCACAGCTTGCTAAACCTCAGAAAGAATAATAATTCATCCTCTAGTGGGAAACAAATCCTGGTCTGCATTGAGCTGAGTGCACAAATGAGCTATTCAATTTGTGATTTTAATTTGAGAATGACTCATCGACTGTCAGCTGCAGTCCGCTTTTTATTCTTACTTTCCATTTATTTATTTATTTTTTGGCAGACAAACAGTGGACACCTGACTCAAATCCCATGCACTCATTACACAGTCCTGAGCATTAAGATGACTTGCATGTAGCGTGGGCTAAGTGATGGGAAATTGGGAAGCTGATACTGCTAACACAATGCCACACCCATTCTGAAAGGACAGGAATTTAGACATATTTCAATACAGTATTGCAGTCAAATGTAAGCACTGCACGCTTTTCAGGAAATGTAAAATAACCCATTATTCTCTCCAGACACATGCAAGTTTAAAATCGCTCTACAAGTCTACTCAGAAACAAATGTATGTCTAACTCTTAACAGGTCATCATTTATAACACGTTCAAGACAGCTTTAACATGACTTACTACTACTGCTCCATTGTCCTGTCCAATGAAAATACGTTTGCTGTCATGGTGATATGACATGGATGAACAAGGCGCTGGAAATAAAGAGGAAAAAAAAACCTTTTTTAAATACCTCCAGTCATATACTGTATAATCATGGACGGCTTTGTAAATAAATCTTTTGCTCTTGCTATGCATCAGCAAGTGGTTTCGCACAAGATCTGTAACTATGATGGCAGACATAACACATTGACAACTTACAGGATACAGTGTGGTAGATGCTTGGCCAGTACTGCCCGCTGTCTCTTTTCAGCCATACTCGTATTGTTCTGGAGGGTAGAACACATATATATTTAATAATACTTGCGTTTCAACAGCAAACAGCTGTACATGAACATGCATCTTATTTTGAAACATTAAAGTGACATTATTAAACGGTATTAAAGGAACTTACATATACAGTATAAAAGTGGAAACAGTTTTTTATGCTGCCATATAACCCGAGGATGACACATGGCTATACTCTGTAATCGCTTTCGATAAGGCTTTATCTGTGCACAGGGCAATGCGCTCGCCAGTCACACAGCAGCTGCAGCTTCGCGTTATTATTCGATGCTATTTACGCAGCCCAGGTCCACTGTAACGCAATAACTCTTTGTACGGCATACAGAGGAGAACTATATAGCTTCACCAGAAGGGAATTGTTTTTAACTGGTATTATTACTACACAAACAGAGAGAGAGAAAAAAAGTAAATTCAAATAGTGAAACGAAGTGTTCAGATAATCAGGTTTATATATTTTACGGTGAATTAAGCCGTAACAAAGTTTAGATTATTAAAAGACCCACACAATAACTGTTACTTACATGTTTTGTTTGTTTCTTATTGTTTATCATTAAGAAAATCCTTCTTTTGTAGACTAAATAGAATGTACAGCCTAGATTTATAAATGTCTGTATCGTAAACCGTATTCTCATGTCCATTTTTTTCTGACTACACAAATTAAAAGAAAACCTGTTCCCAGTCTAATGATGTATATAATACATCACGAGTTACAAAAATAACACCACGGTTACATGCAGAGAAGAGTGTAGTGTGGACAGCGTGTTTACTGCTGTTTACAAATCGTACACCTGGTCTACATCAATTATTACATTACGTTTAATTTCACGTCATGTCCCTATTAGATAACCGAAAGGTGGTAACTTCTGTATTACTTAAATTTTAAGAAACTGTAATGTCGAACGTATTTGCTAACGCAATGCAATGCACTGCTTGTTCTCGTTTTAGATCAGCGTATTGAACCCGGTCGCCGCTTACCTATCTTCTCCTACAGTGATCACCCCATCTTCTTTCGGGATCAAAACCGCCGCATTGACAGCGTCCTGGTGGCCCTCGATCTTGTTTAAAAGAACTGGTCTGGCGCTCTGGGGCCTGGAGTGAATCTCAGCCGCCATGTTTCTGTGTTTTTTTTTTTGCTCGCCAACACGAATCAGCTGACGGACGATACTTGAACTAGAACCGAAAATACCGTATTTATTGAATACGATCCGCAACTCTGAACCACGTTTATTTAATTTCCTACAATTTAAATGTGCAATGTCGTGGCGCTTGTTGTTTAATACATAATTAACTTTACAAATTTTAAATAAATAAATAAATAAATAAATAAATAGATAGTCCATCCCATCTCCATTAGATTTGGTGTGGTATGGTAACTGTATATATTAAAATAGTTTAAATTAACACCAGATTATTTCATGATACAGGTGATTGGGTGTAATAGACGTGTTAAAGACAGACATATATATGTTTTATTTAACAAGGTTTGAACCGTGCTCTAAATGGAGCACTGAAGAGCCGTACGCCTTTGAGCAAACTCGTCTATGGGGGCCTCTAGTGGTCAATGGAAGTTGCACAAGCCGGGGAAATATTCCAATCAACAAATTCAGTTGTTGATGTTTGATGTCATGTATACTGGACCTAGCCTGTAGGTGACTTACAAGTGGGGAAGAGTTTTGTTACTGAGAGATTCTTAAATATTACCAGATTCGTATATCACTACAGCAATGTTGTTTTCATAACTGTAGCTGACTTTGCTCAGGCAATGGTGGCAGAACCATCCAACATATTGTGGACACCTTGTCCAGGTCTAGTCAAATTGCAGCAGAGTATGTGTACCTTGATAAGTAATCTAATTCTTCTAAATATGAATCCAGTAAGAACTGTAACATCAGTTGTATATTGTGAGCTGGAAATACTCTGCAACCTGTTGCTAGGAACAAGATTTTTCAGACAGTATAAAATATACGGTGAAGTTCAGTATCACCAATTCGATGACACAGTAACAAAAATATTTTTTTTCTTTCTCTCGTCTCACATGATCATACATAAGAAATGAGAGGAAGTCTATTTAAACATTATATTTAGCTTTCAGGAAGATCAGAAGGCACTTATGCTTTCAAGTGGGTGCCACTGTTTGGAAAAGAGAGAAATCAATGGTAGCTGAACTCAGTACTCAGCACGTACAGCAGTGCTTTCCACCCCAGCACCTAAACCACGGGACATAGTTCAGGTACTATCACTGCAATACCTGAACATAAGGGAGTTTCTCATTTGTCCCACAAACATTTCATTTGATAACAAAACTATGAGGACTGCCTGATTGTTTTCTGCATTCTAGTTTACCCTTCTATGCACTCTACCTCATCAGAAACTACAGCCTGACAGTTCATATGTCAGCTTACATTCCTGGGAAGCCATCTTAATCAACAGTCACGCTTTGCTACTGTCTGCAGCAACAGGAGGTTATAAAAATGAGCCCTGCAAGAACTGCTGTAGTTTTTAAAAGCAAAGCACTTAAAACTGCTGTGGAATTGACATTTAAAGTTATTAAGGTTGGAGGAAAAAAAAAACACCCCACACACAACATGAACACTCAAACATGAACAAAGTTAAATAAAAAAATAATAATTAATTTTGGAATGACCAGCCAAACCTTTCTTTCCGTTCCATCCAGCTCTGAATAGTTTTTGTGCTGATGTGACGAATGATAGCCGACAAACCAGAATGACCATTGTACTTTAAGTTTTTATTGATTTAAAAAAAAAAAAAAAAAATTATATATGTTACTGCAAATACAAAAAGATCAAATAAAAAAACCACACACCACAATCCCTTAATGCTACGTGATTTTTGTGTCTAACTTAAAACAAATTATTGGTATATTAAAATGACCTCATTCAATCTACATACAAATACGCAGATTCTTCAACCCATGTTTTTCTACACCGACAGTACTAAATCGGTTTCACTGTATTAACATATTCACAAATGAGACCACATTTGTTTTGCATTCAGGTGTGTATTACATACTGCCATTACAAGACGCGTGCACAGTGTCCACTGCTTCAAACACCACACAAGTTAACGCCAACAACATGCTCTGTGCACACCGACAGCAATGGAGTTAAAAGAATAAAGGGCATTTTTCACCGATGTGCTCCCAATTAAATAAAATCGCTTCAGTAGTATAAATTAATACAGTATGTCAAAACAACATTATAAAAAAAGGTTTCAAATGTTTCCAAAGAGAAAAGCTGGACCAAATGTATTTCAGGTCAAAACAGCCTGTGTTGATGTCCCATTAAAAAAAATAAAAAAAAATTTAAAAGCCAGGAATTAAACAAAACAAAAACAACTTCCTCTCAATACACTGCTTTTCTACGGCTTGTTAATTTGTCCCATAAACAGCACAGTACCTGAAAAAACACAAGGTGAAGAAAATACATTTAAATCTTTCTAGAAAAAACAAAAACAGAGCAGTTACAGGTAATTTGTGTTTTGCTACATTGGAAATGTATGCATGGAATACAAAAAATATATAGATTTAGAGATCAGAGTTGTGAATTATGGAAATACTTCTTCCTTGGCGCTAAAGCCCCATCATTATGTGACACTTTAAAAGCAAATCAAGGTTTTGCATTGTCATACTGGGAAAATAAATAAATAAGTGATGAACACAGCACTGAAAATACAGTGACTCCATGTGCAATGTCGTTAACCTGTTGGGGCTTGTTAAAACATCAAATAAAACACTCCCTGTAGAATAACTGGGTTTTAAAACAATGCCTACAGTACACAAGATGGGGCAAGACAAAGTATGATAAAGCAGTTGAACATTTTTACCTGTTGGGTTGTGTCGAACAAAGAAAAGGAAAGGTCTGTCTACAATGACCCATGGTGGGGAAGACCGGGCCATTAAAATTGCAGCTGCAAAAAGGAAGACAATAAATGTACAAGTAGCCAAAACTGCTATACATCATAAAACAAATACATGCTGTATTATATATTCCAACTCCAGGTCAACTACCATGTATGTTATTATTATTATTATTATTATTTTTTTTTTTTATTTCTTAGCAGACGCCCTTATCCAGGGCAACTTACAATTCTTACAAGATATCACATTATTTTTACATACAATTACATTTTTTTTTTTTTTTTTTTTTACACATTATTTTTTTTACATACAATTACCCATTCATACAGTTGGGTTTTTACTGGAGCAATCTAGGTAAAAGTACCTTGCTCAAGGGTACAGCAGCAGTGTCACCCACCAGGGATTGAACCCACAACCCTCCGGTCAAGAGTCCAGAGCCCTAACCACTACTCCACACTGCTGTATGTTAAAAGAGAGAGGCATATCTTTACCAGTTGCAGCAGATGCTTTTGTTCCATCTTCATTCACCTCAATTCTAGCTTTCTGCAATGCTTTGGAAACACTGAGTTGTTCAGATTCTGTTAAAGTAAAAAAAACAAACAAATTAAATAATACTCAAGACAACATTAACTAATGATGTACATACTTTATACCACAAGGGGGTATAAGTGAGTTTATTCATTTTTGAAGGTTTGCTTGCCTGAAGAGTCTAGTATTTCATTTAAGATGATGAGATCCTGGTATTCTCCCCCCCCCCCCCCACCATATTTATAAAAAAAAAAAAAAAGTTCAGTGGGACCGAAACTCGGCAGCAGTCACGATTCAAAACAAGAATCTGCTGGCCTACATCTTGCACATAATCATGCAAGCAAGATGCATACTATAACAATACCACAAATCAGTAGAATGTACTGCCATTATATTATATAGTTCAATTGCAGTTTTCAAAATGCAAAACTTACTTGTAATGCTTCTGAAGTTTGCCTTCTCCTGATGAAACATATCTGTGATACCAAGAGCCAAGAGAGGTGCCTTTAAATCAGTTTCTGCCTCAGCAGTAAACCTGCAAGTAACACAGAGGAATCAGAAGCACTGTAGATCCCAGTGCTAGCAGACCTATGTTAAGGCTTGCACAAAGTCCCAAGTGCTCTCATGAGTCAAACTACCTGTAGAATAGATTCTGCAGGTCTGCAAAACACTGGATGAAAAGCCGATAACATCATTGCTAGAAGCAAGACTGCACAAGAGACATTAAATACATTTTGCAAAGTCTTTAACAACTGTTGCAGCAAAACAGTTTCTTCCCATCATGCAGTACCTCATTTATAGTGGGCCCTATAGCCTGTTAGAAAATCATGCCTGTGTGTTGTCTGCTGTAATCTAGGATTGTAGATTCCTGGGTAGGATTTTGTTTTTACACTATCCCTGTTCCAAATATAAAAGGTAGGTTTAATAAGACGACCCAGAACCTACTTCGGAATGACCAGCCGAACCTTTCTTTGGCGCATCCGTTCCATCCAGCTCTGAATAGTTTTTGTGCTGATGTGAGGAATGATAGCTGACAGAGGGGTGCTGTCTTCCATGGGCAAGGCAATTAACATACTCATACTGTTTCCATGGTAAGGCAGCTCAATGACTGTGTATTGCAAACCATCAGGGGTACTTGTTGAGCCTATAAAAACAAGTACATTCAACATTCGAATGATACCATCAACACTCGGTTATAAATTATATATATATATATATATATATATATATATATGCAGAACAAATTAAAATAAATAAAGCTGCATAACATTTTACTACAGATTTTGAATTCTTTATTGCTTGACACCAGAAAGGGAGAATTAATGAGACATTCCCATATTATATATATATACACAAACAAATATTTAAAAAACAAACAAACAAACAAACATAAAAAACACAAGACTTACCAATGTTGAATACAGACAGCTGTGACATCATGGGCACTTGGTGTACTTGCCCATCTCCACCATTAAAATTGCGCTTCTTTGTGTTCCTGGGCTGAAACCGAGATTTCCACATGCCTTTGAAGTAAATGGCATTCACCGCTACTAGCCTTGTTAGGGCACTACTAAGCATGTCAGGAGATATGAGGTTCTCAATCATACCTGGTAAACGGGGAGTGAGGTAAAAAAACAATATATATATATATCTAGATCATTATAAATTCAGAACTGTGACTATGGTTAATTTACTTTCACAAATTGTACAGGAGACCTTAGTCCCTCTCTCATTGCCTCAATAACTATTGCAGAAAAAAAAACAAAAAAAAAAAACACAACATTTATAGAACTGGACATTCAAAATGAGACTGATAACTTGATAGATTGCAATGCTTTCTCTGATAATGCACACTCATGATAAAACAAACAGAGTGACTTTACTGGCCTCTGCCTCGTTTTTCAGGGGAAGTTATTAGTGCTGGTAGGACACGGGCTAGCATTGCTAGTAGACTGGTGGCTAAACCACCCTTCTCCCATTGAAAGAAGCTTACTGCAAAGCGGTGGATGGAGAGCAGGAGGTTGATCGATCCAGTAGATACCAAGTTAATTGCTTAATATTTTCAGTATAGTGACCCTATAAATAAAAAGTAGTTTCAAATAGTTACTTAATGACAGCTGTGTAATATGTGCCCTGAAACCAAATGCGTTATTATACCAACTTTTTCTCCAGACAGGAAGAAAAAAAAAAAAAAAAAAAAAAGTGTTTATAAATGTATGTCTTAGCTATCACTGGGGTAAAAAACAAAACAATTAATGTTCAGCTCTTGACGATCTCTGTGGCTTTAACAGTTGCTTCAAACTGGTGACTGGAATTTTTATATTAAAGTAAAACTTACTTGCCATGCTCTGGGAGTTTCTAATTTTTGCCCAGAGACCACAGAGTCAATTTTATAAGCAGCTTTTTGGATGCTTACCAATATACTGTATGCAGTATAAAAAGTACCATACTAAAAATGTATCTTAAGTCTTTAAAATCTTACAATGAGTGGACCAAATTAACCCAAGCCAGCCCAATCCAAGCAGCACAGAAACCAGGACCAAAGGAAATTAAATGGAGACAGACTTGGAACGTTCCTATGTTGATGATATTGAATCACTGGGAACCTTTAAAACTTGATGTGAAAAAGCTTTGAATTCAACTAGCTACTACTGTAGGCACTGATGGGCTGAATGGCCTCCTCTCGCTTGTTCATTCTCTTAAGGTTTTTATTTTTTTTATTTTTATGTTCTCAATCTAACTTGAACAGTCTGAACGTACCCCTGGTTCGATTTGCAACCCAGTCATTGACGGAAGCTGCGGCATGTTTAGGGTCATTAAAATCCAAACTTCTGCTTTCACACCAAAACACTTCTCTGTTCTTGGAGACAAAGGCATCTTCCATTTTAAAACCGCTCTGTGCAAACATTGCATTGGCTATGGTAACAAGGTCTTTATTCTTCCCAGAGGCTAGGCTCTTCTGTAGCCTTTTCAGCATTTTAGCAGATCCTTAAAAAAAAAAAAAGAAACACAAAATAAATAAATAGGTCACAATTACAAATGACAGTTGTATCCCAAATTAAACCAGTTACTAATAAGGGGGGGGGGGGGCTGGAGTTCCCCACAGGTGAATTCAATTGGAGAAAAAAAAAAAAAAAAAAAAAGAGTTTCTTCCTACCTCTAACTGTGACTAAGAAATGCCTGGATTTATCCTGTCTAGATTACTTAATGACAAGATGACAAGATTTAAAAAAAACACATTAAAAAAAAAAATGAAATACTTTAGTTTTCAAAATATGTCTGGGACCATTTGAAAACTAATTTTCCTCAAAGACTCAATATCACCATTTCCAAAAGCCATCTCTTATTTTAAAGAAAATAAACATTTAATGTTCCAGGGAGTGCTAAAGAAAAGCAACAAGGCACTGCTCTGGACTGCTGGCACTCTGCTTGTCTCCAGAAGGTTAATCTCAGAATAATATTTTACCGTTCACATTGTATCTCATAGCGGTCACAAGCTGCTTCTTGGTCTTTCCTTCTGCTCCAAGCTGCAGCATTCCAAGCACGTTGGCTATCCCGTGAGGAGACATGACGAGATTGTCCTGCGGTCTGGATTTCGCAATCTGATCGAAGACTTGGATCCCAATGTCGGAGCCAGACTCTCCGGAGTACTGGGAGCAGACAGAAGACACTGCCACTCCGACGAGGAGGAGAACAGAGAGATGTCCCATAGTTACCTCCTTTCACCACCAAGCAGAAGAAATGACAGAAGTTAGAGATTATTAAAAAAAAGCTTAAACACTACCATTTACTGAAGACTTCTATAGATTCATTGGCTATGCTGTATACATGACCTTGAGCCGTCAGGTGATCAAAGCAAAGCTTTACAGGGTTTGAAAGGGTCATAGTAATGCCATTTTGACCTTTACCTAGTGGTTTGACATTCAGTAAAATATCACATGGTTGAGTCACTATTATTCAAATAAAGACATGACTTTGCAATTTTTCTTTTGCAACTAAAATGTTTCACAACACCAAATTTAGTTGCCAAATTATTACTCTATTATTGAGAACATTTGCCAATCAAGGGAATAGTGAAAACTGTTCACACTAAAGAGTCCATATGGCAGTTAAATAGAAAAAAAAAACACACAACTATTACAAAAAATATATATAAAAATGATATTACTTCATGAAAACAAATCAACGGTCCAAGTTTTGAGGAGTCACAATATTGTTCTGCTCCAGGCTAAATAACAGCTGTGCAACAGGAAGACTCCATTAAAGGAAGTAGCCAGGACCACGGAGCTTGTGGTTTTAGTTTTATTGCCAGAGGTATATTCTATTTGGGGCGTTTAAAAAAACAATGCCATCAGAGCAGAAATACTGTAAAAAAAAAAAAAAAAAAAAAAAAAAAAAACTGAAAGGCTAAGAAACAGCAGTAGAATAAGAATGAATAATCTATAGAATTTAATATCTATCTATTTATCTATCGCTTTGAGATCATGGGTTTCAGTCACTGTTGGCACTTTCCATCGAGCTCGATACAATGTATGGGGAATTATAGTTGACATTTCTGCTTTAATTTCACAATTCTAGTATTTTTCAATTGTTACTTAAAATGATCACTGAAATTGAATCCTCGCGGGGATCCAGAGGGTGGAGGGGGCTGCAGGTTTCAATTTACAAATATTCTTTCAAATAATAAAAAAAAAATGAATAACATTGTAATGTCACTGAGTTTGCCTAGCACAAGCCATATATAGCAGAGGAGAACAGGAAAACATTCCCATTGTACAAGTTCATATGGTTGAGAATTTTTGCTTTAAGAAAAAAAAAAAAAATTATTATTAAGTACAGTCTTTCCTTACAGGTCTGAAGACAGGCAATGGAAATAAGCACACTCAGAGAGACACTTTCTGGACTTCCAAAAAGACCACACAGTCAGGGCAATGCTTTCGTCAACTGATGCAGAGATCCTTAAGAATCCATGACTGCAAAGGGTGGTTGCTGTACGGGACTTACAGTACAGTAATCACTTCCAGTTCAAAGTGCTGTAGGTTGTGTTGTAAAACCCACAAAGCATCAACATATCACCCAATTTTAAAAAAGTCTCTCCATTGGACCTGTAAAATTACACAGTTTTTTTTCCATAAGTTTATCAGATAACATTATACCCCAAACGGAGGTGGCCCAACTGACCACTTGTCATCCGAGTTCCCCAAATACACCTTCTCCAGGATCGAGGCTGGAGTTGTGATGCCACTACGCACCCAGTTAGTTGAATTCAATTAGGGTTTTACATTATTAAATCTTGGCAATCCTTATAATACTTTACTCTGCAGTACTTTTGGACCATGTCCACAACAAGGTGCATCCAAGAATGAATTGCATTGCCTTTTTTTTTTTTTTTTTTTTTTTTTTTTTTTAAATCAACATCAGTACTTAAGGTTTTGTGAAATTGTCAAAATAACAAAAATAAAAGAACTAATGTCTAAAAGGGGAAGCACTTGAAAACTAAACAAATACCCTACCCTCTCTATAGTTTATTCACAGTACGATTCATTAGCTTTAAAATGCCATACAATATGGCACAAAAGTATAACTGAGATACAGTACATGGGATATTATCTTTAGATAACCCCACAACGTCCTGCAAAAACATTGTTAAATATGTTTCAAATAATTGCTCGTACTGGTATCAAAGAAAGTACCGTTAAATCACACCCAGCTATTTGCTTTAGTACCGACTGCTTTATCAATTATCCATATATCATGATTACTCTTTAAATTAAAAACTGAAAAAAAGTGTGCACGCATCTGTTAATAATAATAGTCATACCCCCTTAAAAAACACTGCTAATCAAACTAAAAACAGTTTGAAATCCGTAAATATACTTAGAGTTACACACTTCTGACAAACAGTGCGCAGCTGTTTTTGAAAACCAGGAAACACGGTATAAAACAGCATAACTAACAAAACACATCTACGACTTCTGCTGCCAAACTCTAGTAACAAACAAACAAGCATCCATTCATTATACACGCAATTGGCCTTACCTCAAAACACGAGCCCAAAAGTAAATTTCTGTTAAATTATAACCTAATAATATAGACTAATACCGTTTTTCCAGACAGCTACTACTAAATAATAGTGTGTTTCGTCTTGGTTCAGAGAGTTAAAGCCCTTATATTTATACCATGTGGCGATGCTGGCGCTACACCCACTTGTTTATTTTACAGGCGCCTAGTCAAAAATAACTCCTCCTCGCTCGAGGCAAACCAATTGGAGCGAGCAGATTCCATCAGGGGAAATTGTTGCTGCGTTCAGTTTCTGAACAGAATATATAACGCACTGCTGGTCTGAAAAATATAAGGCTGCATTTTCTCATCGGTAGTTTCATAATTGTTAAGGTGTTTTTTTTGTTTTCTTATCACTGCTATTACAAACCATCATATCTGCTGCAAAAGGGAGTTAATAAAATAAAACACATGACGATTTTTTTTTTATTATTATTTTTTGTTAGCTTGGATATATGTAGAAAATATGACACCTAAATCACACAACCCGCGACTCAGAAAAACAAGCCCAATTCCTCCAAAGCCTGGCAGTTCCCATGTTGTAAACACAATGTCCGTTCACAATCATCTAATCTTTCACTTGCTTCTCCAAACCCTCTGATATATTGCTGTCTGAAACCCGCAGTAGCACGTGAACCGAGCCTCACCATCCCGGCTGCAAACACGTTGAGATGAATAGTGCACAGCATTTCAGTTTTAATATATTGTATCCGAAAGAACAATACTTAAGCATACTTTCAGTATATATTGCAAATACACCAGTGTTATAATTTATGAAATAGTGGTATTGTTTTATTTATTACCTCTATGGAGGACTGAATAAAATGGTCTGTTTCTGCAGAGTAGCTAACTGACCGCAGGTACCTGCCCATATTACTAATGAGACGCCACCTGTTCCTTGGAGTTCAAAGGCTACCTCTTTCAGTGCTGTATTTCATGCTGGCTAATGCGATACCTACCTACACACACGTGTCCAACATGACGTTCTTGTACTCTTGAACACGTGGAGTCGCAGTTGGATTTAGAGTTTATATGACCCCTTTACCCTTTTTGCAACACGTTGTAGATATGCCAATAATTCGGTGCCATTCATTTTTCCCTATTCATGAACCCAATTTATTTTTTATTAGTTACCGTATTTTAAAATTCAATTTGGTGCAATTTAATACAACTTGCTTGGGCACTCCACAGTTGATTGGCAACGGCAGGAGAGAGAAGCTACAGCACAAGAGCAGTTTAATTTTCAATAGGATCTGTGTTGGGTTTGGTTCCAAATAATACCATCCACAATACATTATATTCTCATATATCATAAAGTAAATGCTGAACTATAACATATTTGGCACTGGTGTACTACAGTATTGAATATATTCAAAATTTGACAACTCTTATGACTTAACTATTACAGTTGAAGCATGTGTCGCATTAACAGCCTGTGTGGTTTATAAGCACCCTGAAATCAAAAAGGTTGGTGAATTTGAATAGATGTTATACTATAGATAGATAGATAGATAGATAGATAGATATATAATCTCTCTCTGTGTTCTCTGAGGGTTTTTGCCTGCTTTGAATGGCATAATAAAGACATAGACCCTTATTGTCCACAGTTCCTTTTTCTTGACCTTATTCATGACACTATTGTATCTGCTGATAAAGTTTGCTTTCATATTTGAATATCAAATCTCCTATTGACCATTTAATTATAAAACCATCGTTATATATGCAAATCATGAAACACACATTTCATGCATATCCCCATTCGTCACAATTCTTTTAAATTACATGTTCATACATTTTAAAACAGTTTGTGTGTGAACTCTATGAAGTTTGAGAAGCTGCCCTGCCAAAACATTATGCTTTATGAGATAGATACATAGATAGGAAACTTAACGTGGTACAATTACACACAGTTACTGAATGGGGATATAGAAATATGGTGCTCAAATTAACTAGTCAAAGGGTATCTTTCTTCTGACCATTTTCTGACTGACTTGGTATTCCTAAACAAGATAAATCTGCAATTTATTATCATGGATTCACAATACACTTCTGAAGCCCTTAAAATCAGGTTTTTCTTTAATACTAATAACCAATAGTAGCACTTGTAAATACCCCAAATTCTTAAGGCCCTTTAGGTTACTTTCCAGCAACAAATGCATATGTATTAAAGAAAATACACTCCAAAAAAAAAAAAAACACTTCTTCCACAACATTAAGCAAATATACTGATTGCCATGAATTTACAGTACATCTTGAAACCCTCTTCAGTAATTTTGAATAAATGTCAAGCAGACTAAACCCTGCAATCATTCTTAAAAAGCACAGTTCAAAAGAAAGACACTCGATAATGTGCAAGCTGTATGTAGCAATTCAGTAATGAACCACCTCCAACACATGCTGGAGATTATTTATTACTGCTTCCTTCATCCAGGAGGAGACGGTAGTACAGAAAGGCCTAGGAGTAAGATTCAGCACATACATGTCTCTTCGGTAAGCAAGTATTAATTTGCTATTTGTGCATGTCTATTTGTTGACTGTCTCAAAGGGCATGCTAATAAAGGAAGTCTGGCAGAGAGGGTGGTTCAGTTCTTGAAATCCTACAGCATCAGCCATTTCTGAAGGAGTAGGAAGACATGGTCTCTTGCATATGTGAGTTGCTGCAAGTCTTCAGGTCGGGCGGGGTACATGTTAGCGCAATGAGCAGTGCCTAACAAGAACACAAAAAACAAAAACAGGTTTTTGCATGCTGCAGGCTTGCTGTTATCAGTGAATTACACACAGCACAGGAGGTGCTTGGTTAGTGATAAATGATCTGCTAGATAAGGATTAAAAAGTTTGGAGGCAATGTATCACTGTAATAATGTGTGCCAACACCTTCTCCCCATCTGTTCTACTTCTCAGTACCATTCCTGAAGAAATACGTTACCTGCAAACCAAACATTTGAATCCCAAAATGAAAACGACCAGCAGGAGTTTCCTACCTTTAATAAAGATGGCTGGGAGGTTGTCGTTTATGTCTTTGGTGATTCCGAGCATGTGCCAGGGATCAATGGAACCATTGGGGAACACTATCCGACTGCTCGTGATGTCATAGCCACCGTAGTTTTCATTGGTTTGCAGAACGGCGTCAGCAACTGAAGCGGCACTGAAGGAACTGCCGTAGACGTCCGAGCACTGCTGCAGGTGGTATCTGCAGAGAACATGAAGACAACATTTCCCTTTCACAGTGTCCCCGATATGAAACTGGAAGGACAAAATGATCACAGGAATCAATAGATTACTCCAGAATTTTGATCCACACACAAATTCCTTTCCGTGTAGCTATCGTTCAAAGCATTTGGCAAACAGCAAGTGGGAACCGGCGATTACGTAAATCAAGTGTACTGTTTCCCCCCCCAGTAACATTTTTCATACTAAATCAATGCAGACCTGCAAGTAACAGTTTGATGTGCTTGTTTCCACTTTGTGGAAATACTTGTAGAAATTAGATACATGCATTACCTATTATGTGTGTTACTGGAAGTTCAGTATACAAATACGATGTGAATTCCTATAATAATCCTTGTTCAACAAAATCTATACTTTAGTGGCATTCCAGTACCGTTAGATTTAGGACTACACCACTGCCTTTCATTCACGTTTCAGTCAGGAGTAGTTATAGCTCACACATCTTATGGTAAAAAGCTGAAGTCACAATGTCTAGGCCTTTCCCTGGTTAGGTTTACTATAAGATTATCATGCCAATCGAAGGGCCACTGTGGACCACTTCCACATCCTGTCTAAAGCACTTGGACAATTTTCAGGGGGTGGTTTTGTTCTTGTTTTTGTTCTCGTCTGAACTGGCTCAGGCACTCGCACTGAAAACAAGCTGAAATGAAGCAACACAGTACAAACTGTCTGACAGTGGAGGTGTAGCCATGGAAACCGTTGAGCTACCATATTATGCACTGGTTACTTCCAGGGTTGATGATGTCAATGAACATAAATTTACATTGCAGAACAATATGTGCTAGAAATGTTCATTTACATTAGAATACAAACAGATTGAAATGTCAAATTGCTGCCGTACATTTTACCAACTGACCTGGAACATTATAAACTCCAGTTTAAAGATTTGACCTTGATGGCACAAAATACTTTTTTTGTGAAAAGATTATGTTCGTTGATCTATTCATACCCAGTGTTTTTAGTGAAACTACAAACATGCAAGCTTGCTCAAATAATTGCTATTAATTCAAGTTATTTCAATGAGAAAGTGCATTGTGATACAACGTAATGATTTGAAATTTGTCAAAACAACTCTTGGAACAGGGCAGTAAGGTTATTTTGTGTGGAAAGGAATTCAATGTTGTGTCTAAAAGGCTACATCCTTGTTAAATATTTCATATAAAACAAAACAATAATGGCGAAGATTACTTATGACAAAGATGCAATACACGCTAAACAAATAAAACTATGAAATAAATATTTGAACACATCTGTACTCACTGCAGAGGGAATCCAGTAAACGGCTGATTGGGAGAATCAGTGCTCTGATAGAAACCGAACTCTGCACAGGTCTGGTAGACCCACTGTCTGCCTGTTATAGGAAACAAAACATTAGGTTCTGTTGTACCGCACATCTAAAAACAACCTCCACCCCCCACTCCCTCCCCTCCAGCCTGTTGACTGAAATGTTTGATGTAAAAAAGCACATTTAGGGGGCTCCTGAGTGGCGCATCCACGTTCCACAAACCAACACGTTTCCCATTACGGTCGGGGCTACTGATAACACCACAATCCAGCACAAGAAAAAGCTCTTGTGCATTCATCAGCGTAACTGAAACCCCTACATACCAATCACCCTGGTAAACCTCAATGAATCACAGGGGCATAGAGTCACTGTTTAGTTCCTCTGGGAGTCCCATTATAACTACCATTAAAAAGGACACAAACAAACATTTTGTGTGTCTCACTTTGCCAGAAGTCACATGGCTCAGCACACCAGCATTGTTGTGCTTCAACTAAAATTCCACTGCAGCTACAAACACCAGGTTGTCCATCCATGACTACGAAACACTCAAATGGTACAATATGTATTATTACAGTATTACTACAGAAACACAATGGTTCAAACAGTAAGCCCATCCTTGGAAAGCTGCTTGTTTTGGGTTCCTAATTTCCGATGATGTAAAAATGAGGAGTAAATGCAGACCACTTGGATAAACAAATAAAAGGGCGAGCAAACCACCAAGGTCTCTCCACACACTGACACTGCTGCAACCTCCTACTGCCCTGGAATAAATAAATAGAGTAGCTCTAAACCTGGTTCCCCACTACAATCCATGCAGCACTAATAACAATATAATAATAATAACCAAGAGTCAAATACCTGGCCTTAAAAAATAAACCTGCAAAATTCCTGCATGCAAAGTTCTGAGAGTGTAGACCAGACAGAAAACAAAACAGACCAGTATGACCTGTTGTGGAGCCGAGGGCAAGGACGGACCACCGTAACAGCAAGCTCCCCAGGGGTCCCTACGTATGTAGGGGATTGCTCAGTCACTCCCGGTCGAGCACTGACTCCGATCGAGATGTTGGTGGCGACCTGACTCTTCCTACATGCATGCAGTCAGACTGTGGTCTGGCAAGAGCAGTGACCACAGAATCAGTTAGGAGTCTTTATTAACTGATCATAATTCCTGCACACCAGAGCAGCGACACTGGCTCCGACATCTAACTAATTATCTAACTAACTGGCCCTGTATTTACTACCCTTTCTGTAAGTGTACAAAACAAATACAAAATTGCGATGGCCATGGTTGTTCAAACAAAATAAGAGAAAACTAAGCATGTAACCCTTCTAAACAGCGACACGCAATAATGACAGGTGCCACATGCTTTCCTCCACTATATCCCCGAATCAGAAATAAAGGAGAATTATAATGAGGTAGTGGTTTCTGGGTCACGTTTCCTTTTATAGGTCACAACATCAGAAAACCATGGAACCAGCTGTTTAATCATACCATAAAGCTTTATGAATAAACATCTTGGACTGATAAAAGAATAGTCTTTTTTTTTTACCTCCTCCTGAAGCTGGCCCATCCCAGGATGAGTTTGACATTTCCCTCCTGTAGGTGTCATAACTCACATCCAGACATTTCTGAGCGAACGTGTTCAGCATTAGATGAACCACAGAGGCATATCTGTCGTATGGTGTCCCAAGAGACATGTCTGACATCAGGCCACAGAGCACTTTGATAGTGATGTTCGTTCCTCTTACGCCCTGTTTAAAAACAGAAACGAGCGGAACATGTTTTACAACCTGCAACAGGTTTTAAAATCCTTTAAGAAAGCTCCCAGGCATGAAGACTTTGACCTCTAGGTTGGTCTCCAGTTTGATGTTTTAGACTGATAACACATCTTCTTGAATAGTGTCATTTGAAAGCATTCTTAGGAAGTAATTTAACATCTTTATTTCCATGTTTGCACAAGGCTCGTCATAACATTCTAGTCAAGAAGAAATTGACGTTGTTGATAAAGCAACGAACCGTGACAGCTAGGGTTTCTCCAAATGATTTTTACTTATTTCAGGGTGGCATAACCAGTAATAGTCCTTGGAGAATGCGGAGAATGATCAACTCTTAATGTGATTAACAGACATTCCTGGCAGATTTCTGTCCCCCAGACAAGATATTTTATGTTTTATAAACCAAACCTTATTTTTATTTCACTTTATTACTTTTACATTCTGCTGTAATGGGCAATAGCCTGGCCTTGAATTTTTTTTTTTTTTTTTTTTATTATTGTTGTGCAAAACCCCCTCACTTTTATTCTACTTATTACAAATCATTCAATCTCACTTCGTAGCGATATGCCAAGACAAAGTTAATATGGTGTAATAAAATCCCAAATCGACTGGGAAGATTGGGAAATGAGACACAGAAACAACGCTGAAACATTTCACCAGAGCCTGGTGAGGCATATTTCCTAGACTGCAGCAAAATGTGTGCTTGAGATGCCTTTGAGATGAAAATTCTAATTTTGGAATCTCATGATAAAACCAGCCTACTGTCTCTGCGGTTAGCACAGGGGTTGGGTTGAATTATATGGGGCAAATCCATAGATGATTAGAGCACAATTACTATCAAGGCTACAATAAACAGCTCTCTCCATGCACCACACCCATTCTGCAAGACAAAGTCTTTATCCAATTAAGCAGAAATCAAATAAATACAGGCGGACTGGCCAAAGACTAGAGGACAAGCAGTGTCCATCACTGTTGGTGATGGAAAGGTACTGGTACCACTCTTGAAGGCCAAGATAATTTCACAAAAAAAGTTGGATTGTCCAGCTGGTAGTTTGACTCATGTCTGGTTCACGCATATTTCATTCTCAGTGTGACTTTTTCAGCATTATTGTAACAAATGGGTAAGATTTATGGGAATACAGTCTCGTGCAACTCAGTCATGTAATTTGTTCCTTCAGGTTGACCCCATATCAGCTCAGTTTTTTTAATAAAGAATGCCGAATGATACCATACATGATTCACAATCTCCTCTTACTTTAGATTAACTGAAAGTGAAGAATCACCATCTATTCAAACATGAAATAATCCACCCAATAATTATTACACAAAACATATACGTCTGATTCAATGTGCGTTTTTATCTGTTGCACAATATATACATACAGCATTACAGAGAATGTCAATGTATTTGTCAATACTGACCAATATAAATTATTAAAAAAGGTCATGCTTGACCATGCTTTATTAAAATTGAAATACAATTTAAAACTAAGAAATATAATTCCCCCAAATGTACCTCATGTGCTTCCTAAATGTTACTGTGTAAAACTATTGATGGGAAACCAGTCTATTAACTGCTCCCCAGGGTTTCATGACTTGGCTTACTGGATCCATTCCAGTACTGCAGTCCAGAACGCCCCCCTGCACACCCCTCACCTCGAACTCTCTGTTGTCATCATTATACTGGACCACGTCCATGAAATTCCCAGCCAGCACCTCCAGGAAGTAGGCCAGGTCCATATCAGATTGAATCTGGAGCGTTTCACACAGACTAAAAAAGGGAAATGAACAGAATGCAGCATTCAGAACCTCAAATCAAGAGATATTCTTCACTCTTCTAAGCATCTCCACCTGGATTTTCCACACTTTCTAAAGATCACCAATTATATAAAGCTACGCCTTTCCTTCTTGAACGTGGCTGTGACTAGCAATCAAAAAATAAAGACCTACTTAGTTATTCAGTGTGTTGTTATTAAAGGTAATTATGCTGAAAATGTTTTGTTTGAAAAGTAACTTTTTTGATGCGCAAATTGCCAGCGTTTGCCATGCTGTCTCACTTTCCTACCAGGAATTCTGATGTTTAGCATTTCTACAGCAATTGACACACCACATACAGGCAACACGAGTTAGGAGACTCACTTATGGCTATACTAGGTTTTCGACACCAACCACAGGATGTGACCCTAAAGGTCGAAGATAAGTGAACTTCTACTCCTTACCCTCTCCTGAAATGCAACAATATTTAGATAAAACCTATAGGCCCTTATTGGTAAAGAGCTAAATTATTTTTTTATATACAGCTAAGATGTGTGGAAAATTCCTAATGTTCGTCTGCTACTGCTACCAGCGCTCAGTTAGGAAACAGAGAAGGGAAATGACTACACATGGGTTGCGTTGGCCTGACAACTCCCTGAAGTAAGACTGGAATTATATGTTCATGAAATATGTTAATTGTGGAAAGATATGCAGATATGGGAGTAAAAAGTAAACGGCTGCAAAAACGGTCTGGTTTAATTCAAATTTTCTATGCAGCATTATTTGTTGTCCAGCGTCTACCACTAAAAGACTACGACTGAAAAATATTTTAATATTTATTCTGTTACGCAGACATAAAAAACAGGATTCTGTTGTAATGTGCTAAAACAGTCACAGAAAAAAGGCTTTATAAAGGACTTTCAAGAACTCTGGGTAGCTTGTATTTTTGCACAATCATGTGTGAAATATTAATTGGGAAGGAGAGAAATCTGATTGACTGACAGTAAAACTACAATTATGTGTTAAGAGCTCCGAGTATAGATGCATTGTGGGGAATAGAAGTGGCTGCACTGCATTATTATCTAGCAGGTAGACGTCTGTAAACATATTGGTGCTGGGCCTCAACCCTCCCACTAAGAGAACAGCTTTGAGTTTGCATCAGATCTGTACCAGGCATAGAAACTGCTGCCGTCTGTCCATTACAACTACTGATACAATACCTTTACAAGGCAGACTTTAAAAGGCATTTCAGGACATTGTTACCACGGCTCAGAATTTCTTTCTGTTGCAGTTGGAGAGATGATGCACAGGTTTTTCTAAATGTTGCTATGAAAGAACTGAACAAAACCACCTTAACGTTGACAGAAGAGAAGGTTTATATTTAAATCGGGCACTCTCAAATAACCTTGTTCACACAATGCTGAGTAATTTCCGTGTTTTTAAGGCGGCAGTGTTGGGTGCAGTGACTGCAGCCGTGTGGAATGTCTCTGACTATTATCTCAAACAGACTGAGGTCATGCGCATGAGTAAGCGGCCCAGCCCTCCAATTCTAGCTTCTAATCCTTGCCTCTGCGTTACAGATAGCGTCTGACTGGTACTCACTATGCTTCAGTTCTGATAAGCCAGAAGAATTTGTTTTCACTAGGCATACTTTGCTCAGTTGGTGATTCTCCCATGAACCTCTCTCTCTGTGTTTCTATCTGATCCATGCATGCAAATCCAGACCCCACTTTTACAATAGGAATTTTCCTAAACATTTCTAGTGATGTCACTCATGCTGACTCCAATCACAGATCTGTGAGAATTCTGGGTCTTACTGTGCAAAGAGTGATGGAAACAGAAGTGAACTTTTCAATGGCCAGGGAATCTCCCTGCATGATTGGTCAGGTGGGAACAAAGCATTACTGTGCGATGGAACCTGGAAATACCAAACCGCTCAACAAGACCAAAAAAAAAAATTCACGCTTCACCTGCGCTCAGCGGAGTAAACAACCTCCCCACCATGTTTAGGGAGCTATGAATGCAAACAGGGCACATGCATGGAAACGTCAGAGCTTATTACCCCGATACATGCTGAAATTACCTACTCATCTACTGTAATCATCCCAAGGACAGTCATTGTCTTACCATGGGTTTGAACATGTAATGTTGTCTTTCAACATCACTGGAATCAACCAATAAAATATTTTTATAATACATAGCTATGGGTCAAAAATTACCTTATTTCCATAAAAAAAGAAGAGATGCTATTTGCTGCAAAAGGATATATATATATATATAGATATATATATATATATATATATATAATAATGTGTGTGTGTGTGTGTGTGTGTATATATATATATATATATATGTATGTATGTATGTATGTATGTATGTATGTATGTATATAGCTGGCTCTTTGAGCTAATATATATATACACACACACACACACACACACACACACACACACTTGACCAGTAGCCCGTATATACTGGCAGCACAGATATGAACCATAAATGGTCATTCATAGCTACATCAATGGTTAATTGCAACATTTACAGCTGCCAATGGAAAACAATAGTGCTTTTTACTGCCTCAGTAAATAAGAAAAAATGCCCAGGGATCTGGCAGTAGATATTCCTATAAATCAAACATGACATTAATACAGTAAACCAAGTTAACAAGGAACAATAAAATAAGTCAGTTTATACTCTGCTCATGTAAATGCAGTATGCATATTTTCCACTTGAGAAAGGCTGCTGTTAGGCCATTTTGAAAGAGTAGCATAACGATGTATTTAAGTTTAATCATTTCTAGAATGTTAAAGATGGATTTTGGGGATGCACATTTAAGTGGGTCTGTAGGGTGTACTCTTTGCTAGTCATAGGGTCTGCCACAAGCTTGTTTTTGAAGAAAAGCCTTTCCTAGCAGACAAAGTAAACACCATTAAGACTGTTTTAACAAAAATGTTTTGTGGTTATTAGTATACTAACTACGTGTTATAAAACAGTTTCCTGCCCACGCTTAAAGTTTAAGAATTGATACAATGTTGAACTGTTCATCTTTTTTTTGTTTGGTTTTACAATTCTGTCCTGCCTGAATAGAGCAATAGGGAAATGCAGTACATACCGGAAATCTTTACTTATCTTGTCATAGTTTTTTGAGTCTTTCAGCATGTCCACAAGAGTGTCAGATGCATTCTTCACCAGCAGTGGGCACTCTGGACTGTGGGTTGCAAGAGAACGCTCAACTACCTCCAGATATTCTGCAGGGGACACAACAACGAACAATATGTGTGGTGTGTTTAGTATAGTATACAAAACAGAATATAAATCAGGGCATAATTGCAATTTCAAAAGAACCCAGTGCCTGTTTATTCAACACTTAAGTCAAGAAATGAGGACATTTTTGTGCAAAGCAGATGAGCCGTTTCCAGGGAGGACAGTGTTAACCTGGCCCTGCATGCCAGCTGTGTGGAGCTCCGGAGTGCCGCTGTTGCTCCAGAAACGACACAGAGCTTCCTCTCTCCACTGCTTGGGGCCTGACCGCGACCTGCTGTGGGAGCCACATGTGGGCTGCAAGCTGAGCGTTGTTTATCTCTGCAGATATGCATGTGGGAGGGGGGGATGTCTTTGAACAGACAGGGTCTTTATTCAATAGACACTGTTCCCATGCAACAGTGGGAAAGGGAAGATCCTTGTGGGGAGTAGGGAGGACATTGGGGTCACTGCTAGTTGGAAACAAGCCTTTACTGCCAGTCCTTCTTTCACACAGCATCTTGGAACAATCTACAAGCTGATGGAACTTCGGTGTTGCCTCGCCTTTCTTTTTGTCTTGCTTTCATGGATCTCAATGTCCTTCCAGCAGCACAGCAGCCTCTGATTACAGTATGTGCTGTGCCTTGGAAGCTGAAAATCTCTTCTAGAGGAGCAGTTTAACTGGCATTCACGGAATGTTAATCCTGTGCAATAAACCTTTCCATGTTGAGTTTATTACATTCAGTGTTTTACAACCAGTGGTAAGAAAACCATTCTGGGAAAACACAAACAGAGAAGCGATAAGAAGCAATTTAGCTTACAAATGATCCCACATGTCAAAAATGTGTGGGATTTAGGAGACTAGCCTCAGTTTTTAAAACAATTTCTTAGCACAGGGAATATTATCAGAGGTCCCACTTTTCTTCTGTATAAGATCTGTTGGTTATGTACTTGTATTTTATACTTCAATTTGGAATATGCAGATATTATGAATAGATTAAAGTTGCTGTGGCTTACTAGTAGTTGCAACTAGATCATGTAACTTACAACAAAGGTACCAGGATGCAGAAGTTTATTTACAATGATGTATTTGAAATAGATAATTGCTACTTAGCAGCCTACTTTTAAAGTATTCTTCAGTATTTATGTTAATTGTTGCTCGAGCCTTTTGTGTTGTGAAATGATCTGACTTATCACTGCCATGATGTGGAAGGAGGGACTGCTTAAAGCAAGAGGAAGAACCTCAAGATACTCATCACACTAAACAGAGGACTATTGTCGATTAATAATCTGGATTATATAGTATAAATTAGCAGTGCTTTATGGTTCACATAGCTCCAATATGAACTTTCAGTACCAATGCAAACACGATTTTCACATAAGCTCACAGCTGCTCATATCCAAAACAGATCTGGCTTTTTCCTCAGGAAATTAGTAAAACTCTGTGTGGGCCAAAGAAAATAATTCATCTGAGATCCAAAATAAATCTTTCAGTGTGAGAATGTATCTTTCATCGAACCACAACGGGTTGTTTAAGCTTTAATAAGTGAAAGCATTCCCTCCTCTTTCACATCCCTTCAGTGATTAATCAGATCATTTCATCACACAAAAGGCTCTTGCAAAAAGTAACATAAAAACTGAAAAATATTTTAAAAAGTAGGCTGCGAATTAGAAGTGGATGCACAACTGGAATTCAGTAACTAATTCGATTATTTTTTTGCGTAATTCAGTACATAACTGAAAAAGAGAATCTAAAAAGAGTTTACTTGTGCTCACTATTTAAAACGGTAAAAAAAAAAAGAATCTCTGTACTGTATGGGGCAGCTTCTTGGTGTGCGATATGAAAACTAATCTCTGACCTGAACATGTACATACATATGAAAGATCTCCCTTTGCATTTCGCTCCAGAACGCTGCACTCACCTGGAAAGTTAAGCACCGCGTGAAGGGGTGCACTACTGGCTATCGCAGCGTGCACAAGGTGGGGGTACTTCAATCTGAACCACGTGGCAAGAGATCCCGGGTAGGATCCCCCAAATGCTACCCACTTGCTTCGGGTCAGGCCCATCTTATCAGCCAAAACCGTGCGGAAATGGGCGAGATCCGCTAGAGCCTGCTTACTGCTGAGGTAGACGAGGTTTGTGGTACTCAAGTCTCTGAAAATGACAGTATGGCACATGCATTACACAAACTGCATTCTGTTTTTATCTTCTACATAATTAGCTGCCTACATTAAAAGCAAGGCCCTCTGAATTGCATGCATTAGCTCTCAACACTCCCCCCATTTGTGATACTATGGGCTAAATTCACAAATAACTTACCTCTGTGCTAGGTTTACACCAATTTATTTCTTAAATACTTTTTAAATAAACAATGATGTTGCAAGCCTTAAATAAAATATATTCTAAGATTAATTCCAAGTTCTTGAATGCAATTTGTTTCTTGCTAGTTCAATAAGATTAGCAGTTTGTTTTTCCTTTGATAAATCTATGCTGTAAATGAACGCTTTTTGAATATGGCTCACAAACACAAGGGTAGTGCGCCCTCTAGTGGAATATATGATGTACCGAACACGGCAACAACAGGAAAGAAAACGGTTTTTTTTTTGTGGTTTTTTTTTTTAGGATTTCCTTTAACAAACAATTCTGAGATCAATCTACTCTAACACTTGAATGCAATTTGACCTGAGATCTGAGTTGAAATCTTGTGTGAAAAGGAGGTACACGAGGTATTTATCTGCTATGTACTTTTTGTTTTAAGTTAGTTTTGATGGCCATGTATTTCTTAAGTAAAGCACTGTCCCTGACTGTCAGAATACATGGCCTTGACACTGTATCGGTGCTGCTTGCTCCCTCCCTTAACACTCATGCACAAAGCAAGTGGTTGCAGATTAGAGCTCAGTTGCTCAGCCATATGCATACAGTGCATCTGCTTGACCAGGGGATCCAATTATTTTGGACAAAAGAGCAAGATACTCCCCTGTGTGATTCCAACTGGCACATCAGAAGGGTTAATTTGCTGTTGATTTTTAAAAGCATGCACAGACCTAAGTATTTCCTAGCATTTAACTGCTTACTCAGTCGGGTGACTTTTCCCATAGAACCTGTGCTCCAGCATTACACAGAGTGCCCCGAGCTTCTGTGCATAAGCAAGCCAGGTACCGTATTGCATCCAGGCTGGGTTTGCAGGCCCCTCACCGCCAATCATCAGGAAAACCGGCCCGCCAGTTTTATACATAGTATCATTGATAAAGTACCTCTGCAAGAAGAGTGAGGAAAGAGAGTAGAAAAGAACAGGAAGTCCCAAGTTACATTTCTCCCAAGTTACATTTCAAATTAATATGTAGTGCGATATATAGAATATAACGATAACACATTTTATAAAACTGTACGCGCTAATCTAAAGGCGGGTGGAAATGCACATCTTGTCCAATTCTTATTAATTTGATGCCCATCCTAACATATATTGTAAACATGCCGAACAGTTTAAATGCTGGAAAATAATGTTTTATTTAAAAACGTGGGGAAACTGTTCAGCTGCACGGTGTACATAAAGCCAATACTTCACCAGCTGTGTCTTTATAAATACTGTACATTAGTATTAAAAATGCACTTTACCGTACGAAGGCTTCTCTGCGTATAAAACAAGACAAATACTAGTTTGTTAAGGTATTATATTCTTAATCGTATAGTCTAAGAATTTTGTTTTAATCGTGTGTATAAATTACAGCTAATGATCGCCTATATATGGGTAGAACTGAAAATCAAAAGCACCATTTTTTTTTTTTTTTAGTTTTTTATTTAATCACCTGCTTCCAAACTCGCCCATCCGCTCCGTTGAAATGATCCAGTCTCTGAGTAAACCACAGCTCCTCGACATCTGCATTGTTGATAATCACACTCGTTCGAAATGTTCGGTGTTTTACTTTGTTAAGCCAAGCCGAAGAATGAGAAATGCATAACATTATTATGATAACAAACATTATAATCCAGTATGTTTTGCACACTGACATCTCAGCTCTACCTGGGGCCATCTTGAGTAACCACATATCATGTGATACAACGTGCCTTGTAATCACATGATTTCTGATGTGATTAAATCTCGTGATTAAACCAGCTGCACGACTGTATCAAATTAGTAAGCAAGTGCGGTCGAAGGGAAGTTCAGACAGTTACATCTAATTACAGAGTTTCACGCTTGCCTTGGACACGTTTTATTGAGAAGATAAAGCGCAGTTACCCGTATGGAACGAAAATATATTTAAATATATTGAGAAATATAATTTAGTATATTACAAAATGTATTATACAGTATAAGCCAATATATTTTCGTTCCATCTATTTCAAGCAAAACAGATTATGTGATATTTTGTGTCTTAATTATGTTTAATGGTATATACTTATAAAGTAATAAAATAAACTGTTACCCTTCTTTAAATTCCTCAAGACGTAATGAACTGACCAATGCGGAATGCGTTTCAAAGCACACAAGTAGTGAGGCGCTGTTTATTTCAACACTGTGATTTGCAGGCGACAGGGCGGCTTACAGTGTTTGAATACCAACCTCCCCCCATTCTGTTAAATGGCATTTTGCATTCTTCCGCTGAGCTCACCCAGTTGCACTAATCTGCAAAGAAAGACCCCAACAACGCGCTCTGTAAAGACCCTCCGTCAGCTTTGTATTTAACCATTAAACACTGATTCAAGCGGCAGTATGGATGTGGCTCGGCAGGCACAGATTTTCTTTGTAATACTGTTTTTAAAATAAATCTGTCCCTGGCGGTGCTGTCACAAAAGCAGCACTGTACAGTATGGCCGTATAGCTGACTTCCACAAAGGGTGCATTCATACAGCATTAGTCTGCCACTAAATGCATATGACTTGAATGGCAAACTAATGATGTATTAAGTGTCTAATTGCTGTGTATTTACATAGTAGTTAATACGGGGGGTGGTTCAGATCACCCAGACATAAATAAGTCTACTGGTCTCAATAGTCCACATTACAAACAACCACACAATACAGTGGTGCAGGGCAGCACAGGGCAAATGAAAGGCCAGGAATTTGAAAGCAATAGTAGTAATGGATCCAATCACAAAGCTGAAGGTCTCAATAGTCTAATGTTGTATCAATATAATACACAAATTATATTATATTATAAAAAGCTTTATTTTCATTTTGATTTTTCAATGCTCAATGTATAATTATTACAGCAAGACAGTGAAACTGAATCCCGTGGGAAGATCGTATTTGTTAGTAAATAGTACTGATAATTGAATACCCTATTTACAAAGTAGGTGTTTTCTCCAGTTATGTACATTTGTCAATATACATATATGTCCTAAAATGATACAAATGTCAGTTTTTTTGCCATCTGTAAAATTGAGTGTTTAATGGGGGATACAAACTTTTTTTGAAGTGTTAATACACATTCTTACTTTAAAAACAGTTATTTTCAAACTGAGAAAAATAAAACAGATTTAGATAAACAGTTCTTAGACTAACCCCAGTAATTCCTGTAGTTAGCTAATATAACACCTGGCTTCAATTGTATAATGTGGTTCAGGGAACAGTAAGCAGGTCAGATACATAGATGAACATAGTTCACAGTATTACCAAGGATTTGGAATCTGCATTGACTTGCAAGAGCTTTCTGAGTCAAACGCTTATACCTATACGCTAATACTTATATTTTCTTCAAGCGCCTTTTGGAAAATCTGATTTTTTCATTTATATATAGTATCACAAACTGACAAAGGATGCAGCCTAAATAAATTGCACACATACACAGCTTTGCATTAACTTTATATGGTTCCTCTGGGTTACATCATTCAGAAAAACTGTTTACTAGAACTTTGTTTAAAACCTTCAATATTTTAGGTGTAATCCTGCTAGGACTTGAAAACCAAGAGGCCTAAATAAGACACTACTTTATATGCACAGGAAACTGTTAAGTAAAAAACAAACATTCTAATGATAGAACACACTAAGGACAAGTATGTTTCTGTGCCAAAATACAGATTTACATTTGTTCCTAAAGCCTATCATTTCTGTATGCCACATCCTGAATTCCAGCAGACTGTACCCCCTAATTATAACTTTCCACAGTAGTCAAGCCATGTATTTCTGTGAATTAGAATACATTGTGCACAAAGCTGATCTCTAACATATATCATTTTACTTTAACCCTTTACACAACCACCACATTTGGAGGTACTTTACTACAAATATACACCTTTAGATTTGGCTTATGACTGTATTACACAATATGAAAATACTGTACAATGCAAGTTTCTTTGAAGTTAATTATTCATTTGGTGCTTCTGAAGACTCACTGTTATGTGTGTCTATACAGTTCAGATTGTTTAGATTAGAATATACACTAAAGAAAGTAGTGTGCAAAAGTACACAGATTTCTATTAGCTTCTGTTTTTTCCTTTTTCTGTACTAGGGGTTCGAACTTGTGGCACAAGATATTTTTCATGGTGAAGTTAACAAATAGTGTTCCAGGTCTATTTCATATTCATTGCGCAGCACAAGTTCAATTTTTTATAACAGATAACAGCAAATCACCAGTTTGGCTATAAAATTATATATATATATATATATATATATATATATATATATATATATATATATATATATATATATATATATTACATATACACACACACACACACACACAGTGCATCAAACAGTCTCAGAAGTTTACAGAATACAGATAAAAAAGTCTTCCTTTAAAATTGGAAGATTGATTATTTCAGTTCTTCATTGCTAAATACTCATATTTAAAATGAGGTGTGGTGGGGATATTAAATAAGCGGAAGGGGATGGGGGGGGGGGAGATTAGATAAAGAATTCGTCTTCCAATACATTCAGATGTTTTGCTTGGATCTGAAGAAGTGCTATTTCCTGGTTTGTTCCTATACAAGCAGATGGAGAAGCCTTGTGAGTTCTTGGAGAAACTGCAGAGCTGTTCAAGGATGTACTAGACAGTGACCCGGTGCTTGTTAACACTGCTGTGCTACCTGTGCGTATTGAAAATCCATTAAGGGGGCATGTACCGTGGCTGGCAATTGTTTCTGGGCTTACCACTGCAAACCCTGTGTCAACATTGGTTTCCGGTTCTTCTGGAGCCTTTAGCTTTGAATCGTGCAGCTTGTACCCAGACGACGGTGTGTTTCTGCGTTCACAGGAGAGCTCACACTGTGATAGCGTGGCAGGGCTGCTTCGCTGGGAGGAGTAACAGGAGCTGCTCCTCGGCGTGCTGCAGCAGCTATCAGAAGAAAAGCCTTCGTTTTTACTGGATATCCCACAGCCACCACCCTTGTGTTTTCCAGGTCTCTGGACCGCCCCACTGGCCTCTCGTTCTGTATGGAGTGGGGTCCACTTCTCCTGGTAAGCAGTCGGATTGCAGGGCATTAGGCTTCTCGGCACATTCATGGAGACAGGCTTGCTGTGCACTTGAAAAGCTGAGCTTTTTTTGTGATGGAATTGGGGGTTTCCCTTTACCTTGGAAAAAGGAATTATAGATCATGAAGCATACATTTTATTACACTACTTTTCTCAAGTACCCCTTTAAAAACAGAACTACTATATAGCACCTTCATGACACTTCAATATTTTATTTATCAGAACCACTTGAATATAGCACTGCAAATAATAAAAGAAGTACCTAAGTTGTCATTCTTCACTAGGTTCATGTTTGGCACATCATTTCAATATAAAAACCTATTTTTTTGGTTATGTCAGTGTGTATTTCATATGAATACTTATTCAATCTAAATGATAAATTAAATCAAACAGCCATTGTGCAAAGGATTTTATTAAAAACTAGAATATCATTAATATTTAAGCAATGCCTTCCTACAAGCATGTCTATATTCAAAACTAGGTACCTGAAAAATAATTTTGTTTCCATCGTAATCTTTAGTTTGCCATCTTGTACTACTGATTGGAGCACAGGGGTTTGGCAGAAGAGGCACTAGTTGGCCGATCTCTTGTATCCTAAACTGCAGGACAGCGGACTCCTTCAGATCAACACAAACCCCAGGTGACAGCTGTTTCAAGGACAGCTGAATGCTCAGTGACTTGTCTGTATACAAAGTGAAATAGCAGAAGCCGTTCTTCTGAGCATTCGCCTCGTTCTGTAGGATTGTCTCATACATTCGCACCGTGTCTTCGTAATTGTCGTAACTGCAGTACAGGGTAACGCGGATGATCTCGTTTCCGTAGTGGACCTGCCGTACTGCCCAGACAGGCATGTGGGTATCCAGACTGTAAAAATCCTGACTGGAGAGCAGGTAAGGCAGGATTTTCCCGCTGGCGCTTTCACTGTGATGGTACTGCCACGGCGGGCGCTGGAAGAAGTCCTGGAGCTGAAATATCCGCTCTTCTCCGAAGTCCTCGTTAAGGAAGAGGATGACAGAGAGAGAGGGGTACAGCAAGGTCTTCCTGCGGTACTTTTCACAGTGTTTCACTGGTGTCGCGCACTCGGACACGTGGAACAGGTGCAGGTCTGGGCTCACCCACTTCAGCAGGAGGTCAAGGCTCTGCTGCAGAAGGAAGGATTCTCCAGGGTTGGCAAGAAGGTGCATTGTCATCCAAAGCAGATCCTGGCTCCCCACAACTATGAAGTCCCCTTTTAAAAGATAGCGTAAAAGATATGTTAGGAAGGTTTTAAGAGTGTAAAAAAAAATGTAACAAAAACAAAAACACAGTTTTGTTATTCAGCAATTTTTATATTATCGATCTAGTGTCCAAGGGTTTCTTTTCTACAATAAACACCACTTCTGCTGGATTCTGGATTCATATTAGAAGGACTGTGAAATGAATTTTAACTCATCTTGCCTGCCAGTGGTAAAACAAGCTGGCGTAGATGTTCTTAATTGCTGTCCATCCTTGGTTTATAGCCATCATATTTGCTTTTTTCTGCTTGCAGTTGCCTTGTTTGTGTCTGTAAACTACTACAATTTATTGTTTTTAGCTTAGCTTTTTAATTGTTTTACCACTGTACCCCCCCCCCCCCCCCATAAAACCGGTAATTTTAAGTCAGTTATTTTCAGCAGTGGATAGCAGCACACACATACAAAAAAAATCAATGAAAAAATACTTACTTCTTGTGGAGGACATTTTACTGCAGTCTGATCTAGGGGAAAAAAGGAATAAATATAACAAAAGCAGATGTACAATAAAGAATTAGGGGCACGTTTGGAGTATTAAAAATACAATCATTATTACTTTAAACTTTGATAAGAAACTAAACACGTTGCATGCATTTGCAATAAAGGTAGATTATGTGGGATATTATGCATTGCATATAACAAATAATACACTGAAAAGCACATTTCCAAACAGTTTCTCATTTTTGGGTATCCTGACCTATCTCCGACCTTTCATCTGATTGGATTAGATGGTCAGTTTATAACCTTTAATTAAATTAGTAAATAGAAATATTATTTTGAGTTTAGGCCTCTTCTGTACTCTATAATAATTATGTGTACGTTTTCCTAGGCATTTTTTCTACTAAAGTTTAATAGAGTCATGCATTTCTTGTGACGTACCATATTTCATTGAAGACGCACAGTCTACTTCTTGCTTATTAAAATAATTTGTTGAGTACGCTATTGTGAACATTGCCATGTTGCTCAGTGTGTCTTAATGTTAAGGCTTCATCTTTTTTTAGTTTGTTACCGTTTGTGTTATACCCCTTTGGAACTATACCTTATAAAAAATACTTTCAATAAAAACAGATTGAACCCACAGAATAGGGGCTTAATACGTTGTGGCATCAACCTTGACAAAGACATCATTTGAACAGAGCGGCTTGTTCATATACAATTACACTAGCGCAGAATGAATGCCATATTTTAGGCGACGTTTATTTATTTATTTTTATTTTGTTTATTATTTTTTTAATGAACAACAACTTAGAAAGCTAAAAAAAAGTCTCGGATCAGTAAATATGAGATAATTTTAAAGTGTCGAGCCAAAACGCAGTTTCAGACAAAAACCTTAATTCTTTTCAGCAAGTCTCCAAAAGGAGGTGTTGTTTTTAATTATTCTGCTTACCAAGGTAACTTGTTTACAAGTTACAATTCAATCGGTTTTATTACCCAAATTAAATCTAACTTTATAGTTTAATTTTTTAACCTATTCAGTAAAAACACCGATTTAAAAATAAATAAATAAATAAACAAACTGCATCGAGAAAGCTTGTGCTTTTTAATTAAGAAAATCACTTGTTTCGGTTAGTTGAAACCAGCAATAATATTAGCCTCAAGCGATCTATTCTAGAAATATCCTAATACATTTGAATGCGTCTTGGTTGGGGAAATTAGATTATTTTGTTATCTTTGCTAAAAACACCTGTTCTTTGTATCTGAAAATGCACACAGATGTGTTCACAGCTACAACATTCAGCACGATGGGGTTTTTTTGTCCCGAAAGACACATGGTACTGTATCACCAAAGGTTTGTCTGAAAAGTTGTACTGCGTTTCATGCAAGTTGTTCACTGCATTAAAATTCGCAGCGCTTACCATCCAGGGTTTGTGTCTATATGAAGCGCTGTAACTTTCCTGTTTACTGTGTAAGAAAGAGCCAAGGGCTTATGTAGCTTGCCGGTAGACCAGCAGCAACTGAGAGATCTGCCTAGATACAGACAAACACACCTACACTTTTAATAAAACCAAATTCACCTACTCTGCAGTCTCTGCTCCAGAATCTGCGCCGTCATTTTCTTCTGCAGGTTTCAGTCGAATTGCTCCCCGTAACATTGCTAAAACAAAAAAGGCCCCCAGGGTGTTTCACCAACAAAACCTCCATGAAGCCATTGTGTACAGGGCTCACTCCCAAGCAAATACAACGCTTCTCGGTTTCTGCCGGAGCCCTGAAACGTAACGTCATTCGCTCAGCAGCAATGCACTCCGGATTTCTGTTTCATATGCAGCCCTGTGTTTGTGGTTACAGCTGCTGTACTGGCGTACATATTCTTCCATCGGACGAGACAGTCGTCAATACAGGTCTGTCAATACCAGAATTATTCAAACTGAATGCAACTGCCCGCCCCTAGGTGGCAGATGGCCATCGTCTTACATTGGCAACATAAAGCAAGACCAGGACGGAGTTAATGTGATTTACAAATGCTGGGGTTTAAATAAATAATAGTCCACAGTCTATTGCAATATTGTCTGGTTGTAGACATGCATACTGTATATACTCTATTGCTTTTCTTTCGAGTACTAGAATTAGCCTAATTCAAAACTTTTTTTTTTTTTTTTTAGAAAAAAAGGGTATTTTGAGAACGTCATTCTTGCAAGGAGTACAATGTGTGTGTGTTTTTAGTTTTAAAAAAAAAAATTATTCGACCAAAATAATCAATAAAAATCAATTGGGGGATTATTTATTTATTTTTTTTAATTCAGATTATCACCTATATATAAAACACAATTCCACATGGACTGGGTTAAGTATGAAAACATCTGCAGTTTTAGATGTTATCTACCATATATTAACTCTCATTGTCTCGAAGATTCAGAGTTGTTTTGATTTAATAATAAAAAATGTATTATGGCAGAAAAACGACCAAAAACAATTCATATGGGCAAAAACAGGCATGCAGATAAATCTTAGTGTAAACATCCGCTGTTTCTCTTATGTGAAAATGATTTCTTGTCGTCAAACCGTATTAACATATCATATCATATCTAGCTTTGCATTTATCTTCATAGTCTTAGTAGCTGTAGACCGTGCACTATCAATAGTTATTTTTTGCGTGACATTCATAAAGTGTGTATCCAAGCAACTGTACTGTATTTGAAACGCGCATTTCCTTTCTGGTCCGAGACAGATTTTGGTATAAGTATCACAAAAAGTATCTCTTTAATCTTTCTTTTGAAAGCACTGCTCATGAAATACAAAAATCCAAGTGATTACTCCCCACACGTACCATATGTCCAGAATATCAGGTTTTATCATTTCATATAATTCCATATTATAAAACGAGCTATACCTGGACAATTCAGTTTTAAGGTGACAATACAAACATTTAATACAAAACACAGCAATGTTACGGTAATCTATAGATCAGTCTGCTATTGTTGAAAAAGAAAACTAAATAAAACACACACACACACACAAAACCAATTAATTCAGTCAATCGAGAGAAAGCCATTTATACAGCTAAAAAAACATTTGCCTTAAAGATTATTGGCAGCACCCGTTTCTACACTTTTTTTTTTTTTAATACTATCTCGTTATAATGCAGTATGATGATGGATCCCACTTGCCCTATAACACCATCACATAAATTCTGTTACATATGGCTCCCATCGGTCTTGTGATAAAGGGACAGCACTTTAATGAAAAAATGAAGAACTATTCCATACTACGTTGAACCCCACACACAAACAAACAAAAACCCTAATCAGAATTTGAAAAAGTAGTTCGAGGGTGGGGAGGGGAGGGGAGATAGATGAGTATAGTTTGGTACGTTTGGTACGACGACAATATTATTTAGAAACTTACCTTGCTTAGTGGAATATGAATGGAGTAAATTCTGGTCAATGGACTTTCATGCTCATCTAAATGGATGTTGTAAAATAAATTATATATATATATATATATATATATATATATATATATATATATATATATATATATACACACACACACACACACACACACTGTTCAGTTTACCATCAAAAAAGTCTGATACTTGAAAGGATAAAGGGAGTAACCACATGTAAAGGGTGCCTAACAAAGCCAAAACAGACAATATTTTAACTATTCTTGTACCACACTAAACTAATTATTTAACCAAGTGTTACATGGAGAATATTTTATTTAACTGAAACACTTTTGTTCCTTTTCTAACAGGATTTGAACGCATTCCATTAAATTGATTTAAAAGGTAATAGTACTTCAGACTTTAAGAATGACATCCTTGCTTTTAGCATAAATTTCAGATTAAATTTCACCTAACTGTCAGAAAACAGGGTGAAAAACAAGACTATAATAATCATAAATGTAATATTCAAATTTTCTGTCAAACACTGAATGGATAAAGCATAGATGTCTCAGTCTAGGATATCAAAATCCTATAAAAATGTCATGCAAAAATGTGTCCATATTTGCTTCATTTAAAAAAAAAAGAAAAAAAAATCTTCAGCAGCCAGACCTGTTATTGCTTCTCCTGTACCTATATAAATAAATATTTGCTTTTAATTTAAACATGAAAGTTTATCATTGGAAGAGCTAATATGTACAAGTTGCATTCTATTACTGAGCTGCAAATGCAAATACAGTCCAATTAATAAATTCCACATTACTTCAGCCACTTCACCCTTTATCACCAAGCACTCTGTTAGTAAAAACTCTGCAAAATCACAAAGCAGAAAACACACAATACACACTTTATACACAAGAATGTAAAAAAACATGATTTGGTGGTGGAGTTTAGGGTGGATTAAGGTATTTGTTCTTACACATACTGTCTTCAGTGTCCATCATGTGTTCAAAACATTTTCAACTCTTTCTGCTTGATCACATTAAAATGTTATATTTTTGTTGGTGCACTTGTTAAATATATGGGTCAATCATTTACACTAAATCCATATATTTTTTACATTTCCTTTGTCTACATTTAATACGACGGAAACAAGGTTCTGTACAATCCACTTCGGCAGCGAGTACAATAACAGATTTATTTTACAATTTATATACATTAAAACATTGTGTTAACTTGTTTCCTTTATCAATATACCAGAAAAACCCAACCCATTATTAACTGCATTTGGAAGAACCTAATATGAAATGGAACAAATAACATTGAAATCAGGCTGCTGCTTCATTTTACAAACAGGCCTGACCAAGGATGTAGTTATATACTAGTGTGAGAAAAAATCCCATTGGTAAAATATAGCATGCTACAAAACAATCCCCTTTCTCTCTGCAAATCTGCAATAAAAGTATTTCAGTTTAGAATTGCTTCCAATTCAAACCTGTACACAGTCAGCCAAGTGCTCCAAAACACTAAGAAAACACATTTACATTAAAAACTGGGGAGCAAAATTCCAAATTCCATTTTTATTTGTAATAATAGTAATCCATGTTGGCTATTTTTTTTTAATCTATTTTTTTGCTTTTTTACAGTATTGAAAACAATATGCAGTGCATTCACATTCTTCCCAAGGAATTGTTTAATGGCGATCTCTACAAGGGTAAAATCATGAAAAGCCTGAAGCTGGACCAATTCATGTTGAAAATTCTCACAGGGAATAAAAGGCCTGATTTAAATAAATCTAGAACACTTACTGCATTTGTTTTTTTTATTTTTTGTTTTTTAATGGCGAAGAGGTCTTCCCAGTATTTTTATTTTCTTAAAAGGAACTTCCCAGTTCATGCGAATAGTCCAAAACGCCTTCCTGTATTTCACTGAACGCATTTTATGCTACGTAAGTATATACTTTGCGATCCTCAGGTGTTCGTGCCAAATATTCTCTCTCAATAAGTCCTTCAATTCGTTTTTTAATAACAACTGGACTTGGTAAGAAACGAGCCTTCAGCTGCTGAGTCACCTGTAAAAAAAAAAAAAAAAAAAAAAGTAGTTTACTTTTCAAAGCAAATACATTTCACTCAACACTGATGGTGCAGAAAGTGCCATAAAAATCAACACTAAAAATGTTGTATATTCAGCCCTGTTTATATCCCAATCGTTCATTTACATTTCCTATAGTTAAATTGGTTACATAACAAAACAGGTAAAGTCTAAAATATTAATTCCATTAAATTAAACTTACCTCTGCTACAAGCACATTATGCTGCATCTTCTTTCTAGATTTCATGACTCGTACAATGGCGGCCTCAATCTCATGTTTCCTGTCGTCATCTACTTTTTGCCGTGTTTCTTTTCTCTCTGGATCCGACTCTCCTTGTTTGGCAGCAACTGCATGAAATTCACATTGACACCATAATGAAAAGACTACTGCATGAACCGACGACAATTAAGACATTAATTAAAACACAGATTACATTATAAACCTTGCATCTAATTTAAAATGAAATGTACTCAAAACCATTACTGTGCAAATGTTAAGAGCTGTATATGAATACAAATATATTCCTTATTCAAATAAAATCTGTAAAAGGTGCAAGAATCTTTGAATGATAGTACATGCACTTGGCTCCAACCTTTACTTAGACAAAACATGTAAAATAAGAAGAGAAGTTTGAAAGAATTAAGGAACCTGGTCTTGTATTACAAACCTGTTTGAATCTTCACTCTGTGCAATTTGGAAGTGAACTGGTCATTTACTGTAAATACATGCCCATTCTCAATTTCTTTAGATTTTGGTTCTTTAGTAAGAACTCGCTGTGTTGGCTTGCCACATGCCAGCGACTGAAGAGCTCTAACCAGCTCTCGTTCAGGAATATCCGTCTCCTGTTGAATTTCCTAAATAAAAGAAATACATTACAAATTACATGTCAACACTGACTTTGATGCCAACTCTCAATTTTCTTAAAGAAACCATACAGCTTTGAGATTTAAAATATGCTTGTAAAAAAGTAAAAACAGGATGACAGATATGATTTACAAAAATGAAATCAACTAATAGAATAAAACCTGTGGAAAAAATGAATGAAACAACAGGGTACATTTCTTTTTTTTTTTTTTTTAAAAAAAAGGTCCAGTTTTGGAAATCTTTCATCATGGAAATGTCCTCAATACCATTTACCTTTCGGCTGTGGTTTACACAATGTTTCGCTTTACAGATGCAATGCAGTATCATTCGGTACAAGGAACTTGGTAAAGAATTAAGAAGTCATCAACAACCAAACTAAAAATATTAACTGTGATTAGATTAATAATTATTATTATTATTATTATTTATTTCTTAGCAGACGCCCTTATCCAGGGCAACTTACAATTGTTACAAGATATCACATTATTTTTACATACAATTACCCATTTATACAGTTGGGTTTTTACTGGAGCAATCTAGGTAAAGTACCTTGCTCAAGGGTACAGCAGCAGTGTCCCCCACTAGGGATTGAACCCACAACCCTCAAGTCAAGAGTCCAGAGCCCTAACCACTACTCCACACTGCTGCCCTATATACAGATATACAGCAAAACTCAACTTTTTAAACACTTACCTCAAATGTGTATTTATCTCTATTGTTGAAGAGCATTAATATTGTCATCTGAAACGTTGACACTTGCAATATGTGCTTTCTGGTATTACAGCCAGTTACTTGTGCTCCTCCTACTCCAACTTCAGAACCATCCTCCTGTTTTAGGAAATTAAAATGCGAGTATTATATACTTTGGGTAAACACACATACAAAGTATTTGTAGACACTGTTTAAATATGCAAGTGAACTACATGTGTTATATCTAGTCAGTATACTCTGAGTTTTTCAAAAGTCCAAATATTCCCAACTAATTACCAACATGTTAACTATTATTATCATGCATGTCTTCACCTTTTTAATAGGACCATAAAAAGTGGCGTTTAAATCTGCAGAGCCCATATGGTGTTGGAGTGTAAGCTGTCGACCGCTGTGTTTGGCCAAGTAAAACCTAAAGGTAGAAAGAAATAAAATGGAAAAAATATGTATCACCTGGTAATAAGAACAGAATATTCAAAACATAAGAACACCATCTATTGCGATACAAGAACTTGAAGAGATACTCTACAGTTTTACAATATATAAAATATATATATATATTTTTATATAGTATTTTATATCAATCTCTGTTACTAATTAACACTTACATTCTTTATTTACCAGGCTGACACCTAAAAATGACTACTAGGGATGTGCAACTGTAAATTTAGCCTTTCCTCGTCAAGAGTTAGTAAACAGAAAACCTCTTCACAAAATATGCGTTACAGAGGAAAACGTTAGTAATAATTAGTAATGGTAAACTATGAATAATGATCATTAGAAAAAAGGTGAACAATTACAATAAATCAAACTAAAATGTAAGGAAATAGGGGAGTCATTACCTTCTAAATACTTCAAAAGCATGTCTGGGTGCTGGAGGGATGTTGCATTTTGGTGTGGCAGATTGTGTGGGCCAGTAACCAGTAGTTAGTACTCTTACTGTTAAATCAACTCCACCTAAAGAAACCTAAACCAAATAAATAAAAGAAACAGTTCAATCATCTAGAATAGTTTGTTCAATAAGTAGAATAGCAAATACATACAGTGAAGCTAGTTGCTATGACACTTTGAAAACTGCCGGGGTCATGTGGAAGCTGCTTGTAACTATATCAACGGACACATAGAAGAATACTTTTAGCCTTCTGTACAGCTTTAAAAATCTATTTGTTAAATATTAAAATAAGACAGCATATTTTGCATTGAGACATTTGTACATTAAATTCCATTGAAAATGTGTCCTGTTTCAATCATATTTAGCTTCTCTTACCCCTGTGGACTGCAGATGTTGTCTAAACTCATCCATTGTTGTATTTGAGATGCTCATGTCCCTGAACATTCCTTCCAGTTTGGAAGTGAACTGACAGCCGCACTCGGTCTGAGGAAAACAAATTATTCAAAATGTACTTTTTTTTTTTTTTTTTTTTTTTTAACATGTCTATAAACATTAGGTTTATGACGAGAATGACATTCTTTCTCCATGTCATGAAAACAAACTGTATAATCTAGCAAGATAATAAACAGAACAGCGAGTGACGCATGTTCTACAATCTTTTAAAGGAAACTATTCCTACCAAGTATCCGATAATTTAAATCCCGGTTTCATTTTGTGGTAAAATCACTAAAGGTCGCAAAAATAGAAACCAAAGACAACAGTTACCTTCAATTTTGAGATCATGTTTTTCTCTGAATCATCAGACACACTTTTGTTGGTGAGAAGTCTTCTGGCTAAGTGCTGTTTATAATACCGTTCAAACACGTCTTTTTCCTGCATGAACCTAAACAAAACCATTGCTTTGTCGAGGATTGTCTCCACCTCCTGTTCTGTGAGCTGTAAAGAAAAAAAATCCAGAACACACACACAAAGTCAACATCTACAACTCTGCAACTGGTAACCATCAAAGCTATCTGGGGAAAGGTGACAATCAATGACAATCTTTTTTTTTTTTTTTTATGTAATGTTCCTGCTAGCCAGAACAGTTTTGTCACAAAGCAGATAGAAAAATGTTTTATTTCCGTAACAAAGTCAACACTTACTCCCTTCACTCCTTTTTTCAGCTTATCATCAATAAATAACGAGAGATACTCTGGTGACCTGGAATTGAGATTCAGGAAGTACTCAAAGTCTCCAGCAATGGTCTGTTTGAAAAGCCGATCATTATTGAAGGATTCTTGCAGGAAACGATCAAACCGGCTCTTCAGGTCCAGAAGACCCTAAAATTTCACAAAGATTTGTATTTTTTTCACTTTATATACATACCAAATACTGTAGTAATCTATTGAAAATCAGGCACACTAATAAAGCATTGTGTATATAGAAAATTTACATTAGACCCCCCCCCCCCCCCTTCTATAGAAGGACTATTTGTAGCACCCCCAAACCACCTATTACATAAAATGATTACCTGAATGTAATCTACAGGGTTCTTGCCTTCTCCTTCTTCGGACACCAGTGCCTTCCCCTGCTCCCGCAGGTATGAACTCATGCACTCGCACATTGTCTTCAGGCCATTTGGCACTCTGCTAAAGAGCTTGTACATACAGGCCAAATCTGGAAATGTGTGCACAAAAAAAACATATGGGAACTGTGCACATATTCAAAAAGAACTCTGCTGAAAGCATTTTACAGTGACCAAGGTGTTCGTGTTGTAAGACTGCCATCTAGTGGTCTGATAATGTCAAAAAAAGGTTGCAGAAGGCAGGGAGACCGATTCGGACAACACTTGAAAATTGATATTCAGAAATACTCCTTGCCAATGCCTGGCATTACTCTGTCTCCACTAGGAAAGCATATGATATTTCAAAGACATCAAGACACTACCTTATTAATGACACTAGTAGGAAGAAAAACACTAACAAAATCAGTTTAACATGAATTAACATATTTTGAGAAAATGAGCTTTGCAGGCAAATAATTGAAGGGAAATATGTATGTAATATTGATTTGTGTACTATTTTAATACAATTGAAACTACCTTCTGTCTTTCCGTTTTTCAGCATATGCACAAGACCAGAGTTCTCCATTTCCACAATGGTCTTCATGTGCTTGGAAATGAGTTCCCTCTCAACTACTTTTACAATGGGTTCTTCTGTGGATTTGTCCAAGCAGTGCATCACCCGTTCAATTTCTTCATTGATTCTAGCCTCTACTTTCTTAATGTACACACTTGCACTGTTTTCAGCTAAAAACTTCTGACTTTCCATCTGAAATTAAACAGACAGACATTAAGAAAAAGCCCAGTTAAAAAAAAAAAAAAAACAGCTCCTGACTCAGGATACAAATTAAGTGCAACATAAAGATTTTCTGTTTTGTTTAATAGAATACAAACCTGGAAAAATTCTGCAGACATCTCTAAAAATGGAGCTTCAAAATCTTCTTCATAAACTGATCTCCCTTCAAGGCCTAGAATCATTAACATCTGGCAAGCATTTCGGATTGCTCCCCTGGAAAAAATACATACATATGTTGGTCAAAATAAACAGTACACTTGAGATACATACTGGATCCATTTTAATGATTAAAACAATGGTAAAATTGCCCCCTTACTAACATCACTAATTACAAAAGTAAATACAATAAGTATGTGCAGCAATTCTACAATATAATGTATTTCTTTTTACATTTGTGAGTAGTAAGTAGCGCAATTGAATCACTGAAGATTAGAAGCAGAATGAGTGAAAATAGGAAAAACAAACAAAAAATACCTCAATACTCTAGAGGAAAAGTCAGACTTGAAATAAAAATACAAAGAAAAACAAAAACAAAATGCCCCTACCTGCAGCATGTAAAGTGGTAGTGAAACCAAAGCTGCCGAATAATGCTGGCGATCCATCCAAAGTCCAATTCAAAAATCTGTATTGCTTTTTATAGAATGGGTAATGCTTAAACAAATATATATTTTGTTTTATTAAGGCAAGAGAGCTTTCTAAACATTCGATTAACATTGTATTCATTTTACAGCAGCTCTCCGTTTCTGTTTTTAAAAATGATAAAAGGGGGGCACTTGTATTTAGAAGTGATGGAGAAACTTTCTTCACAAAGCTTCCACAAACCAGTTATACAGTGCCTATAGAAAGTCTACACCCCCTTTCAAAATTTCCACCTTTTGTTGCCTTATAGCCTGGAATTAAAATGCATTTAAATAATAGTTTCATTTATCTACACATCCTACCCCACAACTTCCAAGTGAAAAAAATATTCTAGAAATTTGTAGAAAATTAATTAAAATAAAAACTGAAATAGCTTGGTTGGATAAGTGTCCACCCCCCTTGTAATAGCAATCCTAAATTAGCTCAGGTGTAACCAATCGCCTTCAAAATCACACACCAAGTTAAGTGGCCTCCACCTCTGTTAATTTGTAGTAATTCACATGATTTCAGGATAAATTCAGCAGTTCCTGTAGGTTCCCTCTGCTGGGTAGTGCATTTCAAAGCAAAGACTCAACCATGAGCACCAAGGCGCTTTAAAAAGAACTCCGGGACAAAGTTGTTGAAAGGCACACATCAGGGGATGGGTATAAAAAAAAATATCAAAGGCATTGAATATCCCTTGGAGCACAGTCAAGATGATTATTAAGAAGTGGAAGGTGTATGGCACCACCAAGACCCTACCTAGATCAGGCCATCCCTCCAAACTGGATGACCGAGCAAGAAGGAGACTGATCAGAGTCTACCAAGAGGCCAATGGCAACTTTGCAAGAGCTACAGGCTTTTATGGCCAAGACTGGTCAAAGTATGCATGTGACAACAATATCCCAAGCACTCCACAAATCTGGCCTGTATGGTAGGGTGGCAAGAAGGAAGCCAGTACTCAAGAAAGCCCACCTTGAATCCCATTTGAAGTATGTAAAAAAAACACTCGGGAGATTCTGTAGCCATGTGGCAAAAGGTTTTGTGGTCTGATGAAATTAAAATGGAACGTTTTGGCCTACATGCAAAGCGTTATGTTTGGTGCAAACCCAACACAGCGCATCACCCAAAGAACACCATCCCTACTGTGAAGCATGGTGGTGGGAGCATCATGTTATGGGGATGTTTCTCATCTGCAAGGACTGGGGCACTTGTCAGGATAGAAAGGAAAATGAATGGAGCAAAGTACACAGAAGTCCTTGAGGAAAACCTGCTGCCCTCTGCAAGAAAGCTGAAACTGGGACGGAAGTTCACCTTTCAGCATGACAACGACCCAAAGCACACAGCCAAAGCTACACTGGAGTGGCTAAGGAACAAAAAGGTAAATGTCCTTGAGTGGCCCAGTCAGAGCCCCGACCTAAATCCAATCGAAATCTTGTGGCATGACGAAGATTACTGTCCATCAACGCTCCCCAAGGAACTTGACAGAGCTTGAACAGTTTTGTAAAGAATGGTCAAATATTGCCAAATTTAGGTGTGCAAAGTTGGTAGAGACCTATCCCAACAGACTCACAGCTGTAATTGCTGCCAAAGGTGTTTCCACCAAGTATTAACTCAGGGGGGTGGAGACTTATCCAATTATGATCTTTCAGTTTTGTATTTTTAATATATCATTTTTCTCAATATAAACTTTTTCCCCTTAACAGTATGGAGTATGGTGTGTAGATAAGTGGAAAAAAATCATCATTTAAATGCATGAAACTGAGGCACTGACAACAAAATGTGAAAAAAGTTCAAGGGGTTGTAGACTTTCTGTAGGCACTGTATGTATTCCTGGCACAGACAGCAATTTTGCACTAAAGGTTAAAACTCAAGTGCTGCACCTTACAATTGGTGTTCAGAAGTGCTTCATCTTTTGCACTAGCAAATGGGAGAGAACAGCTATAAACCTGACATACCTGTCTACCACCTCGCCTTTCCTCTCTCTTGCAATCATGTCCAAAAGCGTCTGTCTGAGGTGATCTCTGATGCACCCATAACGTACAACCTGGTCTCTGAAAATGATTAACCCAAGATTGTAGACGTTTTCTACATTATTCTGTTGTACATATACACGGTCCTATTGTAGAAAAAAAAGAATAGCATTTTTAGCATTATAGATTAAGAGGAACAATCATATTTAAAACTAAAATTAAGACGTTACTTTCTTTACATACAGCCAATCAAAGTGAAATACATGTTATTTGAACCCCTGTAGAAAAATCCTTTGGTTAGGAAATGGAATAAAGTTTGCCTTTACTCTGATTGGTCAGTATCAGGTCCCTAATGGCTAGAAAGGAGTTTGTCATTTGAAACAATAACAATGCTTAATTTCTGTTCCAAATAAAACAAAAATAAAATGTACTTTATTGTGGGACATTGAATTATGATGATTAATACAGTTTAATACAAATCAAATGTTTGCAGTTACCTACCATGTACATCAAGATGTCTCTGATCATCACCATAGCTGTCTGATGGTCATTCCAAGCTTGGTTTAATGTTTGCAAAAAATTATTATTTAACGAGTTTAACACATCTTCTCGTACCTATATATACATATATTAAAAAAAATACAATTATCAGTAAAGATTTGAAAAAAATAAAAGTAAAGGCTTATATCTCAAATAATGGGATAACATGCAAGACATACAAATGTTGTCCCGCTTTATAATTGACAGACACAGTTAGGTTTTGTAGGAAGTGATGTTTGTTTTTAATACAGTAAGAAAGAGCATAACCTTTGCAGTTGTTTGAAATCATTTTTAATTTTATAATATATGTTTAGAATAATTCTAATTGAGGAAAACACAGATTAATGAATTATGACAGCTTTCATTTAAATAAATATTATGCATTTGCAAATGGTCCTTCATAACTGTCACCAGTGAAAAGGACAACACTCTAGCTTTTTTTTTTTTTTTTTTTTTTGTTTTAATTTTTATTAAAAGACGATCTCCTACTTTGTTGATTAGATGTTCTGTGACGACTTCTCTGAGTCCTGTATAGAGTTTCTCTCCATGTTTGTGTAACACCATGGTGTATGCATTCCTGTAAAGTTCCTCAAAGCTGAGCCCGCTATTATTCTTCCGCTGGATCTCCTGGATGGCATTTTTCAGAAGGTCCCAGATGCTGTTCACATACTTCTCGTCCATCGTCATCTGCAATTTAAAACAAGAGAGAGACAATCACTTCAAAATACCAGAGTGGAGTATTAATGCTACAAAGCATGCAGTATTGTGTTTGACAGCAGTCACATGGTAAAAATACAACAATTATTCAACAAGAATCTTTTCATGATGTAAATCAAGGGTTTGTTACTCGTTGTGATATTAAAACATTTACATGATTTTGCAGAATTGTTATGCAATATTTGTTATTTGTTCACAAATACGAAAAAAAATGGTGGTTGTTAAACAAGTGGACTTATAAACCAAAAAAACAAACAAAAAAAAACAAACAATTTCCTCCAAGCCAGGTATTATCTTATACTCCATCATTATCTGAGATCATCACTTTTAAAATACCAATGATGAAAAGTGATGCTACTTTGACTCAGCATAATTCTAAAATGATTAAAAGATGAGTTTATTGAAAAATAAAATAGTGGCTATGATTCTTCGTCAGGAGTTTAGATATTCATTAGATCACAATAACTGCCATTTAAAGCATTAAAGTAATTCATACCCTTCCACAACATTGATACAAATTCTCAGAAGTCATAGGTCTCTGGCACGATAAAAAAAATACTACAAAAACCAAATGATACAAATAACTAACCTAAAAACACACATTTCAAATGGAAGACTAACTGAGCTAGCCATTTGAGGAACATTTTTGTAGAAGTGTATATATGTTACATTACCTTGTGTACTGAATCATCACAACACTCCTATTATGACTTCATAAGTGCAAAGGTTATAGTAAGAATTTGAAACTGAAATTGAGATAAAGCTCTAGATCTTTGTAAAACTTTAAAAACAATTTCTGAATGCAAGTTTATTTTTTCTTTCTTAGTTGGTTCCCAGATTGTACATCCATGTTCATTTTGCACAAATAATAAACGTCTGCGTTTACTTTACTGTATTTAGTTTTCATGACCTACTAGTTGGACAGTCATAGAAATCTTGTCGAGAAATGCTGTAGTCTTGTTTCAATGTTGTCAAACACACTAATGACTAAGCTTGATTCAATCAAACAAAAGAAAATAAGAGGTCTTATTTTCAGCAGCAAGAACTATCAAGTTTTAAAATACAGACACAGCTTTCTCTATCGTGTTGGAAGGAATTACGGCGCTTTGTGATGCACTTATGTAAACATTACATCACTGCAGAAAGACGATACTTTCAAAGTGAAAAAGATGTACTTAATTCAAATATGATTAACTCCGACTTTCAATGAAACATTTATTTCGGATGCACCTTTTTACAATAAAAATGTATCAGGTAGTCTAAATCTAGACAAAAGGAAGGCTGCATAAAACTTTGATATCTTCCAAAGTGTTTGTTTAGGTACAAAGTTGTCACTGACGTAGTGATGTACAGCATATACCAATGTTTAGCGATAGCACTTTCCCTCGCCCAACTTAACAACTCAGCCTCACTGAGCCATGACCTCTGGATGCCAAGGACATAATATTGTACTATTTCAAATCCAACAAGCATGACAGAATAAATCAAGTTTTACAATATCAGAATCAGGATTGAGCTTTACTTTGTACATCTCACCTAAGGCTTAAAATAAAATATTTCCAGGATCCGGTTTCCTGACCGACCCTACAAAATCCCCCCTGACCCAAACCATTTCTTCATTTTCAAATCACAACGGACAAAAAATAAATAAATAAATAAAAAAAACCACAACACAACTGCGGGAAAACAGCGCGGATTGGAAAGCCTCATCTGCCAAGAAAACACTGCCGAAAACCACAGTATAAGAGATCACCATTCAGGTAACGATGTTACATAATATATATACACAGGCATAAACATATTAAATGGTTTTAAATAAATATTTAATATTCGAGAAACACTTGAACACTGGTTTAAGAATGCATCTGTTGTGTTAAACGCCCTTTTCAAGCAGCATTTCATATTATTAAACCTCCACACCGCAGTTACTAGTACTACATACTACTTTAAGTTATTTAACTAATAGTTTAGATATTCTTTGTAATTGACATTGATCGCCTTCCATCCATCTCTGATAACACTGTGTAACAATTTTTTTTTTTTTTTTGGTTCCTGGGTAGTAAGTGTTATTTCCTAATTGCTTATGCCTCAAACGTATAGAAAATGGCTATTATTCCCCACAAACTTTGCTTTTGTGACCAGGACAGTGATATTTTGAAATTTACCTATTTCCAATGAGAAAACGGGCGAATTTGTGTCTTTTCGTTCACATAAAGTCAGAAAAAAACAACATATGAATCTAAATTAAAATGTATTTACACTAAAGTAATACAAAAATGACTACAAAAGATTTAGAAGTGAGTAGTTTTTCGAGATTTATTTGTAATGTGATATTTTATAATGCGATACTTTGTACTGTGACATTTTGTAACAATTTCAAGTCACCCTGGATAAGGGTGTCTGCTAATAAATAAATAAATAAATAAACAAATAAATAAATAGAACATTTTGATTTCAGTGACGGTTAAAAGAGTGTGACGCATATCAGATTATTTAATTTTGGCCCGTTCCAACCCTTGTCCGTTTTTTAGGAAATGGAAAAAATACAAATGTCAAAAATACATAGCTGAAAGGACTGCGTTTTCAAAATAAATAGTCTTCCATTTTGATGTACTATAGTTGGTTACAGTACCATATTTAACAGAAGTATTTTAATTCAGAACAGTGATTCTGAATATATAACTTATCAAGAGACGACTGTAGACACGTTGACTGTACAGTACATTGTAGCAGTGTGTAAAATTCCACATTACCACCCAACAGCAAAATGAAATCAAAATGTTACCCATGCACAAAACTGTGTAAAACCTAAAAGCAATGCAGTTTATCAAAAGATTCAGAAAAAAACACCACATTATCCAGAATTGAAACAGTATTCAAAATTGCATGTGCTGTTCAATAAGGCTCTAATTTCACAGTGCACTTGTAAATGAAAATACACAAATGCAAGATTACAAAAAAAAAAAAAAACATTAAAACTGTTTAATGATTAACTGTTTCACATTACCGTAGCTGGAATTGCTCTTCTCGTTTGTTTATTTGTTGCTGCATTTTCATCAGGTAAAACTTGCTGAAGCTCTGTGTAACCAACAGAGTATCTCTGCAGCCCTGGAGCACAGCGCAGACACACTGTCCTGACACACAGACACCTGCATGGACCGATTTGCGCATGTGAAAAAAACAAACAAACAAAAAAAAACAAACCTGGGCTGTGACGAATAATCAAATACATTTTAACATTGAAGAGATGGGTTTTGTATCAGAAAACTGGTGACAGAGTTGGAAATTGCGTGTGACGGGTAAGTGCCTTGTGTGTGTGTGTATATCTATCTATCCACATATATTATATATAATGGGAATTGATTTTATTCTTAACACAAGGACGGTAAAATGCGCCTGACCTGTATCTGGGTATAGTATATCCAAGTGCTGACTATTTTATATTCTGCCCTTATGGACAACAGAATCCCATTGTAACCTCATGAAGGGTTTTAGGTGGCTGTGTGCTCTAATAGCCAATAACTTTGAGTAATGTAAAAACTTCGAACCAACATTTACTAAAATGTTTTGGTAGCTTTTCCATTTTATGCACAACGTCTACATCTATTTTATTTGCATACCTTTTGCTAATTTCAGAACACAAATTCTAAATATATACATGGTTTTATAAATGTGTCTTGTGTTTCTAGCTGACCATGACACTGCATTGTCAGCTTTCCATAAAAAAACAAAAAAAAACCACACACATGTAAGGAAGCCTCTGCAGATGTATCCGGAAATGGGAAGCAAGGGACATGGAGTTGACTAACTCCAGAAGTGGCTTCTAATGCACTAAAACCAATCTTGGCTATGTTCAATTACAAATATATAGTCCTGACATGCAATTTCAGGGGCACAAGCAGAATCTGTGCTGACCGATCCTGCTACAGTGCCCCAGAACTCACTGCAGAACAAATGCAGTGGATTCCTGACCCTGTCCTTGATGCCAGTGGTAATCACTACCTCCACCTTTCAGAAGCGATTGGTACAGCAACAACTGACACAGGTCGTCCATCAACGAGTCCATGACATCAGTGAAACCAAGCACATCAATGGACTTCGACCTTGCTGAAGAAAAGGTGTTTGCAATTTTCACTCCTTTCAATATCTGAATATACTGCTTTTTGTGAAAAAGCAGATCGGTCAGATACCTGTTTTGTAAACATTTATTGTCTTTAAACTTTTTTTTGTGTTTTTCATGCAGGAAGAACAAAGAAAGAACACACCCCACTTCACTGCCCAAAATGCCGGCATGACCATTTCATGTGTTGCAAAACCCGAGTACTATACACTAAGCATTGTCCCACAGGACGCCCGAAGACCGCAGCAGCACATGTCCTTTGAGGAGGGAAGTACACCTTACGAGCTCCTTTTGTATCTCCTGGCCACATTCTTTATGAGAAGTGGAAACACCTCTGTCTCATAACTGTGGAGACTGCTTACAACTACTCATGCCCATTTGTGCAGACTGGCACACTAGCAAAGGACTTAAGCCAATTTGTCAAAGAACATATGGCAAGGGGAAATAAATGTATTTCCCCTTATTTTCTCGTTTGAAAAAACAAAACACTTTAGGCCTTACTTTAGGCATAAGAAAACATTATTTGGGAAATTCTTTTCAGGTAATACCCTGAATTTATATGTAATTATACACTGTCTTTTCGCTTAGAAATTGCACTTCATATTCTACCGTTTAGAATGGCTTTGATTACTAGCAAGAGTACACTTTTTTTGTTAAATTAAACATGAAAAAAGTTAATCAGAGAAAGGAGATGACCATAAACCAACATCCACTGTATGCATAAAGTTTGACATACAAATACAGTATTGGCAATAGAATGTCCTAATCAAACTTCAAGATAATCACTTCTTTAGATATAAAATATGTAAAAACATAAGGAAAGTCATAATTGGACAAGCAGTTCTTTAGATGCATGTAAAAGCATGACATACATAGGCAGTTAGCCTTCATATAACCTCGAGATTATGATACATACATTCCATAACTTGTGCTAAAGAATGTCTGTTTAAGTGTAACAGACAGACAGCCTTCACATACCCTCAGATTAGCAAGTTTATCACTATTAGAGAAACAATTATCTTAAGGCATCCCTAGCAGTGCATAATATAGGTTATGTATAGAGTTGACATGTCCTTCATTCAGAACATATGCAAGCAAGATTCACATTTAGTGAAGGTTAATATGGGCAGAAAACAAAAAATCCTGTAAAACCAACAATGGCCAAGCACAACTGATGGAACTCTACCTTGTGTTTCATAACCAATACAAAAAAATCCCTCAGAACTGGATTGTGTGCCGAAGAACAACAACCTCATGGGGTTACATCATTATATAATGACTTGGCTTGGATCCGAGTATTTCAGGGCTCTAACCAGTTCTAGCATGCAGAATCTACTAAATATTATGATTAAAAAAAGACTCCCATTGCATAACAGTCCGAGCCATCTTAATTAGACAAACCAGGGAGAGGAAAAGTGTGTTTCTGTCTAAAGTAGAAAACTAGAAGCATCACCACTGAAAAAAAAAACAAACAAAAAAAAACATATTGCACCAACTACTGTACCCGTACTGTTACTGTATGTATAATGTAGGTTTTTCAATAGTGGCACAAAATGATGCATTGACGGAACAATTAACTTTCCAATGGTATAAAATGAAATACTAAAAGCAATACGATATCAGGTTGGATCCTCTTCAAGCTTCAAGGAAGCAGGGGTTTTGTTTCTAAGAGACTGGAATACCCAATTACCCTATTTATCAGCGATTAATCTCAGGTAAGTAAAAAGCACACCACCACACTTGAAACAAGTTAATCAAAGTAAGCTTATTCTGACAGGTGCAACAATGTTTTTCTACAACAGATAATACATTATTTTATATGTGCACCACATGACGACTACATGAACTGTATATGTGAAAACTGAAGAGAATTTCTCCTTCCATTTACTGCGTGGCAAAAGTATACTGTAGAGAAAAAGTAACTAATAATTTCAATCCGTTTAGGTGGCTACAGATTTCTAACTTGTTTCTCCTTTAGGCCTCCTCAGAAATGTTTGAGATTTTCTGTAAGTTATTAATGAAAGATAACTACTAGACCTCTTGGAAGCTTTAATAACAGTTTAAAATACTACTAGCATAAAAAAGTGCTTTAGGCTATGCAAGGTGACCATGAACATGACGCTGATTAACCATAGTAAAAGCAAAGATCCTTTTTTTCCCCCAATTTTGTAAAGCACCTAGTAATACCTACATTTTTAAACAAATGATACATTAGCAGGTAATGTTTTTTGGTGTAGTTGAAAACCATGAAACTGTGGACTTTTTTTTTTTTATCATTTAGTTTAGCTGGCTGTAACGTGCAATACATGATATGGTTACACTGCAAATGTTTTAACTAAATAAAAATCATAAAATCACCAGCTACGGTAACCCAGACTTACTGTAGCCATCCTCATTAATGAATTCTGATTATTTATTATAATATTGAGCCTTTTCCTTGGATAGTAGCAGGTGGATTTACCAAGCTGTTTTTCTTTCAGTAACTTCCCAGCTGTAATAAGAGCCACATTGAGCTCTGCTACAGAGCTCTTTTACTTCTAGAATTAACAGATGGGACATTATTTGTTCTCAGAGGTATGTAATCATTTAGATTTTGTCTTAAACTAGTTGTTGTTTACTACATGCATATATTATGACCACCCACTGCACCAATATTAGGCCTAAATATTGCTCACTTCTAGTAGTCTGCACAACTTTTAGGCCTTCTGACTAACACTTTGACAAGTCGTGATAAAACAGTATAAATAAAAGTCTATTTGAAAATATACATAACCAGTGTACAGTAGTGCAGTTTCTTAAATAAATCTTTGCGAAACTGAAAATGTTAACTGCAACATCAGTTGAACGTTTGAGTGGAGATACATCCCCAAACATAACCATCTTGAAGTGGCACTAAGTCTGTCTACAAATTATTTTTCAATGAAATTCGTAGTCTCTCTACAGCAAATTTAACAATTATAAAAATGATAACTGTAAGTTGAGTCGTGTTAGACATACTATGAACTTAGACAAATGCACGACAGACTAAACATTATATTACTGTATTCTTTACAGATTTCTGAAACATTTTATGATCTCTTCTGAATACGCGGTCAATTTTCGGCCAATTCCATTATTGAGGCCACAAGACCATGTTAAAATCAGTTCGAAATACCGCAACAACAGTTCCACCTAGATTTAATTAAAAGGCAATTGTTCAAATCAACCCCGTTTTTCCAAATGTAACCTCAATTTTGGTATGTACTGAATGTTAAATACACCTTAAAATAATAGTTTCAATATTTAACAGCATTCAACTGTGCTTGACAAGTTCGGAATATGAAAGAATACAATCGCTTTTGCCCTGATGTGATGCCTAATACTTTAATTGGGTTATAACTGGAATGCTCAGGACAATATTAATATATAAAATAAAGATACAGGAGATACGTTTATTTAGTAATGCATTTATAAATCCATTCGAGACTTTCGGTGTACTGGGTTGTGTTAAAACAAGTGTCACGAAGGCCATATAAACAACAAAGATGTGACGCTGGTTCTCAAATTCACTCGCAAAACTCCGACACACTTTTTTTTTAAATCCATGGCTCACACACTGGATCTGTCCTTAACAATCGCATCAAGAACCCTTTTTGTTTACAATTAAAGAGGCCTTGCCTTCCCCTATTCTCACTGAAGCCCCGACCCTCGCGTCTGTCTGCATGCCCAGCTCGGCTTCCCGTCTCCGGCTACTACTTACAGGAAAGGCTCGTATCCTCATCTTGGTGTCCTTCTTGGTGCCGCCTTTGCTGAGGTTCGACATATTTAATTTGTTTGGGTTTGTTTATTTACATGAAAGACTATTTGGGACGTGAAGGTGAAACGTGTTGGTGACTGTGCTGTTAAGTCCCCTCAACCTTTCCTGCGGGTCTGTGTCCCTCTAGCTGGGATATTATTGTCACTCCTCCGCTGCCGCTCCAATCTCCGAGTCTCTCAGTACAGTAATGGCGGACAAAACAGCTCTCACTGCGCAGGGCAACAGGACCTCAACTCGCGCGAGATGAAATAAAAAAGTTCAAGGAACAGGAAGATGCCGATAAAAGTTGGGCAGGTTGATACGGGTATACCTGTTCTAGTCGAAGCACCGTTTCATGTCTGTTTTGGGGTCAGCGTGGGTAACTGTTGCTGTACACTTGAGCAAGGTACTTTACCTAAATTGCTCCCTCCACTAAAAAAAAACAACTGTATAAATTGGTAATTGTATGAAAAAAATAATGTGATATCTTGTAACAATTGTAAGTCGCCCTGGATAAGGGCGTCTGCTAATACATACATACATACATACATACATACATACATACATACATACATACATACATACATACATACATAATAATAATAATAATAATAATAATAATAATAATAAATGCAATCAATTGCCAGACACAATGGTGTAATGACACACAATGAACATACCACTTTGCAAACAAACATGGCATTGACTTTTTATTAACATTCAGTAAGCTTTTTTTTTTTTTTTTTTTTTAAACACATATTAGTCTGCACCTCTGGAAAGTTTATTTTGCCAAAGGAAAGGGAAATAATGCTCAGTCTGGATTCCATCTGTAATTAAATGTCATAGTGCGTGCTGAATTTATTTTTTATTTTTTATAAATACTGCAAAAAAAAAACCAAACTCCCATGTTTACAATCAAGCAATATAGAGATATGGCTGTTATTAGGCAATATGTTATGTTTAAATATTAGTAAATCCAAATATTCTCCAATCTGTCCTTTTTTTAAGATAACTACAAATGCACAACATCACATTTAATTTAAACTGTGAAAATACAGTAAGATATTGGCATTTAAAAAGTTCTATAAACTTTTAGAATGGTAAAGCATGGATGAGCCTCTTCTTGTAAAATGTTGAGTGAAATTCACCCTGCCAACTAGTGGTCAAAGTGTAAAAGTACAAGGTCATAGTCAGTAGTACTGTACAACATACATAAATGATGTAAAAGCCCAGTCAAAGAGAACTTCTGTAGCCATATCCAACAAATGTATTAACTACTACTATGACTACTACTACTACGACTACTACTACTACTACTACTACTACGCAAGATCACTGGGGAGGGTTTCTTGCACCGTGGGGCCATGTTCAGGGCCCTTATCCGGTCTCGAGTTAAGTTAGAGCGCACCCACGTGGAGTCCACTGGCGACATGACAGCTTTTGGCAGGCTCATCATTTAAAAAGCCCTGTAAACTGATAAAATTCAAGGGTGAGGCAACAATAATCTCAGTCTAGACTGTGACAGCTGGTGACTGAGACACACCTAACCAATCATGTGGTCGTGCCGAGGTCCCCTATAGTCTTCAGTGTTTGCACCATGTATCTATCTGTCTCTATCATACCTGTTATCCTTGCACATTTTATAGGATCATTCAAGTCTACAGAGTCTATTGTGTGCTTTCTGCTTGTGTTGTACTGTGGGCACAGTCGTCCATCTGGTCATCTCTCAAAATAAATGCCATTGCACTTCCTTTATTCAGCCCTATTTGTGTTTGGGTCAAGCCAAGAACAACACATTTGTTCAACTGAACACACACTATGTATTTTCATTATTATTGTTGTGATTGTGTCACAAATACAAGAACCAAACCAAAATGATTCCTGGATTCCCCAAGCCTGCTCACAGCAGGCAGAGATGCTTACTGTAGAGTAGGTTGAAAACTCAGAACCACTCTTATATGCTTTTCAACCTTTATATTTATGTTGGTATTGACAGTATCTAGCTATGATACATCTGCTTAACCATGATTAAGTGCCTGCCCTATCAAGTGTTCAATTTGCAAGCGCATGTGGTTGTACAATGGTGTGCACCTCTGTCTTCTACGATTAGCCTCACAGCAAATAGACTTGTAGCCTTGTTTCACTTGAGTGCACCGCGCATCACGTTAAATTGGTTCTCATTTCCCCTGCTATGGCTTGCATTTAGAACCCAGGACTAAAAGTGCACCTGCATTTAGGCAGCAGTAAGGTATTTTACAGATCTTTGTTGTCGGACAATCCAAGTTTTTTTTTTTTGTTCTAGTTTCCTCTTATTTTTGGTTTCTGATGCATCACAGTTTTAATACAGGGTGAATGGGATATTAGTCTGGGATATGCTGCTGATGTGTTAATTGAATCAAATTGCATATTGTGCCATTTTAATGCTGCTAATGGCACTTGATTTATGGCTAAAAGTGAATTGACGCAAGCCCTTTTCTTGTGAAGTGACATTGTGAAATGTGATGGTATTACAGTACATGTAAGTTATCAATGAACACTTATGTACTGCATCATACTACAGTGTTTTTATATTTGTTACATGTGGCAACTTGGCAGGTCAACCATACAGAGCAATGAAAACTCCATGTACCCTGGCTGGACCTTCAGTCATGATTTTGTAATTACATTAATAGAAATTTTAAAACAGTTTATGTGAACTCTATGGAGTTTGAGAAGTTGCCCTGCTAGACCTTTAAAATAAAAACATTATGCAGTATAAAACAGATAATATAATTATACACACAGTGACTGAAGGGGATGACCAGGGACATGGAGGATTGGAAGTGGGGGACTAGGGGGGGATATAGGGGTCCTCTCTCAGTTATGAGTGTTTATTTTTCTTAGGAAGCCTGTTTCTAAGGTTAGTTAATATTACAGTGTTTTGCTTTTGCTGAAAACTGTATGCTGTGCTTAAATGCATCCTGTTTTTATACATATACTTTACCTGCTTGTCTGCATGACCACCAGTCACTCTGTCCATTCGGACAAACAAAAACGCTTCCCTTTTACTGTGCTGTCCTTTGATTGAAGGCTTCATAAATAAATACATCTACATGGCAAAGCCTGGTACATGAAAGAACAGTCAGTCCAATATTTCAGGCAGCTTTTTCAACACATTATTTCAGATACATTTCCAGCCCTACAAGCACTGCTTTATATTGCTTTCCACGTTTTGATGCATCTATGAAACTGGCCTTTGACCATGCAATCTGTTCTTTGGTTTAGTCTTGACCTGGGTTTTATCTCTTGAGAATGAGGTGAGATGCTTATATTTTTGTCTGTTTCTATGAGCTTTTATTTTACATTGTGATCTCATTTACACAGTCTGCTTCAATTGCTCGGCTGGTCAATAATGCTTTTCTCAGCGTCCATTTAGTTTATAAAATATTTATTTGTACATATATACAGTAAAATCCCTCTATTAACACCACCAAGGCACTGGAGAAACCATGATATATGATAGGTATGCGAGGCCAGTTGCTTTATTAATTATTTACAATCCCAGAGTAGGCTATACGGTAACTCCAATTAATGACGCCAGAGGGAGACATTTACTGGACAATGCTGTGTGAAAAATAAATGCACTTTTCACTACTATGAGAGAGTGGGTGAACAGATTTTTGCATTATTTATTCGTCATGGTATGGTCATGGAATTAGTTTTCTTTCTGAAATCAAGGGCCGTGAAGTTGTATTTAATGGGACAGCAGTGTGGAGCAGTGGTTAGGGCTCTGGACTCTTGACCTGAGGGTTGTGGGTTCAATCCCCAGTGGGGGACACTGCTGTTGTACCCTTGAGCAAGGTACTTTACCTAGATTACTCCAGTAAAAACCCAACTGTATAAATGGATAATTGTATGTAAAAATAATGTGATATCTTGTGATAACAATTGTAAGTCGCCCTGGATAAGGGCGTCTGCTAAGAAATAAATAATAATAATAATAATAATAATGAAAACATGAAATGTACAGATGGTGTTCATGTCAGTTGTATTCTAATGCTGTCGATATTGAATTTTACTCAGGCGTTAGAATTCGATTTCTGAGTGAAGCCCACGGAGCGCAGCTGTGCTCCAGAACACCCGATAGGAGTGTGAATAACAAGGATTGAAAAGCACACAACCCACCTTAAAAGCATGTCCCAAACAGCGTGGTAAAGAGGACAACAACCACATTTGAAGGGGAGATGTGGGACAGACCTTTGCATGTTAATTGAGTTCGTTTTGCGAATCTAAATTGGACATTTAACAACATAAAAGTACAATAGAATTGCATGAATTGTGATCGGCTCATGTGATTTTTTAAAATTATTTAAAAAAAAAAAAAAAAACATTTTATGTACATATTCACTTAATATGATGAACTCTGGAGTATTCTATTATCAGTTCTGGAACAAGGAACTGTTATAGTAGAATTGTTTTAAATATAACAGCGTGATGTATGGTATTGCATACAGATGAACTATTCTGAAACAACCAGAGAGAAAAAGGGGTAGGTTTTGTTACAACTATATACTAAACCTTACTATTTAGCGCGCCTCGCTATCTTTGCCTAGGGGTCACGCATCCTAATCATTTCAGCACCACAGTTCAATGGACAGCGTAAAGCGGTAGGCAACATTCATCCTGCCGTGCAGCCTGCACCCTACTGCAGAAGCAAGGGTAAACACAAAGATTATGGAAATTATTTTAAACCTGCTCTCGTAGCTGCAAAGGACACACAACGATTTTGTGGGGTTGTCGCATTTCTCCGTGCATTATAATCTGAAAACAATTCACTCTTGTGATCGTGCGGTAAAATGCGGTGAATATCGGTCTATTGGATCTGCTGTTCCCCAGGCCAGGCTTTGGTGTGCTCTGATAGCTTGCTGATGGATTTTACACATGGGCTGCTACTCGGGTGAAGAAAATGCAGTCAGTACCCTAACTCCAGTCTTTCTGTTTAGTGAGCTCGATGGACCGAAATCGCAGTCACATCAGTGGAGATGGTAAGTACCTTTCAATATTCAAAGTCCTAAATAGCGTAGTAAAATAATACATAATAACTTCCAAACAGTCAGAAAATAAGCATAATCTTCTGCAAACACATTTTAGTGGTTGTTTTTTTTTCAATCTAATGTTTCTGAATATACTAGACACACAAAAATCTAAGCGTTGCCAAAATAAATCAAAATGTCATGCTTCCTCTTCTCCTTTTACGTGTGATTTATTTTACGTTGATACGATTGATACACTAATTTAAAATTGTTTTTCTCCCCAACTAATTTACATTAAGAAGCAATAGTATAGTTGGTTGTAGCGCACACAAAATATATCTACATAGTCAAAGTATTCCTTTTTTTGTAGGTACAACTATATACCAATACATTACGATTACACATTTTCGTATATGGTTTCTTGTTATCTAATACAACACAGATCTATTTTTGTGTAATTCACTGACTTCTAAACTAGAAAAAACAGAACTCTTTCTTCTGATTTATTTGTCTTTCTTCTTCTTTAGTATGGGTTTATTAACACATGCTTAAAGTCCTTGATAATTGACAAGTTTGGAGAAGAAACATGGGAACAGCTAAGGTAATATTCATATCTGTCATATAGATTATGCCTTTTCATATTCACGGATTGTTAATCCAATGCAAAAGGCACTGATTTGTTAGTTGTTAAATGTAGTTTATTTATTATCCAGGAGGTGGCGTAAACGACTTTAGTGAATAAACATTACTCCGTTGCAAACAGGTTAAGACGATATATAATATGCACTGTTTAAAGAGCACCCTTAAAGAACACGGTTTATCATTAATTAAAATGCTTTTTGTTTTTACCGTGATCAGTGGACACTGTAAAGAAGATTATGTTAGTGTGTGATTGTTCTATATTAAAATTATATTTAAATGAAAACACACAATAATTGCTTGATAAGCATATATATAAAACCAATGAGTATGTCCTGGCACAAACGTGGTATTTTTAAAGGAGAAGACCCATGCATCTTCACAATGGTGTAAATCAAACTATTTCCAAATCATTAGTACTAAATCATTAGCAAAAGGGTTATGATTTTGGAGACACAATCCTTACAAACACACAGTATGCACACCAGTCTGTAACTTATTAAATCATTTTTGATTATACTATAAATACTGTGCTTATTACAGGGCAGGACAATAATGAATATTGATCAGACCTTTCCTCTGGAAAATATGATCATGAAGTGGCCACCGTTTGTAGATGTGTTAAAAAATCAACAACAAAAAACAAAAGAAAAAAAAAACTCCAAATAGAAAATATCAAATAGAATACTATTTGATATTTAAAAAGAGAGTTTATTCATCAGTGTGGCAGGGCTGCACTGATTGATGTCTGGTACAACTGACAAATCAGTGTTTAATGTTCCAGATTTTTTACGGATACATATATATATATTAATTAATCTATTTACTAACATTTAAATTTAGTTCATATACATTTCCCTTGGGTCCCTAGCATTGCCTTTAAATGATAAACTGGAGCAGCCAAATTAATTCTACCCCAGCACAGTTATACTGTACCAATATAACCCCAGCAGTTATATTGCACCAATAGAACCCCAGGCATCCTGATAAATGAATAGAAATGTACAGTACGCTCTGCTTGGTGTTTCTTTCTTCCCTTCGGGGATTGCTGCCAATATTCTCTGGACTTGCAAATAGATTTGAACACATTACTTTCTGATGCAGTAGTTGAACTACAAGGTGCCATCAGTTAGAAAGTCTGCTATTCAAACCAGACTGAGCCTTTTTATCCTGTCTGTAGAAATCAGGCTGGAGTTCAAGATACTTTCATGACATTTGAAGTGTATAAAGATGACATCACAATGCGATTAGTGGAAGAAGCATGCACAATCCTGGGTATGTTGAATCACAGTGCATCCTTCAATTCTATCTATCCATCTCTCTCTCTCTCCCTCTCTCTCTCTCCTTCTTTCTCCCTCTCTCTCTCTCTCTCTCTCTCTATATATATATACCAATGTATTGCTAATTTTTGTGAGGCTGTAGTATATTATTGTGTTTTAATTTGAACACTTTTGCATGTGCATTAAAGCAGCTTATTAATTATGTAACAATGCTACAATCCTTAAATATAATGTAGCTATTTTAATAAATGTTAGATAATCTTTTTTTTTTTTTTTCCCAGAGCTATCACCAGACGTGGTTTTGAAACAGTTTGGGGAGTATTTTTTTGAGTTCTGTAAACGGTCCGGCTATGACCACATGCTCAGAACTCTTGGTGGAAACCTTTTTGAGTTCATTGAGAACCTGGATGCATTGCATAGCTACTTATCACTCTCCTACCAGGCAAGCACAGTAAACCCATTCAAGGTCTACAGATTTACACAGATCACTTTAGCAGCAGATTCTCAAAGTGACCTAAATGACAAATGTGCACAGCTATTCAATAAGATCATCGGCTTTTGAAGTTGAAAATATCACAATGTTATATTCACTTGTATAGTAAATTTGCTTTAATAGAATGTAATAACTCAAGATGTTCTTAGGTAAGTTTTCAAGTTACAGTTGCATTCCTTCAAAAACAAATTGACATCAGTTAAAGACAGGAGTGGGTAATTGGTCTGATACAAATCCCAGTCATGTGTTTGCTTCATTGAAGTGTGTTAGTGGTGGGTAATGAATGCTTTCCATTGCAGAAGATGAATGCCCCTTCATTCAGGGTAGAGAAGAATGATGATGGCACAATGCATTTACACTACTATTCTGATCGAAGGGGGCTGTGTCATATTGTTCCAGGTAATACAAAACAAGGATCTACAAATTAAAGGGCCACTGTATTTTTAATCAGATGCAGGCGATACATTAGCAGGTCTCTTAAAGACTGAAATACATAATGAAAGTTTTGTCCAGTACCCTGCAATACCATATTTTATTCAAGTAAAAAACACATCATTGGTGTTACTTTCCATGACATTCAAGCTAATTTCAAATTCCATGAATACAACAAGAAACAAACTAACACATGAGTTCCTATTAAGTTTATATTGCATTCATATTGAAGTAAGCATCAATTAATGATACAGCCAACACTTATTCAGATAATAAAATCAGCCCTGTGCCTGTCCACAATACAGCTGTCCCTATTGATTATAAATTCATGTTAGGTTTGGAATTTAATATAAATAATCATGGCATCCATCAGGTTTACTTCATTTGAGTTGAGTTGCAATTTTCACTATGGAATTACATTAATGGACAGTAACACAAAGTCTTATCATGGTTTTGTAAAATAAGACTGCATTGCTTCTAAATGTGTACACTTTAAATTCTATATTGTATATTTGTATTTTTCCAACAGGCATTATCGGAGCAGTAGCCAAAGACTTTTTCAACAGCGAAATCACGATGGAAATTGTTAACCAAATGGAGGAAGAAGAGAGGACGGGGAAAAAGGAGCATGTTGTTTTTCTCGTCACTCAAAAGCCTGCCTTTTCACACAAGCGACGAAGCAAATTATCTGCAACTCCTCAGTATCTGGCAAACGTACGCAGGCAAAGTGAGAAACAGCTAAACAAAGAGGTAATTACTGACTGATTCTGAGAATCACAAACTGGCAATGTGGGTTGTATATAACAACAAGAAATGCCTCAATGCTTTACTGACTTATATGCACCGAAGACAGCTTTAGAAGCAGCCCCTAATGGCATCTATTAGTAAACGTGCTGTTTTAACTGGGCTTTTTCACAGGAAGCTGTATGGGTGTTTCACAATTTTTCATGAAGCGTATTGGGTTTTATGCACACAATGTGATATCTTACATGGGGAAAGTGCAGATACATAGCAATCCTGTGAAGTAAGAAGTATATTAAACAACTTGAGCAAACAGCATGAGGAGCAACTGCTCTCCCTGGTGTGTGAGCTCTTTAATCTTAATAAACACTCAGCCAGTACTAGCAAATGGATTTTTAAGTAAGTACCGTGATAAGTTAAATATAGAACTGATGAAGGATGCTTGAAAAGCTTCAGATACAATTGCGTAAGTGCAGTATGAAGTGTTTTTAAATGATCTGTATAGTCCCTCTTTAACCCCATTCGGAGCCTCTCAACGACAAGACTAGACAAAGTCATGTTGTTGTTCTGCTGTAAAATGATAGCGCTTTATATGGAATTCATGTTCAAATGTATGTGGATTTCTTTTTTTTCATTTGCTGTTTTGAATTTGCAAATGATGCCCGACTCAATGCTGCCAACAGAAGTGAGAACTGAGTGAGAAGCAGATGAAGGGAGTCCGTTTCTCTGATGTAGTCTGGAAAACAAGCAAACTGATGCCTCATTTTGTTGTTTTCTTCTTTTGCACGTCCTCTCTAAATCCTCCAGAGAAGCAGGACTGACCTTTAGCAGGAGCCTCACCCATGCTAATAAAGTGTTTAATTGACCCTGTGGCACAGAACGCTAATGCAGCCTTATCCTCAGAGTGAACTGGGAGAGGAAAAGGGCATCCTGAAACTGCACGAAAGAGCTAAATGATCGTCATTTTGCTCAGACAATGCCTCTTCAGAACCAAGCCATTGAGTATTCTAATGAGTATATCTTGATTCAAGAAACTTATATAACAAGCTTTAAAATGGCTTTTTGGGACTGGGGAGGTTTATTCAGCTATTTATAGGAACTTGTTACTTGTTACTACACAGTTATGTGCACAAATAGCTGCAACATAAATTACTACTAACAATATTTTAATATTATTATTATTATTATTATTATTATTATTATTATTATTATTATTATTATTATTATTATTATTATTATTCCTAATAATAATAATAATAATAATAATGATGATGATGATGATGATGATGATGATGATGATGATAATAATAATAATAATAATAATAATAATAATAATAATAACCTTCTTGTCTTTTATTGCATGCCAGCTTTATGTTTTTGTTGTCTTTTACTTTTTTATGATATTTAGATCACTCTGGTTAGCATTAATTAGAAAGCAATTAAACAAGCTATGTGTTGAATGCAGCGCCTTTTGTTTGCAGGATGTTGATAAGGCTATGAACAAGATCAGAAACAAAAACTGCCACATGTCTGTGTGTCCAGTGAAAGAAAACCACTGGGACACCGTTCGGGGAATTGTGAAGCTTGGCAAAGGTGAGCTATCGCCTCAGGACATATACAGACATTGAACTGGAAATACAGACATTGAACTGGAAATACAGACATTGAACTGGAAATACACACAGCTGTGGTAAAAATCATTATCAGATGTTGAGGTCTAATTTGCAAGGATTAATAGATTTAAAATACAACCACATTATTGCAATATTCTGGTGACATTCTATCAATTTTTGTTCTGCTTTGTGGTATCACTGTGGCACATTTGAGGAATGGCCTCATACATCTGAAAGTTTGATAGAAATGGGAAAAAATGCAGGTTTGGGTTGTATTTTTTGATTGGCTCAACCTCTTTGTTGTGGAACGTCACTGATACCGAACTAAGTAAACCATCATTTGTGAATGCTAAAAGTTAAACAAAAATGCTAGTGCATGGGATTTTTAAAATGTTACAGCATGTTATTTTCACTGCTATCAACAACAAACTGTGTCAATGTGAATGCAAAACAGGACTTGAGTGTGCAGCACTGATTACAAGTACTGTTTATAAAAAGAAATCAAAGGAAAATATAATGATGTCTGCAAAATGCTCGGTCATAATAACACATGTGTGTCATTCCTGAGCTGAAATGAGCACTTGCATCTCTTATTTGTAGGCAAACTATTGAGAGGATTTGAACCAGTTTACCCCGAGACGCTGTGCATAGATTTAAAGACCTTTTGCAACGCTTTCCCTTTTCACATTGTATTCGATGAAGAGGTAAGATCATTTTCATAGTATTAATATTCAATTTTATTAAATCGAACATACAAGTTAGGGGCCCAGTGATCTTGTCTTTCATGTAGTCCAACCAGTTTTCAAAAGCCTCTTATCTTTCTTCCTTTAAATTTGTGTGTCATTTCACAGCCGATACAATCTAATTGTAATGTGTTACTTGTTTTAATTTCACATTCTTCACACTGCTTCTTATTCACGGGACTGCAAGGCTGTAGGCGTTGCACTCTGTACAGCTCAGTAATCGCACCCCTGGGCACTGTGCAATTGCAGGGGTACGTAAGTAATGCAGGTGGGCATATATGTTAGGATTACTGGCACCCCTGGGAATAGCTTTAGGCATCAGATTAATGATTATTTTATGCAAGAGAAAATGCTGAATGCTGAAAATGCTGAAATAGCAAAGAAAAAATGACAAAATGTGTAAAACAAACATCATGCCCTCTGCAAAAGTACCACCATTAACTTTATGACAGTCTTAAAAGGAAACTCTAAGGAAAAGGTCCTTTAAGGTTTCTCTGTGTTCTTGCTTATTATTACACTTGAAAATTACTCTCTGTGAAGCAAGTGATTACAGGTTGTGTTCAGATCTAAATAGCTGCACCGCTAAATACATTTGACTGAAGCTTAGCCAAATTAGGTGGTAACCTATTCATACAATCTTAAGGCTTAAAGTATTTAATTATTAAAGAGCAGAGCTGTGCATAGGAAACAGTTATAATACAATACAGACTTCTCTGTCTATCACCACAACAGCTAGTATAGTGTGTCAAAGCAATATACTATGGATGGGAGGTGGAATTTGCTTTGCTTCTGGTCCCTTCTCAAACTTCCCCCAGGGTGTTTTTGCCACCCTTGATCAGATACAAATGGTAATGCAAAATGTCATGTTTCGTGGTTTTAATAAGGTCAGGGTGAAGCAAGCCGGAGTGAACATCCAAAAAATTGTCCCGGGACTGCAGACAGTGAGCATTCGCCTTGACCAGTACTTCACTATTATTCACCCGGAAGTGACCTTCACAATACCTAGCGTGAGGAAATTTATCAACAGCCAATTTATCTTGAGAACAAAAAGAAATATGATGCCGGAATCCTGGAAGAGTCGCCCAATGTTGGAATTAAGAGGTGAAATATGTTGTATAATATAGATCATTGTATAGAACAGAGCTCAATTTAAATGATAATTTGGTCTTATTTTACAGTTTTTTCTTCTTTGGAAGACCTGAAGCTTATATTAAGATCTGCTATATGTTATTCATTTATTTTGTAGAAAAAAGATCATAATAAGAAACTTGCATCACACAGTGTGAATCACTGTTACACAACTCTGCTGTGCCTTTGTACTATTCACTTCTAATTTTACAAATTAAAGCATGGACACTGATTCTTGCGTACAATAAATAAATAAAAAAAAATAGTAATAACTGGGTCTATCAACATTTCCTGCTCTTACATAATAAATAATGGTTGAATAAGTGTGTAATTACATGGAAAATGGTCTGTGCCATGGTGCAATTGCACAGTAATGTAAGAGCAAGAACCATTAGTAATTACAAATTTGTTACACAGTTATTACCATGTTATTACATATCCATTCATGACCTGTAAGGTAACGTGCTCCAAACACATCCTTGTGCTGATTATCCCGTTGCACTGGCTGTCGCAGGTCAGATGGTATGGATGGAGTCTTTGCAGTGCATGCTGTACCTGGCCTCTCCCCTCCTGCGGAGTCTGCATGAGCTGGAGGAAAGACAGATGCACATCTCGGACATCGCCCCTCATGACGTCACGCGTGACCTCATACTGCTCAACCAGCAGAGACTGGCGGAGATGGAGCTGTCCAACCAGCTGGAGAGGAAGAAGGAGGAGCTGAGGATCCTGTCAAAACACCTTGAGGAGGAGAAGAAGAAGACAGAAGCTCTGCTCTGCGCCATGCTCCCCAAGCACGTCGCCAACCAGCTCAAGGAAGGAAAGAGAGTCGAGGCAGGTGAATGCGATTCGACAACTTATCTAAAAACAATGTGAGAAACTGTGATACTGTGATACCAGACAGTGCTTATTTTAATTATTTAATACAGAGGATATAAAGAAATTATATTTATCTTTGTATGCATTTGTAGAAAAAAAGCATGTTGGCAAAGGTCTAGATTTAAGTATGTAATAGATATATTATCATTCTATCTGCATTGTTATTTATATTGCAGATTCTAACCAAGCATTCAAGATAATACTATTTATTCCATTCCTACAGTCCTTATTGTTTGTACCTGTCTTACCTGCGTAATAAGCATATTTAATGATAATTATACAAAAAACATGGTACTGTACATACAAGCAATCCTTGACTTTTGTGTAATGTCTGGCTTGTAGCCTGCAGATGGAACAGGTGTCAGCCCCAGTTTAATACTGAAATGAGATTAGACTGATTTATCCAAACCCTTACACCTAAAGGGAAATGAATAAGCTTCGGGCAATAATGGCAACTTCAAAAGTGCACAGCATCTGAGAAACCTTCATATTTAATGAGGTCCATGAAAGACAAGCTCCTGCTGCTCTCCAGCAAAGGGGCTTGATGTGAAGTCCCAGTGGCCATACCGCAGCTGTGACATCATGGCACCTCTTTGATGAACAGAAAGGAAACTTGGTGTCTGTCTGGACCCTCTAGGGAGTCTTCTCTCCTTGTTTGCTTCTATAGGGAGCTCACATACTTCAAACCCTCTCTCACAGCTGACTCTAGCTCACAACAGATTGGCGTTTCATGTAAAAGAATGGGGGTTGTTTTTACAAAACTTAAAGACCCTGCAACTTCATTACAACCTTTTTTTTCAAATACAGTTGTCTATATATTGGAGGGCAGGACCGATCCCTTCCTATTACTGTGGACTGCCTGTCTGCTTTAATCAAGTGTAGCTCTTTGAGCTTCCAATGACCTCTGCCCATAGAGGGCAGTGGCTACACTACAAATCTGCTTTGATAATGCTATCTTTGATGGGAATATCTATCTTGAAGAACAGTGCATGAACCCTTGGCATATATAGAACCCACCTGTGTACCCTTAAATTAATATAAAGAGCTAGCACAGTTTATCCTGTGTAAACTGTATTTTCTTCAATACTGCAATGGTTCTTTCATGATATGGAAAAGCTTGAGTTCCCAGAGGATGCTTGTTAATTACACAGCGGGTTCCCATTCAGAGGGTCTAGACTTTGTGCAATTCGATTCTCTAGTTCAGGGCGGATTTTAACATGGCTTGCTCTTGCTGTTCTGCAGGTGAGTTTAAAGAGTGCACAGTTCTGTTCAGCGACGTTGTGACGTTTACCGACATCTGCTCCGTGTGTGAACCTATCCAGATTGTGTTCATGCTCAACTCCATGTACCTCAAGTTCGACCGGCTCACCACTGTTCATGATGTCTACAAGGTGATTCTTTAATGTTAGCTATAGTGTTTGCATTCCAATGGGATGTTTTGTATACATTTTATACATGTTAGAATTAGCAGTTGGTGTTAACAGTTATTCCTTTCTTGTACTGCATAAGACCATCTTCTTTTAGGCTAAAACTATGCAGGGCTCCAGCTTTAAAGAGAGTAGTGGGGTTCCAAAAAATATAGCGTTACACGTCCCCCACTTATGGCTACAACTGTTTAAATAACGTACCTGTCATTTTTATTTTCATTGTTAACATCCTGACAACTTTTTACACTTAACTTTAAATGCTATTAAAAAGTTATTTTCAAAATGGCTGCTCTAGTGCACTGATAGTGTCAGGATTATTGCCCACACTGTCAAACAGGTAACACAGCAATAATGACCCATGATATGGTACGGAACAGAAAAGCCAGAGCACTTGTTATGTTTTTTAAATTTTTTTATTGCTCCTGCAGCGATTTAGAGCACAGCGCAAAGCAAAAAAAAATTTTTTAAAACATTTGAACCACGAATAATGCTGCTCTTCAGATTTTGTGCTAGACAATAGTTATGATTTACTGTGTTTTTTGTATTAAAAAGCCTAACACCTTACCTGTTTGCATTGCATTTCCAAGTAATATAACACATGGCAATATTCATATATGGGTTATTTGTTAAGGTGGAAACCATTGGCGATGCTTACATGGTAGTTGGAGGAGTTCCTATACCTGTATTAAGCCATGCAGAACGAGTTGCTAATTTTGCCCTGGGCATGATCATAGCAGCCAGAGAAGTAACAAACCCAGTCACAGGGAACCCCATACAGGTAAGTGTTATCTGGTAATGTTAGGTGTCTCTAACAATAGTGTAATCACATTGTTATTGCACAACCACATGTGTAAGTACAGCATTACAAAATAAATAAACATGATGTTGCATTGTGACAATGTAAACCTTTGTGTATGTTACAGCCCAGCTTGAGACAATCAGTGGAAAGTGTTATCTGATATAAAGCCTCACTCTCAAAGATAATGTGGCAGCATTCATTGATCTGAAATTCTATATGTAAAACTAAATGACAAAAAGGCCTATCATAAACTATAAAAGTACCTATCCAAGTCATTGAGAATGCTTTTATATTTATTTACTGTATAAATATATATATATATTTTAATTATTTGCATTTTTTTAATTTCTATGAATATTTTAAGCACTGCTTAGTTACAGTTGTAGTGCAAAAAGTCTCCCATGTTTTTATATAAGCACACAAAGTTATTTCATTGACGTTGTATGTATTTGAATGGTGTTTGGTTATTGGATGCTATGTATACTTGGACTCACTGTGAACAGCATGTTGATGTAGCTTTCTTCTGTGTCCCCTAGGAAACCTTTGTAAACAAGACAGGCTCTTTATATAATTAAAGATTGGTGTTGGGTTACCAAGGGAATGCGTTCATGTTGCCAGCATAGTCGATACATAGCAGCAGGCCACACTTTGTACAGTTTTGTCCAATTGTAAATCCAATAACACTGCTCAATAATACTATGCACATTGCACCTCAAATCAATATTATTCCAAGCAAGAATCACAGCATTGCACATTTCACTTTCTAGATGGCAGAGAGGTCCTTGCACCTCACCTCCCCCTTCTATACAGACACAGGAAAACATTTCTAAATGTGACTATAGGAACATAATTTTGATATTTTAGTACAGTATTTCATGTTAGATTTCCAAATGTCATTTTTAAAAAATGTATGTCAGTTTTCCGTTAAGTAAATGGTAAACTACATAGCGGTATGTAATTCAATATGTTAACGTAATATTCGTTCAGCAGGTTGCATTCCTTTATGAAGCAAAATTCGTTAATTCTATAGGGTGATCCAAACGTTTGGCCAGTACTGTAGAACAGTACCGTGTGTTCTGTAACTCGTTGGTTAGCATGATTACATCTCTGTTTTGTTTTGTACAGATCAGGGTGGGGTTGCACACTGGTCCAGTCCTGGCGGGAGTGGTGGGTGAGAAGATGCCTCGTTATTGTCTGTTTGGAGACACGGTGAACACGGCCTCGCGAATGGAAAGCCACGGTCTTCCCGACAAAATCCATCTCAGTCCAAGTGCCTATGGGTAAGAATTTACCATTTCATTAAAACACTGTGAAAACAGAACACCTTTCTACAGGGCGGTATTAGGAACAAAAGAGCATAGGAACACACACAGATCTAACCATAAAGAGAGAAAATATCTGTTTAACATATTGCAATATAATTGATATAATTTAATGGTATGTATCATACTGTTCTATACCATGCTATATACACTTTCCTCTCACAAGTATGACTAAAACGCAGGGTGAGTGGAGAGCCACATTTGCTGTCATTTTTAATCAGGTCACAGGTAAAATAAAGTATGAGACTGACTCCTAATAAAGATTTGCCATTGCTTAGATCAACAAAGTCAGTTTAGTAAACAGAAACTTGCTATTCAAAGCAGTTTCTTTTGCATTTTTCTTCCGTAAGCCAACATTTTAAAATAATTTTCTATTACATTCATTTAACATTCATAATGCTTAAGATTTAGTTCATATCCAAAAAATAGAAATTAATGCTGTTCAATATAAAGGTAATTAAAGCTAATACAAAAAAAAGGATGAAATCAGGACAGACATTTTACCAAAAAGTACACGTGATTTATCAAGGTTTATGTCAGCGTAACCACAGGAATTGTTTAGTGTACATTTTGGTACATGCAAGATCCAATTTATGTCAATTGAACCTTGATGTGTATTTCAATGTGACTTTTCATTTATTTTCTCAGGGCTCTTAAAGACAAAGGCTTTGAATGCATTGACCGTGGTGAAATTGAAGTGAAAGGCAAAGGGAAAATGCGCACTTACTTTCTGGCTGGGAATCTAACCGCCACGGACGGCGAGATCATGGGGCGTCCCGTGAGGGAATCTGACTCGGGGCGTGAGTCGGACCAGTCTCTTCATGATTCCAGGATGGACACTCTACAGAGACAGGGTCCTCGAGGTTAGGCTTTGTATGCAGTAAAGTCCACTTTGTACTGTCATCTAATGCACAAAGAGCATTCGCTATGGCTACATAAATCTAAATGGTATTTTTAATTGTTGTTCTTTTCAGAAAGGACTTAATGCCTATTCTTCTTTTGCATATAGGTGTGCAAAGTCCCCAGTCCCAAGATCGCCGCCCTACAGTTGCCATGAAGTATTCCGACAGCCCGACACAACCTCATACCAAGCCTCCCAGTAAAAGCCACCCAAGTATTAAGGGTTTGACAGGTACTTCTCACTTTTGTCTCAAAGTTGTTCTGTTAAAGGAAGTGTAATTGCTGTAAATGTAATCTTTCACCTCTATCTAAATGTATCAAGAGATTAAACCAAATTTGACAGTAGGTAAAGATGGACAGCAGTGTGTTATAGATTTGTTTTCATGTCATTAAAAATCACAAGCTAGCAAGACCATTTTTAAACTGCTATTCTCACTAGAGACAAAAATGAAAGAAAATATGGATTTTAGAAGGACAAGTACATGATTATATGATGCATGATTACATGCCCTGGAAAAGGTAAATATTAATATAGAAAACTGTTTATAAAATTTGTATCCCAGATCCACTAATACAAAACAATACAATAAAAAAATGAATAAACACTAACAAAAGTGTAATAGCTGCATTTGTACAGTGAATGGAGAATTCACTGTAGATATTTGTGGTTTGTTTGGTTTATAACACCTTACTTTGCAGTATGATAATGAGATCAGAATACAAGAGGCAATTGCAGGGCTTTCTAGATACATTTGTAGAGAATGATGAAAAGGATGTTTCAGTTATAATCGCTATATCAGTACCATATACCTGACACGCTTCTGACAGTGGAGTTCCTCACAGTTTACCCAGATCTGATCCTAGTAACTCACTCAAGAGATATGTTTGATTACAGGCAAAACACGAGATTCACAAAGCTACGGAAGCCTCCACAGTGACCAGCAGTCAGGAGACAACCCATATCGGCTTACACAGGCGACAGTGGAACCAGCTGCCAGTGAGCCATCCAGCAGCAGTAAAAGAAACAGGCACACTAAGTCAAATTTCTGTGTGTTACTGTAGCACGTGTACGCAGAGCGAGTCCGAAGAAGGTCAGAGTTACTATAATCTGTTTTTCAAATTCAAAGAAATTGCAATAGCTATTTCCAACATTTGCAGAGTTTATAATTATATAGTATTACATTTGTAGGACAAAGTTACATGAACCTGTTTGTCAGTGAGATTTAACTGCATGAAAGTGCAAGCTGGGGTGGGATTAGTAGGAGTTGTATGCTGATTATGTTTGTACTGTACTGAGAGTAGATAAGACAACATTGTCAACATTTCTGAATTATTTATGAAACATGACGCCATGGGTTGCCAGTGGTTTCAAATGTGTTCCAAACACCATGTACGTGAAACATGGCTATAGATGCTAAAATGTAATGTTATCCTTTTATTCCCAGTGTTATCATATGTTCATTATTATACATCATAAAAACATGTATTATTTGACAAATACACACTCGTATGTAGTACCAAATTGCTTTCCTGAAGTTACATTGTGTATATCAAATTGTATAAAGATTATTACATTTAACAGTAGCTCAGCAACAAAGCTTAGTGATTGTATAATTGTTATGTATTATAATCATTATGTACTACAATTGCACATAATCTGTGCCATGTACATTGCAACAAAATAATTCAAATTATTTAAAGTTTATAGAATAAAATCATTCATGTTCAGTGCTGTATATTGTTATTTGTTACACAAATACAATCTGTTTGACTGTTTTGCTATTAAAGTGCGTCTATTTGTCTGCCTTTCTGTCTATCTATCTGTCTACCTACGTGTCTATCTATCATTGCTGTATCTATACATAATCTAAATAAATAGCAGGATAAAGTGATAATCATTTCCAGCAAAAATAAATATTTACCAGTTTCATCAACTCCTTTGTTGCATGACACTGAGTAAATTATAACAGGTATGTGCACAGTTAAGAGTCTTGAGCCATGCATCCTATACACTGGAAGCCCCAGCAATCAGTAGAGGTAGGTTCAAGTGCTGATAAAGTCTGCATACTCCAGTGCTCTCCAGACACCCCTGTGTCTCCAGGCTATCTTGAGTGAAGAGTTTTTGAGAAACAAACTTCAAGATTAATCACAAAGGGCTCCAACCTGAAGGTAGATCTTGAAGAAGGTACTGCTGCTATGAGGAATAGGGTCCCCAGCATTATAATACAACAGATCGCACTGCTACATGTCCTTTTCTGTGCTGCCGCTTAAATCATTTGAATTCTGATCCTGCAGGTAATTCTGTGAGGCTTGGTGTTCAGAATATAAGGAGTCATACACCGGTAGGAGGAAAGAGACAGATTTTACTTTGGCCCTAGCAAAGGACAATGAACACAAATCAAACCATTTAAAAATCAACATGTCAGTATTACCAGCTTGTGACTGTTTTGCTCATAGATCCAAAGTATTAGTTGGGCAACAAACCATGAGTAGCCTGACGAGGTTGATGACTGTAAGGCATTTTATCTTTAGCTATTGTTAGCTCAGCAAGTCAGTCTCAGTGTTTCATTGCTATCTGATCTTGTACATTTAAGATTTATATGGAGTACTGTGTTGGGTTTTTATCTTTTGAATTGCTGTTTAACATGCTTTTACAATGCTGGGATCTTTGTATTGACTTGATACTCATGTGACTTGTGACTTTCTTGAATCTACATGAAATATATTGATTTCCACTGGTGATACTAGGTCTAGTGCCATTGTCCATGACCACCATAACATCATTTTAACCAAAGACACCTGATCCGCTGTGATGTGAACCCCTAATGTTACTGTCTAAAGAACAGTATCACATTTTACAATAACTGTAAAAATAAAAGTAGTTTACTTTTATAAAACCTTACATCATAGTTACATAAAATAATATAAATATACTTCACAAATGTAGCTTTCACAATAATATAATAACCTACTATATATAATAAAATATATAATATATATGATCTATCTTTTTATATTATTTAAGTGATAACCAGCACCATACTGTATAGTTATCATATCAGTGGTGGACTAACCACAAATGAAACGCTATAACACGACTTTACTGTATTTATGAAAATGTATCCTATAATGTCGGTCAGATACCTGAAACACAATGACATCCCTGTTGTTCACTCTTACTGCATTTTTTTAAATCCTGGCAGCACATACAACGTAACCCTTATATACTGTATATATGAGCAGCTTTTCGAACTTGCATTTATGAACATATTGTTTTAATAATCTTCTGTTCTTGGATGTGTTCTTTGAGAAGGTACTTGGTGGTCTCGTGCTATTCTGGCCCTGAATCCCACCCTCGGCAATAGACGAGCCTTCTTTTGCGCTTTCCTCCAGAGCGCTGTTTTTCTCTCCCAGGTCTCTCTTATCCAGGACATTTCTCAGAGAGAGCTTCTTGTTTGGGACTGGACGGGTTGATGAATTTGATGAAATGGAATATCTTCTTACAGTCATCACTATGTTTTCTGCATTAAAAAAGAAGAAAGACAAAAAATAACTCAAACGCTATTCCATTTAATAAGTTACGTTAGTTTATATATATATATATATATATATATATATATATATATATATATATATATATATATATATATCCCCTTCAGCCACTGCGATGTATACTTGTACCATGTTAAGTTTCTATTTATGTATCTATTTTATAATGCATAATGTCTTTTTCTCTCTCTCTCTCAAAGTTTTGGCAGGGCAGCTTCTTGAGTTCAGAGTTCACACAAACGGTTTTAAAATGTCTAAAAATTTAAATTAAAAAATCGTCACCAAAGGGTATATTCCCAGACAATTGTTGAATCTCACTTACAAAATAATTTCTATGATATATATGTTGGGCAAAAATAATAATTTCATGTATTGGAAAAAAAGTTGATAATGTATATATCCAACTGGGAACTCTAAAACGAATGACATTGTTGTGCACGGTGCTGTACATGTACAACTGTGGCCAAAAGTGTTGCATCACCCTATAGAATTAACTAATTTTGCTTCATAAAGTCGAATGAAACCTGCTGAATAATGTTACATTAACATATTGAATTACATACCGCTTTTTAGTTTTCCATATACTTAACGTAAAAATGACAAAAATGAAAAATCGTGACGTTTCAAAATATTGTACTACTACTTTGGCTTCCTAGACCTTTGCAATATAATTTTATAGTTTCTTGGATTACATGATGTTAAATAAAACATTTAAATTCTGTTCTTTTTTTCTCAATCCTAAAATTCTAGGTGATGCAAAACTTTTGGTGCTAGCTATAGGTCTACCTTTATATTGCCTTTTCAGTACCGGGGCAGAGAAATTTCTTTTTAGGTCTCCTCTGAATTAACATGATGATGATAAAAGGCAGTCGACACAGATGTATCTTCCCCCATTTCTGAGTTTGTTTCCGACTCACGCGAATCTCTTTGTTTTCACATTTGAGTTTTTTCATCTCACTTCGCATTTCCCGTATCACCTGCAGGAGACGTCTGTTGCTGTCCATGGTGCTGAAGTTCCAGTCTGGTAGGTGGTTGAGCGGCTTGTTCGCTACCTGTTGCTGAAAACATAAATCTCGGTTATTTGGTTTTAACATGGTGCGCTCTCAATCACAGTCACTATCTTGTCTGGGATGTTGTATGGGCCCTTTCAACACGTACACAGCAATAGGTTCAGGTGACCGGACATCAAGATAGTGTCAATGATTTATTCATTCAGCCAGGTGTCTTGTTTCAGGAAAACCATTGTTTCATTCAACCCCAGAGACAGATTCAGATAACGAGTGGCATTCATTGAAGAAATGATTAGAATACGGCCCAGTATTTACAGAGTAGTTTGTGCTGACTTTTTGAGTATTTGTAGCGTGGAAACACATTAAAACTTTCCATAAATAAATAAACACATTAATTCATAAACAGGGCTAGGTGTCATATTTTGGATCGCGGCAATGTAAGTGCTTTATTTCCACCCACACCGTTTGAACTTCGTCGGCTCACGACGTAAACAAATTACTTGTCCCCGGTCCCTTAAACGAAGCAAAAGCCTCATTAGTAATCCAAGATTAATTTGTTTGTTTTTTTTTGACAAGAGGGTGTCTACACTGCCTCAGGCAACATGTTTCTGTTTTATATGAGCGCTGTTTGTATGAGTAGAAACTTATACTCATATAAAGCGCAAACACAATGATAGTAAGTCTTGGGGATTTGTCTTACATGAGACCCGAGTTGCACAAATGAGGAAATACACCCATCTCCTGACACCTCTTGTACAGGCATGCAAATTCTGTAGATTTTAATCCCCCTGGCTACACTTTGACTATATACAGTAATACTACAGGGTGCGCTATAAAATCTTTTATATATATTTAAATATATTTATATATATTTACAGTGTCTAGACACACGTTATGTGACCATACCCACTGGTCAGATTTCTAGTCACTACAGCTTGCTCACCACCAAGACACATTTATTGACAACAACCCAATAATTCTTCTGCCACCCTCCTCACAGCAGTACAATTAGGTACACGTAGGACCATGAATGAGATTCTGCATTGCAATTGGTTCCTGGATTTAGATCATTCCTCTGGAACTCATGTTGTGGTCAGGTTCTACAGTATATAGAGCCATTCTTATTATCTGAATATCAGAAGCTTCTTTATTATTCTTAATCCAATAGAACACTCATTAGAGATTCCATTTAAAGATTCCATGCTGAACCCATTATAAACTCCAGCACCCTCTGTTGTCCCATATAAAACTTAAACTCAGAAAAAGTTCCTTTGAAAGGCCAAAGCAAGACTGTGGTGCCATTCATTACATCCAGGAACCCATTTTGTGTAGCTATTTATCCCATGCAGTTGTCATTCCAATGCAGTTGTCTCTATGCATTCAACTCAGGATTGCTGCAGGAACCAATCTTTGCTCTGTTCATTTAATTATTCAATTCTGAATGTTGCAAGTTTGAGGGTAGTGACAAACTACTTTCATATTAATATTTAATAGTAAAAAAAAATTAAAGATTGTGGTTGGAATGATTTATTTGTCTTTTTGCATCAATTAGGTTTCATGTTGTGAATAATTTTGCATTGATAACGTAATCTTATATGAATCAATTTTTCTGCAGTGAATACTGAAAATTAAAAAGAAAAGCCTTTGGAGAATTCTCCTCGGCAACATCTAATCAGTTTTCTCTGCATAAATGTATTACATAGAGAGCCTCCCCAGAGGCCATTTGCAACTGACAGGAACCCCTCCCTTTTTATGCCTATTGTATTTATATGCAATTTCAAGCAATAATATCCTTAAAAACAAACAAATCGCTACACCTCTTTATAAGTCATCATCTTAAAAAAGGAAAACAAGTATCTGCAGGGATTAGGATTTACAAGTGCTTTGTGTGATTAATAATGTAGTTTTGCTGGGGAACATTACCATTTTCTTTTACTCCATGGCTGTCATTTTCATGCAGAAATGAATTTCAAATTAAGTACATGAACCAAGCAGACAATACTAAATTGAATTTTATTAAGGATTTCAATTTTGCATTAATGGGAATTAACTAAATGCAGAGAATAAGATTTGATAAGGACTAACAGGTAAATAGAATAATGTGTTTGCATTTTCTAGTCCAGCTTTTAGATAGTAAATCCCCAAGACTGAAAAAAGAGAAATGAAGTGCCAGGTAGGAGATGTTCAGCTGTTCAGAATTGATGATTGTCTTCTGGGAGAAGCAGGGAAGAGCAAACACAGAAGTAGGCTTCTACCTAAGACAAAATAAAATAATTATGATGCTTATAAAATAATGGTGGAGTCTTTTTAATAGAGATATCCTTTGAACCAATAATACATTATTTAAAAATAATTTATTAAAAAAAAATGTAGGTAAATGCACTAGTTTTTCACCTCTGGAGGCCTGGGTTCAAATGTGTGGATCTGAGACTGAATTGAACTGTTTTTACTTGCTTTCCTTGTACCTCCAGGTCGATATGGAGTAGCTCACATTCCCACTGCTCAGGCGCTATACAGAGAACACTTCATTCTCTAGTCCTGCTAGTCCAGTACCTTTCAGGATCACAGAGGACTGGGGATGGAATTGCTGTTCCGCGTCAATTATGTTAACAGGACAATGGAGACCATTTGAATGCAGTCATTTCAAAACTAAAACCTAAACAGGAACTGCAAAGCAAAGCCTCACTTTCAGATATAGTATGGTGGCTTCAAACAGAATGAAAGATAGGAGATTCAGGATAGCAATGTCATTTTGTATTCGAGAAACCTGCAATGAGACAAAAAGGTTCTTCTGGAGGTTTATAGATGAGAAACAATATTTCAGTGAGGATGATGCTAATGTTAATAAGAGGATATGCAAATCATTTTGTTTTTGTCTTGGTTTATATGCAGAAGGTTTTGTCCAGACATGTGTGCCATAGCATTCTTTCTAAGGGAAATTATTACCAGCCCTTAGTGTATGATTATCACATTCTTGGAGGTGAATGTGGCTTCATTTCTAATTAGTTCTTTTGGAGCTGACCCAGCCAGCAGAGCAAGAGGAGAAATGTTGCTGGTTATCATTATCAACATAGTTAGGCTGAGGAATGGGTAGCGGGAGGGTGAAAGGTACATTGTTTGCAGTGTGACATCTCAGGGCTGCTGGCGTTTACTAGTTTTGCACATCTTGTCATTTATATCTTATAATTGACTGATTATCCATAGTGTTGATTCTGATCTCCCTCTTTGAAGTGACTTGAGCACATTTTATCAAATATATTTTAAAGAGTAATGCACAAGTACACACTCCTTGAAATGTGCATTAGCTCAATAGGGGACAATGTCATTTTAGATATGAAAATGAAACAGTATTCAATTTTCAATAACATCTCCTCCACAGTAACCAAGAAAAAGGGATTGTAAATCTTACTAGAGTGTGACACACTTTTTAAAACCAAGTTTTATAATCTAGCATCATTCCCACTGCTCCTCTTTCCTTGTGTTTTTAATGCAGATATCAAACACATAGCTGGCCATGTAGAGTTTCTTTTGCTGAATTCCCTACTGTTGGGACATTGGGAATATGTTTTCCCTCTTGTTTTCTCTTTCAGCACAGTTTCACTGCTTACTGAAAAGGTGGAGTGTACATTCATGTTGCAGGAAATGCTGCCAGATATTCAATTATGGTAGTGCACAGTCAATTACACAGTGTTAACTACAGCTGTTAATACTAGGTCAGACAATATTAGTTATGGTCGTAAAAGTCAAATAAGACAACTGTGTGGCAATCAAAATAGCCGTCAATCGTAACACCATGTCCATGTAACTTCCTGCCTTTCTTATAATATTTCTTATAATAATTAATATGAAGTTCGTCCTTGCCCCTCTCTCACAAACTGGGTGATATCACACCCATATCCGACTAATATCAAATGCAGGAAAGTTTGTTTAAGCTGACAAATTCATTGTTGTCAAAAAAATATGAAATATGAATTATTCCAGCCGGGTACAACTGTCAAACGCTATTATCCATTGCATTGAACAGTTAAAACATAATTCCATTATGTTGGGATATTCTATTAGACAGCTCTGAAGGGTGCAGTCCTTGTTCTATGAAGTAATTAATATCACTCTGAGTGTCTGTTCAGTCATTTTCATTCCGCAGAGAACTGTCATACTATATTATTATCCTCCTCACGTCAGACATGCAGCAAATACTAATACACTGACCAAGATTCATATGCTGGACTTCAATCTTTCTGGGCAAGTTTTGGATCATCTGGAATCAACCAGCACAGTTATTATTTGCAGCAGCAGGACTAATACCTAATTACCTGTATGGACAATTATATGACAATAAACATTCAATATACTTGTATTACCAGGCTGTTGTGAAAAGAGTCATGCATAAAGTTGATTAAAGCAGAGTGTTTATCCACTGTGATCATTCACTGTAGAGATATTCATAAGCCATCACTACCATTGAACCTTTGGACTTGAAAAAAGCTAGTGATTAGTTATTCATTCCTGGCATCCACCAGGATAAGCCACCTTTATCTCATTTGCTATGGTAAAAACCTTATATTAAAACTGATTTCATTCTGTGTCAATGCAACACTGGTATTGAATTCAGGATCTGTTATCCCGTCTTAAATCAAAACAGTCTTATATTGTTATTTTAGTATGATTTTCATTTGAATGCCTGTTCTGTAATGTAAATTGACAATTATAATCCACTGATAAATCCGATATAAACCTCAGACTTATTGAGCACACAATAATGATAGGGAAGGGTTGGGTGACTTTTGAGAGAAGTTATGCTATAAATCAAAGAGCAATTACAGCACTCAGATGAGCTGCTGATCCACGAGAATTCATTTTCCAGAGGATCATTTTACAAGATGTAGTATAAAAAATACAATTAAAGACTTCTATCTGTAATCTACATGTCTTCTGAAAGACTAGCATTGAGACAAATGCACGACTGGGTCTTGTAACAGTAGTAATTACTATTAGCAAATAACTTTATTTTATAAATATACCATATGCTGTACTCCAAATCTCTAACCACGTACTGGAAATCCAAAGTTAATTTATTAATAAAAAGCATGTGTGCTACCACCAGTGTTAAATACCACTTGACCCTGGGTAAACCACATAGGAGGTTATTTTAGATTATGTCTTTCTTGGGAAGAAACTTGTATTCCTATGGGCAAATACCAATTAAAGCGTCCTTAAGACTATTGATTCAAGTGTGGGAGACATCCCTGGTAAATTAGTAGGTACTTGACCTACTTAGTTCATGACATCACAGCACAATGTCACAGCCTCCCCAGGATATGGAGCAATGAAGGGAACATTCTCCTTGGACATCATCTGATGTATCTAGACATCATAGTCAGCATGCTTTTGGTTTCTATTTCTAATGACCCATAAACACAGGCAGCTTGATGGAAAAACTCTCCATACATAAAGACTTCATAAAAACCTAATTATAGTGAATTTAACTACCATAGACAACCCACCACATTATATTACAGTTTCTTGAAGAGGATTATTTTAAACATAATGAAACAGCCATTTAAGATCTGGTATAGATCTGACCGCAGTCAGACTGTTCCAAAATATTTGAGCTCAAGATCTTGCTGATTTTCAGCAAGTAATAGTGCTATTTACCTTCTGTGTTATGCAAGCAATCAGTACTTTGTTCTGCTGAACTTTATGATAAATTACTAACTAAGAGAATCAATCCATCATTTAGCATCTAAATAATCACCAGCCCCACAGCTTTGGGAATCCAAATGAATAACATTTCTATATAATAAGCAATTAAATGTGCCTAATTTACAACTATACTGTAAACTCAAATTGATGAATCCTAGTGGGTTTTAACTGATGTCGTTATTATTTATTTTAAGCTGTTTATACAAGATAGATCATGCTAAAGAAACTTTGGCGGTTAAATTAAACTAGGAAGGGGAACCGATTCTGCTCTATAATTGATCTGGGCATCCTGTTCGTTAGACATAATAACCCACATGGTTTCATCATGCACTGCCATGGATATCATTATCTTTGTGCAAACTCAAAATAGAGCAACCAACTCAATTAAGCAGTCCAGTCTGGTTATTTTCTTTCATTCCTAGACTTTATATCATTAAAGTGGTTTACAGTCTTCGGATCAGATCATGTGCAATATAATGTATATACAGTATATATATATATATATATATATATATATATATATATATATATATATATATATACACACACACACACACACACACACACACACGTATTCACATCCCTCCTGTATGCAATCTGTCTCAAGGACCAGGCTTTTCATCTTGACATTAGAATCAGATAGGAGGCAGAGTAACCTTTGTCACTGCTAGAAATAACAGGGTCACTCTGTGATTCCTGACAGTTTGTGAAATTGAATGGCAGAACGTCTTTTTAAATCTGCCTGGAATATCTCATCGTGCTAGAGAACTTTTACAGTGCAGAATGCTTTAACTAAAGAAATAAAAGCTTTTACAAGCAGCACCATGCTACAAGAAATATCCCAGCTGGGTTTGGATGCTTAGAGATTGAGCTCTCTGTGTTTATCAGGTAAATCTATTAGCATTGGGTGTCAAAAGCCTAGGGCATTTACCTAAAGTCGCCATGTCCACAAAAGCTAAAAAAAGGCCAGTCTTTCCATGCACCAGAAGGAACTGGAGATAAGAACCCACTACACTCAATAAGCAATGGCTGCCGTGTGTTCATTCAGATTCGGACAAACTACAAAATACAATATGGAGCCTCCAAGATTGGCAAGCATACCGTACGTAGTGAATTCTTCACGGTCTCAGATCTGCAATTTCTGAGGATCAAAGGCAGCAGGAGAAGTACATCTGACATGGATTGCATTAGAACTATTTACCGCGGGCTAAAATATTTACCAAAAGCAGCTTGCCTAAATGAAAATGATTCTCCCAGAAAGAATACCATTCATTCTATTATATGGTGCAGAAATAACACATAATAATAACCAATGACTGGGAAAAATTTTGAGTTTGTACTCCCTGGTAATATTACTGAAGCACCAAAAGGAGACCAAAGAGACAAATAGTGGCTTCGTCAAATATTGCAAGTACTTGAATGAATGTATCTGTTTCTGAAGGATTGGGACTGGAATTTGTAACTGTTATACACTTCAAATCTGACAATGGCCAGTAATGAGATGGTTTACAATTCAGAATTCTTGCTCCTGTGCTGTTTCAGTTGTGAGAACAGAAACCAAATACCTCATTGTGCAGGAGAAATCCCAAGCGAAATACAAGAGAAAGAACAATATTACAACACTAAATGGCCCCTAACTACCATGCAAGGTATTCCCCCCAATATTTGTTACCCCAAGAATGAATATTCCCCTTCCGAATATTTGTACCCCCATTATTTTTTGGTAACAAAGTCATCTTTCTTTGCATATAAGTCTATATCCATGCATTTTCAACTAAAACCTTAATTCTATGACTACTTTTCATAACCCTAACCCTAAACTTAACCTTAAACTTATACCATCGTCCTCTCTGATAGGTCCAGTTTAACCTACAGTACAATAATACATGACAACAGCCTGCAAACATTCTCACATTTAATAGCATTGTACATGCACAATTTACATAAAAATAATAAACAAATGTTTGCTGGTGGGAACCAATATTAGTTCCCCTGGGGGTACAAATATTCTGGGGGAACCAATATTAATTTACAATGGACAAGACCCCCCCTTAAAACCAACATTTCAGTGAAGCCTTATCATTTAAAATAAATAGATCTGACAAAAGAATCTGTGGTACAATGCGCTGAAACAGATTGAATAGGCTTCTTGTTAGACAAAGCTTGGAACACTGCTGGTGATATGCAAGGTCCCCAAATTAGCAGTTACCTGATTGCAGGGCGGCAGAGAACAGGGGATGACTTTAATAAAGCTGCAATTTACAGAAGACTTCCAACTAATCAACACTGAGGGTATTATTATAAAATGTAGGCCTGCTGTGACGAGGATTGATAACTTACATAATTAGCTTTATTATCTCAGTTTTACAAAGAACAGGATTGGAAGGAGTTGCATTCACATTTCTCAAAGTGTGCAACCTGTAATTACAGGCTTTCCACTGTGCTTCTATTATGTAGTGAATATGAGTTCCATATATTCTGACACACACACACACTTATAAGCTAACAGCAGCGAGATTCCGGCTCAAGTAGGGCTGCTCTCAGCGGCTTGCCATAATTATTATTTGTTTTTGTTTTAAGTCCTTGGAAGCAGTCCTTGGTGTCGAGTACTAGATCACAGAGAATGAGGCTAAAGCTCAACAAAATGCAGCCATTCAACAGCAATGACTGAAATCTTCAGATACAGTCTGGTATTGCCACACAGTTATCTTAGCTAGGGTTGCCACACGTCCTTGCTTTTAGGATCGTCAATTGCTAAAACAGATTGAGTGTTTGTGCTCGAGAGAAATGGATGTTAAAATTTAACCCGAACAGCAATTAATTGTATTTATTGTTCAAACAGGATGCTACTAGCTTAATTTTATTAGAACTGCAAAAGGAGGATGCATATCCAATTACAATTGAATTAGGATTTTAAAACAATAACCCAGGATTGTACAATAACATTGTGATTGAATCATGTCACACACTGTAATATCTAGAGACTTATACACTGCAGAACCTTTAGCAAATCTTGTCTTAATTTATATCACTGAAATATATTATACGGCAGTGAATATATACACTTTGAATATGGGGGCACATTGTTTTTTTAAGGACCCTACACCATAAGTTTGAACCATCCCTCTCTTCTCAAAGGTCTCATAGTTGAGTAATAATAAAGTCACATCTTATATTACTGCTACACAGTATAGTGGATGATGGGAATGTATTCACTATGAATTGGGGGGTAGGATTGTAAGGTTTTTATATCAGAGATAGTTTACAGAATCTGTATCTGAAAAAAAAAACTACATGAACCAAAAATATGACAAGAGGAATGATTTCATACAAAACATCATCAAAGGGACTGATTTCAACCACATTTGCAGTATCCTGGTGGTTGGAGGTCATTTGTTACTTGCTTATTAAATGTTTTGGTATCCTTGAATATATGTCCTTCCTTTAAGGCAATTTATATATATATATATATATATATATATATATATATATATATATATATATATATATATATATAAAAAACTTTATATGATGTTTCCACCACTGAAGAATGAAGACGGCAACTCTTGCTTAATTATTCATATTTTATTAAGAACAAGGTAAAAATAAATAAAGCTTATGCTTTTTGACATATTGTGTTCATCAGAGCATGTTATATATATATAAACTATATATATATACATTTAAAAAATACATACATATATACAATTTAAGTGACAGTTATATATATATAAAATACATATATACATGTAACTGCAGTGTACAAAATTGAAGGCATGTGAAAGAAACATTTTTTAAAAGATATACACAAAAAGTTAAAAAAATTAAAACATCATTTATTTTCAGGATGTTTTGGGCCAAAGCCCTTCTTCAGCTGTTTATATATATATGAATGAAGGTTTAAATACAAAGGAATAGTAGATTGTTACATCATTAACAAAGGTAGTAAATGACATCACAAACACATTAATAGATTTAAATATAAATAAGTGAGTGTAGTTACCATGGCATCAGAAGCCTGTAAGTACCTCATGTTAAGCATACCAGAACATTGGGAAGTTGGCTCTTATATAAGCAAGTCGTCCCACAAGTTCTTAGATTCATTTTCTTCTTTATGCTGAATTTGCTAACACCTGTAGTGCAACAATAAAATGCTAATTCATGGCTATACAATTGTGCCACACGGAGGACAGCAAGCTTGTGGTTTCACAATACCTGGTTTATCTGTATAAGTCTTTCATTTGTCTGAAATACAGTGTTGATATTTAAAAGCCCCTGAGCCATCATTTCAGTGCTCAGTTCACATTGTGTATGGCGAGTGTTATCAGATCCTGGATGGCAATGTCATTTTCAATCCAACTTTTTATTTTTTGATCAAGATACAGTGTAGGTTCTACAGCTTTTGCTGCACTGTAATTCAGGGCAGGGATTTGAGAGCGTGTGCTATCTCAAGATGTGTGCGTGCGTGCGTGTGTGTGTGCGTGCATGTGCGTGCGTGTGTGTGTGTGCGTGTTTGTGTGCATGTGCTTGTGCATCACTCTCTGCATTTTAAACATATATATATATTGATAAACAAAAATTCAGCAAGGTCCCAGTTGGCACTTCAGTCGAATCAGTGTTTATACACAAGATGAAAGTGTTATTGTGGGATTTAATTTGTTTTATAATGATTCTTCTGAACATTGTATTATTTATTATTGACAATGCTGCAGTGACGTCACGTTATAATTAATATGTATGACACTGATAATTCTTACACGAACAGGTCCGGGGCTTCCCAAATAATGATAGTACATTAGAAGAAATGTAATAAAACAAAACACCCTGCAATAAACATCAGCAACGTGCAGCAACAAGCACAATAGAAGAAGATTATAGGAAATTACACTTAATTGGACTAATATACATATGCTTTTCAATATTTTACAATGAGAAACATACAAGTTAAATAAAAAGTTATTCAAATGCAGAGTCGGTGTCCACAGTTAACACAAATAACTTAATATTTAAGAGCTATTGGCTGGAGATAAAGCTAAAGAAGATTCTGTCCTCACATTACATTTTCAAGTAATTTTTTATTGTGTCAGTAAATGGATTCAGAGAGAGACTTTAACTCTGCCTAATTGTCTGTCTATCTTATGTGTCTATAATTGTAACAGAAGCCCTTAATAAAATATATAGGTCTATAAAAGGTGTATCAGTGTACTGTATTTGTACAGAATACTATTTATATATATATTGTAAGATAGCAGGGAGAGGGTATGATTGTTTAATACGTTTTGTTAATTGTTGTTGTTTTGTTTAATTATCACCTGCACCTGGCAATGATTGAAAATTAGGTATAAGAGGAAAGCAGCCAGTCTGTTCTGGGCTGCCGTGTGAAGAGCCCGGCTGTATGTCGTATAGTGTGAAAGATACAGGGCAAAAGTTAAACCTGTGTTTGGTTTACGCGTGTTTGTTTAAAAGTGTTGGTATGTTTTGTATGTCAGGTAAACAGCTTAGCTGTCCTGCATGTTAGTCAGGGACCTTCCAAAGTGTTTAGTAAGTGCTCATTAGAGGGCAACAAAATGTGAGTGGTGCAAGTTCTTTTAATATATATATATATATATATATGTGTGTGTGTGTAAATGCTTTTAACTGGATCTGCTTTGTAAAGAATACTAAACTATACACACACACGCACATGCCTTCATTACTATAAGTATTACGAATAACCATTTTTTCCAATGTTTAAATAGCAGGAAACAAGAGCAGTACTGGTAGAACAGCACAATTACCTTGCATTACAATCCGTGACTTACAGTTCTGTCAAAACAGCACCCACGTTTAATAGCGAAGCACTGCACTGTTCTTTTATGTAAAGTCTTAACAGATCAAGAAGAAAGAAGCCGGCGACAGTAAATATCCTTAACAGGAGCCTTCTTTTACAGCTGTCAAATCATTTATTCTGCCTCAACTGCAGGCTGTAAGGATGGATTTATTCATTTTGTCTCTTAGTCACTTGACATCTGTGTGGTATAAATTACCTTTGACCTTTTAAATCCTGCTGGGAATTCACACGCTGGAATGCAGATGTTAAAAGCAAACCACCAAGCTTTTTTTAAAACATTTTTTAAATGAGCGTGCATTTTAATAATGTGTACCCAGGTGTGATTATTAAACAGGTTTAATGTGTTTCTGTGGGTCTTTATTTTCTTCCACTATTAATGCACTTTAGTTTTCTCAATGTATGTAACACCACTTGAGGGCTTAATCCTGTAAATACTACAATACAGTGGAATTCACAATCCACAGGAATACTCACAAACACAAAACTGCTATGCATATGGAGTAGTGGTTAGTGCTCTGGACTCTTGACCGGAGGGTTGTGGGTTCAATCCCCAGTGGGGGACACTGCTGTTGTACCCTTGAGCAAGGTACTTTACCTAGATTGCTCCAGTAAAAACCCAACTGTATAAATGGGGAATTGTATGTAAAAATAATGTGATATCTGTATAATGTAAAATAATGTATAATGTGATATCTTGTAACAATTGTAAGTCGCCCTGGATAAGGGCGTCTTTTAAGAAATAAATAATAATAATAATAATATGCAGTAAAAGTAAGTGGTGACTGCAGTGTCTGTCCTGGTATATGTGGTAGCACGAGGGTACATTTTTACAGTACTGTGTCTGACTGTAACCAGCTGCTAGATTTCCTCACCTTTCATAAGACTCCACAGAACACACACAAGAAAAATTGAACTGAGAATGAGGTTAACGGGGCCTGCTTTTCATCTGCAGTCCTTAAGGCCCTACTTTCATGTACTGTCAGACATGCTGGCTTTTATCGATTATTTATCCAGAGAGAAGTTTAAAAAGAATGGTAATTACGGTTGATATACATAAGCAAACAAGGACAAATGGATATTAATGTTAAACTTTAATGACTAAGCTGTTTCCAGTGCTTTCTTTAGAAGGAAAGATGCCATTCAAAACGTACAGGTGGAAGAGAAGACAAAACACATGCTTTTGATAAATAAAACACATAAAGATAAAGATTTAAACTCTTACAGTAGCTGGTTTCATTGGCATTCTTGTGAAAGATAAGCCCTCAGCTTTAGCGAGGTGAAGTTGTATATTTAAAATTATTTTGTTTCATTCTGCTTTAAGCAGCAGCTTCACGATCCCTATTGAAATGGCAGCTATGCCACTGGACTTTCAAGGAAATTAATGCTTGCAGAGATTTTTTTTACACTGCAAATAACACATCTCAAGCTGAGAACTATCTGAAAGTTGCAGTGTGGCAGTACCCTGGGACTGAGTGATGTTTAGAAAACCATCCAACAGTACAGTTACTGTTCGAGTACCATAACATGCCTCTTCACTTCAACTAAATCTAAATAAACTGCATCTGTGCTTTAAGTTATTTCAATCAGGACCCACGGCTGAATCGTCAGTGAACTGTTTTCAATGAAATGATGAAAAGAGTGAAACAACAGGTAGTGATTAGAAGAGTCAACATGTTTTGTTCCTTCCCAGTTTTATGATTTGTTTGCTTAGTATTTCTCGACTGGGTAATGCTAAAAATTTAATTGACCAGGAGTCTGCCTTTGATCAGCAGTCTTGCAATACTCTCTTATTTGACAAATGAAACATGACTTGAATGCAGAATCCCTTATTGCTTTTCTGTGTTACGAATTGCCACTGAAGTTGCAGAGATTCTGTAAACATCAAAAAATACTAAAAGAGAAAAATAGAGAGATGTTTATAAACCAGTAAGTAGTGACAAATATAACGACAGAACAAAGACTGCTGGAGGGCTTTGCCTTTTTTCCCCCTTGATTTCAGTAATTGCATTTGCCTTAGAATTGAAATTAGCTTCTATAACATGGAATAAAGACAACTGTGCAGAAAGGGGTTTAAACCTTCAATGGGATCACTGGGAGAAGGATGGCCCTGTATTAAACAGAGATTCATGGCTTTACAAGGGCTTTTATACCCGAGTACGTACTGCGTAGCTGAGTGTGGTATCAATTACTTGATAGCTCCCAACACGACTTGGAATGATTCAGCATTCACAGGAGGTTTACCAGCAAGGAATACAGGTTTGTCAGTGGGCATCATTTCCTAAAGGCTGGATGCAATGCAATAAAAATGGAGGGGATATTTTAACATCAGTATGTGCCACATGTGCACATATGTGAGGGAAATGAAAGTGACATGGTGCAACTTTATCCAGCTGTCCTCGTTGATTGTAAAGTATACAGCCAGCCGTTTGCAATAATTCCTATATTCATAATATGATATTGTGGTCCCCTCAGGTAAATATTTCCCAGGGATGTTAAAACATATATAAGATGTAATGCAAACTAAATAAACATGATTACTTAGGCATAGTTGCAATTAAAATTATCACACAAATCCTACGAATTTAAATGGAAAGAAGAAATAAACTGGGTATCATGTCTTTCTCTGTTTTAAAGAGAAAAGCTGCCTTCATTAAAATCCCATTCTTCTTGGTTGAAGGGCAACCTAATTGTGATGGCGGTCTTGGCAGCTTCGTCAACAAGTTGATGCAATTTTTTTTTCCTGACATTATGCTTCTGTGATGAAACAGCCTGGTTCAAAATGAGATTTAAATGAAAATGTAATGTATAAATGGATGAGGAGTATATTGCAAAACAAACTTGGAATGTGAATTGCTGGAGCAGAGCTAGATTCCAGAACATGTAAACCTCTTTGGACGAGGGATGATCCTCTACTTAAAATGAAAAAATGAACTGGGTACTTCTGTGTGTTTAAGAAAGGGCTTTGCAGGCAGGTAGCTGGGCTTTCGGTTTGATATATATTTGCGTACCTAGATGTGTACAATTGCATTGACCAATTTTTGACTTGTCTGCTCCTTGTCTTGTCAAGATCAGCCACTTTATATATCCTGTATGAACTGATTTTAAAGAGCCGCAGAGGTTTTAAGATTTTGCATCTAATGTAACTGGCCTACAAGCGTTATTGCATGTTGGTTCTTCATACCAGCCAGTGTCCAGCACTCCAGTTCTAATGCACTTGTTTTTACAAGTGAGCTTTCACTTACAATACCTCAGGCCCATTATTATAACCCTGATTCTTAACATTTACTTGAGCATTTCACAACATTTGAGTTTTACCCTCAATCTCCTATTTTATGCTGTTATTGTCAGTGATGAAAGGCCCTGCATTTTCTTTTCCAGAACTGCATCCATAGTGTTGCTTTGGGATCTCTGCTCTCACTTAAACTGCTGAATCCAAACTGAATTTAGTCACTGACTTTGTTCTCCTCTCTTGACTTTGAAGTGTAAATCATACTCTGAATCAGAAACCAATTTAAATCTGCCCTGCTCTTTGAAACAGCTTGGGCTAAAGAATCGTGCTTGTAGCTCTAGTACTCAAATATGTGCTTGTATATGTTTTGAAATTGCACAGAGGCTTGTAATCAATCGCTCAGTGGATGGGTTTTATGAAATACATTAGCATGAAGTATTGTTCATGCTGGTTTTTCTTATTGTCATTTATGTAACAGGAAGATTTCTGTTTTTCCAGTAACAAGGTAAAGCACTACTCAATTTAAGTGACAGTGAAATTAATTGAAAAATACAACATGCCACATTTCTATTGAAATCCTCCAACTTTGAATCTGAAGTACAGCATTATCATTATTTTGTTGGCCTGGTGTGTCCTCCACCTGGGATTGAACCCATGACCCTCCGGTCAAGAGTCCAGAGCCCTAACCACTACTCCACACTGCTGCTCGGGTTATGAACCCAGGTGTTTCATCACAGTGTAATTATCTTTGCTTTTCCATCAATGTATCTCACAAAATATAGAATTCCATTACGTATGTACCGCTAACAATTAAACAATGGCAGAGTGTCGTGTTTGTAAAATATCAATTTCCTATAGAAACAGACTGTATGATATACTATGAAAACAAATACAACACATTAAAGTTTGACATTTGACAATAAATAAACTGCATGTTGAGTTCAAAAATTGGCTGTTCATGATCACCATGTGTTACATTGTTTTGGGGAATAACAAATCTATCTGGAAAGTGTATCTCTAATCAACAGCAATAAACAAATACTCTGTGAACATTTTATTTCCAGAACCAAACCAGAAATGAAAAAGACTTTGCTACCCATGTTGTGAATTTCTCAGGAGTGGCGACTTTGACATTGGCGCTTCATTTTGACATGCTTTATTTTGACATGCTTTATTTTGACCAGGGAATCAGATTTTTGTAATCAAGCCAGACTTGGAGTATATTACAATTACAGTTACAATTATACTAAAAAGTAACATAAACACACTACTTACATTAACATGTTTCCTCTATTTATTCTAAATAACCCAGCTATAAATACAGGTATAATACAAAAGCATACTATATAACTTTCATTTTAAGCAAAAAGTGGTTGAAAATACAAGAATAATGATCGTATGACAATTAAAAGCATAATTGAACTGTATTCAATCAATTATATGGTTTAATTACAATCACAAATACAATTACACAGGTGTACATGGTTCATTTACCAATTGCACAATTACAGTTACATTACAATTGCAATTCGTTACGAATTGCACAATTACAGTTGTTAATGACCCCCGGTCTGAATCAAGGCACAACATGAAAAGCTTTACTAACACAGCATGACTTTTAAAAAGTCAGAAATTTAAGCAGATTTCATTTTCACGCAGCTTTGTTTTAAGTTACTCGCTGAAAAGAATCATGATCAGCAAGTCTTTGATGGAAAAGAATGAGCACTTACTTTCATCACGCAACTTTGATGTTGGCTTTTGTTGCTTTATTTAGATGACACATTTGAATCTTTCATACATTTTATTTAGATGACACATTTGAATCTTTCATACATTTTTTTTTTTATTCCTGAAGATTTTTTTAAAAAAGGACCAAGAACACACACATGCTTTTTCTGTTATATTCAGTACAAACAAACTCCCTTTATATAATTCATATTAATGTCACTCTCTGCTTATAATCACCATTATCCCGACCAGAATACAATGGAAGTCAATAGGGACAAGCTCCAACTTTGGTATTATTACACTCCAGGTAATATCATACAATTGATTTCCATTCAACTTAATATCACTTTTGAATATAAAAGCATAAGACTAATGGATTTTAGTATAAGCCCAGTGTAGAAATGTTCCTAATATAAAGTTTGGTTGCACATACTGTAGATGACAGAACACTACAATGTGTATGTCTAGAACTTTTTATTTGTAATTGTTGCCTGTTCATGTATTGTATATGTAGTGAGTAATAGGCTGTTAATGGAATAGACAGTATTGTACAGTAGTAGAGGATTTGAATTCTTGGGGAACTTATGTGATCAAGTCAAATCCCTTTATTGTCACCATTGATACTCAATCACTTTGAAGTGATATTAAAAGGACTGGACTGGACTTCCATGCAGAAACAGGCCCTCCATACATACACACATATACATTGCCTGAATTCCAAAGACGTGGGCTGGAATATTCTTCAAAGTGTTTCTAAGGGAGAGCATGTTCTTTCTCTGTTGTTTCATTGAACAGAATGAGCAAATGTTTTGTTGTCTAATTTCCCTTAAGCTGATATGATAGTAAGGCCCGGTTTCCATCGCACACAGGCACTTCACACAGTTATCTCTATTGTGGTTGTGGCGGGGTGAGCAATTATCTATAATTACGCTGATGTGCTGGCGTTGTCGCCGCACAAATGGAAAGGAAATTAACTGTGTGTCCGGCACAGCTGGGGAAGCGCACATCAGTAGATTTTCATTTCAGAAGCTTCTAAATCTGGTCAAATTGTTCCTGCAAACATGAATACAAATGGGCATTTAACAAAAGACAAGAAAACAGCATTGTGGTGAGAGATGAAACAATGACCTAGATCTTGGAGCAGTTACAATACCTTGGCAAATTAATGTTGTATCTGTTTTAAAGGTTTATCATGTACTGGTTTCTTATAGTTGTTATGATTGAGAGTTGAAAGTAATAGATGGTTTCAACACAGTTTATACAGACTGTTGCCCAGACTGAAATATATATTTGCCAAATTCTGTTAGGCACAATTCTGTTTCTAAGTCTGCATACAGTTGCAATTGCAATATATTTTCTATCCTAATTTGACTGTTCGGTCTTCTGTATCAGGCTGTTTGTTTAATCTTGAAGCAAGGATTGAACAAGTCCCCAGTCTCTGAATTTGAAAGATTTGCTTTAAATTAATTATGTGAATTATTTCAAATGTATTTTGCTCAAAGGAAACAAGGGCGGAATGCAGAAGGTGATAAATTATGGAGCACCCAATGTGTAACAACATAAAGACAAAAAAAAAAAAAAAGCGTAACTTAGCTTCCATTAACATCTTTGGAGATGGCTTGCTCTTGAAGGCAGGAGGAGTCTGGATATTTCAAACTTTTGTTCAGGTGCAAAACAAAGTTGCACATTCCTTAAAAAAGAACATTTTGCATTGGAGCAAAAGCATGAAGAAAGGGGGCACCCCCCCCCCCCCCAGCAAGGAGTCTAACTGGTCTTTGAATGGCTTGATCCATTAATTGTCAAATACCTTAATTGCTTCCTGCAGTATAGACCATCACCGTTAACATCAGCTCTGCCTGATAATAACCTGTGAGGTGACTCCAGGAAGGCAATGTGAAGGACTATGATATCATATAGTATTTGATCTGTTCTTATCTGTCCAAACAAGTAGCTTCTACACACACACTTCAATGAGCAGCAGATGCTCCTTCTCTACAGTTTGCACTCCTGGGAACAATTCCAGTGGTTAGAGCTGAGCTACGCCATGCTGATGAATAGGACGTTTCGTGTGACATGTTTGATGGGAAAATTGCACATTGTCTTTCTAATTGATTACAGTTGGCTTTTCTCCTGCTGCGGTGCCAAACTGGCAATTTAGGATTTTGAATGAACTTCCTACCGGTGTTTTACTGCTGAAACCAATCCATTTAATGATGACTGAAGGCTGCAATGGTCTGGTCTTCAGAGGGGGCTGTAAGGAAACTACATTTTTTGTGTGTGTGTGTGTGTGTGTGTGTGTGTGTGTGTGTGAAGGCATCCGCGCAACAAGGATTTAATCAGAATTTAACACGTTTCCTTCATTGATTCCAATTATCGAAAGTCACACTTTTACAGCTTAACCATTATCATTAAACAGACTAATGAGGCCACTAGTTATTAGCAGAAATTAAGCGGTTACCTAATCTTTGAGAGGGGACTCAGCACTGTTGTGTTCATGGAGGATCTTGGATGGTTCTCAAATGCACACTCAAGTGCTTGTCTTCTATATATTGCCTAAACATGTGTGTGAAGCTAACCCTTGTTTTTCTAGCTTAGTTTCGTTGTGTCAGCAGTGTTCCAACCAAGGTCAGTCAAGTTCCCACACCCCACTCACTTCATTGTTCCTTCCATATCACAGGTAGTAAACATCTTGCCTTCACTGCTTACCTTGCAGCTGTGCTGAGTACTGTATGCTCATAATATGTGTCTAAACCTTCATTAACCTTACAGGTCATTGACTGTTGTATCACATTTATTCACACTAGACAGTATATTGGTTTAACAGGAGTTAAAAGTTTTTTTTAGCATTTACATTAATTTACAATGGAACATGTACTGCCTAAAACCTATCAAAGAAATAACCTTACACTGAGTGCACTGTTCTCTAGTTACACTCCTCCCTGTTGATCTACAGGCACTGATAGTACTCCACATGCAATCTGAATATTTCCCTGTGCAGCTCTGTGAGGCTGGTGAGCAGCTACAGGTGCTTTCTCTGTGCTGGTGAAGTGCTTTGAGGTGAGGAGCTGAAACAGATCATTCATCTTCCTTTTGAATAGTGCTGTCACTGGATCAACACACTGTGAAGAGATTTCAAATGTATTTTTTTTTCTTCTCTATTCTTAACTGTGAATGCCAGTACTCTGACCAACTGGTCCATTTCCAATGCATATGGTTCACTAGAAGTGCTTTTCACGAACCCTGTGTCCATATGTTACTATATATAGTGGTGCTGATAAGTACTGTTCATTTGAACACTATTCCCCTGTTTGACACTACACCAATCTATATGGGTATCACCGTGTACTAGAATGATGGCAAAGACAATGCAAAATATATTGATATTGACAGATACAGCATCACATTCTTTTTTTTCTTTCATGTTGATGAAAATATATTTTATTTATAATATTCTCTCTATGGGTGTGTATAAAAGTTTTTTTCCATCTATCTTGTGTGTTCTGTTGTATACCCTTTTAATAAAAATGTCTAGCTGTATTGAACTTATAGGTGCAAAAACAGGGCAAACAAAACTCAATTATTTGAATGGACAATTTAATAAAATGTATTTAAATGTTATACATACAACTTCAGTACCTTCATTTTTTTATTGACACAGAACTTATTTATATATAAAAAAGAAAATAAAGAATACAGAAGATTTTTTTAAAATATGAATTCTTATTTACACTTAAAATAGTAAATAAAAACAGTCAAATATATGCTATAAAACATTAACTTTCCTTTTTAAATCTCTATGCTGGGATTGTCGGTGTTAAGATACATTACTGTGATGCTATACATTCATAGCGCACACCAAGCTTGGTTACAGTCACTCAGTAGCATGAATCTCGAGGGGGCTGTGCTGGGGGAGGGAGTGCAGACACAGACTTGGCATTGAAACCAGACTGGCATATAGAATTCAGTTACAGAACAGCAGTGTTCTTCAATCTGCAATGGGGTTCTCCTGCTGCCAGCCTGGTAACACTCCTCTCTTCCAGTTGATAAAGGTTTTTGTTTTTCTGATAATACTGTACAGGTGTAACGATCCTCCTCTACTGTGTAAAGGTCACTCTGTCTTGGAGGTTTCTGCAGTGCCTTGCTGGCCTGAGGCAGCTGTTTTACTGATTGCTCGAAAGACGTGATGCCGCTCCAATCCTTGATGCTTTGCTGTGTCCTCCCTGTACACAATCTTAAATGAAAAAGAAACTCAATCAAATGCAGAATAAGAAAACGATTCAGCACCATCAGCCAATCAGCTTCCAGTTCTAGCGGGCTTCTATCACACTGTAGATGCCAGCATCAACTGTCAATCAAATTTAAAGTACTGGCTAATAGGTGCATATAAACTAAGGGGTTGATCTGAGGTTGTGGACGATTGAATATTTTGAATACTAGTATTAAGTCCGGTTTGATGTTATAATGCTATTGATCTTCAAATTGAGATCATCAGGTCATGCTCAAACCACAACCCGATGCAGGAGTCTCTGTGTGTGTGGCAGTCAATCCAGTTATCTACACGCAGGATCTTTTCAGTTAGCAATCTCATTAGGCTTAATTCCACATGAATTCCACAGTAACTCAAGCAACCTGAACTCCATTTACTGAATTCTGATAGAAATTGATTTTGCATCCTGTCCATTTAATCCACATTGAAACAATTCATTCTGATAAAGATGCAATGGAGGGTTTAATATATTGCATGCTATATATTAGTTTCAATGAAATTTAAGCTTTTTACATAAAATCATGCTTAGAGATAATAATCTGACGCAGTGTCAGAAACTGCTAGATAGAAAGAAAGAACACATTATTATTTGACAGCAATACAAAACAGTACAAATAAACGATTTGCAAACAAGGAAATATGACGTACCAGTTTTGGAAACAGTTGCGAGCGACATATTAGATAAAGAGGAGCAGAAGCTGGAAGAGATTGTGCCGTAATGAAGCTAGGAAAAGAACAAAACAAATGAACAGCAGATTGGAAAACAGGAGATTTCAGAGCTCACACGTCAAAGTCAGCAAGCAGCTAAAGTTGTGCAACAATCCGGTCATTCACCTCAGCAAACATTCAAGCAGGTCACCACCAAAAGCTGAATCTGTGAATCTGTCCAAACCACAGTTCAGAAGGACTAGTGGTAAGCAGAATGTCAAGAAATGCAAATGTTCAAGAGGGAAACTCTAAATACTCCTGCAGATAGGATTTGATAGACAGGAAACTCCTTGCAACCATCACCAAAAGTCAAGCAGACAATAGACTAAGGAGGTAAATCTCACGTCAGCTTACAATCAGTGACAGCTACCAATGGTATTGAAGCCAGGTCAAGTTAAACGTCCTTCTCTTCACAGTCAATACCATGCTTTGAGTTTACATCAGGGTTTAGCAATCAATTGGCCTCCCTGCCTATCTCTCAGTGCTCAGGGATGTCAATCAAAACTTCATGGCAGCACCAAGTATACCCAAACCCAAGCCAGTCAAAATGCTGTGATACCTGCTTACTCATTTTATCATCTCCTCCCTTACAGTAACTCTAAGAAGCTGTGTGTCTTGGTTTCCTTGTCCAATGACTAGGCAGACCAGTCTTCATGCAACATCCGCAATTAGGTTCACTGAAACTGGTAGTTGTCCTGAAATCCTATAAGTGAGCAATAAGGGGTACAAGCCAACCTGTTCATTCATGACGGTGGAGAGCTCGCTCAACATGTCCCGATAGTGAGCCTTCATCTCCTCCTGGTATTCCAGCTGATCCTCTTTGATCAGGCGCTCGTTCACTTCCAGAGCATGCCCGCACGCTTCTGCAAATTGTCTGAGACGAGGGGAAGAGATCCATAAGAATCCCTTAGACACTGCAGCCTATGCCTATACATGTATTGTTTTCCTAGATAAGAAACTGGAATCAACGGTTTATAGATTCATAAATACCCCAATATAACAGTATGATCACTTCCACTGAAATGGTGACAAAATCAAGAGAAACCAAACAAGCATTTAACTATGAATCCCATCTCAAGCGTTGCATTTTTGTTCAACAGCTATATTTTCACAAATAAGCGTAATGCTGATTGGTCCAGGTGGTTACAGCTAGCGTATCCATAACTGTAAAGCTTATATCTAGTTTGTGCAACTCACCCCTGTGATCTTTATCAATGTTGCTTCCCTTTAAAGGTGTTATCTTTGATTCTGATTTTTTTTTAGTGCTCTGCACCATCTGGTGGCTGTATATTGCAATCATACAATTGTTTTCTCTTACAGTAAAAATCTCTGTAATATACTGAATTTGGCCCTGTGTGAGGCACTAGCAGTAATATCAAAACACTGGTTACCTGAAAATTTCTTTCAGAAGTTTTACTTGGTTGTCAGGGTACTTTTTCGCATTCTTTTCTTCAAGGAAGGCTCGAGCATACGCCATTGGTCCTGCATTTACCTGAAAGGTAATAATAAAAAAAGTAATCATGGAGCATATGTATATACATATATAACTTTGAGCAGTACTTCAAACATACAAATGCAAAAATGAATACTTCAAGGACTCGAATGACGTTAAATGGGGCTATTAGGGTTATCATGAATCAATAACCCCGGAACACCTTATGTGCAACTTATAAGAGACTTTTACTTTTGTTCAATTCTTTCTTTTGTAGATATTGGCTTGTGTTCTTAACAGTAATCAATCCGAATTTAAAATGTTGTTTTTTCCTTCCTCTTTGTAAACCGATAGCAGCTTGCTTATCTACATAGTGTTGGTTGGTGCTACTGGCTAGGGATAGGGTTAGATCATTATAATGACCCCCTATCCATTTTAAACAGCCTCATTGTTTAATGCAATCACCTTGACACTGACGCTTCCCTGCAGTTTGAGCTGCAGTCTGATCATGTCCACTTCATCCATGTAGCACAGCTGATTGAGCTCAGACACTTTCCTGGACATTTCATCAATTGCCACCTCAATGGGGTTCAGTTCTGCGCTTTGCTGGTCAGTAACCTGGATCCGCTTCTTCACGTAAGGGAAAGAAGAGCTGGCTGCAGTGCAGGGGAACAAAGCATTCGACTTATTATCACTGCTCTTACTTTAATAATTCAGGAGCAGTCGTTTTGTCACACACACACACACACAGAAATGATTTAGAAATAACATTTTGTTTTCTTGTTTTCATACTGACTTCTCATTGCTAGACCCAAGTGAAACACAATGTTCCTACATTATTATTATACTAGTAATAGGATATAGATGCAGCATGTACTTGTTAAGATTGTTCTCCTCTTGCATTGCTCCTCCACATCTCCGTGTTTCTTTCCCGACAGTGTGAATGGAGTTTCAAACACGAAGCGCCTTATGTTGTGATGTCTCTCAAAGTCCGTTCTTTTTTCCTGAAGTTCCTTCTCGTCGAAATACGGAGTCACGTAGGTAACTTGGATGTAGGCATATTTTGAATCCAAATCTTTGGGATTGACCTGCAAACAACCAAAAAAAAAAAGTGATAAAGGATGTTATAACACTGTAGCCCCTTTCATTTCCTGTCCACTATTATTCATATGAGTTCCTTTGTTGTGTCTGTCCTTTGGAAAATGTATGTATACAACCAGCTTAAAATGGTAATGTCAGTGGGACTGTTAGCTATCTACATGTTAATGCAAGTTGTGCAGGGCTCATTAAAAAGTACTAATTAACTGAATGTAACACACCACCTGGGTATCTGGACCCCTATCAATTCACTGAACATTTTGGGCAGGATTGTTACTGTTTATATATTTGTTTATGAGTATGTTACATCATCATATAAGCATAATAAGCACACATATTTTTCTAGGATAACTGATAACAAGAATTGCAGTAAAAACAAAACTGTTGCCAACAGACCTTGTTTGAATCCTGGATCATTTTGACATGTTCTGCTCCGAATTTATCCGAGTAGAGTTTCAGCAACCTCTGAGAGATTTCTGACAGGCCTGTCAGCTTTGGTTCTTTATAAATAAACTCCTTGCTCTCCTCCTCTTCAAAGAATCCCTGTTCAAGAAAGCAAACGTTTGAAAAAAAAAATCTCCTACCTATTGCACTAATGCAAACCGTGATTTACACATCAAATAAACGTGTACTTTATTGATGTGCTTTACAGCCATGTATTTGTTTCTTGTTAGTTGGGATGTTTTGGCAAGAAGGTGAAGGACAATAAAATACAGATTTCTAAACATCACGATAACCAAGAACACTTCAACATTCGAAGCATATTTGAGTATTTATTTTTTGAATGTTGATGGCTTATGCTGCAGATTTTCTGCAGGGACAGTGCAGCATTTCATTATTTGAAAATACTGAAAACTGTAGCAGTGCCCATCCTGGTATATACTGCCACCATGTGGCAAACACGGGTATTGTTTGAAAAAAATAATCTAACACATTCTGAGCATCTTCATTACTGGATTCTTGAGTTTTATAGATTGCTACTGTACAAAGACTGCACAATTAAAATCCTCCAAGTATTCATAGATCTGCAAGATGTGTGCAATTCAAATATTACAATACTTGTATTGTGGGTAGCAGATGAACACATTAGATTATGGCAGTTCAATTAGGTACTGTATTTTAGAAAGATTAGTTACACAGTTTTAATACTTATTCAGAGTAATGGATTAAAATGATTGAACTTGTTCCATTTTGACTATGACATATGTACCTGAGGCCGACACAGGAATGGGTTAACAGAATATGGTGAGAGGGCTGATAATTACAAGGTATTAAATAATACTGGACTACCTTCAAATAAACCTGTACAGGATTATTAACAGGAGAACAAGGAAAAAGTAGTACGTGTTAGGTTTTGGCATCATTAGCACTGTTCTGAATTTTAAATTGTAATTAAATGTTACAGGAATGTATATTGTGTCTAGTTTCACCATACTGTAAATACACAAAAGCCAGCAACAACACTGAGAAACTTGAATACAAGTTTTTTTTTTGCTAAAACAAACAAAAAAAGACTTGTATAACAGGACCTTCTCACAAACATAAAGAATTACATAGCGCACATACAGAAGCACGTTAGGATAGTCATGAAGCAATCAAAGAAAAGATATGCTAGAGAAATGAAAAACTTACCACAGCCTTGAATAAGACAAAAAAGGAAGAAAAGAGCAAATGACTGCATTAAAGAAGCTTCAATTGCAGTATATGTAAAAAAAAATAATTCTGAACCAAAACACAAGCCTCTTCATGCCACACACACACACACACACACACACACGCAAATAATTAAGAATATCCTTACCGAGAAATAGTATGACATACAGAATAACATACAGATGCAGTAGAATAACCACATCCCTGCCAAACTTCAATTCAAATAAACAAACGTTTATTCACAAAAACACACACAATCAAACACACACAGACATGATTAGTATTAGTTTTATTCATTTATGTTTTTCTAGGAGGCTTTGTGAAAACCAAGAAGAAGAAGAAGAAGAAGAAGGAGGGGAAAAGTTTAATCACATATTTGGCAAATACATTTTACTGGAATGTTTTAATAGAAGTAGAAAATATTTAAATAGTGGAGCATAACTTAAACAGTCAGCCTGTACACAAACGTAGGACACTTACAGTAGATTCATAGTTTTTATATATGAGAAGCACCATACCTGTCCATAAAAGGCAACGCGGTAGTATCTGCCAAACAGACGCTTCTCTGAATTCACAACCTCAGTGACTTTGAGGTATGATCGGTGGATGTCGTAGTACAGTTCTGACAGTCTCTGTAAATTGAAGAGGACACAAACACTTCCATAGCAGTGGCGAGAGAGCAACAAAAGCTATTCCTACTTTTGCAACATTGCAAAAAATACTAGATTTTTCACATTTTAAATCATCATGTATATGAAATATACTGCGTACACTGAAGTTTGTCAGATTTCAATACTTCTTATCCTTTGTATGGAAATTATTCAGTGCATAGAACACTGCAGCACAATTCCAAAGTAAAAAACAAAAGAAAACTTTGCAGAGTTTGTGCAGTTTGCTATGCAGTTCTTTTGCTAACCACAGTGAAACGATTAGGTGACCTATATTATCCGGCTCTAAGGCACTGAGAGCCAGGAGCTCCTGTAGTTAAATTCCAGCTCTGCCTCGGTCTCACTCGGCTGCAGTAATACAAGGTTCTTGAAAGCACTTACTTTGAAGTCTCGTCTCTTCTCAAACACCGCAATGACAGGCTTGTTCACATCAGCGATGAGCTCGTGTCGTTCTGCTTTCCACAGGTAATCCCCACACAGCTCCAGCTGCTCCACCAGAGTGTCCTGCAGGGCAGCAAGCAGAGTCAGGCCACGCTGCCACAGCTAATGTCAACACTGCATTTCATCTTCAAGCTATTCCAGGTTTCTTTCATTGATAACTACAGTCCAGTGAGCGGCACACAAGCTCTCTGTACAACATACTGTGTGACCCTTCATCGAGTGCAAAGGGAAAAGAAACAATACGGTTTTATATCAGAATCTGAACCTGTGTTTTGGGTTGTATCTGAAAAAGAATCGAATTCTAATAAGAAGGAGTGAATACTGAAAGTGAACTCACACGACAATGAGTGGAATGCCTGCCCTAGACATGCATTACCTCTGTATATGGAGTGTCCTGGATCCCTGTGTCCTCCTTCATGGCCCCTTCCTCTTTCACATTGGGGGTTATACACAGAAACGCAGCCCAGCCCATTATGAAGGAAGCTGAATCAAGAAACAGTGTCTAGTACATGCACATACTGTATCACCCTTCGAAATACAATAGAAAGTGGACTATATTGTTGGTTTAGCAAGACGTACGGTCAGTGCACCCCATATTTATCTGAGGAGAATGACCCTACAGTGAGCTAAAATAAACATTTAACATCAGATGCTGTTTAGTGTGTTAATGATCTTTCATCTTGGGATGGCTAACACAAGCAGTGTTGCCATATGGCTTCATGTACAATAGGTCAGTGTGGGACAGTTTAGGTTTTTCAACGCACATTGCAATGCATTTTGGTACACTGTACCTTTCTCAGGAACCTTTCACAGCAGAACGACACTTACCAGAATGCATTGGGTGTGAACTGAAAAGCCTGTCACAAACTGTCCTAGTGTACATGCAGTCATATGGTAATCCTAACCACAAGTAAACCAGAGTTTAAACTCAGAATGAATCCCATCTGAATTATACACTACATGCTATTCTCCAGTGCTTCTCAGCATGGCTTGCTGGCTAGCTGTATCTACTACATCAACTACACAACACTTAGTGCAGAGAGATAGGAATTGCGTGATATTTCACCATGGTGCATACGAACTTAGGACAATCTGCAAATGATCAAATCTGTGTGTGTTCTCATCTTGGGAATGCATGCATGATGCAAACTGGCTACAGATGCAACACACTACTTACTATACAGATAGTGTTTGTTTATGAATACAATAAACAAATGCTCTGCTTTTTTATGAATAGAACCCTGGGAATAAAAGAATCTCCCCAGATATGTGCATGAACATAGTCAGCATGGGAGGCATCCTGTATAAAGTGGTGCAGTTTGAAAAGTAATCAATGCATTGCATGCTTACAGTCCATTTCACTTCACCTAAATACAAACACTAGCTATATAATAAAAAGGTGATTTTATAGCAAAAACAAGGTTTTTCAAGCGATTGTAACACAAATTTTCTAACAGACACTGCATTGTGCATTTTTTCAATGGAATACTGCATCTTGTAGGTTTGTTAAGCTCGACATTATTACACGGTATTAAAACACTCACATTCTCCATCTCGAGAGGTTAGTAACTGGTTATAGTTAATAAGATTTGCATCCTCTGTGAACACATTCGAGTTCCGAGCCTTTTCTGCTTTCCAGTAACCTGTGTTGAGGTAGGAGTTCAACATTTTACTGAATGTGCTTGAGAGAAGCTAGAACATGCTGTTAACTATGTACATGATATGAAGAAGCATGCTGACATGGGGAAAAAATGTATGTTGTTCTTTAAAAAAGTAACATTACTATATACAATTGGTCTGCATCACAAAACGCTGCATACCTTTCTCACACCTGTAAAAAATGCATTACAAGAGTGTGCCCCTGTTTTCCTGGGAGTGGATGAGGCCCCTTGGTCACATATCCATTAAGAATGTGTATTTATACAGTAGTAAGTTCTTAAAGGTAATCACCCAATGATGTAGCCTTTTGACAACCATGGTATATGTTACTGTCAAGATAGCAATTGTTTACAACATCACTTCTAAGGAACATAACTGACTTAATCTTACTAGCACATCTGCTTATTGATTGCAATCCTTACCTCTCCTTTTCAAGTATTCTGCGATGAGAGCAGCGATATGGATGTAACACATTGCAGCCTATGAAATAATAATACAAACAATTAGAGATCCATTGGGGTCTATTTCACTGGAACTCTGTTAGCCTCTGGGTTGAATTTTAAGGATTGAAACACCTCCTTAAGTCTCTTTAAGAACCTGCTGGAGGGTTCCCTCAGGGGGATCTACTGATTCATCTACTTTTTAAACATTAATAAATACATAAAGAAGTGGGATGAGGGCTGCAGAGAATCAGGTTTATACATTAACACCTGCCACTGTTTAGGGCTGTTTTAATTAGATTACATAGATCCATCTATTCTACAGCTGTTACCTAACTGCAGTTACCCATATTAAAGCTGAGCTGATATAACAATTGCAATAATGCTGTATCTTATTTTATCAATGCTTATCAAATATTTAAATTGATCTCAATCCTGGAAGTGCTTTTTGTTTTAACCTTTTCTTACAAAATATATACACAGGACAGGCTTATTGAGCATGTTACCTAGGATTATCAAAGACTATCAAACGTCTCTACCTGCACTGAACAAGCAGTGAAGATTGGATCCCCATAGTAACACCAAGACCTTGACCAGTATACCCATTTTCAGTCAGTAAACACGAAGAAGACTAACAACATTGCGTGCAGTGTCTCAAGCTGAGTTTTTTGCTCATAAGACCAAATTACTGCTCTTATTTATGTAATCAGCCTGTCATTGCATTTCAGTTGTATTCAGTAATATATGAAGATACAAAAACGAAGAAAAACAACCATAACCTCTGGATCCACCATTCGAATAAGTGGCTGTACAGTTGGAAAGTGGTAGAAGTGGTCACACAGGAGTGGAGCTGGAATATCTGCCATACTCCGCAGTCCGCACCATCTGCCCTGCTGCTCAGCAAGCCTACCTCTGAGAGATCTCCGTTTCGGACGTGGATCTTTGCCATGCTCTCCAGCCAAGTCCTCCGGAGCTCAGGAGTGCTGGCATACGAATTCGCTAAGCTGTACTGCAGGTCAACCAGCATCTCAGGGTCCTTCTCGTGCTCCTTCATCTGGGATGTAGCCATCAGCACGGTTCTTATTCGCTTGGTTAGGTCCTTCACCTCTGCCGGAAACGAGGTGCTCTGAGACACAAAAGCAGTGCCTGTATAATCAGCTACACTGGTACAATATTTTGAAATATCTGACTGGGTGTTTTAGAAAATCGTCCCCTTTAATGATAGCCTGAACATACTGTTGCTGTATTATGGGTCTAAAATAAAGAAATAAGTGAAGTACATCAAGCTCTCTATCTTTCACCGAATACATAATTCATGATTGAAGTACATGTAAAGTAAGAAACATTGCAGTACTAAAATAAATATTAAACAACTCTATGGCTAATGTTTCAACAAAATTTATATTTTTTTTTATAGAATTTGATAATATAGATATATACATATACCACCATGGAAAGCTTAATAGCTCTGGATGTATAATACAGTAAGAGATGAAATCAGGTAGTAATTAAGGGTTGACGTCTCAGGGAAGAAGGTGTAAAACCCATTTACAAACTCTTACTTTCAGAGGTGCATCTACGTTTGCGAAGTTATTGATGATGGCGAGAGACTGCTGGAAGCGTGATCCCCCGATCCCTGCGTCGGCTATCAGCTGGCTCACGGCTTTGATAAGCTGTGAGGGGAGTGAGAAGACAAGCACAGGAGAGATATTACTGTTTGCCTGTCAAAGACACAACAGGGATCACTAGATAACGCCACTGGATTGCGTGTGAAATTCAACCCTGGCCTCAGACAGAGAGATAAACATCATTAGACTGCCAGCTCTTAAAAAGAATCAACTTTAACTGCACTATTCATAGATCAATCAGATTACTGTGGGTGATGCTTTGTAAAGAGAAGTGTATTTTAGAGGAATACTTTAACTTTGAATGCATAAAGACATAGAAATAACCACTCAGGGGTGTACTGGGGGGATGGGGGGGGGTGCTGTATTAGTCATTTCTTCCTCCAGAAAACAGTGTCTTTGTTCATTTGCAAATATTTGATAAGGAGTAACAATTTAACCCAGCACTCCCTTAATGGTCATTTTTATACTGACTTCATTATAGAAATGTCGCCTAGCTTTGGTTTGATCAGAGACTGACCCAAAAGTAAAATATGCTGGTGATTTTAAATATCCAAGAGTGTAGAAATAGTTATTAATGGTGATTAATAACACATACTGGGCCATATTATCAAACCGTTTACTCAGATTTAATTTGAAAGAGGTAAAACGTTGGTTCATTTTTTAAAACAAGAACAAAACAACTAAGCAATAGTTGTTTTGATCCATGTTCTCAAACAACATTGATTGAATAGGCTGATGCAGGACAGCTGCTTATGGACAGAATATGACTGGCATGTGTAGGCCTTTCACCTCTATTGTCACCTGTTCAAACACATGGAATCAGCACTAATGGAGCTCTCAGAGAACCCAGACAATGGAAGGCATGGAGACTGCACTGGCCTCTCACCCCCTTAGCATGAGGCTTTTCGAGGTCGCAGCTGGCTGCCTGTGCTGAACCTCTGGGGATCAATATAGGACTTCAGTCCCCTGTGCCATCTATCCAGCACCAGAAAACACAAATGAAAGTGTTGCAAACACTGTGCACAACATGTATTCAAATAAGGCATGTCCCTGCTTTGAGATAAATGTTTATGCCATAGCCTGAGCACCCAACGGCTCTTAGCCAAGGATTCTTGTTGAATTCTTGTAAGCACTAACCTGCAGGTGAGACCTCACAATGGACTTCCCTTTGGTGAATTCAAAGTTCTTCCTCATGAAGAAGTACAGTAGAGCCGAGGCCTCTGTTTGTGTTGAGCAGGACCTGTGGTTGCAGCACTTCAGGATCTCGTAGCACAAAGATCCACAGAGATCCGCCTTGCCTTGGAAGAAGGCTGAGGGGAACTGAAGAATACAAAGCAGGACAAACACTGAATTACAAGTTAGAGCAGTTTAATTAGGGTGCTCAGGTTAGGTAGACGAAGAATGAGGTGCTACAGTTCTGAGCATTCTGGACACACACATTGCAAGGAAAGAGGTAGAAATGCAAAATGAATATTTAGGTGTTGCAAATGAAGGGCTGGATTTTCACTAGCCAGAGTTGGTACAACAGAGACATCTAGTGGTGGCTTTTAGTATTACATGGGTACAATGACATCCTCTTTTTTAATGTGCATCTTTTTTGTCTATTCAGATATCTTTAACAGGTACATCATGTACATCAAGTGAAGGTACGCACCTTGTGAATGAATAATCTCAATGCTGCGAAGACATGTTTAAGAGCTGCTGTCGACTGATTAATTTGGAGGAACAGAAGGTAGGTGTCAAAGACTTTTCTCATCAGCGGATTCTGGCCGTCATCCTGCTGCAGTTGTTTCTAAAGGGAGAACATGCAGAAAGTGAACTGGAAAGAAGGGCAGCCTTCAGTACACTAGAATATAAAATACAGTAGAAACAGGTTTGTGTTAGATCATGTTTATACCTTTAAGACCGGCGATATTAGGCTCTATAAAGGTCAAGCTTTCAATGGTAATTAACCCTACGTTAAACCATGTCACTACATACTGTATTGGTAACTTCAAAAGTGCACAAAATGTGAGGGTCACCTCATTATTTGTTTCAGCTACAGGATCTACCCTTGGAAAATACACAAATCAGTGTAAAAGCATGATTATGGCTCATTTTAAAAACAGCTACTTTACCATGAATTACCTGCATTCGATAGCCCTTCCTTAGCCCACTCTCAGTTTTATTCCACGTACCTTGTGGTGCTGAGTGAAGAGACCTAGTATATCCAGGACTGTAAGGCACACTTCGGTTGCAACATTTGCCTCCATGTCTGTAGGGTTTAAGGTGTCTGTTTCAGCGACGTTGCCATCTGCACAAAACAAACACACCAGGCACGGCATTACACAGCGTTTTAAAGGAGGGTATCCACGCAGCAGCTGGGGACAGATTCGGCTCATTTCAGTTTACATGGTTTATTAATTCTGTTGTGATCTCCATTCCCCTGTCCTGTGTTTAAACATCCAAGTACAGTACTATGTGAGCATTAAATAGTGCTTGTTAGATGCAGTTCAACTCTTTGTTATTAAAAACCTGGCCATGTAACAGAGATGAAAACACATCTCTGTGTATACAAACCAATCAACCCTCGGCTGGATATTTTGATACTCTCACCCGTTTGTTTTCTGTAAAACATCCTGATTAATTTATTTCTACTTTTTAATACATACTGTGCAAAAGTTTATTTATATTTTGGTGTTTTAATCTTTTATTTCTAAGCAACTTTACTGTTTTGTCATTTGGTTGGAGATACTAAAAGTTGCTAAAAACCCATAATAGTTGTTATGAATACAGCTCTGGACTTAGGACTGCATTCACAAGACTTTAAGGACTGTTTTGAGGAATCTTTTTGTGTTTAACAAAAAACAATGCTTTGAGTTCTGATAATTTCTAACCCTCTCCAAAATAGCTGAAGGTGATTTAATGCAAATTGATTTAATTAATAAAAAATGGACTTGAAAAATTAACAAACAGTCCTCAAAACAGATCCTTGGGGTATTCCATTCAGGGATCTAAAACGTACTGGATCCTGCATTTGCACTGTCAATCATTTGTAACAGCTTGGGGTTTGACAGAGCGTTCTTTCCACGTATTATCGGCATGGTCATTGAGCGACAGTGTCTGTGGCCATCCTGACTCGAGTGCATCCTGAAAAAACAAACACAGAAACAGGAACTCATGTCAGAACTGGCGTCATTTGTGTGAAATGCAACTAAATGCAAACTAAGGGTAGTTTGTCATTATCAGTCAAAAATATTACCTTCCAGGAGTGCTTATCAAGGCTGGATATCTTTTAGTTCTTGTCTAGTATTTCAGTTATATGCAGATACTGTATTGCAAAGACAACACTTGAGGTGGACAGTTACATGCTTCAAGTTCCAGGATGCAGCTGTTTATCCATATTGTACTTGAAATATTTGCATATCCTGAATTAAAAGCAAAGAACTAAAGGATCCTTAATGGCAACTTCATTAAATGAATTGTATTTTCAAGGCTCAATGACTTAAATGGAGTATTTATTCAACAATTATCTTATACAGTTAAAAAGTTAAACAGTGTCATTTACTTTGTTGATTTGAATTTCAATACAGGCTTTTTTAAGGCTTTCAGTTAAAAGTGTATTTCAAACCCCATCACTGTTTAATTAAAATTCCAGTAGCACAAATCGAACAATGGAGGACTTAACAGTGTAGATTTCTTGTATTGGCTGCTTTCCGTTAGTAACAGAGTTATTGCTTAGGTTGTTATTAGCTTACAATCAGCTAATTAACCAACACAGCTGTTATATATCTGACCCACATTTCTATTTAGCTACAGTATGTATTTTCAAAGCTTAAACTCAGAGGTGGATAAGTTTACCATTGTGAGAGGAGACCAGGAGCTTGAGCTGAGGAACTAGACCCTTTGAGAGTGCCATTGTTCTGGGTGGCCTGTGCGAGCTTAACAGCCGCAGCTAGCTTCCTGTTTACATTAAACAAAACCAAAATAAAAATTCCAGGTAGATGTTATAATATAAAATTACTGTTATTGTATGACTACTGTTTGCTGTGTGTGACAGGAAGCCAAGCAGGGGAAGGTAAGCAGAGTTAGAAGCAGAGTTAGGTTTCTCAGCGAGTATGTTTAGTAGTGTTTAGGTTTCTCAGCGAGTATGTTTAGTACTGAAGTTTAATCATGAAACGCTGCTTGTGTTTGATGAGCCTCTTTTTTATTATTTCAGAAGGATTTTGACCTCTTAATGCTTTATTCTTGCTGTGTAAAATAAGTTACCCTTCACTGTTTTCATGTACATTACATAATTTATTTTACTGCTTTTTTTTTTTTTTTACTATTTATCATTTGTGACAATCTTTCTATTTGAACCTCTATCCTCTCCATTTTACATAAGTCTGACTTCTTATAAGCCATGCTGAGTCTGTCCTGTACAACAGTGATTTCAGGTGTAATAGCCTTCCATTGAACCTCTTACAGAATGTCTAGGTCATCATTGAGCTTCATGGAATCTTTAAATGGGATGAGTGTCTGAGTGTGTGAAAGGGGAGGTGGTGTATCAACATACTGCTTTTAAGTTTAACCTCATTTAAATGTTTTAGTTATTAAGTGTTACATTTCTGTGAAAGGTCAGAATCCATGGCTACCATGATGGCTGAATGATAATGGCTATAACGGTCAATGCATGACGTGGTTCCATATTTGAAGTATAAACAGCATAAACATCCAGACACTTGCAGGAAAGTTAAAACTACTTGTATTAGTTCAACCATTTGGCTTTGCATTGTGAAAGCTCTGCTAAGCAAGGAGAAAGCAGAGTTTGCAGGGATTGTAGCAGGGTGCTAATTGACTTGATCAGGGTGGTATCAGTAGTCACAGTGTCTGCAGCTCTGTCTGTGGACAGACTACAACTTAGTGCTCTTGGATTCATGGCCACGTGATGTCACAGCTGATGTAGTCAATTGTCAGGAAAAGGTGAAAAGGAGAGAGGCATCTCAGCTAACAAAAACATGTTAATATGTAGAGAATACATGACAGAAATACACAGTACGCAGCACACAGAATAACAAGTCATTTAACATCACACAACGTTAGAAAGATCATACATAAGTGAGTATTCTGCATGGACTCTCCGGATACAGTACAGGCAAATGTTGTTAATGTATGCACTTTAATCCTCACAGACTGTGTGTTAAGTGCATGTAGGAAACATTACTAAACAGTGTAAACTGCTTTACATGCACAGTACTTAATGTACCATCCCTGTAAAATGCATTCAGAAAAAAAATACTTTTAAGAGAATTTCAAGATTGTGTTCTTAAACTTCCATAGATTGCTGTAGCTCAATGCACAGCATACTGTATCAGTGTTGAAGACAGTGGATACCCTTTTGTATTTCTGCCAGCAATGTTATAAAAGCCCCTGAAAATATATTTCATCACATTTTGTTTAATTAAATGGCACCATATGGATTTTTAAAATTATTCTTCTTATTACAGATGGCACCATATGGAGTAACATTGGTAGACCAGGCAAGACAGAACTAAAAAAAAAAAAAAAAATCCATATAAAGTGAAATTTTCAAAGTTTCTTTCCATTTGCTTTTAAGTAAGAGCGGCATTATTACAAGCAGGTAATGACAGGTTTAGGCACCATCATTTTATTAAAATGTTCATCCATTTTTAATTCACCACTTCGGGACATCAGTTTCCATGGCGATGGATGGAGGCTTGTCTTCCAGTAAGTGAAAGTCCTTCTTTAGCTTTGATTCCTGCTCTGTTCTGAGCAGTTCCAGTTCTTAGTAATTTAACAAATTGAAATTCCGAAATGAATAATATATTCAGTATTGTTTTTAAAAAAATATATTATGCAGTCGTTTACAAGCATACTGTGCTGTGCGGTAAGCCTCAACACATCATTTGCACTTGCTTGTACAATGCAGAAGCATGTTTATGAACAGCTGGTATGGCAGGTGACTGTCACACAGTAAAGATGTGTCTCAGGGGCCAGTTCTTGAACCTCAGCTCTGAGAGGCTTGAACGCACGGTCTGAAGGAATAGGGTACCTCTGTGTTCCAAAGAGCAGGAAGAATGACTGTCAGACAGTCCCCAAGGATGCAACTTCACTAACCACTCACATGATGCTTTTGACAGAGAATACAGGGGACACCACTGTGCAAGGTTTAAAGGACTGACATAAAACAGTGACTTTACAACACCATGACCTATTAGTCTGTTACATTGGGTACTGTAGCTACAAATGACAATTTCTGTCAGTGAAGTCTTGGTATAATAGCTTTGTTTTTAGAAACAAAACAGGACATGCATATTATTTAACAATGTCACGTTAGCATAAAAACCCCTTTATCTATTTATCCTTTGGAATGCATTATGTCTGTGTGTGGTGGTCACTCCAAACCACAAAGCATTCCATCTGTCACACATTATGAATGGACTGCACTGATTGGACATGCCAATAGTTTGATACTGGCTGCATGCAGAATATCTTACTTTATACAGGAAGCTGATGTATTCAGAAGAAAGCAGTCAAATGCAGTTACATTTTTTGTTGCATGAATGAATGGAATAAAACACACACACACACACACACACAAATAAAAACAGGGTTTATTTTAATGATCTAAACAACAGCCAAAGCCTGTCTGAATCCTGCTGGTGTTTTCCACCAAGGGTGAACTATTAACATTACTAAATACAGTAAAAATGCAGCGCTAAGAGGGCTGCAATAGTGAAGGGTTACAAGTTTGAGTGCTGAGATCCTCTCCTGTTTAGATCATTAAAATCATGATGTTGGTATCTAGTACAAACATATTAGACATTAAAATAACAATCATATCTCTAATAATATTAAAAAGTTATACAATATGAAACAAACACATACCTTGCAATATGTCTCTTCCCCAAAAAGCGAAAGTGCTGGAGACATAATCTGAAGGCAAATCAAACACATTTAGCTCTCACGTTGGTTTACTCGAAGCTTTATTGCTGTATTACAAGGATGGGGTTAACTTGTCTGAAGGAGCTGTAAAAACTGCACAGTGATTAAAGAAATACCTTTTCTTCCAAAGGCTTTTGTCCTGGATGCTTTAATCATTGAGAGCCAGCACAGGTGAAATAAGAGTACAGTACATGGGAAAGACTGAGAACTGAGCCAATAATAAAAGACGTAGCACTACATTTTCAACCTTTAAAGCGAATTTGATTTGAATTATGAATTATTTTTTTACACTGCATCAGTTTACTGAATATTCCTTTGAATTTGACCTTCACTAATGGCTTACAGGTAAATGCAGTTTAACCAATTACAAAGCATTTTCATAAACTCTCCTTCAGTCTTTCTGTAAAAGTCTGTATTAGTCTGGAAGCACCTGCTCATTAATATTCACTGCCACTGCCGTTCCTTGCTTTATGGGGATTTTCTTTTATTAGGCTTATGAAGATTTGTATCTTAAATCAGTAGACAGCTGGATTACTAATGAGAGCTGAAACCGGAACATAATTACTTTGAGCAGAGCTTAATACAAAATGATCTATGAAGTGAATTCCAAATATCAGGCATGACCAAGCTTTTGTTTTACTGCTTACTAAAAGGAATTGAAGGACGTATAACACCTGAAATCTATAAATAAACAATACAGTTTTAATTTAGGGGCTCCCACATGCACTTCACATGTTTCGTACTTGTTCTGTAACATTAAAAGCAAATTCACAGGAAACGTGTCCCAGAAATAGGTACTTACTCTAAAATGTTGAAGAAGTCTGAAATCTCTTGGTGAACAGCTCTCTGCCAATAAGAGACTATCACATCTGCAAAACAGGGGACGTCTTTTAGAATACAGTATATTGCAGGAACACTAGTCAGTTCTTTATGACTTTGTTAGTACCCCAACCCTTAGGTTAATTATTCTCGAATGAATCCATTCATAGCCTTTACAACCCCATATAAAACAATGCACCTTAGTAAATTAAAGTGTTTTGGGTTTTACTATCGAAATTAGTATTAAAGAACACCCGTATGGGACGGCCCATCAAAAGTGATGCATTCCTGTACATATAGTTTCCATGGTTAAAATATCTGTATACAAAGACCAACAGTCCCTCGAATGGCTGCTATAAGATGGTTTACAATTATTATTCTCTGTGTTGAAATCTGCAGTGCCTGAAGCCAAAGCCAATATATCAGGGGTCTATTTGGCAGACAAGAGACCAGGAACACCAGACCCAGATTCATGTATTAAATACATACAGATTCGTTATTAACATATGTAGACACCAGTGTAACATGTATGTTGGCTAATCCAGATGTCTGTAAGGACTATGCATGATCCTGTAGTAATAAAAGTATTGTGGATTGCCTGTAAACCTGTGTGTGGATCTCTTCATTCTCTATCCCAATAGCTAAGCAGCGCTCTTTTGCCAAACTGCAATCCCACAACCCCAAATGAGGAGATCCTTTACCCTCAGAGATCGTCTTCATTATGTGAAGGAAGCACATGAGAAGGCTTCTTGTTTCTGCTTGGTCCAGCTTGTCAAAGCGAAGAGCTGATCCAATCAGTGACAACGGCCTGGCAAACTGAAGAAAGGAAACGTATCCATGTTAAACTTGCTTGATTAACACAAAGACACACACACAGACTCAGACATAGAGGTATTTAAAGTTTTAGAATAGATGATATAAAACTGTCCTGTTAGCTGTATTGGTCCAGAGATATCTACTATTGGACCAAGTTAAAAATACACAAGTATTGAAGACAACAGCGGTCCCTTATCGGACTGAGCAGATGCAGAGTAGATGAAGAGATGCAGAAGGAGTACCTTCTCACAGACATCCGTCTTCTCGCTGTTCTTGTCACTGTTACTGGGGTTTGACTCGATGCTTATCAAGGAGGCCCTTGAGTCCACATGATTTGCAGTAGACACTGCCAGCGATGAAAAGGCTGTTAATATGAATTCAGACGCTTAGTGTTACTTTTTATTGCAGTAAAGAAAAGCACTTTCCAGTTTCAACAACCTACCATATCAATCTAATACATCAAATTGGTTATTTCATGCATAAAATAACTATGTACCATTTGTACAAATAAATATGAACTAACACCTTTATATTAAATGAAGTACACGACAAGAACGACATACCAGCCAGAAGTGAAGTGAAGGCACGTTAAAAGTCTATGCCTACCTGTTATTGAGTTTAGCACCTCTTTAGAGAATGAAGTATCCACTGAGTTTGCTTGTCTCAAAGCTGAGGCCACCTGATTCTGCAAACCCCCTGATACACTGAGGTCATCTCTGGAGCCCTACATTCCAAAAAAACAATGAATGCAGTGCAGATAACAGTGCAGTATCAATCTGCAAGTATGCAATAACAGTGCAGTATCAATCTGCAAGCATGTAATAACAGTGCAATATCAATCTGCAAGTATGCAATAACAGTGCAGTATCAATCTGCAAGCATGTAATAACAGTGCAGTATCAATCTGCAAGTATGCAATAACAGTGCAGTATCAATCTGCAAGCATGTAATAACAGTGCAGTATCAATCTGCAAGTATGCAATAACAGTGCAGTATCAATCTGCAAGCATGTAATAAAAGTGCAGTATCAATCTGCAAGCATGGAATTTCTTTCAGAAATACAGTGCAGAAGTTAGACCAAGAATTGCATAAGGAAACCCTCCAAATAAAACAAGAATACCAATGGGCCCATTTTCTGTTTTAAAGATCATAGCAACTGCACAGTTAATGCTGCCACCCTTACATTCTTAACCCGCTCTAACCTGGAACTCTTTTCAAAGTAATAAATTACAACTCTCCTTTCACACCACTTTCTGCCAGCCCCATTCAATATGAGGGCTCGCTGAAAAGCTCTTCTATTTAGGCTGGTTCTCTATTGAGACCTTCATTCACAGAGGGATTCCACATTATTAAGTGATGTTAATAAGGGGGAGGGGGGGCTACAAATCAGGGTAGGAGGAAAGCACCATTAATAATATGGATGCATTTAGTTCTAGTACTTTTTAGAACATTCAAACCGACTCATTGTTATTTTTTCTATAGTAACGGCAATAAAGTACAATTATCCTAAGTCAGTTGAACAAAATAATTTAAAAAGTGGGGACCAGAGATTCAAACTCACTTGATTAGAAGAATTGAAGTTGAATGGGAATATGTCCCTCATGAAAAACCTTGGCATGTTGTCAAGCAGCATGCCATACAGTGGAAGGTATAGGGATGCTATCCTTGCCTGCTTACTCTGCAAAATAAAAAGACATTGCTTGTTGTGTCAGGTATGACGAAAGGAAGCCAGCGTAGCAACAGCAAGGAAAATCAATGAGTCCTCACTGCTGTCAGATGGGAAGCTGCATCACGCAACTGCTGCAAGAGCCATGTGTTTAAGAAACAACCTTGCTGAGTTTAATTACACCCTATTTGTGTCATATGGGTATAAATTAGTGAACAATAAACAATGAACTCATTAGGAATGGATGGAAGGGAAAAGGGAACCATAATGTTTTGAAATCAAGATGAATGAACAGGGCTGAATTCAAAATGTATTACTTCAGAACTCAGAGGAAGTGCATAAGCTATGAAGGTGTTATTCCTGTGGTATTCATCAGGAATTCCTAATGTATTTGCAGCCATTATTTTGAAGTGTTACCTTTTTATCTTTTCATGTCAACCTGCTAATTCTCACTTATAGAAGACACCTTTAACATAGGGATGCTCAAATGTACTTTTCTATGAAGAACAATCCTAAATACTATCAGTAACACTTAATTTTATGAGACATGAATAGCACATTAAGGACCACTGTAGTCCAGTGATATTACTGTTGTACTTAATCTTGATGTGATGCAATTCAATTGCTATACAACTACCTATTTAGAAGCTAAAAAAAAAACAAACAAACAAAAGTGCCCATACTTTATCTGCATATCTGTCATCTAATGAATGCTTTGCCATGAGGTTCTTCAGAATGGCCAGAGCCAAGTGTCTGATATCTTGATCCTCCTGAAGCGCAAAGCCAACTTCCCGGAGCAGCAGTCCGGTCAGGAAGTGCTTTCGGCAGTATTCATTGGTCAGGTTGTATTCCGGAACATCTGTGGAACAAGGACAACGATTCAGCTAAGCCACTAGAATTGTAATAATTGCAGATAAAGTGAATTGGTGTTGGGGGGGGGGCTGAGCCATGTCATTACTGTAGAACCGAAAAACCAATGTGTTTAAATGGAATAATGAAAACCCTATCTACTGCCATTAACATTTCCCAGACTCTTATATTATACACTGTACATTGCACTGTAATTAATTGGAACATCTCTTTTAACGGAAAGTTAATACTGTACCTGAGCGACCAGACCTAAATGGAAAGCTTGTTGATTAGAAACCTGAGCGCTTGTTCGTTGTCGATTTATCCTGAGAGCCACTGATTGAGTATTAGCGTTCATTTTAGAACCTGCATCATTCCTTGTCCTGAAATCCAGACTACAAGTACAGATACATTAGGATGCATACCTTGTGTGCTCTGTGTTTGTGAAGGGGACGCCTGGTCTGTGTTTAAGGAAACAGAAAGGAGTGAAGTGTTAGGGTTGTAGTTTAGTGTAAAAACCTCAAGACAGCATCTTCTGTTGTAGCGGGATTTACAGTTTTAGAAAACAATGTCATTTCACTTAGCAATCTCATGAACAGCATTGTGACTCTGGGCGAGATTCTCAAAGCTATGCACACCAAATTATCATTATCATTATTGTTGTCTAATGGTGGTGGTGGGGGGGGGGGGGGGGGCGACACCATTTACAATTCTAAAACGAATATGAACCAACTCAGCACTACTCACAAGACAAAACATCAAATGTCTGAGCTGCTTACTTCTGCTTTGGTAACATTATTGGGTGTGTTATCATGCTAATGACGTTTTGGAGTAAGTTGCTTTGAGAATCTAGGCCGCTATATCAAAACAGTATGTTGAATACATTGGGGAATACAGTGTAAGCTTAAATAAACTCTCACTATAATACAGGAGACTCTCTTAATGAACTGTCATATTACCTGTGATCTTTGCTGATGGTATAGGAAGGCTGAGAGGTATATGGTGCTCATGGTTACAGACTTCTCGAAGAAACTCAAACTTGAATTCACACAGAGTCTGAAACATAAGGTGAAGTCAGCAAACTGACAGCAAAAGCAAGTACCATCTGTACTTTACAAAGCTGTGGGATTGTTCAAGCATTAGTTCATAACAAGGATGGCTGGGTTGGGGAGTTGCCATCAGTTTTATTTTGACAATATACAACATACATAATATAATCTATATACTGTAAAATTAGTACCGGTATAGTTGAACATCCCCTACCCTTTTCTAAGCTGGGAACAGAAGACATATGACACCTGAAATACAAATCTTTCTGGCAATGTCAGAGACAGGAGGTAAAGCATCCAGACTAAAATAATAGACCTGCACTTTTTACACTAGCTCTAGTTCATTTGGTGTTAACTTTGGCACAAAACGGATAGCATTTTACAAGTGCAAATAAATCATTGTACAAGTGCAAATAAAGAACAGTATAATCTACAATTGTGCTGACAGTCACATAATATTTGCATAGATTTTTTAATCTTTTCAGCGCAGTGGGATTTCAACTTTGCCTGCCGACAAAGAAGATTCAAAATCGAAAATGGGAACAAATTGGGACTAAAAAAATGAAATTAAATAAAAAGTATTTTAGAATATGTATTACCTTATTATCTCCTGGCGCGATCATATTGACGTAATTATTGATAAGTTTAAATGTGAATCCTCTGTCCATGAATGTGAAACAGCGCTGCGAAATGAAAGACATGTGATCTTATTATTTGATAATATAGGTAAGTAAAGTCAATGAAGAAGCCAATCCTGTCATCTCGCTGCCCTACCTTCACAAACATGGCAACAGCAAGGTTTGCATTCCGCGTTTCCTCTTGAAATTCCTTGTTTTTCCAGAATACATGATCCGACACGTTCATTATCAGTGTGTCCAACATGCTGGGGTACGATGCAGGGAACCTCTCAGAACGGGGCAGCTATTAGTAATACAATTATAAATATATATTCCATTATTACACTGTAAAACAAACAAGCACAAATGCAAATAAAAACGCGTACAGAACTCCTTTTTTTTTAGGATGGTTACTCGCTTCCAGAGGTAACTAAAACAAACTTTGTTTTTTACACAGGAGCGTCCTGTTGCCAGCTGCATAACAGTTTTCCTATTTTTCTGCTTGAACTTGAACACCACTGAGATGAAACAGGGAGGGGACCACACTGCCACTGTGACCACAGAGGTGTTGTGAGTGGCATACACAGGGTCTCATTTACTAATTCTTATCCAGTATAGTTCAAGGTTATAAAGCATGTTCTCTTACCACTAGATTACTTGAATCCACCAGGTGCTGGGCCGTTGACTTCACAATGAGCTCAAAGAAGAACCACAAGTACTATGAAGCAACATAAAATACATCAACATACTGTTCATTTTGATGTACTGTAATGGCAAGTAAACTGTTGTACATGTGACTAGTTTGGCCAAAGACCTTATATTGTGTTCTTATACAATATTGAGCTCCAAGTGGATGATATTGTTGATGAGCAGAGGTGGGGAGAGAGGAGGTGGGAGGGGGTTCGTAAGTATATATTGTTTCCAATTTCTAACATGCCAGATGCATCATTTTTAGTTTACCTTGAGTGTATTTCTAACTGGTACTTGTTCATTGGTTTTTAAGATGGAATTAATTCCCTTTGCAAGCTCTTCATGCACTGTTCTTGAATTGTATGATTCTGCCTTGAACACAAACTACAAAAACAAAGAAAAAGATAAACATAAATTAATATAACAACTCCACCCACACAGGTGACAATTGCATTTACCTTTCATTTACACAGGACCACAAAGCGTTTTACAAACACTGTTATTATTACTATTATTACAATTGCTATAGTATGTTTCCCAATATATATTTTATTGATTCTTCAAATAAACAAACAGCAAATTCAAGAAATACAATCTGCCAATGCAGCAAGTATTGCCTTGGCGTTTATTTTCTTCTTTTTGCTATTTAAATTATTTATCAAAACGTACTGTAGTATCCCCAGATTCCTAGATCAAGAGCCATATTCAGAAGCAGTATTTTGTGCTAATGCTCACTTAACTCAGCACACTTAAGTAAGCACTAACACTCAAGTGTTGTTCCTGAATATGGACTTTAAAAGGGCTACACTAGGCAGATTTTGCAAATGTAAAATGTGCACGACACATAGTTCTGTAGAAATGTGAGGCACTTTGTTGTGATGTTGTTCAAGATAAAATTCTTCAGATGTTCTTTATTACAGTACACTCCTCTATCCCGGAGACAGACTGTGCGGCACAGTGACCTGCTCCAGCAGAGGCAGGAGATGGTGTAGCCTCAGGCAATCCCAAAGCTACAGAATCAGCAGAGCCAGTCTTTTGACCTGCAGAGAGCTATCGTGCGCCAAGGAATCGCTATGGCAACCACAGTCCCTAGCACCAAGGAAAGGGCCCTCTGCCACTGCTCCAGAGGGATCAACCTTCTCATTCTACTGCTGCTGCTGCTGCGAGAGAACGGAAGCCTGAACTTTTCACTATTAATCTTTGAAATCTCAACAAGGAGCACACAGTACTGTTCTCTGTTAATATCATTCTATTTAAACGATTCACTTTAGCCTTCTAGCCAGGCCTGTCTCCCTTCCTATTGCTACATGTACATCAATATCTATATCTGTCTCTCTCTCTCTCTCTCTCTCTCTCTCTCTCTCTATTTATATATATATATATATATATATATATATATATATATATATATATATATATATATATATGTATATATACACACACTATATTAATCCTAGTAAAATAAATATCTGATAGAATAAGGCTTATTAAAAATATCTTATTACTGTTGGTGCACAGCATGCATTGGCCTAAGCCTTCAATGCTGCTTCTGCACAAACACAACTACAAGAACAACCCCCCCCCCCCCCCCCCCCCAGTGCTGTGGTTTCTCATTTCCATTAATACTGGCAGATAGAAGCATATTAACAAGCTACAGCTCCTAACCTTAGCCTTTGATAACACATCACAGACATAAATATAAACACATTATTGCTAATACACAGCAGTGGACCTGAACAAAGGCATACTCAAATACTGTATCCCAGCACCCTTTACTTAGTATAAATATTTTGAGCGTATGTATCAAGTTCATTTATTGACACTGGCAGCAGCATTGAGAAACGACTGAATGCTGTTGGCATAATAGCTGTGCTTGCTGGTTCTATGCTGATCTGTGTAATCACTGTGCTATATAAACAATATAAAAAGCTGTTCAATAATGATGTCGTACACCCTGTGGTTATGAGCAGATATCAAGCAGTACCAGACTGGCTATAGCGAGCTTTGCTTCATACTGCACCTTTTCGTAGGAACGGAGATAGTGGTCAACATGTTCCTCATGGCACTTGGCAACAATGTGGACAAGAACTCTGAAAACAATATTGTTGTGTGTGGTTAGCAACAGGTACAGATGTATTACTTGGATCAAACCTCCTCTAGTGGAAGTAAGACATACCACATAGAACACAAACGTCTTACATCCTCTTAGGGCAGACAGGTTAATGCTCACACTCTGATGTCCTTTGAGGTTAGACATGATTTAAGAGCTCTGTTGAGGCCACAGGAGTGGTTTAAACTTGCTGTAAGTTAAACCTGAATGTACTGTACAAGGACTATAAGATCAGGTCATTGAAAATGCTTCCCATGTTAAAACTTAATACAATTGGCTTTATGTGAATTAAACACTAGGCAGGAACCGAAAGGCCATGGATATTAGATTAAAATAATGACTAATATAAACTGACAACAGTTTGTGAAAATAGCTGTTCTTATCATCAAGCTTAACAGTTTTAATGGGGTATGTCAAATTACATTTTTGAAATAATCCTCTTACACAAAGCATACGCCCTGAATACCCAAATCCCTGCAGTTCCCCTTTTTTACCTGGTGGTGGTGGTAATGATCTCATCCTCATCATTTTGTATCAGAACCTTCAACAGCTGATTGAAGAGAACAGGAAGGAACCTTGTGATCACGTGGATCTTCTCTATACTCTGGAGGCCCTGTGTACAATAAAACACAACCCTGTTTTATTGACTCTATTTCACTTTGACCTCCTGACACATTTTCTTTATAAAATAGATATAAAACAATAATCAGATGACTACTAAATAGCACATAAATACAAACGGTTGTGAATTGAACTGAAAAGCAATAATAATCATAAAAAAATATAAAGTGCTTAACATTAATGAGTCAGGCCAAGCCATTTTACCTCCAGGGAGTTGATGAAGTTTGAGGTAGGAGCGTCAGAAAGTTCTGATTGTCTTTCCTGGCACTGCTGGAAGAATCGGTTTAGGTGTGGATCCTGTTGAACGGAAAGATAAATTAAATACGTGCGAGAACATTACCTCCTCATCCATAACATATACAAAAATCTGCTCTTTCAATGTCTTGTCCTGCCTTGTCTTTCAATGTCTTGAACCAGAACTTAATATTAAATGTATAAGAAATACATGTGCTAATGAATGCGCAGATTTTCGTATTAATGCAAATCTAATATACATAAAGGTGTGCCTTATTAAACTCATAATAAAACCAGGAATGGATCAAGCTGCTAAGCAATAGGAGTCTTATTTCTATCCCTATACATAAAGGCATCTCTTACCTGAGTATATATAGTTGACACTACGTGTGTAGACACCTTGAACACTGTCTTTCCATTATCTATCCATTTGATGTCAGTTCCGTTTTGCTGTAAGTTAAAATGCATTCAGTTTAGAAATGTTACCAACATTACAGCACGAAACGCCTGCATTAAAATGTACACTTACTTTTCCTGAACCAGGCTCCTTGATGTTGAGGTACCCGGGAGGTAAAGTGTTAGCCACTGAGATGCTGTGCTCTTGAGATACAAGCATGCCTTCTTTCAATAGCGGCAGCCAGGCGTACCCCACTAAACACAAGGGAACACAGACTATTAGGAGCATGCATCTGAAAGGGTCACACACATGCTTTGGTGCTGTTCAATTTATAACATATAATTCATGTCATTAAACTATAACAAAGCTGGAAGTACAATGTAACTAATGTAACTAGTGGAGTGAATGTACCTGTATTTTGAAAGATAGACAAGTAGTTTACTAATCACCAAACGCTCCATATTAGCAGTGCATTACAATGAGCTGTAGGGCCAAGTTACATAATCAATTTGAATGTTATGGTATTACAGTAAATCATAACAGCATATTTATGAATAGACCTCTCAGGATGGACCCAGTGGTTTGTAGTGATGTCTTATAATCTACTCACATGTGTCTTATAAATCACATTTAAAACCCTCGCTTATACCTGCTGTTTCCAGTGCCTCTTTCTTCTTGGCGTTGGTTTTGGCGTTGATGTCACAGGACACATGATAGAATGAAAACAGAAGGTGGTGTTTCTCGTCGAGCTGAGCGGGGAGCTCAATCTTCACCTAAACGAAACAGGATAATATTATATTCCATTTCATTGCTGAAGACAGGGCTTTGTGAGTGCTTAACATACCCTTAAAGCTAGTAAAAAGTGGCATCAGTCCTGTTGTGCATGAAGCGTATTAATGAAATTACAGAGATTATACTTAGTGTCATTTGAGTTTATAATACTGAGCACCAAAAAGGCAAGCATTTGCATGAATAGGCAACAACTATAAGGACGGATAATAAACCACTGAGCAGAGTATATGGTTTAATGGTGATGTTTTATTCATCATTAATTCAATGTATGCTATGAATACCTTTCGTTTAAAAAGTCTACTTAATAAATAATGGATGTACAGCATGTTTTACAGCACTACATGTCTGTATGGCAGAGTGCTACAAATTACAGAATGAAAACAATTTACTAATCTGCATTACATTATATAAAGCCGGGCAACATTGTAGTATTTTGAAAAGATCTTAATAATACTGTACATAGACACACTCCGACCTCTATTCACGTGGCTTTAACTCATGATACTGTAATGAGTCTTTGTATGCATTATGTTAACCCCTTAAGACACACAAGGAATTGAGCGGTTGTTCAAATGGTATCTCAAGTATCATGAGGAGGAAATTGACAATTTGGATGACCAGATCCAAACTGTCAGTAAATTTAAAACCCTGTTTCACACACCTCATTGCAAAAATAAGAAAGTTAGCATCTCTTTTATTTGTGGGACACATATGTCCCTTGTACCTTAAAGGATGAAAGCATGCTGTTTAAATGGTTCTAGACTCTTACTAAAGAAACCAACCACAGTCAGGAACAATTATTAGTTAAAAAATAGACATGTGCAGAGAAACTGACCTCATCATAGAAATCTGGGTTCTGAGAATGATGCAGAACGGTTGTGCAGGCTGTTGCTGTGAACACAGGTCCTCCAGGCTTGCCATAGATACACTGTGAAAAGATAGAGGTGGTACAGGACAACCACAAAAGCATATCAGCCCTCCCTTCAGAGATGCTCTAATGTTACAGTATTTAGCATTGCCTTTGAAATGCATTGTACACCAATAAATTCCTATTGGTCCTAATGGTCTTACACAATGCAATACAGTGCATGTTATTTCACGATAATGCACAAACTCAGTTACAGTTAGGCCATGTTGACAGGACATTGTAAATGTAGTACCCCTCGATAATTCATTGTTCATCAGTTCACTGTTTTTCTATGTGTAAGACATAAATTGAGATATCGAGGTAGCACTGTATTTCATCTTTTTAAAAACTTTGATGTTACTAACCTTCAAAGGTTTGGCACCTTCTTCATCTGAAATTCGAAACTCCACGTAGACTGCGATGTTTCTTGCCTGCAATTATGTTATAAATAAGTGTCACATTAAAGGTAACTTCCCTGTCGAAGGATACATTTGTTAAAGTGTCATTTCATGATGCAAATTGCTAATTAAATTGAGGGTTACAGATAAGATGTTCATTTTAGTGACTAAAGAACAAAATCTTTAAACTGTTAAACACAACTCCACGCAACTCCACTACTCTGCTCACTCCAGTGGCTCCCGATCACTGCTCGCATCCAGTTCAAGACTCTTGTACTAGCCTACAGATGCCTTGACCAGACTGCACCCAGCTACCTCCAGACCCTCATCTCTCCCTACACCCCCACTCGACCTCTCCGCTCCACCTGCACTAGAAGACTGGCGCTACCTCCTCTACGCTCCCCTGCCTCCAGAGCCCGCTCCTTCTCCACCCTCACTCCGCAGTGGTGGAATGACCTTCCTACAGATGTCAGGACTGCCCAGTCCCTGACCACATTCCAGCGCCTCCTTAAGACACACCTCTTCAGACAGCACCTGTAGAACTCCTCTGTTTTTCCCCTGCCCCCTATTTTACTGCATTTAATCCTGTACTTCAGAGTACTGTAATCTGCCAAGTGTTTAATCTGTAGTATTCTGTATTTAATCATATCCTGATGTAACTATCACTGACACTGTTATCTGCTGTATTATTGAATTGTATTTTGTCACACTTGTACTTGCTTGAACCAAAGTCATTGCATTTATCTTGCTCTTAATTGTATTATTACTTGTACTGTGATACTTGAAATGTATTTGCTTACCATTGTAAATCGCCTTGGATAAGGGCGTCTGCTAAGAAATAAATAATAATACCTTTGCAAAAAACTTCTGACTGTCGTATTTCAGATGCTTGGGGTAGATGTAGATTTGGTTCTTGTAGACTCTGAATGGGTGGGAATATTTGGTAGACTCCCGCACAAATTCTTCAATTTCTATTGTAGCTTGATGTTTTTCAGAGTCTTCAAATGGCTTTATGGGAACATAGGAGGATGTAACGCAGTCTGTAAAAATAGACCACCAAAAGCAATATGTTTACTGAATCTGCAAAAAAGTCAGATTTATTTGATGAATACTACCCTCTGAACTAGCAAGCTGTTTAGATAAATAGACTTGGACATGAAATAAGCATAACAAAATCTATATTGTTTGATATTTTATATTCCCTTCCTATTAAATATGAATGCAACAATATATGTAAGGTACAAAGGAATATTTAGGCAAAAAGAGAATGAAAACTAAAGAAGGTATTTTATACTAATGATGTATAGTATATGCTGAATCTCAATAGGCTCATGATCTGGGTTTCGACTTGCTGTATGTGTAATGCAATATCTAATATTGTAGGCAATAATCCGCTGATATAAGAGTGAATGCTGGAGCTCATACTTGGGTGCTCCATGGGGACACAGTCCACAGTGATCTCCACACTGCCAGGTATGCTCTGCATTTTGCTGGTCTTCTCCGCCCTGCTGACAATAAATGAATATGTTAAACACTCCTGGGATGGATAAACAGAGCAATGATTCCCAAAACAGTGCCTGTGTGTCTTTACCTCCGGTACTCAGATATTAATTTGAGTAAATCCTCCGTGGAAACCTTGCTGCTGTCTTGCTTGAACAAGGGTGAGAAGCGGGACTCTCGATCCACTGTGCCCTGATTGTCTTTGAACACCGGCCTGCAAAGCAATGTGGTGGAAAATACCTGTTAAAGAGTACTGTGTGTAGAGTACTATCTGTAGCTGCAATTGTAACAGCTTGTTTTACATTTGCCTTACTGTTGTATGATGTACGCAATCATTCTGATTGGTTTAAAAGATTTAAATTATGTTCACATAGTTTCTTTTTAAAAATGATGTCTCAATCCTAACATTCTAGGTGGTGCATACATTTTGGCAAAAGCTGTAGAAATATATATATATATATATATATATATATATATATATATATATATATATATATATATATATATATATATATATATGTATATATATACTGTGTATATATATATATATATATATATATATATATATATATATATATATATATATATATATATATATATATACTGTGTATATATATATATATATATATATATATATATATATATATATATATATATATATATATATATATACACATACACACACACGCACGCACACACACACACACACACACACACACACACACACACACACACACACATTACGTTACCTTTGCCCTTTACCCTGTTGTCTGTATCTGACTTTATATTTTTAAACATATTGTCAATTCTTATGACATTTTTTTTTTTATTTTTTATCACACATCATTGGGCAAGAAACATTTAACATTTACTTGGTAGCATTCGTCATGAGAAAAAAAAAAAAGTCTTAAGGACTGTGGTGCATCCAGATCACCCAGCCTTCTTCCAGCAGTTCACTTACTATAGTTCATTTTAGTAGCAGCCTCATCATTGTTATGGTATATTTAGCCACTATAATCACTCTGCTCATCTCTGCAGAAAATAGAATGTGTGAATTCATGCTGCCTTGTGAAATAATGTAGCAGAGTAGGTTGTGGAATCTAGATAATGAAATTACTTATCCTGGTGCATCCGCTGTGACCATAACTGCATAAAAAAAACATTAACGCATTAGTAAGAAGTAGACTTTCCACAAAAGCCATTGGGTAATGTGCAACACAATCTTACCGATTATTAAATATGAACAGTAATGTAACACTGAATGCAGGGTTGTGGGTCATAAATAGACTTCACACCCTGGTATTGTATTAACACATATTCTTAGCCATACCTTATTGACCAAGCAAATGGCATGCGGTATTTGCCCAACTTGCTGCAAAACTGCTTGTTGGATTTTAGCGTCTTCTGGACGGTCTGGAAAAGCAAAACAAAAAACAAAACAAGCAAGAACATTCTGTTATTATTATTATTATTATTATTATTATTATTATTATTATTTTATTTTTATGAAATGTTACAAACTTGATTTTAAATATAATACAGTACAATAAAATCTCTTTTTTATGCTTTCTCAAAATCCATTAAAATGAGCAGTGCCTCAATAGATTTTATATTTAAGATACTGTAGCTGTAACTTCACAAGCCCATGCTGAATATATCAGTTTGACAGGTGTTTGGTGCAGACAATGAGCATACCAAAATACAAAAATATGCATTTTTTCCCCTTGTTTACATTCTTGAGCTTAAACAGACCTTCGAAGAGCTAATGTAACTATATAGGAAATGGAAATGATAAAAATAAAGTAAAAAAAAAAAAATCTATTTCACTTTTGTACCATAATGCTAATATTTTTATATTGCACGCCTTATTACAAAATTGCTTTCAATGTTGTGTTGGTTGTATATATTAATGTGTTCTAGTTGATATCTGTGCCTTCTTTCCATTGTAATCCACAGTTTTCAGGTATTTGTTGAAGTGGTCTCAAGTTGAAGTAACAGAAGCAGAAGCAGTTTCACTTAGAGAGTCGTGCTACCTTGCTGGAGTCTGTGCTCTTTATGTAGGGCTCAGCTCCACTGGCAATGTTCCCCATCAGCACTTTTTCTATTCTGGCCACCAAAACGATATCAGTGTGTGGGTTTGTAACTGAGAAAATCGCCTGCAAGAGAAAACCAAAGCTGGTTAAATTAACAGTGGCTTTAAAGCTCGATTTTCAATGTTTATTACTGTATTACAATCTTATCTTGAAACTACACTGAGCGTTTTTTGATGTTGCTTGAATTAGGCGTTCTATGTATCCAATCCCAAAGAACTTTCATCAGTAAAAAAATATTTTAGAATGTGAGCCCCCCATTATAAAAAAACAAATAGACCAGAATGCAATGCAGGAATTCTCAGAGGAGGGGTGCTCAGGTCTGCTTGCATTCGGCTCCACAAATTAAGGGCGCACAATTTACATAGCTTAAAAATGTAGTCACATGCAGGGATACTGTAACAAAGAGGCCATTCAAATAAGCAACAGAACATGCACTGAAGAAAACTTAAGTGAAAGCTAATCAAACATGACTACACTGTTTTGTATAAGAAGAGAATCAATAATCGCAATAACTGAAGCAGCAACAGCATTAGGAAAACCAGGAGGAAAAATTCATTTTTATTCAGTTGTAACTGTACAGTTCATGTACTGTGAGTAGATCTGAATCTCTTTCCAGTAGAAATCCATGCTGCAGCCGGTGTGTACCTGTTTTGGGTAGTGTAGCCAGTCTTCCTGGAGGCCTCTCAGCTGACATTCCCCTGGTCTTCTTTCAGCTGGAGAGCTCACCCCATTCTCCACCACCGACGACGAACCTGAAACCATCTGCCGGACCAGGTCGTGGTTCAAATCCACGTGGAAGTCCGCTGACACCTTCCGGCCTTCCCGGATATCGAACAGGGCGACGCTGATGTAGAACGGCTCGATCTGAGGAGTTTCAAACATTTCAGATGTCACGTTAAAAACTGCATGGGAACCCTCAGGCAGGTCGGGCACCGACTGGGATCTGTCTATATATATTTGTATAATACAAAAAGTTTGGCTTATATCTGCACAATACAAGAAGCCTTGTGGGTGAGACTTGTAATTCATTTGGCATGATCAAAACAAGATGTATATAGGAATTGGATTTGGAATTTGTCTTAACATATGTGCTTTTGGACAGAAACATGTTTTACACAACTTTTGGTTATGGCCCCACCCATCCCACAACCCACTCTCAGTCCACCCCCACCCACCCCCACCTCCCCACCTGTTTCAGATTTGGCCCCTCCCATTTCCATATGCTGCATGCAACATTATTAGTAAGAGCACTCATAAGAGTATTTTAGAGGATGGATACTCATGTATATACTTAATAAGACAAAACAGACAGCATGTTCTAGGCCAATAATTTGGTAAAAGGTGATGAGAACTGTAAACCATGAATTAAATTGGTTGAAACAAGGATATCAAACTTACATTGGTTATCGGTCCGGTCTCGCTGTCACTGACACAGCCCTGCAGTGTTAGGTTAAGGGATTTACATGATATCATCAGCCTCTTGCCGATTTTCTCTTCCAAAGGTTTCACAATGGACTCGTTTGATGAAAACTCAGACTTCTGTGCCTTCGGTGCCTTAACATCAAACAGAAATTAAATTGCATATGCATTCAAGAGACCAGAAGCATTTCCAGCTGGTTTAACAGGCCCTGGGGCTGATCTTGGACCATATTGCCTAACACAACATTAGGTAGTTCAAGATTAATGCTAAACTAGCCGACAGTTAATAATCCTCTGCAATGCTAATACTTACTGGTAAGTCAGGATCAAGTGAAAACAAGTTAAGTCTGTTCTCTGTTCTTGCCATTTTAACTGTGTCCTCTGTTTCAGTGAGGTACTGCAGAAATAAAAGAACAAGCATCATTTGTACATCCTTTTTGAAGACATAGAAACCTCTGTGTAACTGAGGCACTTTATAACTGAATATGCATGCTCGATATTCACATTCATTGATACTGTGAAGGGAAACACAATATATTCCATTGAATAGTCTTCAGGTACCTTAGCCAGTTCTGGATTTATACTGTCTTCTGAAGACTGGTCTGCTTCAGCAGGGCAGCTCTCACATGGCGTCACGTCAGTTGACTCTAAATTAAAGAGATCATTAATAAGTTTATGTACGACACATACAATAATTATTCTTGTTTTGTAATCAAATAAAGAGTGGTCACATTCACAAAATGTTTTTTAAGGAATATTAGTTAAGGACTGTTTTCTATAGCCCATATTGATTAATTAAATCAAGCTTCAACTGTATAGAGAGTGGGGTAGTTTATTCTCAAAAATACTTATTTAAAACAATCCTTAAAGTTTTGTGAATAGGGCCAACTCACTAAAGGGCCAAACAAGGGCATCTTTCTTTTTTCAACACTTTCTGACTTTAGAGGGAACAGTACCCAGAGTGTTCAAGGATACCAGTAGACAGCAGCTCCAGAAAAAGAGCAAGCCGTCCCAGTGCAAACACAGAAAAGAGGCACAGAGACACAAGGGTTACAGAACTAGGGCACTTCCTTAATGGAGACAAGTCGCATTACAGTCTGAAAAGGTACATTTATTACCATGCTAAGAGGGGCTGCCATGGGCTATTCTGTGTCAATGACAATAAAATATTTTCGCGGCTCACCTGGCTTACTGTCTGTGAGGTCGATGCTTTTCCTCTCCTGCATTTGCCCCTCAGGACTGATCTGCAAGATTCTGTTCAGGGTGGAAATCCAATCGTCCATATCCTGCTCATTTTCAGCTGCCAGGACAAAGTATGTCACATCTTTCATTTTCAGCTCGAAGGTATATTTCCTCACCTTGTGATTCTGTAAGAGTGTTTTGATTCAAGAAATTAGAATTAGACCATTAGACATGTTATTATATATATATATATATATATATATATATATATATATATATATATATATATATATATAAAGGAATTGTTAGATGTGACGGCTGCTTGGCTCCACAGTTCATTGCACTGGAGCATTCAGTTTCAGAGACAGGTGTACATTTGCTAGTATAACTCAAAGATATTCTAGGAGGTTCTGGAACAACCATGTGGAAGATAATTAAGATTTTGGGCGGTTAAGTTGCCTTTTACCACCACAGAACCGGGTTTGAATCTGGCTTTGTTCACAAGTGAAATTAATACAGTGGCCTCAACAACATGGTCTTGCGTGAAACTCAAACATCTGGTCGCATTTTACAGGCAGTCTCAAAGACAGAAGCCACAGAAGTGATGGACATGAAGACTGATCAGCTCCTTCCTTTGTATTGTTTTCTGTTACTGTTTTTATGATTGTTTGAAGTATTTTTGTCCTGTTTGAATGATTTGTCTCTTTTTAGCCATTGATTTTAAAATGTATCAAGAACTAACATCCCTGCTTTGGGATTTTTTAAAGATAACATTTTGAACAAAGAGTAGAAAGGTACAGGTATTAAAACAGGATTGTTGAACTTCATTATTATTATTATTATTATTATTATTATCATTATTATTATTATTATTATTATTATTATTATTATTATTAGCATTTAATGGGTACCAAATTTTGAGGGACAGGTATAACACAACAATGTTATCAAAGAGGAAACTTTTGCTGGTCACACATTGATGCAGGAAATGACTTCATCCGATTCCATTCCACCATTCTAATAATTTAAATATAAGTGCATCAATATTTAACCTTGGTTAAATATTACTTCTAAGACAGCAGTTTTCAGCCCTGGTCCTCAGCCATTTGCATTGCAGTCTGGTAATGAAGACAGACCCAAGAGCAACGACTGTGTCTGCACACTGTAAGTCTCAGAGACATGCTGTTTTATGTGCACTGAAAAACAATACAGTTAAGCAAAATTGGGCTCCTGGTTGAAACCGTTGATGGTACTAGAGAACTAGGGAAGCTCTGCTAATGAGACCAGTTTTAATAGAGCAGAGTTCAAATGGGACTATAACTCACCTGCACCACCCCAGTACAAGAATCGAGGAATATACACCCTTTGGGCTCTTTTGAGATTTTCTCATCTTTGTAAAAATTCATGATGTATGAATTGTCTGAGAGCTGTGTGAGTTGGAAATATCTCCTTTTGAATGACTGAAAAAAAAACCACAAACAGTTAAATGTTACAGATTTGTAAAATATATAAATACATTTTTTAATTAAGGCAATTTCTAAATCACAAAGACATTTTTGCATGTCAGATTTGTATTATTCTGAACAAAATCTTGAGAAAGAATGCTCCCCTGTCAGTAGCTTTAATTTGTGAGTTACTTTAAAAAAAAAAAGTGATTTATTAAAAAATCATATGCATGAAACATTTCTACACTGCTGTTAAATAAACAGACACCAGACTAGCAGACAGTGTCATGCATTTTAAACTTAAGAGTTAACATGCAGTGAGCAGAGCCCGCTTTACATTTTGTGAGTGTGCACTGGTAGTTGACAGTACCTGCACCCTGCTGCGAAGCTAATATTAGCACACAAAGCAGTGGCAGTTCCTGTACATACCCGAACAGTGATGCTATTGTTCACAGTGCTGTTGAAATTCCCTTTATAAAGCCAGCCAGACTTGAAAACGCCAAACCCTCCTCCCCCTCCACCGCCTCCTTTAGAAGATGACAGGGATGTCGTGTCCTGTGAAGACAAGCATTGTTAGCTTTATGAGGCTGCCCCCAAAGATACCCCATCTCATTGTATTACAGTTTCTGTTGCAAATGTATTATATTATGCTAGGACACGTCCTAAACAAAAACAGGTCATATGTTAGCTTCTCGGCTTTGTTGGTCAAGTATAGGGTCTTGGCCTTCCCCCCCTTAGACATGGTACAGGACTTCCCAGGAGTTCTAGGTCTGAAATAAGACTGGTACAGAAATAGCCACCACTGTGGCTATTTCTGTACCACATAATAGCCAGGAGCAGTCTAAACCACTACAGTATGACTGTAAAATAGAATTACATACATGTCAGAACAATCAAGGAAGGGGCCTATCCTGGGAATCACAGTAATATGATTAATTACCTTTTGTAAAACCCCTGTGTGTTATTCACAGATGGTGAGGTGTACAATGAACAGATGTAGGTTGAGAGTGATGCACTTACTTCATCTTTATCAACATCTTCATGATCGATTTCAAAAGAATGTGAAGGCAGCTTCTCTGGTTTGTAATGTTTTCTGTAAATTGAAATTTACATGTTTTAGCCGTTGCTCAGTTGCCCATTAACTAGCTCATGCAAAACAGATTCAACTCCTTAGTCATCAATGAATCGATACAACCATATCATTCATTCTCCAAGCGCTGCATTTTGCTCTGTCTGGCTGTCCAATGAATGAAATCACTTTTACATTACTTAAGAGCGGGCTCAGTACACTAAACATCTGTAGCAATGTTCAAATATGTATTTTTAATGTTACTGCTATATAATAGAATGGTCTTTTTTATTACAGTTAAACAAAATGCAAAAAGTATTTTACAGGAAACCTTATTCATAATTCACAGGCATTTCAGAAGAAACATACACATCGATAAAGTGGAATAAACCTTTCTGAAATAGATTTGAAGTGTCTGTCCATCCATGTGTCTATCTAGACAACACAGGACACAGAGGCTGCCATTCACAAAGCAATGGATTATTGTCAGTGTGCGTTGATATGCCAAATTATATATAGACATGTCAAATGCTACCACTATTCTACCAATGCTACCCTTGAGATACTATTGCCCTACAGTCAGATCCATTGCCATTGTGGTGTCACTGCACTGACATTGAAGATCAATGCTTAACAGATTGCCACTGAGCTTGGTTCATGCCAGCTAGGCAAATACAGATACAATACACACTTTGTACTAAAAGGGTCAGCCCTATAAAGTTAGTCAAGCCTTGTTCCACTCATTGCTTCTTATGCATTGCAAAAGAACCCTTACCTGGGCAATAGCCGATAATCTCCAGAATACTGCTCATGTTTATAATGGACAACATGCCACTGGGAGCTGTAGAATTTACAGGCCTGAAAGAAGAAATACAAATAAATCAGTTAAAACAGAAACCCTTAAACACATGGCGAGGCCATACTGCAGTCAGTGACCAGAAAACCACATGTACTGAGCCGCTGCCATTGTGCCAATGAGGCTTCAACTTGAATAACTCCTGAGGAAAAAAAAAACAACATCTTTATCTTGTACATTGAAAGCAACAATTGTTATACATCTCAAAATAGTGAGATGTATAACAATACAAGGACAATTATAAATAGTATAGTAGAACGCTCTTCGGATAATAACTCGATGATTCGTACTTGATGCTGTAAATAAGGCCTATATAAAGAGGGTTGTAAGATCTTGAATTTCATAAATTCAACTGATATGGTTATTTGTGAAAGCAACACAGCCTAAATGGATAACGTAACATGTTTTTTTTTAAATGCTATATAATTATAGAAGCCTTAAGCTGTTGTTATTTCCAAGAGACAACAAATATACCACCATTCTTAAAATAGGCTGCAAACCTCAAACATTATTTGGTTCATTTATGTATAACACAGTACATGAATCACAAAACCACTACTGAAACACTGGAAAGGCAAGGCATATGTGCCCACTTAAAACAAATGCTATAATATTATATATGCATTAAAACATGCAGTCCTATCCCAGCTACTGTATGCTCACCCATCAAAAGTACAATGCGTACGTTAAACACTTAACATCCGAGAAATAAGTTCTTTCACTTCTCATTTTCAACATCTGGAAAATCTTAGATCCTGTAGGTTACACCACAACCACCATCTACGAAGACACACCGAGCAATATGAGTCAACTGATGTCCAGCAGAGAACAAATGGACCCCTCCTCATTTTATGGCAAAACCCTGCAGCGTGTGACTGTGTGCGTCTGTTTGTGTGGGCGTTGTTTCAATGGCCCAAAAACCGTTGAAGATACACAGATAACAATGACTAATAACAGTATGTTTGTCCTACTTTATCCTTGGTTCACAATGTAGCAAATGTGACAGATTTTTTCAGCAATCAGTGACTTACAGCAGAATTCACTGAAAAGTAAAATCAGAAATAAGACTTATTCAGTGATGATTCACACATTGACCTTATTATTATTATTATTATTATTATTATTATTATTATTATTATTATTATTATTATTATTTATTTCTTAGCAGTGATGCAATAATAGTAGAACAAAACAATGCAACAATGCATTTATGTTAGCATGAAGTGCAGTACTATTCCCCCCTTTAAGGACATAAAGAAAACATTGAAGGGGTCCTTTAAACACATGCATCATTAGCCATTCAGTGACCCTCTCTTATGCAAATGTATAGTAAGTAACCATGGTCTTAATACAACTGATAAGATGAAGAACTTTTGACAAGGAATGCCCAAAACCAAACTTCTTCACAGCTGGACGATTGGATACAAATAGGTGACAGGTACCTCTGCTATATGTCTCTCACCAAGTAACGTTACCCCCCTGTAAGGTATAACAATGCTGTATAAAGCACAACAGGAGTCAGCTTTTCAAGGTCATAGGTCACATTTATTAGAGCTAATGTCTTAAACCCTGAAGCACTGGAACATAATTTTTGCGTTGAGTTTTTCTTTTCTTTTTTTTTTACTTTGTATACGTTTAAGTAAAATTGAAGCACAGACTACTTTTGATCACTGCTGTAATTATTCACAGTACGTCTACCACCTAAGGGCAAATATAGTCTGCTTGCTTGGCGATTCAATGAAGTCTGCATCTTTCTGAATTCATATTCATTACAGTTCACTCAATCTATAGAGAGATCATTGGAAGGCTCCTGTCTGAATTCTAATGAAAGTCATCTTTATTTTTTGTGCTTTATATATCATGCACAAACCACCTGGTTTCAATACATGCTTTTACAAGGGTGTAGAATGCTTATCTTTACAGTAAAGTACAAACATCCCTTATAATCCCCTGCTGGGATGCAGAATCCTCTGTGACTGGGTGTGACGGGGACTGTGTTTATTTGTATTGTTTTTGTATTGTTGGTGTTATTATTGTTATTGTTTGGGTGTATTGTGTGTTAGTATTAGGATAGGTGTGTGGCAGCACGGCAGGGTGAAAGCTTTGCCACAGCATTGATGTGTGTGATGTGTGGGGAGTCTTGGGTGGCAGGGAGGGAATTAAAATCCTCCCTGCAAACACAGGTGGGAGTGTGGCTGGAGCCAGCAACTGAATAAATGGTTAAATGATCAATTAAAAGTCCAGCCACGGGGATATTAAATGGACAAAAGCTTGTTTAAACCTGCAGCTTTCGTGTGTTTGACTCTCTTCCTGGTTACTGCAGCTTGCCAGTGACTGTTCGCACTGGGGTATAGTGGAGGTCATGTTACACTTAAGACTTTTTGTTCATATACCCAGACAATGACTTTTCCATTTGTAATTAATTTTGCTAAAGAATTTGTCCAGGTGAAACTGCAAATCGATTTTGAAGAAACGCTTAGGTGATGTCAATGCCCCGGACACACAACCTGAGTAAGAAAATCCTAGTGACGCCCCTGGTTTATGTTAACCCCCCCCCCCCCCACCCCACACACACACACACCCACCTTTTCTGCTGATGACATGAAAAGAGCTGTGACACAGTTATTGGAAAAAAAAAATATTTTGATATCATCCATTGATAAAACACAGAGCCATTAAAAGGTCAGATGACAATGGTCAAAGCAACAAAACTAGGTAGAGGCAGTTAGAAATGGACAATAACATTCTAAAACTACCACCATTGCCCTGAATATGCCAACCCTGATTGTTACATTCAAACTTCTGAATCTTAAGCACCAGCAGAAAGACGAATTTGCATGAGGTGAAGAGGGTGCCTGTTCTGTGCATTGTAATTAAAAAACCAAGAGCATCCAGTATTGTATAATGGTATTGAGATCAGAAGCAGTACCATGGCAGAATGTCACACTGAGTAAAGGGTGGAGTACATTGTAAAAATGAACACTAAACCATTTGAACTTCAGCTTTTTCAGCTTCTGTATGAGTCAGCAAAGCCCTGGGTAATTTCATCAGCCTTTGGCCAGCATGTGTAACGGGTCTTTTCAAAAACACTCAACAATGTATTTATTTAAATTTACACATGTTACAAACCACAGCTTGCATTACTTCTTCACTTGGCCAAATGAATTAAACCCATGCTGCCTTCTTTACCAGAATTCTATTGGACAATAATAACTCATTCAATAAAATAAGTAACACAAGTAAATATGTCACGTAGGGACTGGTGTAAAGTGTTCCAAAACTAAAAAAAAAACAATAATAACAACAACAAAAAAATGTAAATGTAAAACAGACACAATGTACAACAGCAATATATATTTCTAATTATCAGAAGACGCTACTAGAATGTATGTTTTTGGGCTATAAAACAAAGTGTAAAAACATACAAATTGACTTGCTTTGTTCTTCCTTGAAACTTTTTTAAATGGACTGGTTGTGAAACTGCTCCACATGCTTTTTGGCAAGCAGAAACTTGGAGTTTGCAGATTGGTGATGGACTGCTGCCTGACAAAGAACAGAACCAGCTGATTCCACTTGACATAATCAGATTATGGATCCACTATAGCCCAATTTAAATACAATGGCACTGCCATTCAGTTTCATGACAATCAGAATAGGCACACTCTGCCACTCGCCCTTTAATCAATTCATTTTGCACTTCGAACTGCCTCCAACTGCCAACCCCCCCAACCCTTAATTAGTGACAAATAGTGACACTAATTAGAGGCTAGAAGTATCACAGTAACCCTCAGCAATGCTGGTGACTGAATTAAGACACAGTATTACTGTTATGTATTTGTGATTCCAGGCAGGTCATGTGTAAGCCTTAGCCACTCTTCCAAGTACAAAGCCCTTTATCATAATGTGTGTGTAACTTGGCTTGTGGTAAACTAGAACAAATAGGGGGTTTAATAGCTTCTAGTCATTTTAGAAAAGAAAGTGGCTGGTGTGTAATCTGTGTTTTGTTTTTTCTTTTTGGGGGGGGGGGGGATGTTGTATGATGTGATCATAATTTCACAGCAATATAATCTGCAGGTAACAACGACAAATGTCATGCTAACTGCTTCTGGAAAACGCAAGCTTTGTGAGTAAAGGACAACCCCAGGCTTTAGTGTTCGAATTCCATAGCAGGATTTGACTGTATAATTTTCAAACCATATATCAAAACCCAAACTGGACCGTGGCCCCAATCTATCAGCATAGATACACAGCAGTTCTGTTCTGGTATAAACTCTGGTACTCGCCCAGGTACAGTCACTACTGCAGAACATTACCATTTAGGGGTTGCTTTAATATGAAGTATGGTTTAAACATGGGCTTCAAAAGTGTTATAAACCTCTTGGATCCTCACAGTCGATCAGGGTTGTTTGGTCATTGTCCTACAGCACATTTTAGAATCTTAAAATCTCCCTTTAAATGGCAACATACATTTCAAAATGATCCAGACCAAAAAAAAAACACTATATATAAACAATAGACAAGCATTTCCAGTAAATGCATGTATATCCTCCACAGTGGTTATTACCTGTAGATAATTCATCTTGTCTTTAATAAACTGAACTCGACATCTAACATCTAACTGACGCTGTGGTCAATTGTCTAGTAGTTAATGAGTGCTGCGTCAGATATAAGTGCTTAAGTAGTCCAGTCATGATGCTCACCTCTTTAACCAGGAGACTTTCAGCCTGCGTTTCTGCATCTTCTGGGACAGTGGAGTACAAGGTCTGCGTCTCCCAAGAAATTGTGGCCGTCTACAAAACACAAGCCGCTTGATTTATTCATCTGTATTAATTTAATCTGGATGAATATACTTTGTGAAAGTTGTGTTGGTCTTGATTAAACCCTGCTTTCGTATGATGCAGCATATTCCAATTGCTTGCTTTAGAAAAGTCCAGTGCTTTCCGTTATTAATGCCAAATGTTTCAGAAAATGCTCCTCAAAGTTGATGTTCTGAAGAAAGGTGGGGAAGCATATCATTGTGGCACAGGTTTCAGTGTACATTGCCTCAGTGCACTGCTAATATGCTTCCCCACCCAGCCTCAGAAAATCAGTTCTTAAAAACATTTTTGTTCGAATAGAAAGCAGGGTAAATAATGCTTTAAGCAGAAACAACAATAGAGAATCATACAGAGCATGTACAATATGAGAGTAAACAGGTAAGAAAGAAAGACAAAGACAATGCAGAAGGTAGAAAGCAGCCCTTTAAACACTAATCTCATGTCATTCATCTTGACAATACACTGGCTCTTACAGTTTCCGATGTGTGAAATCACTGTCAGTGTTACTGTTTGCTGCTGTTAAATGTTTGTTTCTCATGCTAATTGTTATTTTCACTCTCTTCCTCAGTTGTACTTTGAGCTTCCCTTTTAGACTCTAATACTTTAACTTGTTCAGTGCAAACCATTTAACCACTTCCTCTTGCGAACACAGGCCTCGGCTTGAGGAATGACATGAGATCGGACACTGTACTGCAGTGCTGCACATTTTAATGACATTTGTTTTTATAAAGCAGATAATGCATCTAGCACCGGATTTGGTACATTTGTAAAAGTAAATATTGTTTTCTGTTATTTGATAAATATGTAAGTCTAATAAAATAAACTTTCTTTGACAACACAAAATCTCACCACTGAAGACATTTTTAGCATTTTAGACTGCAGGGAATTAATGACCATATATATTACCTTTCTTACATGGTAACTACTATATTTTTTTATGGGTGGGATGAATAACATTTTGTTATCTGGTGTAATTACATGGTGACACCATGACACAGGCTAGTTCCATGTAGTATAATTGCACATCTATTGCACCCTAGGGTGTCATCTACAGTAGTTATAACCATTTCACTGTAAGGTTAACTATGTCACGTAATCAAAAGTGCTAAAGACATTTAGATAGACTTCTGGTCAAAACATTTGTCAAAGAGGTTTCTTTTAGCATTACTGCATATTCTACCGATCAGTGTTTTACAGAATTTAATTTGATAAAGAGCCTAGAATACTTACTGAGAAATCCTCATCAGGGAACACTATGAGATCCTTCAAGGGGTCATCTTTAAGTTCACCATCAAGTTCAGAGATAACAGCCTCGTAATCCAGAGGGTCTAGTAGTTTTGGTTTCTCTTGCTGTAAAAAGAAAGAAAACATACAATCAATATTTCTGTCTCACCTCTTATCTGTATTAAACATATGTGAGCCTTATGCTACTATATGTTTTTAACACTCTTGTGGTCTACTATGGAAAAACATCTTACAAAGTTACAAAGTTGGTTCTTATTGTGTTTGAAAAGAATACAGGAAACACAAATAAGTCAAGGCAGCCATCAAAAAATAGACCTATCCTTGCCTTTCTTAAAGTAGTAGGTCCAATGATTTGCACAAATTCACAGTTAGTTACAAACTTGGTTCCTATTTATTATCGAGGGAATCTGTTCAACAGGAGGTCATGCCTTCCATCTAGGCTGCAGATACCAACAAACACGATTCCAGTTTACAGTGGTGGGGATGTGCCATCACGGGCCTTATTATTTTATTGCTCTTTTAAGTTTGTGTTTCTGGGACTGTGAGGGACAAGCAGCTCAAGTGAGATCGGAATGATCCACATAACATGTTTCCATTGTAGTCATTGCTAATTTCTCCTATGGTTTCTTCAGGGTAGTATTATTATAATGGATTCTACTCAATGGCATTTCTTTATGTAAGGCTGGTTTCAAACCAGCTGGAAAACACACTGTATAGTGATACCAAAACTAGGTGTTTACTGATGCATACAAGTAAAGCTGCTTCAGAAACCATTTTGCATGTCACAGTTATGAGAACCAGGTCTGTGAAGCCCAATTTCACTTTCATTTACAGGAAATTAACCTCTTAGGGAAAATACCTTAAAATACAGAAGGGTTCCCCATATTTACTGGAAAGTCTCTATTAAGAGTGAGATTATGATTTCATATGCTGTACTCATGAGTCAGCTGGGGATCCTGATTAAAGCAAAGAGACATGTTGATTGCACAAGGGCCCTCCTTAAATAATGTGAACATTTCCAAACCAAGGGAAGAGCTATCGACTTATAATGAGTGGAAATGATCATGTCACGAAGCTAAGGCAGCAAATCCCCCTTTGCAATTACCAGGTCTTTCTTTATCATACAAAAGCAGGGTTTAATCAGGACCATCAGTAACTTGCATTAAGAAGGTGTTGGTCGGGCTACTAAATGTAGAAAAAATGGTAGTAGCAAACAGTCTTAAAGGAGTCCTGCTTTTAATAAAGTATTAAAAGAGGCATCTCAGCAGTATGTTGGTGAGCAAGTGACAGTGTAAACTAAATATTCCTTATGACAGCAATACCAGCTCATAAGGGATCTGACTCAGTAAAGAAAGCATATCAGCCTGCCCCATTAATGTAGCTGGTGAAGACAAAGAGTGAATGTGAATGTAGGAAATCAGCCCAGACCAGATCAAAGTGTCTGCAAGGTTGCCAAGCTGAGAGAAACTTTAATGAAGGACAGATGCACATTTTTGAGTGGACGCCTACAGATATAGTAGCAGGGAAGCTCCAGTGCCTTGTGCCAACCTTAGAAATGCAAGAGAACGATACTAAAGCAGGGATGGAAAGACGAACCCCATTGCAGAGTAGCCATCATTTCACTACAAACTTGGGTATCAGTGTTCTTATGTAGGATGCTGCTGTCCTTATAGTACCTTATAAAAACCACAGTGTGTGCAACACCAGTTATCATTATTACAGTTCAAAGTTCAAACTTTAATAGCTTACAGTATTTTCATCATTCATTAAACTATGCCTAACCTAGGCTATATTAACCTACGGTATACAGATATATAACCAGTGTTCAATAGCACTAAGCTAATTTAGTGGTGTTGCAGATGTAGCAATCTCACTTTGTCACACACATTGAAACATCCATCCAAAGACAAACAGCACTGGCAGTTAAAAACAGAACCGAGAACAGCAACAGGACAGGATATCTTACAGACAACACCAGAAGTGTCTGCTATACAATTCACTACTGTCACTTAGCCTTGTACATCTCTATTACAACTGAAATAAATTATCCCAAGGGCATCCCAGGTGAAGCTATTCTTGATGAATGTATGTGCCGAGGTGTGTGTGCGCGTGTGTGTGTGTGTGTATGTATGTGTGTGTGTAGGTCAGGTGTAAAACCTGCTGCTACTGTGCAGCTGTACCTTCCAGCTTTGCTGAAAGAGGGGCCATTTTAATTTGACTGTTGCCACGATTAAGCACCTTTGCAATGGTACAAGTACCCTTTCACTACAAGAAATCAAAACCAAAGTAAAACACTTACCTGGGTGCAGTATTTTCCAAGCACTCCCTCACAGTTTGTCTCTATTATGGCAACAATGGATTTCTTATATTCTCTAATTGAAATCTATTGTACATCATATTCAGATGCTATCTAAGATTTAATGTCAGTTAATACCAATTTCATTCAACAAAAACCTAATAGAATGCCTTAAACATAATAAAAGCTTAGACAATGTAGCAAAATAATAAATTATGATATGCACAGCAACATCACACATAAAACACACAGGGCAAATTGATATACCTTTGCTAACTATACTAACCGCAGAACATCAAAACCCTGCTACCGTAGCTGATCACTTGTACCGGTTGTCTAAAACCTGAGTGTCTGGACCAGTCACCTGGTCTAATGCTTGTGTTAGTGATCAATGTTGTTATCATAAAAAAAAAACACATTAAAAACAGGTAGAGCACATACAGCACATTATAAAATACCTACACAGCTTAGTCTGCTAAAGTCCCCCCGTGCTCGCTTAGTCTTTCTTTTCCTCCGGAAATCAACGCTGACATCCCGTTTAAAAACTTTAGATCTAAAACTCATCCTTGAATGTGGAGCAGCAATGCAGCGTACACACGCAAACTTTACATCAAAAAGGAGAACTTTAGTTTAACTGAAACCTGCACTGCTCTGGGAGGGGGAAGTACTCGAGTCTATGTCACAGTCAGCTTGAAGTGAGCTCAACAAAGAGGAAAAGAAAACCAGCACTCAGACCATTGCTTCCGGCAGCAGTGCTATTTACTGCTGGCAGAGAAACCTCGTGGATAAAGAATGAGCCATTTTAGAAACTTGGATGGATGAGCTCCTGTACAAAGCACTCATTTCAAACGGAACAGACTTACTCAGGAAATCTGATAGGGTAACATTTCTTTACATGAAGTGTCTCTAATAATGTGTATTTTCTGATACAATTGTGTACTTACATATATTGTGTAAAAAGATTCACACATTAAGTACATCTACAAACTATGCATAATATCACTGTAGGTACAAATGTATTTCCTAAGTAACTACTATGTAAATAAATAATAATTAGAGACACTTCATGTCAACTGTTACCTTTGATACATATAAAAGGTGCCTCTACTGTGGATGGCCCTGGTGAATGTTTTGTACCTGTGTAAAGCACAGCTATTACACCTGCAACTCACTCTCTGTGGTATCCTGACATCCATTCTCCACGCAAACAAAGCCACTGTATTCCATTTGAATTACAATAAGTAAATAACTGTTCTAAATGAGAAGATTTTGTTTTTATGTCATTTCAACCACACAACTTTGCACTTCTGTTTTTTTTTTTATTTATTATTATTGAACCGGTATATCTGAGTGCAATGCCTGGCCTCCTCCTCTTTCTGCCTGCACAGCATTATACTTTTAAAACAAGGCTGCTTTAAGCATGCAATTGTTTCAGTTCTAATATTTATGACTTAACTAGAAGTCTGGGCTCAAACTACCTGTAGTCCAGTGGCAATAACATTACAGGTGAGCTAAAGGGAGACTCCCTTTGCCAAGCTCAGACTTTACCTATAGACAGAATGCTACACAGTTACAGTACATAACTTTATTTATTTTTGATATTCAGTGTTCGTTCTGCTCACCTAGGTCTAGTGTTGCAATGCAACAAAATCTGTATTAACACTTCCCATACAAAAACACTGATTGACCTTTTACCCTTTTCTAGTAGCATCTTTTTTTAAAGGAAAACAACACTGTTAATTTTACAGAATAAAGAACAAACAACATAGACATACAAGTCCTTAAATTACCCCTCTGGTCATGTGTGTCTATAGAGACTATACTGAATTATCCTAGTTTTGACCAATTGCCCTGTATAGAAAAGACCAGCTGTCTACTATGAGCAGTCACTACAAGCTTTGACTGTGTTCCGAGTTCTCCTTCAGGGGGATTACTTGTGCATATGTATAGTAACCTGCACATCCTCACGCTTAAAGATAACAGCTGCAAATTCATAATGAATTCGAGCTGAATCCCACAGGAATAACACCCAAATGTAGTATTTTTTTAGTATTATTTATTTCTTAGCAGACACCCTTATCCAGGGCGACTTACAATTGTTACAAGATGCCACATTATTTTTACATACAATCACACATATATACAGTTGGGTTTTTACTGGAGCAATCTAGGTAAAGTACCTTGCTCAAGGGTACAGCAGCAGTGTCCCCCACCTGGGATTGAACCCACAACCCTCCGGTCAAGAGTCCAGAGCCCTAACCACTACTGCACTTCCTCTGTTCAGAAGCAATTCATTTTGAATTCAGCCCTGTTCGTTCATCGTAATTTAGAAACATTTAGGTTCCCCTTTCCTCTCCATCCATTCCGAATGAATTCAGTTTATTCTTCACTAATTCATACCCTCTTACTAGCCCAGCAAGGGATTGTGAGAAGTGTTAATTCATTCATGAATGCATGTCTTATACATGTGATCAACATCATTTGCTACAAAGGGACATGGAATGAACACAGGTAATTAAATCCACATGGATTAACAGGTGGAGGGGTTGCCGATATCTCTTTCACACAATTCATCTCCCATTCAAAGCAAATCACCAATCTTTCGAAATGAGGACTGCAAGGTGCTCTGTAAACGACACAGGCTGCTGCTTTGCAGACAGACAGGAAGTTCTGCATGTATCTCGTGTGGCATTCTAATTTCAAACTTCCTGTAGTATAATTACTCACAAAAGTACAGCCGTACTGCAGCAGAGCGAAGATATTTAATACAGCAGCAATTGCATGTAGTAAACATTACTTTATAGAAAAAACCTGCACATTTTCTATTCTTGTATTCAGTGCAGTTAGATCCCGATGAAGGCTACTGTAGGGTGACCAGGCCTGTTATGAGTTACACTAACAGAAATGTTGTTCTTTATTCTACCTGAGATTGTGGTTATGTGAGTCTCACTATTAAAATACAATGAACTCTCCACAATGTGGAACCCACAACTCATGTACCTTCACGTATCACGAGAACTGCATGCACATGAAGTTAGATTTGGAAATGGCTTACAGCAGGGGTGTTAGACCTGATTTTACCAGAGGTTGTTTTGTAATGATACAGAAAAATGCCAAACCCTATTATAGTGAAATCCCTGATATAACGAACATTTCTCCAGGTCCCAGGGGGGGTCATTATAGTGAAGTTAGCTTGTATTTGCTATTTTCTTCTCTTCATCTATGATGATGCCATTTGTATCTCTTAGACATTTTAGTTCCTCCTTGAATGTTCTTTTGTTGTTATAATATTGGAAAAAAAAATTGGAATTGGTTTTAGCCCCCTTAGCAATGCTCATTTCTATCTCTCGCTTGGCCTTTCTAATTTCTTTTTTGACTTGCACTTGCAGTTTCAAGTATTATTATTATTATTCATTTCTTAGCAGACGCCCTTATCCAGGGCGACTTACAATTGTTACAAGATATCACATTATACAGATATCACATTATTTTACATACATTGGGTTTTTACTGGAGTAATCTAGGTAAAGTACCTTGCTCAAGGGTACAACAGCAGTGTCCCCCACTGGGGATTGAACCCACAACCCTCAGGTCAAGAGTCCAGAGCCCTAACCACTACTCCACACTGCTGCCCTATACTTCACACTGCTGTTACAGTGTATAGAGTGTTCGCTAACCCTGGTGAACAGATACAGTAACATCTTGTAACAATTGTAAGTCGCCCTGGATAAGGGCGTCTGCTAAGAAATAAATTAAAATTAAGTTAACACTATTCCAAAAACATTGCCTTTGCTTGCATTACTTCACCTTAGGCAATAAATAATTCTTAACGGAAATATTTGTTTGCTCATATATTCAGAAGGATTTCATTCTGATTCAGAAATCTGAAATACTCAGAAGACAAGGTGAAGGTTAACATGGCTGAGAAATGAAAGCTCTGCTCCATTCCTAGCACATTGTTCTTTCAGATTACAGAAGTTTGTGGGCATTACTATTTCAAAGCACAGATCTGTTATGGCTATCTTAAATTGCTTCTCGGAATGCCATTATTATTATTATTATTATTATTATTATTATTATTATTATTATTATTATTATTATTATTATTATTATTATTATATTGCTGCTGCTAGTCACAGCATTGGGTTCATTCTGAAAATCTTCCTGGCAATAGTTGCACAAACATAAATAGCAATTGAGATGATTGATTCGTATTAGCTTTAGCTGTCAGAATTCAAGAACCTTGCTAATGGTTTCAATCTGTACAGCATTCCGAAGGTTTGACAACCAAGTGGATACATTTCGTAAACTACAGTCTGGAGGGAGGATAATTCAAGTATCAGTTAAAGAGTTTAATCACATTTGTGATATTGCTCCGATTTTGGCTATGAGCGAGAGAATTGCACCTAATCCATTGATGGAAGCTCATTCTCTCAGTCAGTTTACTTCGGTTCAAAGAGATGCTTTGAGAGCTCAGAACAGCAGCAGGCTTTCAAAACCCCTCTGACATTGTTCAAACTGTGTAGTGTAGAGTAGTGTAGTGCAGTAACTACATGAAATGTGCATAGCTGCAGAAACTCCCAGGCTTGCTACAGCATACACAAAGCACTTCACAGGACTGAACTGGGTATTGCAATAATTGAGCAGTTTCTTAAATTGAACCTATTTTTCATTCCCATTGCATACTTTCCCCTTACATGCTTTACTCGTGTTTGAGACATCTCTCACAGCACAGCTAAACCACAATGTAACATAGCAACCGAGGCACGCCTTCCAGTTTATCTGCTCTTCTTTGGGACTGTTGTTTTATTTCCTAAGCCATATACAGTACCTGTTTATTCAGGTCAGGTGAGTTTCATGAGAAAAAGAATAAGTGGCACCCTTCCATAATGACTGAAGAGACTGAAGTAAAATATAGAAATGTAAGGAAAAGTGTCCATTGAGGTTTGCCGATGAAAGAGAGGTTGAATGAAAATAGATCACTAATTGCATCAAAACTACAATATATGTTTAACATATTTACTACAATATAGGGTACTACTGCAGTGGTATAGTTCCCATAGAGGCCAAGGTGACTAATAACCGTTTAACCACACAGACCTCTGTGTGTGTCCGTGTGTGTGTGTGTGTGGCGGGGTAACTAAACCACAACAAGTGATCACAATTTCCAATGTGTCATTTTCCAAAAGCCCCTCGAATATACTGACTTGCCGTGGTTACATATGGCAACTCTTTTGCATTGACAATACAATGCCATACAATAATTTTGAAGCTGTAAAACTAACTCCACAAATCCGCTCTTAATCACAGATGTTTCTCAGACATTCCCTATGGTAGTTCAAGTTGCTTTCCAGTGTTTAAGTATCCATTTCTTTGCTGCCAGGGATGCTTACAGCATCTTGCTATTATACTCACATGACTCTGTGTGATCAGTCGCTGTCACCAACAAACACACTTTTCTGTTCCCATTTCAGTGTTCGCCATGATGGAGAGTGCGCATGCTGCCTAAAAGTATGATTGTGTGAGAAAATCACTCCAGTGCTGTATTTACTCCTTTGCTATAAGGCATCACTAATGGTCCCTCTAGTGTGGAGAGCCTAAGTATACTAGTCGTTGTGATCCATGTAATTGCATCCTCATTTTAGGTGATTTGGTATCCTTTTTAATTGGTTCTCTGTTCTATTGTGTAAAATGTAACCGGTTTTCCATAGGGTGTAAATACGTAGATGGGTTTCCTGTTTAAAGTCTATAGATTAGCTCAACTGGACGAATCCCCCCAGAAGTGTGTCGGAACCGTTAATTCACTTACAGAGAGAAAGATTGTAACTGTACATTATTCTGTAAGTGTCTTTTCCATGTGTCCTCCTTGTATGTTTTTACTGCCCTTTGGAGTCCGAATCTTCCTTCTGTCTGACTGCGGATGGTTTATTTTTATAACTCATTCCTGTTTTAGATCTCCCTTCCGACCGGTGAGGGCACTGGGGAGGAGGAGCAGGCGGAGCCGCGGTGCGCAACATCACAGACCCGGTCGGGAAGCGCAGTGGCAATCACGCATTGGCTGACGGCGGTTGCCCTCGCTGACCAATGGGGACGGGACGGGGCGTACAAAAGGGGGCGTGGCCCGGGGTTCTGTTCCTTCTGGCAAAGTACTAATAGAGAAACAGAGGAAGGGAATTAAAGGACGGGACGTTTTGTGGATTGGACTGTCCTGTTAACCCATCTACTCCTTGTCTCTTTAGAGCACTAACGGGACGCTCCGGGATTACGCTAGAGGAGCGACAACACGGAAGTGCTGAGTTTTATTACCCCGTGTTTTCCCCGTGCTTGGACTGCACAAAGAAGACGGACTATTGTTTTGTTGTTGGTTTATTTTGGGACTGCAACCCCCCGTTTCTTGTTATTTTGTCGGGTTACACATTGTTGTGTATCCCGGCTTCCCTATTGTTTATTTGATTTATTATTATTATTTGTTTGGAGTGCGTTTTGGCAGCTTGGGGCAAAGGGAAATAAAAACCAAGCGCTTAAATTGTAAAACTGGACTGGAGTCTGTCATTTTACACCACACCATCGGTCAACCCTGTCACAGTATGTTTTGGGGTTTGAGGAGATTTATTGAATGTCTTGATATTTCTGGGCCTGTGTAAAGTGGGGAATATAAGAACCTTTACCACACTGCATTAACGGCTGTAATCGAATGAGCCAAACATTTAATTAAATGCGCATCTCCTAACCTCCAGTCATAACTTTACAAATTTCTTACAGCCCTCTCAAGTGTTATGCACACAGCAAACCATGACAGATAGGAGGTGACACACTCCTAATATTAAAACCCCTGTGAAGCCACTGACACGGAAAAAGTGAATTGCATGCTTGCCATAACCACTAACTACATATTTAGTAAACTGTAAAATAGATTCATGTGAAATTTGTGTTCGGTGAAGAAACATAATATGTATTATCTGTTCTGGGCACTGCAAGAGTTATTTATGTATATCAGTTAAAAACTTCAAGTATCCCCACTTCAAATAAAAGCACAATATTGACACTACTCAAGTAACGCCATTAAGAGTCCTGTTGAAAAGCTTTTAATTAAGCTGTTTTGATTCCCTGATAATACATTAGGGCATCAAATTTAATCTGAAAGGGATGATGATAATTATTCAACATTCGTGTATACATTTACAGAAATACTTGTAATGGTGACACTTTACTAAGGGCTTCACCATCTCAATTTGTTTTGAGTAGGATTGTTTTTACAGCACCAGGGAATCCCTTTGGAGTGTATATGAACCATAACTCTGTGGTTATCCCGGGATTATCCATACATATCAGTGGTTGATGAAACCCAGGGGATCCCCCAGTGGGTTCAAATGCTTTATTACTCTACTAGGCATTCAATCTGATTGAGCGTTTGTGATGTTTTAGAAAGATTTCAGAAGGGTATTGCCAATGACAGGGTGACAGAGGGCTGTTTGGAAAACAGCAGTTTACTGTAAATGAAACATTACAACTATCAATACTAGCTCATGTTGTGAATGATTTAGATGCCTGTGAGAAAAGGAAGCAATCCCTTAAATATAGGGTATACCATGGTAAAAGCAGAGCAAAGTGGTGCAGAGCTCATTGAAAGTATGGTGAATAACAGATATGTGTGGTAAAGCATTGTAACAAGCATGGGTAACCACTGTAAGACACAGTGACTGGAGAGTATCAAGTAAACAGGAACAAATCAGGAGAAACTAACAACTTGCACAGTACAGCATATAGGGGTTGCCCTGTGTTAAGTGTTCTTGCATTTCTCTAAAACTGCGATACAAGGCATTGTGTTGCCCTTTACATACTAATAGCACTGAATGCCACACCACAGACATCTCATACTTTGATACATGATCTGGAGACAAGCAAAACGTTTCAGGTTTGCCCGGCTATTTACTTTGTACAACACAAACAAAGTCTTAAATGATCAGTAATTAAAAAGGCCAATCCTTTCCTGTCATCACGTTTTAATATTCCAGTTTTTGAACATGGCATTGTAATGAGAGCAATCTGGCGTGACAGCAAGCACAGCACTAACAGTGAAGGGTTTAACCCTGAGTGATTTGGATTCTAGGGTTGATTTGTGAGGTCCACTGAGGACACAGTTGTACACAATTATACAATTTTTTGCTACACTACAAAATGATCACTGACCATACTACAGATATTCTGTAATACTGCAAACTTACCATTAAAAAATACTGTTGTATTAATCATACAGAGTATTTTTGTAAGATAAAGCACTCTGGAAAGGAACAACACTTTGCAATCCACTATGCCATCTTCAATTAATGCTTCCCCTTTATTTTTTTCAGTCTTCCTAAAATCTTCATTATAGAACTTGCAGAAACACAACAGAGGGAATGATAGCTAACACCTGCTACACGTCCCTACGCCCATTCCTCTCAATCAGCACCCTGTCAATCACCTGTCAGGGTATTAAACAACAGCATAGCAAGACCTGTATGTGAGAAACACACACAACACAAGTTCATAAAATGTATTGCATAAAGAATGTAATGCCATGAAAACTGTGATAGTCTGTCAGGCAGGCCTTCGTTGTTGAATCCCCAAGCATAATTAATACATTAGAAAGCTGGCACGGGTTCCAAGTAAAACTTTTCTACTGTCAAACCTAAATTAAAGACCACATGTATAGAAGAAACACCACTCAATCCCAACAAACCGTCATGTTAAATCACTTCCATTTCAACACCATTTTTAGAAGACGGAGGGCCACTTGTGGGCGAAACATGATTGTTTTTTTTTTTTACTTTTTAAACTCCATAATTAATGAATAGAGAATACAAAATAAAGAGATGAAGACATTCTGACATAATCTCTGAGTTTCTGTTCATGAGTGCGGACATCCTAAATCCTACAGTAGACAGCTGAGTGCCCTTATCTTCTTTCTCATTAGTGTAATGGACTGTAAGCTAAATAAGACTTCAGTGAAGAATATTTAAAAAATCCCACTCCCCTAAAAATGAGGTTTGTTTTAAAACTTGGCCATGAGTATTGCGCTCCACCAAGTGGAATGACATGGCAACAAATGGTCCAATGTTTTTCCACAGTAACGTACCGGCAAAGCCTTGCATCATCATTTTGGACAATAAAATGATTTCTCATGACAATGACAGTGTTTTTCTGCAGAAAGCTGTATGTTTCTGAAAGCACATGCCGTTCTAATCTCTAAATCACCTCATTTCATCAAGATGATCAAATTAAAAAGCTTCTCCTCAGAGAAGGTGTCCAGAGCGTTGCTATTGCAACCACTGTCGATGCCTCTTTGCAATCTCTATCCTTTCTATTTGTCCTTTACTATCCATATTGTATCTGAGTGTAGCTGTCATTCCCATTGCTCCAGCACCTGTTAAAGCCATATGTGATGAGAAAACAGCCTGCCATGACTTTGTTAAGCATTACTTAAACATAGTTAAACTGAACATAGGTGTCTGAAGGTTTGAGGCAAGTGTATTATTTGCATAGTATTAACCTACTTTTTACATCGACTAAGATGCTGCTTCATCATTTCAAACTACAGAACAAACCAAGGCTGCCGACGGAACATGTGACAAAATATACTGCTACAGCTTCATCCTGTGTGCTTGTGAAACAAACAGAACCGTACTATTCACAGCAATACAATACAACACTGTCAGGTAACCCTATCCTCTCCGATCAGCAAATCTAATTTTAATGGAGCGGCAATGGGATGAATTAAACCAGCGTGTGTCTGGGTACAGTAACCACAACCTGAAACCCTGCACACCTTTGAGTTTTTGCAAGACTAACAGTCTTTGTTACCACAAGAGCCTTCCAACATCTTGTAGCCTTCATGTCTAAACAGTCAATTGCTGTTGTGTCGGCGCTGGGTTTGCAGCGTTCACCATGAAATAATGCAACATACGGGTGCTTCGTGATTAGGCTTGTGGAATCTTCTCAGTTTAGATGCAGGTTAACATACTTAGCACTTTAAGTTGTTCCATAGGAGAAGGAAAGAGAACAAACATGAAATTTGAATTTCTTTGTCAAGGCAACAAAAGGGATTTGGTACATCGCTATTTACTAAAATCCCGCTGCTCAGGAATTCCACAGAATCGCACACGCATCCTGAGAAAAGGAAGTGCCGTTTCTTTAACTGAAAGGAATAAAGCAAGCAGAAAAGCACTACTATAAAATAACTGTCCAGATACACCGTAGGGGGACATGTGCCAAGCCAAGACTTTCAGAGGGACATTAGCTCTTGCCAAGTTTCCAGTAGGAAAGAAAAAATACTTTTCACAGAAAGTAGCTTATGGAAGTAATAATAATAATAATAATAATAATAATAATAATAATAATAATAATAATAATAATAATAATAATGTATATAGCACCTTTCATCACAAGTGATCCCAAAGCACTGCAGGACCCAAATCGAATAAAACAAAAAACAACCCAAAGCCACCCTGCCCAAAGAACCCATTCCTATTCACTGAGGCAATAAGCCAAAAAGACCCCAGCTGTAAGAATGGACACCAGAAGTGGGTCGTTTAAACATTGGCATAACATAGAGGCCAGTCTTGGTTAATCTGAGCCGGCAACCAGGGGGACATGAGGAGTAAAGAACTGAGCAAGAAAAGAAGGGTTTGAACTAGGTAAGGCACGTTGAGTAAGCAGCAAAAGCTTACATGTAATACAGAATGTGACCGACAGCCAACGAAGCTGAGTGAGCACGGGAGTAATACACTCAGAGCGCTTAGTGCCAGTAACGGCTGTTAGCTGACAATCAGACAGGTAGGGAGACGCCAAGGCTTGATGTTGGGCTCCGGGAGACAGATACACGCTCTGTTTTAATATGATCACTGCAGGCATAAAGGCTCCGGTCTCATCAATCGTGGTCAATTTAAAACCCTGCATGTACTCTGCAAACAGCATTAACATTAATTCAGTTACTTGTCAATCAATACAAACTCAATTTTACTATACGCATACAGGAAACATTAAAATATTCCATCGACCGATTAAAAGACAGACAGGTTGTACTGAGCAGCAGAGACCATTTCTCTGGTATTCAGCAATGCTTTGCAACAAAACGTCAGATATCTGGCAGCACCTGGAAGCTGTTTAATGAAGCATGGAATCTACCCCACAGATTTAAACTTCTAGTTTTTAATGACCTGAATACAGACATGCATTTTTCCTTACAGCTACATTAGCCCAGTCTTTCATCCAGACACAGAGCACCACAACACCATTCCATCTGTAGCCATAAGTCTGTTTACAAATTTACACACATTTCAACTGCTCTGCTTCTTCAACGTGGCAACAGCTCTCAAAAAAGGCAACACATTAAGCTTTGTACGTACTGGATTGAATATACTGTTATAAAGCTGGGTCTGCAGCAGCTTTAGATTAAAAAATAAAACTAAACAAAAAAAAGACTGAATGCATGCACACAGATACATGAGAAATTATATCATTATACAACAGCTGACTTTTCCATAAGGGCAGATTAACGGCAGAATGTTTCCATGGGAAGTCTGACTCGCAGCCTGGCACATATTCCTGGACTGCATATGCACCACACATTACATACTTGCAAAATATCTTGAGACGTATAACAGAGGGAATGAAAAGCAAAACATCAGTCAGAAAAGCAACAATCTTGCTGATCCCTGCAATTGCGAATAATGTATTTCTTTACCATAATTATGATGGTCGTGGGTCTGCTCATTCCATTGCAGTCATCAAGTGGCAAGAATTCAAGTGACAATTGCTCCTGGCGCCTTGTGCAGATATGTGCACAGTTCCTCTGTACCACAGACCGAAAGGACTGAAGCAGAACAATGCTAGCAGCACAGCCCATATCTGCATCCTGAAGCTTACAGAATACTTTCTATTTTCATGCTACTATTTTGGAAAAGACAGTGAATCCTTGTCCCTGAAAGCTGTCTACACTGCAGCTGCAGGCAGCTGGATCTCCAATCATTGCCTGGAATCTTGGTCAGCTGACAAAAGAAAAGGGAAAGTGCGCACACACACACACACACACGCACATACACTCCACTGCTCGGATGCAGAATATAATCATGTAAAAAAAATATACAAAGGAAGATCAGACGTATTCTTGTTGGCTGAGCTCAGAACTCATTTCTGTTATTGGTCTAAAATGAGCATGCCAATAGGTTTAGTAAACTATTTTTCATTTTTCTGTATTATTTGTAGCCTAGAAATGCTGTTTGGATCTTATCAGTTTGTAAAACATAGGTTCTTTAAATTGCACCTCTCTAGCTTTGCTCACTGGTTAGGGCAGCAGTCTCGATACACTAATGCATCTGGGATACAAAATAATATGGATTTTTTTTTTTGGAAGATGAAACAAAAAGCTGTATTCATAAATCTGTTTGATCAGTTCTCAACAACACAGCCCCTTGGGAAAGCTGGCCTCACATAAACGAGCTAGTACAACACACATGTATAATGTAAGTTGAATGTAATACACATAATATGCTGTATGTTGTTTTTAATATATCAAAGGTGCTTTTTTAACAATAGTTTCAACATATTTTAGGATATTTGCATCTTATGATTCCCAATAAAACATATTCAGTATGCTAGAGCCAGAACACCAACGGAGAAAGGAGTGGCCCTTTATATACCCATTGCATGATCTGTTGCGATGCCCTTCCTGAATGTGGATGGCACTTACACACTGACTCCTTCCACAGGCATCGTTAACCTTCTGTTCCTCCAAGCCTAACACTGCAGTATCACTTATCAGGCATGCAGCAATGCCTCCTTATGTGATGAGGTTAAACATTCCCCTCCGGCAGACTCCCAAGGTTTTTTATTTTCCCCTCAAACACATACAGTAAAAGGGCACTCTGCAAGCCAATGAAGGATCCTCTCACAGTGTTGAGAGTAACTAGACCTCTGTTGGATGTGGCTAATATTGTGGTACCAACAGAGTCCCCTGGTGGCTGAGAAATCAGAGCCAAATAGTTCTAACTGGTGTGATTGATTCTACTGTACAGGTCACTGGTTATTGGCGTGTTCTTACTACAATAACGGTACACAATACAGTGGAAAAACAAAGAAATCTTCTACTTGGCTTACATAAACATGTACCGCACATAACTCATCAGGGCTAGTTTGCTATCTGCTTCTGGCCTTGGTTTAGAGAATGCCTGGGGGTCTGCTGTATTCAGTTGACAGAAACAGTGGCACATACAAATACTGTTGTATCGCATTCATTAAAAGAAGGGTCCTTTTTCACTGTATTTAACATGTCTTGATAATAAGTCAGGGTAGGTTCAATGAACAACTGGAAATATAAAACAACCATTTAAAACAAATGGTATAAGCAGTAATGGGGCATTATTTTCAAAGCATTTACTTCCTGTCTTTAATTAATGTTTGAAAGAATGGGAAACAAGCAGCTTGAGTGCTTAAGTGACCTTGGATTGTATTCAGTTGTTTGGCTACAGTTGTGTAACAGCTGCTTTTCCATTTGTGAAAACATAGGAGTAAATGCTTTGGAAATCTGACCTAGTGGTTCCATTAAGTTAGATGCAGTTATCAGTAATAAACTGATACTTTCATTAACGCTCAATCCTAACTGTACCGTTACTGACTAGCTGCATACCGTTATATGCACCAGAAGGGGGTGGTCACTGACCACAATGCCTGCAGCTTCACCTCTCCATATGGTACTGGCAATGCCTGAGGACACAACCAACCCAGTGCAAACCACTGCGGTGTAAACTGCAAGTTACTTGACACAAGCACTGATGTTACTCATACATAAACACAGGCTACTTGTAAAGGTTGAGTTATCTGGTCCTGAAGACTTGATTACACTTAATTACACACCGTACATAATGCTATGGAGGGGCAGTCAAGCTGTTTCTCTTTCTTTTCACTCGCAGACTGCTATTATTCCAGAACTGCTAAACAAACAAGATCATTTAAAGCAAGCTCTGATACAATGCCAATTTTCACATTGCTTGCTTTTTTTACAGGATGGTCTAATTGGAAATGATTAAAATGTGTTTTATACGCCAGCAGAGACACTGTAAATCAGACAGCCAGCGCAGGAGAAAAGGCTTTGGAGCTGCAGTTTCGCTCTACTACAGATGCATGTTAAATAATGTATCGGTTAATATGTAACCTTAAACTTGCATTGGAAATATACAAAAATGGAACCCAAATAAAGCTGTGATTCATTTTTAAGGATTTATTGAGATAATAAATGTGGGCAATGATGATGTTACTGTAGGTTTAGTTTATACTGTAATGAAAAGTGATTAACATAAAGTAAAAGTAATTAGCCATGTCTGATTAAGCAGTGTGTGGGCTCATCCGTTTTATAAAAACCAGCTCATCCTTTTGCTTTGCTTGGTATAATCTTCCCATAGATTGCTGGGGATTAGCATGAGAATCCTATATTTTAAGTGATTACCTTTGTCTAAAAAAATGCCCAATATGATTAGTTTAGGATTCATTTTGAAAGTCGGCAGACTAAATCTCTAACCAATCTACTCAAAACGGCAACACTTTTTATATTAAGTGTCTCTAATTACTTTGTATTTGCATAATACTTACTTAGTAAATAAATGTATACTTACTACTATGTATATACACAATAATTAGAGACACTTAATGTAAAGTGTTACCCACAAAACATGCACAACACAGCAGATTCACTGGATTATTGTACATGGAAACTACTGACCTTGTTCAGCTCAGCTCCCATATTGCCCATGTGGGAGCCCATATTTCTATATCCGACTAGGTCCCTGCAAACAAATAATCTTTACTTGCAGCCCCTTTGTTGTATCAGCAGTAAGTGTTTAAAGATATAACTGTGCTTTCCTTTATATTTCCCCCATCAATGGTCTTGTTGTCTTGTGCCCACACATGTTGCCACACTAGTACAGAGTAATCATTTATGCCCGGCCAGCTCAAGTGCTTGTAATGTGGGCCAATAAAATGTAATGCGCTATGGTTGTTGCATTCTAAAAAGGAGCAATAGGGTACCAGAGAGCAAGGAGAAGAGACAGCAACCAAGGGACAGATGCTGCTACAGACAGTGGTGAGCAGATTAGCAGCACTATTTTAATCAGGCTTGGTCACGTGTTGCATGTGGGACTACGTCAAAGACTAATGGCAGATTATAATGTTGCAAGGAGAGCTAAATCCAGCTGATGTGCTCTGAGGAATATCGCTTGTATTCAATGGGGAAAGCAAGTTAAATGTGAAATGTGTCTTGTTTTAAGCCCTTCGGTTGTCTTTTTTCCACTCGCCAGATGATCACCTCATTCTGAGTGTAGTAAACACATGATCTTTTTGTCAAGTACATTAGGACTAGGCAGGATTACCTGTTTCTCATGAAACAAGCTTGAGTTTAATGTAGAATTAACCTCTTGCAGATGCTCCATTTGGCTTTGTAAGGGAACTTCCAAGCATCAAATCCCTATTCTGTTAACAGAGGAGTTTTTTTTTTTGCAAAAACCAGAATGCAAATCCAAATCAGGAACACTGGAAGAAAACAAACGATTTTATTTTCTACCAAAACAGCACTGCTTCTTTTAAAAATGTTTTCAAACTAACAACATATTAGTAGTATTTGGAACTGAAGTTGTTCAGTGGTGGAGAATTGCATACCTTTTTAAGAGATAGATGTTACATATCTCTTAAAAACTATAAACTCTTTATACCTCACTTTTCTCCAGATTAAAGTTTTTGTCTGTCTCATGTTATATATTAAAAAATATAGAATATTGCATTGAACACTGTTTCACCTGCTTTCCACTCTCCATACGGTCTCTCAGTGAATATCAGGGTTAACACTCTAAATGCTACAAGGCTTCATCAAGTGCAGATCCTAGAAAATAACCCCAGGCCTTTTAGCACTTTGTCAAGGCCTAGTAATCTCAAAATACTGGATTAAAAAGTTTCATTCACATACGGTGCAAACATTCAGTTGATGTTCCATGTTATAACATTCCCTGACCCCCTTGTGGCTCCTTGCCACACATAGTGCTGTGAAAGCAAACGAGTGATAACACAACCAAAAACCCAGCCAGCTCAGGAGAATGTGAGAAGATTAAGCTGTTGGGAGCTGGGCTGGTTCTATTTGGTGAAGAAAAAGGAAACCCATTTGAAAACATTGCTACCCTAATTACTCAAGGACTGAGACAGAATAGTGTGTTGCAATCAATTAACACTTCTATAAACCGCAGTCCTTTCTCACTAAAGAACTCCCTACTCTCACTATAAAAACACTACCGTGTGTAGAGCATGTTTCTGATCGAAAGAAAGTGAAACGGTTCTTTATGGTTGCATGTAAAATGAACAGGTACCGCATTCGATGTAATCTCCAGTTCTGAGAAAAACCCCAATCGCAGGATGTAGAAGCTGTTAAACTATGCGGTGTTTTTGCTGTGAGTTTTTGAAGCAGAATTTACAGACCAATTGATCATTAATAAGCAACATCAACCCATAAATGTCAACCGCTGATAATGTAATAATTGAATTCTTTAGCATTCCTGAGTAAATGGTCTGTTTTTAATCAAATCTAAGACCACTAAGTTGTTCAATGCACCTTTGTGGGGATAAATAATCCACGCAAGGTAAATAAATAAATACATAATAAAAAATAAAAAAAACATGTGAAAGTTAGTACCGGTATATTAACTAATTAAGATGTGCCATTAAGCACTGTTGAACTAATTACCCAGCTTCTTCCAGTTTAATAACTCAGTGACCATGCAAACACATTTCCTCTCTGTAAGGGCAATCTCCATTAACCTGATTTGGTGGCATATAAAAGTCTTTAGCTCAAATTGATTTATAATGACCTGTTAATAGCTTCACAGATTAGAGAACACAGCCACACATCCAACTGAACGAGCCTCTGTGGATTATTAGTAAGGTTTAGAATGTGTTCTTGAAGCACAGGAGGTTTTTTAATCTACAATAGTGCCCTCTGTTTTAGTTCAATAAATGAGTAAATTAATGCATAGAAAAAAAAACACTCGCGGACGTGTGCGGCTAAAAACTGCGCATTTGGCACCATCTAGTGTTGAGCACAGAAATGGTAATGATTGATCAGGTGTTGTCTTTGTGTTGCTGCTTTGCATTGTGGTCTAGGTGATAATTACGGATTGATTCTATATGGGTTGAAACAGTCATTATTTAAGTGTCCTTGACCCAGGAGTTATTTTCTGTATATTAGTGTGTATGTGTGTATGTGTGTGTGTGTGGGGGGGTGGGGTTCTGAGATGGGGTGATTCTTTATATCAGGGGATTATATCGATAAGCAGAAAATGATGTCAACAGTTTCCGTTCTCTCCTACTTCTTCCTCCTTTTTTTAAAACAACTTCTACAGAAAATTAGTAAGAGTGAAACTGTGATTAAACAATAAAGTAATTACATCAAAAAAGGAGGTTTACGAAACCTGTTGCTAGGCAAATACTATTCTAGTGAATAAATCCAATATATTTGTGAACTCAATAGTAAACAGCATTGGTTCTTTACCCAGCATATTTTCAATAGTGGGTCCTGTCTATATATACTGCAGTATACTGCTTTATGTGGTTCACTGGGTGGCACACGCCACTGTAAACTGGTATCTGTTTCTTTGCAAGAACAATTCAATAAAACTAACAGACTGGCTTATAACTTGTTCTACTTTTTAAGAAAAAATGCTGCCATTTTGATTACATAATTAAATGCAGATTCCAAATAAGAACTGGAGCCAGACCATAGAACTCTGTGATTAACAGACTAACTTCGAGGGGAGTACAGTCTGCCAAGGAAACGACTGCACTGCTGTCACTTCAGTATGTTCATTTCAGCTGAAGAGTCTGTAACCCATGTCAATCTATAGGCTACTCCTCATAAGCGTTGGTTCTTCTACAGTATTCTGGGGTATTTGATTAGAGGATGCATCCATAAAGTAAAAGCCTACATAGCTATTTGTTCAGCAATTAAAATGTTTTCATTAGACTCTGATACCTTACAACCCACATGCAATAGAAATAAACATCAGATTCACAGAGTACAGTATCTTCCATGATCCGCGTCTTCCCTCTGTCTCCTGTGTATTTAACACTAGCCAATATGAGAGCCAAGATGGATGGCAAAGCTTCACTGAATGCTTTTCCTTCTGCTGTTTTTGTTTTGTCTTTCACTATTGCGCCAATTTCCCTTGTCTGTGGAATGTGCTATCTGCTAGCAACATAGAGTGGTCCACAGTTAAAGGGATACCATGCACATTTTCATTATTGACATCCTATAAGGTGTGCTTCATATAAAACCCTAGTGCTGTTTCCGCTCTTATTATTATTTACCAGGATTGTTACGTATTTTTTTTAATTACGACGCCTGTTTCTGGAAAGAAAGCAGGGTATCTGGAGTGAGACGGTTTAATAAATTACTGTATATCCACACATGCTGTGGCTTATCTAGCCAAGGTAGAGACAGTGCTGAATTGTGGAACTGTGACAGAACAAGCCATGAGGAATACACTACTAAAACTGCCCATTGGGGGCAGTGTTGAACCATATATGAATACATTAAACAGTGACAAAACTGCATAAATCCAGTTGTCGAAACTTAATTATTGATGGGGTACTAACTTTTTGTTCCACAATGAAAACTTGGGGGTTACTTTTGACCCTAGTCTACCTTTTGAGCCGCACGTTCGGAATATTACCAAGTTTGTCCAAAATTCAGCAGCTGGGTTGTTAACCAGGTCTCGCTCCAGTGAGGATATAACCCCTGTATTAAAATCTCTACACTGGTTGCCGGTCAAATTCTGTATTGATTATAAAATGTTATTGTTGATTTTTAAGGCCAATAGGGGAATTCCTTCCCCTTATATCTCTGACCTGCTGTCAAATTACACTCCTGGTCGCGCTCTACGGTCCGCCGATGCTGGTCTTTGAACTGTTCCCTTAACCAAGCTGTGAACAGCGGGGGACAGGGCTTTCTCGTCCTGTGCACCAAGGCTATGGAATTCACTCCCACTCGAGATTCAAGATTCTGTCTGCTTTTAAATCTCACCTTAAAACACATTTATTTAAATTGGCATTCTTTTAGATTAATTATTGTTTTATTTTCTTGATTTTTAATGTTGTTAGTAGTTTGTATCCAATTCTGTATAGGTCATCAGTTCTGTTTTATTGCTATTTTACTTGTCTTCCCTTGCTTTGTCAAGTGCTTTGTGATAATCCTTTATGAATTGAGCTATACAAAATAAAGATTATTATTATTATTATTATTATTATTATTATTATTATTATTATTATTATTATTATTATTATTATTATTATAAACAGTTTACACCACCGACTTGGAAAATTCATTTTGTAAATGCCAATGAATATGCCAAAACGAATGTTAAATTGAATAATTTATAAACAAAACAATAATGCTGCAGTAGGTATAGCACAAAACCCCACAGATGGCATGCATGCAGCACTGACATACTAAATCAGTCCAGTTGCCAGCACGCCTCTGAAACAGAAATTTACCACAGGCTAATCTTGTCAGTCATTCTGACGTCAATGCATGATACGTTAATTTACTTGATTTTATTTTGAATCTGTTTTGTGTGTTCTACCCTGCTTTCCTATCCCATTTGAAATGTTCAATTTGAATGCCGGCTCACCGCTGCAGCACACTTAACGACCAGGAGGGTCAAAGGTCAACGGCTACCATACAAGCCAATCGCCTCTTTCCTCCCGCTGAGCTTAAGAAGTTGTGAACCTGCAAAGTCAATACAGTGCTCCCTGGGGGCCTCTCAGGCGAAATCGTCAGCTTGTCTCAGGCAGCACTCAATCTACTCTAACAGCATTGTATGAAGTGGCAAATCCAATACCTTGAGGGAGCATTTTTAGGTCTCCCTCTTAATGGTTGACATATTTGACCTACTTTACTGTACTGTATCTGACTTTTTCAAGAGCTGTTCTAGCCTATACTGGCATTCTGAGGTCAAGCAAAATACACTCCCACACATGTACAGAGAAACATACTGTGCACACATGCACGTGTACACACAGCTGTCTACTTGAAGACTGGAGAGTGTGTAGAAGCATGTGCGAGCCAGCAAGAGACACAGAGAGAGAGAGAGAGAGAGAGAGAGAGAGAGAGAGAGAGAGAGAGAGAGAGGGGGGGGGGGGGGGGGTCTTCCTTTAGATCCCTAATCTAAGATTCAAGATCATCCTCGCTCTACACTGACAACTTCTAATCCATCTGCAGGCTACGCTACATTTTCCACACTTGCCAAGAGACCTTCTTATCCTCTTGTTTTGCAGCATCACCAGTAAACTAGCAGAGACTGTACCAGCCTGAACTGTGAAGATCAGAGGCAGTGCAGGAGTACATTAAGATCTCAATAGCATGGAAATATAATAATAGACAAGAAACCACAAGAAAGAGCAAAACAAGTGCTTGGTAAAGCGTATGTTATTTCACTGTAATTAAACACAGACGAGAACAACGTTTTTGCTCAGTATATTTATATTTTAATAGGATACCTCCACCTGGTGACACTACTGATTACTGTACCTCAGTACCTCACAGGCTGTCTTGTTACATTTTCTAGGTACAAATGGTCGGAAATTATGTTACTCCATTAAGATGTTCTTTAAAGCTTGGAAAGAAGGCATTCTCTGAAAGCTGTTCCCTAGCTTGGAACTCAAAGATACAGACCCCTGGAGGTATGAGTCAATATTTTTTACTGCGCTCATGAGACAATTGATCATTTAATTTATCACAATTTATCATCAGAGAAAACAGGGTCCCTAAAGATATTCTGAACCTTCAACTTCTTCTTTCACTGGTGCTCCAGAGCACACAGACCTTAATAACACCACCAGACGTGTGATTTCATTATTCAATACAGTTCTGGCAATTAGGCAGCCTTCCATCTAGAAGGCGACACATGCAGCTCTAAAAAACAGACACAGGAACTGAAAAGACAATAACTGCAAAGTGAATTAATCCCTGTGGTTAAGACGCCTTTTCAGTTTGTCACATAGCGAAGCACGCTCTGCAAACTCATGCAGATTCTGTGAATGGTGTCCTCGTTCCCGAGACCCTAAGCTGATGGTTTCATATTGTCACAATGAAAGCCAATCAAGTAATATGTTTGAATTTGGATCTTAACACATAAATCAAATCAATATAAACACATCATAGGATCGCCTGTATGCAGCACACGTTTTTGTGTAAATAGTCTGAGTAACACTTTACATTAAGTGTCTCTAATTACTGTGTATTTAAATAGTAGTTACTTAGTAAATGCATGTGCACTTACACACAATTACAATGTTCGTATACATAGTTACAATGTAATTAATGTGTAAGTCTCTTTGCACCATATAACCCTAAACCCTTTTCTGATACAATTGTGTACTTACATACATTGCGGTAAAAGATGTATAGATTAAGTACAGTGTAAAGTGCTACCATAGTGTTACGCAAGTCAGTTTTAACTATGGAGCAGATCCGACAGACTTCAAAAGAGCATTCAGTTAGCATTTTTTCCTATATTCAGGACAGCAAGGAATACAGATGTTTTCCACAAGCATACATAATGATTCCACTAAAGCAGACCTCCCCCCATGTCTGTGAAGGAATTAGAGGTCATCATCTTTGTACTGGCAGCCAATTCTATTTAGTTTTCACAGAGGAAGCAGGGCTTGCTATATTATTTCTATTACCATGTCACAGAAACTTCATTTTGTTTTAATTTCCTTTTGTCTTCAGAAGCGCAGTGGAGCGATTGGGGTTTGGGATCAAGCCCTGAGTGCTGCAAAGCTTCCAAGTTCTTATCCTATTCACTGCAGTATTCAGAACACATGGCACATGGTTTGCTGCTAGATCCAACCTTGACTGTGCCATTGCCTTGAGCTGAACTGTGCTGCAGAGGGAAAGGGAGGGAGAGCTGGTATATGGCACTCTGCATGCTACGGTACAAAGCAGCTTTATCTCAAAGGGTACTATATATCCACGACTGTAGTGACTATGAGAAACAGCAGGCAAGGTCAGGCTTGGAACCTTTGGGTGACCTTCTCCCGAATCACATCTAGATAGCATGTGCATATAACAATGAGAAGTGACTCGGGGGACTGGTGTGAGGAACACTAGTTTCATAAAACTAGCTCCCACACTGCTTAAAGAATAATAAGAATAATCAGGGTTCACCCCAGGAATTCTGTACAGCCGGACGGCAGAACATTACAGCCGGGAGCACTTTTAACAGAAAAATAAACTTGCCTTACCTTAAATATATAATACGACAAAGAATTTGAATAATGTGTTGTCTTTTCGAACTTATTACTTCATTTAAATTGTTTTCTTTATGTTAAGTTTTCAGGGCATTTTTTTAATGCATGTCTATTTTTGTTTTTCGCTGTTCTACATTTTTTGAACGCTACTGTTCATTTTAACCATTTTTTTACACAACAGTTCTCATGTTTCGTCACCATCATAACTGTTGCATGAAACCGCAGTGTACTAATCCAGCACCTCTACACTTAAGCATTTGTATGTCAGTTGTCAAGTGTTCCGCTGATATCCCATCATGCCTTTCTTCTTAAAGGCGTAAAGCCTCTATACGTGAACCCCCAATATCTCTCACAAGCACCTGGGTACATATTTTTACAATATCACAACAAAAGGAATACACTTATTTATTTATTTATTAATTTTTTGGGTGCAAATGTATAGCTATTATGTACTATACATCACCCTACAGTACAATAATACGACAAAAAATGGACTGAATGATAATACCCAAAAATAATTGTAATATTTTTTTAATAAAGTAGCTGGCGCAAATATCATATTAGGCAGAGCCGGTATAAGTAAAACCCGTCCGGTACCGTCAGGTTGGTTCTTTTATTAGCAGTCATTTTTAACATTTTAGCCTCTCGAGTGCTTAATACAGAAAACCCGCCCCTTCAACTCTCTGATTGGTTAAATGTTGTGTCAATACGTAACACAGGTGTCATGGAGATTGAATGTAGCAGAAAAATAGCCTTTAATACAGAAATAGTAATTCTGTTACTGTAAGAGAACAGTGAAATATGATTTGAGAAAGAATTAAAGAAAAATGAATCAGCAGTGGAACTGTCTGATAGCTGTTAAAATGTGTGAAATGTATGTTTCAGAGGCCACTTTTCTAATTTTCAAAAAGGATTCCAGGCTTTCCATGCTGTTAGCAATGTTACACAGGTGCTCCAAAGTATGGCAAAAGAATATTCCCCGGCACAAAATGAATGGCACGCATATAGTAAATATATCAGTCAGCTGTTTATTGATTGGGAATTCACAAAAAATGAGTTATTGATCTATTTATTTATTTTTGCTTCTTGCTAACTCAACAAAGAGTGTGATTCATACAGAAACTGTGCATTGACCAAAACATAAGGTACAGCATTGGAGTTAGGATATAATGTAAGGTAATATGCTTATAGAATGTGTTAACCAGCCTTCCAAAAGATGAAAGGCAATGTTTTCTACCCTCGCATTACAATGTACATCTAACTCATCCAAAGCAAATCTTACAGTAGCTGGCAAATGTGAAATCTGAAAATACTGTACAGCACACCAACATAACACACACACACACACACACACACACACACACACACACACACACACACACTCACATACACACACACTGTGTTTACAAGATCATATCTTTCTAGAGTTACTTCATTTGCTATTTGTTCTCTTGAGACGGGAGGAACTGTGATAAAGCTGCAGATTAACAAGGTCATCCTCCGAGTAGTAGAAATATTTAATCACTTGTGATGTCTGACCCACTTATCGTGCATTCCAGCTACACCAACTAATACATGCCTTGTGATCTCAGGGCTGTTCAGGCTTCTGAATAAAGATCAGCTTTCATCAAAAGGGCCGGGGTGCTTTTAAAAACACAATACCATTACATGTGTTACAATAAAACTAAATAGTATCTGTAGTTTTTGTCAGCAGTTGCTACTGTATTTGCACAGCGTTGCAGTGGGTCTGGCGTCAGGTCATTAATCAGTGCATTTTATCTCAAATGCTTTCCTGTTTGAACAGACAGAGCTTTTATCTTCAGAGAAGTCTGGCTTTTTTAATGCAGCTGGTCACTTAGATGAAGCTGCTTCAGCCTGATCTGACTAATGCTCATGAAGCAGTGCCTGTGGATTTCTGTATTCACGCCTTGCTAGAGAGAACATTAAAGGCAAGTCAGTGAAACAGAGCACCAATGGTCCTGAATTAAGAAATAGGGTCATGTTTCGATAATGTAACCTATAAAGACTGCAATTGCAAATGAATATTGAATCAGTTACTTGATTTGTGTACTTCAGTATGATCTTTCCTATGGCTAACAGTGACATCACCGTGCTGCAAAGCATCATTTTAAACATGCACCCACAAATACACTTTGCCAAGAGAGTTAAAAGATGATAATTATCGACATTAAGCAGTAAAATCTTCAAAACCATAAATGTCGAGAGGAAACTAAACAAAACCATTTCCTGCCTCGTGATTGTGCAAGTTTAACACCACACTCCCAGTATTGGTTAATGTGCATTGCAAAATCATTTTTTATCTCTTCAATTTTCTATATATCATTACTTGGTTTTACTTTTTTTTTGTTTTTACTGTAGTATTAACACAAAATATTTACCATAATAAAAAAATACTACTAATAATTGGTCGTTCCATTATTAAATAGTCAAAGGAACCTGACAATACAGTTATTTAGTGTCACGAGAGCCACTTATGTATGTTGGTGACTTTTTGGAATGTAACACAACAATGAAAAGGATTCCCAAGCGTGGCTCAAAATATCAACTGTTCAAAAATTAACCCTTTCAGCCCTGAATTATTTTTATCGAGCTGAAGAATGTCAAATTAAGTTATAAAATTTAAAAAGGAACTCCTTTATTGAGTAAACATGAGAACATGACGAAAAAAAATATATATATTTGGGTAAATGGGACTTTAAGAACACTAAATGACGCTTGAGGTCCTGCCAGGACTGAAAGAGTTAAGAAGGACTTGCCAATCTTAGGTAACTTAAATTTGATCAAAGGAACATTTCTAACATCTTAAGATATAGGGGTATTGAATGTCTTGGCAGTGATAAAAAGCTCTGCTGAATATGCTCTACTCACCTGTGTAGCTACTTGAGGATTGACTTGTCTTTTATTATAGATATACAAAATCTATCTGGGGTTTTATTCAGAAATTCTATCGTCTGATAGCAGAAACGCATGTCAAAATGCCAGAATAATCTTGACTTGGGGTCAGGTTAATGTTAGGCTATAATGTAACATACTCTGAATGCTCCATAGCTGGCAGCTCAATCTGATGGTGTTTATTAAGCACAGAGACGCTGGGCAGAATGATAAACACAACTGGGGACCTGGATGATCTCAGTACTGGAGAAACAAGCAGATGTTAAAAGATTAGCATCAGGACGGCTTTCTACTTGAGACCTGTGGTCTCCATTAGCCACACATTCAATTGACCCATAGTATTCTGAGTTACAGTGTTTATCCCACCTGTTGATCTCTGGTAATCTAAGAATCTCACAATGGAAAATGTCCTAATGCAAAACAATTCATAAAACGCACTCTGCAGGGTATTATTAAGTGTAATACTAGCATACTGAAAGTAGAGACAGGCATGGTAACAGTGGATGGTAAACTGCACAATGCTAATTTCCCATGACAGTTTATTTGTTGTTAAATCAGCTGTGGCACACCAGCATTGTTATTTCAAAAGCAGTATGCTTGTTCCCAAGGCACACAAAAACAATTTCCTGTTACGAAATGAATTCAGGATGTGCACATTTCGCTCACGCCTCAGTGTGTTTATAACTGACCTGGTTTCCTTTATCTCCAGAGGTTTTTTTACTGCCTCTACACAGCTTACTATTATTAGTGTCTGATGTCAGAAGGTACAGTGCTTTAGTGAAGATGTCTTCCATGTAACAGAATGTTGTGAAGCTCCCTTGGAGTGTAAAGACAACGAAGACTGCTAGACTATGCACCTATCGCCTGGCAAGTTCATTTTAAAACAACAACCCTTAAAGGAGTGCTTACCAAGGTTTTACAACCCCTCTGTTATTAGCATTATTAACATTATTAATGGCACCCCTTTTATTATGTTTGGAATCGTTTGGGTAGGATTGTTCAAAAACTGCTTCATCTTGGTACTTTTGCTGTAGGTCACATGGTCTGATGGCAACTAGACCACTGGAGTGAGTTTCAAGTGTAACAAATGTGATTGGGCACCAAGGAGCAACTTTTATTTCAATAGCATTGTCTTTTAAATTATCAGCACATTCCAAATCGAAGTAAAAAATGACAAGCAAAGAACCAAAAGATCTTCTATTGAAGAAAATTAGTAATTGATGGTGCTAGTAGGGAAATGGATATTAAAACTTTGTTTAGCAGTCTCTTTTAATAAAAGGACACCACTGTGATACTCTGGTTGGAAACAGATAGCTATTACTCAAACTGTGTTCCGCCTCCCTCCTTGTGCCACAAATACTGATTGAGCAACTAGAGTTTATTGTTGAACATCACCAGTTTTTTTTCTTTTGTTTTTTTTTCTTGGGGGGGGGGGGTATATGGTTAAGAGGTGTTATAACGATCTTCCTTCAAGTGCTGGTTCTGGTGCTCCCCTCAGCTCAGTGTCTCAGCTAAGTGCGGAAACATTGCTTTTCGGTGTGTTGTTGCTTCTGTATAATACTGAATAGGAAGTTGGTTTAAGCTAGATCAGCAATGGAGACATGGAATGATGGATTTCTTCCTATCTCACTTGGTGCAGTTCTGTCCCAAGACAGTTTCCAGTGTCATAGCATGCATTTGGAACTGGAACCGGAAGGCAGAGTTGCAAAAAAAAAAAAACACTTTTATGGGTTGGTTTAAGTACATAACCCATCTCAGCATTATTTGTAACAGTATGCTGCTACTGTTGGCTATCATTACAAGGGTACTTCCCCAAGTCTCTGTTGGCATTTTCCTCTGCTCCAAAACAAGTTATTCTGGATATTTGGTTTCTTCTATTGTCAGAGAAGTGGAAACTAAGCTATAATTTAATATAGTAACATTATAACAGAAAAGTCTCATTGTTTTAACTTCATATTATTCACAATGCTAAATTCACCTCGGGACTGCAGGGGCTGCTGATGGGTCTGTCCATCAAGCCCGGGCAATCCGCTCTGTACAGCTCAGTAATCGTGGCCCCAGACTCTTTGACAAGTATACTGCAGGGGGTATGCAGCTACTGGAGGGGGGCACTGGTGCTGCTGGGCAGTGCTTTTTGCAACTGATTGGTGATTATTTCCAGCACAAAAAAAAAAGAATTCTGAAATGCAAAAAAGCATCCAAACATGTAGGGCAAACACAATGTCCACTGTAACTTTATCCAAAATTAGAACGAATACGGTAACTATCTGAAGTCATTTAGCACAGGGGTCTCCAATCCTGGTTCTGAAGGGCTGGTGTCCCTATTGGTTTTTGTTCCAACTGTACCCTAAATTAATTAATTGGACCAATGAAGCTTCCAATAAGCACTTAATTGGTTTAATTAAGTAATTTAGGGTACAGTTGGAACAAAAACCAGGGGGGGCACCGGCCTTCCAGGACCAAGATTGGAGACCCTGAATTAGCAGGTTCCTGCTGTGTATAATACAGTTCAAACAGATTGAAGTTAAATACTGAACACTGCACTAATGGTCACACATTCTAACCTCACTTTAACAGGTACAGCGCAACGTAAGCTTGGTGTAATTCCACCACTCTTGATGTGCACGAAAGAATGAGAGTGAGGTCAGGCAATGTCACAGACATTCAAGACAGACATGTTCTGTCTCCCCATTGCACCGTACAAACTGCAGTCTGCTGGCAGCTGTATTTTTAGCTGGTCATCCTTTCATCTGGGGATTTAAATCGACCTCCTGTCTGGTTGTCTAGAATAATGCCGTTTCATTACCCGGGCGAGCGCAACACAAAGCAGGGCTGCCCTGGAGACGAGCGCTGCAGGGCAAAGAGGAGAGAGTGTGAGAGACAGAGAGGTAGACTTCACCAGTGGCACAAGTTTGAAGCAGCTCTTTTGAAGGGCTTCTTTAGAAATGGTTTGTATCCCTGGTACAATCTCTTAAATGAGTGCAGCATTGCCACAGGCCCAGAAGCAGGGAGTAGAATGCCAAGAAGCCATGTGACTTACACAAGAAAAAAACTTCTGCCATCAGCCTACAGGTTTAATTATTCATATCACGAAGCACTTGTTTCGCTTTGACAGATGCAGATAATGTAGCTCCGAGCGGAACTGCATGTACTGTATGTAAACTTTAGAACCTGAATCTTCCAGATTTGAGACGTGACCCCCATCTGTGGGATGGGACGTAACCTGGTTAGGAGCAATGTAATCCAGACAAAGTACTGTACACTGTGCTTGTATTTCTGAAAGTCTAAACAGTTGCATTATTTGAAAACGGTACTTGGATTGCTTTCAGCTCAAGCCTACTGGAATACTTGAAGGGGCAGTGGGAGCTGAATGGAATTCTCTCTCAGAGATCGTGTTTACAGCATGGTACGTGGTCTGATGAATATCTCCATGCCAGTTTCGTTGAAATGCGTTCCTGTCAGACTGGTTTTAATTTTCTGTGCCCCCCAACACAATGGTGTTGTTTAGCAGATGCTTTTATTGTCACTGGAATTAACTGTGTCGTTATCAAACAGGCTTTCGCACACTTGCTTCCCTATACTCTGTTACTTGACACTCACAATACTACCTCACAATGTACTTAACCACCGGACTAAAGGGTGAGATCCACAAACACAGGTAGTTATTAGCCCTTAAGTCCTGTTACCTCACCTCACCAGGAAGGGTCTGCGTTATCCACACTAGAAGTGCACCACTCAACCCAACACAGCCTTTTCTTTTCACTCCAAAACTCATTTCCCACACTCACACACAAACGAGAAGCCACAAGACTCTAGAGTTTGAATACTCAATTACTTTGAACAAGCCTCTTGAATGCAACATCTGAGAAGAAGAAAGGCAGAAAGGGACAGACAGACAGACAGACAGAGGCATACAGACAGACAGAGACAGACAGACAGACACAGATAGATAGATAGATAGATAGATAGATAGATAGATAGATAGATAGATAGATAGACAGATAGATAGATAGATAGATAGAAAGCTTGAATGACTTGAATGCTTGCATTTGCAGTCTTGGCAGTCCTGTACATGCTTCATATTGCCCTCTCCCAGTAAGTATCTCAGGCGCATTGTAATTAGAAGTTCATTCAAGCACACTTTACAGTTCTGCTCCCTTTGGCACTCTGTGTCTTTTCATTATTTAATGAATTGGCCATTTAGCATTTCCACTGTGCACACTCCAGAGAATATAAAAACAGATAGCACATAATTGGTAAATATGTTTAAAGGCTTTATCCGTTGCAATATAGTATCTATAATATAGCATAGTTTAATACTATCTATGTTTAAACAAAGTCTTTTTAGGGTCCATGAAAGAGTGCCCTGTAAACATCTGTATAGCATGATTCTAAATCTACTATTATTATTATTATTATTATTATTATTATTATTATTATTATTATTATTATTATTATTATTATTATTATGTTGTTGTTGTTGTTTATGTGTATTTAATAATTAAGGCATAGTGGTGTATGAGCAGGGAGCAGAGTGAGCTGTTTATTTTTTTTTGCATTCTGATTCCAGTTTGCTGTTTTACTGGTCAGGTATATATCAATACTTAGTATTAATACTTAGTATTTACTCCGCTGTAGGTAGAGAGGATCGCCGACAGCGATAACACTGAAGCTAAGTGGGGGGTGCTCAGATTCTATGTCTGTTCAGTCAAAACCAAGGGCAGAGAAAAGGTGTCTAGGAAATACAGGAGGGGGTAGGGTTTGTCTAATCCCTATAGTCCTCTGTTAGAACAGGTTCCTGCTTGTAATTTTGTTTACCTGATCCTGGGGAATAGACTGTGCTCTATGTTTCTGTGTTCCTGAATACCTGCAATACATGTCTATAGTACCTCAAACGGCAACTGACTTGGCGTTCCAGTCCACAGTGATAAAAACAACAGAAAAATCAGAAAGGATGTTGAAAGCCCATGGGTGTGTGCCATTTCAGTTAATTTTCTAAACTGAGGCACACCGTAAAATGTGTTATACTGGATAAGTAATTAAGCCCAAGATTTCCTGATGATAAAACTTTGGTGTATTTGGATAGACCCATCATTGTAAAGATCTTGGGGTTGTCGTTGTCTGATATCAATGGCTATCCATGTAACAAAAGTTCAATTTTCATGGAATGACCCTAGAAATGTGGCACTCCAGTTCAATACTGTAAGATGCTCTCATTGTTTCACTGTAAGAAATACAAAAACCAGATGCATAAAGTCCATGTGAGATGTTCTCAGCTGTCTACACAGCAGATTTGTGTGCAACTCTGATGCAGAAGGACTTCCTCCACTAAATGACCAGTCACCTGATGGGGCGTGTGGGGGGGAATCACTATCCGGACCAGTGAGGTGTACACAGGGATACTAAAGTGGCACGGCTGTGAAAAGGACACCTAATACTGTATTGACTGACATGCAGGACCATACTCTAGCAATGTGTTAGAGCTCAGATTGGGAGTCATCATAAGAGATCAATATACCAACCGTGCAGCATCCCTACAGTTAGGACTGTATCTGATGAGTGGAATGAGAAGCTCTTAAAGCAAGGATGGTCAAAGTTACAAAATACCCTCATTGCAACATTTCCATTGAGCTACAAAACTAAAGCCCATTAAAATATAACTTTAGAGAGTCTGTCCTGCTGTGTCCTAAAGACTACACTCCTATACAGTTTTCAATGTCTCAGTGATATAACATTGCCACAAAAGTAGAGCAAAAGGATACTGCATAAAGTCCATGTGCATATGTACTGTACCTTGTAGGCTTAATTATCCTTATCATTGAACACTAACATGCTTTCTTTTGACAGGCCGCAGATAATTTCGCTCAGAGCTGAGTATTCTGGATGCCCACATGAATGCTGTCATTTGAATGGCCTGAATCATCAAGATGTGGCTCATTACATTTCCGTACTATACAGTGCTTGTATGGGAGGCGGTAGCTGACTTGAGAGAGCACTCCAAACACTGTGCTTCTTTTTTGTTGTTATTTTCTTGAGTGCCCAATTATTTTACCCCCGATTTTCACCCCAGTTTAGAATGTCCAATTATGTTCCTTCACTGCTGCAATTCCCCACACAGCTCAGAATAACTGAAGACTCAGTGGGTTTCCTTATCTCTCAAGACCAAGCCAGCTTCCTCTTTCACACCCAGGAACTCGAGAGCGGATGTCATCGAGCTACTGGCCTCTGGAGGACAAAGGCCAGCCCTGCAGGTGTCCGCCTGAGCTCACTAGGCGTCTGGCCAGTTGCTGCCGGTTTTGCTTCCCTAACCCGCTGGAGTGCCACTGCCAATGCGACAAGCCCTCTGGAATCCCCAGCGAAGATTGTCGTCTTCGTACAGCCAGGCTGCAAACCTGCGCTCCTCTGACTGTATGACTCACCCTGCACACCACGCGTCCGTGCTTTAACCAAGTGAGCCACTCGGGGACCCTCAGTGTTTCTACTGTGTCTTTGAACAAAACTACAACTACAAAATGCGGTTCCATTCACTTGTCTCACAGTTTCAGTAAAGCAGGATGGCACCGCTTGCGTTAACTTGAGTTCTAACTGGAACCCAGTCCAGCAAAAAGAAAAAGAACAAAGGGGGGTAACTTAACTGTCTTTTTCGGATGCTAACTTTAAGCGTTATAATATGAATCGCAGTTGTGCTTTCGTCTTGCATCGCTCTCTAGAGTGCGCTCCTCTGCATGCCCGCTTGACATTCGCTCTTCATTAAGACTTGGATGTTATTTCCCGCGGAAATCATACTGCTGTCATTTAGCTAAAGGTTTTTTTTTTTTTTTTTTGTCCCTGGAAAATACCGAAAATTACACAACAGAGTCCCCGTTTTTCCAGTAACACGGTGCATTAAGCAATTGAAACAAACCAAAAAAAAAAACAAAAAAAAAAACAGTGTTATACAGGATACATTAGATACCGCTGCAAAAAAAAAAAAAAACCTGATGCATTCATGTTAGAATGTCTTATTTCTCTTCTGTATATGGTTTTATGTTAACCTTCCTTGTTTGAATCCTCAATGTGTATACAACACACTATACATATAATACTGGTATGGATCAAATGTATATGTACCTTCATTTTCTATCCAATAGTTTATAGCTGCTCTCGCTACTGTCCCGATATACTATAATCACCTAATCGAGTCATCTTAATTTCTATATAGGTATTCCGTAAAATAAATCAAAGATTGCATACATTTCATTTGTCAACACCATTATTCAAGGACTCACCGTAGTAACAGTCGAGGGTCTGACCGCATTGGACGCGTTCTGTCTGATCTCCACCGCTGTCCCCGGTTTCAGGAGGTTCTTCGTAAATCTCCGGGCCGATTCTGCTGCCATTTCTTCATTAGTACTGAGCGACTTTTAGTGTGAGCGATTGCGTTGCTCTCGTTGCAGTGGTTTCCACAGTCCCTTAATCTTTCAAACTGATTGTGGTCTTGCCTCCAGCAGTCTCAGGAAGCGGAACTAATGTTCTGTCTGTGTGTCTTTCTCTCTTTAAGTACGACAAGAGGCACTGAAAGGCTTTTACTTTCTGTTTCTTCTGATTTTATATATATATATATATATATATATTATGATATATAATGTAATGTATGGCTGAAAACGGTTAATAAATAGCAAACCTTTAAAAATAATTTAATAAACCTTCCCACAAATATGTACTGTGTTTATTTAGCATTACATCCATTGACACAACTGTTCCATATTTCACTGGTTTACTGGTATTTAAATGAATAATGTCACTACTACAGAAGATTATCATTGCAAGCATCAGAGTTCAAGTCAAGGAGACGAGAATGGTATTTTATTCTTTAGCACCATCTAGTGTAGGAAAACAGGAATTTAAAAAACTGCACACATTTATTTTCTTTGTACAGTGATTTTGATGTTACATATTAATAAAAGTAAATTATCAGTATACGTGGTAATTTTTTTTTAAAAAAATCGTAATTACAAGGAAGAAAGTCTCCCTCAACACCTAGGCGTCCGTTTTTAAGGCTACAGAGTCCTGTAGCTAGACAATGCAGTAATAACCTAATGTAATGCAAAATGTTCAATTAAACCAATTTTACCAATTACAAGCCTATATAGCATATAACTGTAAGTAATCAGATTGAATGGCGTGGAAACTACTTTTGCATTGAGAGTTCAGACCAACACACATGCCTTAGACATGGTGATATGTACATGAGGTTGTGTGTTCCTTGTCATCTATCTATATGATGGTATAGCCACATGATTGCACATCAACAATAATAATGAGACGTGTGTCTTATTCTGCCATGCTGACATCAGTTATACAATATTGTATTGTAGTATATGAAGACATACCCCTTAGACTTCAACTCATAACCATTTTGGCTAATACACATGAGCAATAATAGTTTCTTCTGTTGCCCACAAATTCTGTCAATCACTGGTCAATAGTGGATAGTGCCTTCTATAGTCGTACCTTAGCGCAGAGATCCAGTACCTGAATGCTGATATGATGATAAATGAGGAAACAGTGGCATCTAGTGGACAAAGTCTTTAACACAATGTAACATATGCAAATAGAGACCTGTTCATTGCAATTGAACAAACTTTAATACCTCACAAGAAGAGCTAAAATACAGAACATTTTGAAATAGTCATTCCTAAAAAACACTGACCTCCCAAATCCTTCCTTGAGAACCATTTTGACAACAGGCTACAGTCATTTGGTAAATCAGCTATGACACTCAATGTCAAGACATGGCAGATATTTGGAAGGATTTTAAATACTTAGGGCATGTGAACGCTTTGTTTTCCAGATGTTGTTTTGGATAGTGACTGCACTTTTTACTCCACAGGGATTGAGAGAGGAAGAGAATTCATCTTCAGTGACTGGAAGCCTCCTCCTGCAGCTTCCCATCAACATCTCAACAGCACTTTCCAGAGAGCAGAGAGCACCCAAAGACACCCTGGGACAGTCAAGCAGTGTTTACCAGTGTTTGCTGTGGGTGCTGTCAGTAGAATATTGTGCCCGTGGTTGCGACTGGACCCCAACACAGAATATTGCACTGGATTCCGCACTGGATTTTGTTCCTGTGTAAAGCTTGCAGCATGTTATACTGTAAAAGGCCGGCAGTCTAAACTGCTCCTGTTTCTGTGCAAAAGTTTCACTATTTTTGCTTAGCCAACCTTCCTCTTCCATAAGCAATGCTGCTACGCATTGTCAAAATGAATGTCATGCAAAATCTTTTATTAAGATTAGCATCATCATGAGAACTAGATGGCAGTATGATATTCAGCATTATGTTACTGGGAAGGGATACATGTTTGAATTATCAATAGTCTTGCAATTCACACACTTGCATGATGAAGACCAACAGCATCTGTATGAAGAGCCCTGTATAATATTGAAAAAAATCACTAGATATACACATGTGTACACTGTTTTCAAGTTTATGCTTCCACTCATGTCAACGTTTAGCAAACAAAACTCCCATCACCAGGGCTGGGAGCTGCTGGATTGTACAGACACAACTGGTTTGATTGTAAATTATTGACGTGTTGCTTCGCCTGCCGTATGTTCTTGCCTTGTCTAGTTGCTTTCAGCAATGTTTCCACAGATAGCATTGTCTTATCTATACCTCCCGGCTGTGTGTGTGTGTGTGTGTGTGTGTGTGTATGTGTATGTGTGTGCGCTGTGCCCATGGTCGTAACTAGCTAAGAGAACACTGAGGTCGTGTCCTCGTTTTTTTTTTTTTTTTTTTTTTTTTGTCATCATCAATGCTGATGCTCATGTAAAAATTCTGGTAAAGTACAAAAGACTCCTTGATTATCTCTTTTGGTTTCCCGTGTAACATAGATTTGGAGGCTGAATAGTAAATACCAAGCATATAAATACTGCCAGCTATAGTTTGAAACCTAAGTTTGACCTCGGTGGAATGTCTGGTGATGGCCCTGGCTGTGGCTGTTGTTATTTATACATTTTGTCTACATTTGAAACAATATTACATCGCATAATATAGATGAATCTGTCCTGCATTGGATTTAAATAACGTGATGTGCTTATTTACTATACAATGCAATGCGCATTTCAAAGCTGTGCCATACGTTACGAAGATGCTATGCAGTGGTGCAGTGATTGACGTCTTTGTGAACGCGCTCATCAAGTAATATTGTGCTTGCTTGTAAACACGCTCCACAGATGAAATCCAACACTTCAAATCGGCACTCTTGATTATTAAATACCATATGGGGCATCAGGTCGCTGTTTCCGTCTAGCAGGTGTTCAGGGTCCAAATGAAATAAGCGAAAGACACAGACAAGTTGCTTTCTAATCTAACTGCTCAAACCATAAATGACATTGTTCCAGACTGCATCCACAGAAAAAAAAGACGAAAGTATCGGAAAGATGGTATTGTATAGATTGCACTCCAGCAAAATCCACTGGCAGAATTACAAATTATAATTGCTGTTCCTATAATACACCACTAGATGGAGGTATTGAAGCACAACATCGTTGAATTGAGTTATACAGAATCACTTTCTTTTACAAATATATACAAAAAGTAATTCTATAAATTAGATTTAATCTGACTAATACCAATACACCTTCATTGGCATTAATGGGATCCACCACGTATATGTGCAGACATGTTCTTTGCTGTGTTGTGCTTACCACATGTGAATGATCTATCTTCACTTGTTTTTTACTGATGTATACTTCATTACATCTTGCTATGCTTTTACCATGATGTTAATAACCCTGAGATCTGTTAATGAACCTGGAAACGATTTGCATTACATTATTAAGAAGTTCCTTTAAATGAGTATATTATTTCTGGAAAGGTATTTGTTTGAGTTGTTTGTGTACTTAATTCAGGACACTTTATTTTACCATACTGTGCCTTTTTGTATTTTTCAAAGAGGGGTGACAGTTAAATTCTTGGGAACTCATTTAAATTAAAACTGTTATACTGGAGCAGTGCAAGAACAGTTTAAATAATGGATCGTATGTTTGGAATCAGGGGATTTAATAGGGCAATCTGAAGGGAAATTCCAAATTGTCAGAACAGTGTTTTGAATTGAAAGATCATAAAGATAAATGATACATGTTATATTTGCATTTAGTACAAACAGATTTAAAGTACAATTTGCCCTTTCTTCTGGGATGTATTTAATTAACATGAAGAACCTCACCACATACAAACTAGTTTGGAAGTCAAGTAAGTGTTGAAGTACTGGTTTACGTTTATTTCTATGGAGTTCTTTAATCATTTTGTTAAGACATTTTTCTTCTGAAAAGTAAAACAATACTCTGTCTATTGAAAACTGGCATATGGTTTCATAAAAACACAAGCCAGGATTTCATTTGGCATTTATTTTGGCATCTGTTTAAAATTATGTAAAAATGAACATGCATGCATATACTTTAAACACAATTAAAATGATAATGTACAATGGCATTATCAATTATATAATATATAATTGATAAAACATCTTTAAAAAATATTTGAAAAACAACATACATGATACCTGTTAAGTTATTGTAAAAGACAAACAACAAAAAAGTTACCTATAGATTGGGTTGAACACCAAGACAATTTAGATCAATATATCAATTTGCAGTAGGTTTATTTCTATTACAGAAATGCAAGACTCACCCCTTAATTCACTATTGGCTCATAGCAAATAGAAACAACGATCACCACAAATTATGCTGTGAATAAATAACTTCAAAGTAATTTTTGCTTTGTGGTTTAATTATTATTATTATTATTATTATTATTATTATTATTATTATTATTATTATTGTAACTGGTAACATTTCAATGCAGCTTTGATGTAATAAACAATATTTATATTGCATTTATTTTTCTTTACCCGTGCAAAATTACACTACATGACTTTTACAACTGATCATGGCTCTTTGCTTCAATTAAAGGCTACAGCTGTACATAAGAACTGGGTTGCCCAGTGTGCACACATAGGACTGGATTCATGATGGGAACAATACTGTTTAGGGTACAGTAAATAAAAGATGCACACCTCATACAGCACTGTGCGGGAAACTGTTCATGGCCAAAGGCACTGCGATGATAAAAAAATAGTTTCTGTCACCAAAAAGTACATCTGACCTCTGTTACAAGTGTTGATGTTATGTCACATAACATATTCTTTTTGAACAATCAGACATTATTGTAGTATGTTGTAGTATACCTTCACGCACACACACAATCTTTGCTTCCATCGTTGAAAGTACTGTGTGTATTAGAAAGGAATAGTAATAAAGGGTTTGCTCTGCTGTTTGGGGAAATGTGTTTCAGCACCTGGGATCAGAAACAAATATATCAGGTTTTGCTGATTTAACTGCTGTTTTCTTTTTTTAAAAATCTGACCCGTTTCCTTCACCGAGGGGGCTGTTTGAAGCACTGGATCTAATTAAAGAAAACAGGAAAATAAATACGTAGATAAAATGAACCGAGATCTCTTTAAAGTGAACCGAGATCTCTTTAAAGTGAACCGAGATCTCTTTTTTTTTTTAATGGACTGAGACATTATTTTTAGCATTTGATAAAACATATGCTTTAGTAATATCTGACCCTTGTCCCGCTCAATGCAGTCTGTAGTTTATTTTCTGATGACTGATCCACCAAATCTAAAGCTTGCAGTCTGCTCTCTGGCAGGCTGCCACTGCACTCCTTGGATACTAAATGTCATTTTGAAAGCTTTATGGCTTTGCCCAGCAAACTTGGGAGTGTGGTTATTCAGTGTTTCGGAATAGGATTTGCATTTGAATGAGCTGTCACTTTTTCCCACATCCTGGGCTCTGAATACTACAGTCTTACATTTCTGAGTAGCCTGTCTACTACTGCTTTTGGGGAGTTCTGTGATCCTGGTGATACTCATTTCCACTGGGGTACTGCCCTGCACTCTTCTGCCATTTCTGTTTTTCTGTTAAAAAAAGAATACAGTAGGTGTAAATCAAGTCAAACTGGAAAGGGGGGAATAGTTTGTAAACATAATCGGTAACACTTTACATTAAGTGTGTCTAATTACTGTGTATTTATATAGTAGTTACTTAGTAAATACATGTATACTTATACATACTTACAATGTTATTATCCATAGTTACAATGTACTTAATGTGTAAATCATTTAGGGTTAGGTTTGTATTGTGCAAAAAACATTTACACATTAAGTACATTGTAACTATGCATAATAACATTGTAACACAGTAATCAGGCAGCAAAACAGGCGGCAGCGAAACAGGCCATTCTTACTGGACAACTACAGGAATGGAACTTAACTGGAAGTACTGTACCATAGGAAACTGTTGTATACAATCTGTGAAGACAGCATCTCAAAGTGTGCGGTAGTGAAACAGTGACATGATTACTGGAAAGCACTGACAATGGAACTTAGTTGTTGTAACTACTATAAACAAGGTTCTACAGAACAGAATACAGCAGAAAAAATAATTATTAGGGAGCCATCTATTTATTAAACATACAATTTAAAAACCCCAGTGTGGTTATCAGCCAAAGCAAAGCAGAAACTCATCATTCTTGTCAGGGTCATTAGGGATTGGGATGACATGATATATTATTGATGCATGTCTTCAATAACTGTTTTAATCTGCAAATAATTCAAAGTATTAGGGGATTATACTGCAGCTGAAAGGAATATTCAGAAGCAGAGCTGTATGAGTCAGTGGGTGTGGTTTTTGTGGCTTTCAAAACAGTTTTGACCAATGACCACACTATTTATATTGTATGTATATAACATTTTTTTTTTCTCAGATTGCTTAACTACATTGAAAACTACAGGAATTCATTTTCCTAAAATATTTCTTACGGATGCTGAGTTTATAATGAGTGGTAATATTAGTTTTTATTTTCTGATTTATTTTGGCCCATTGAACCTTCAGCTCTGCTTCACAAAGTGCAAGATCAAGTGCAAAAGATGTTTAAACCCGCTGGGCCAGAGCTAGTGCATGGACACGTGGATTAATACCATTACAATTTGAACATACATACAGTGCTGAGCAATTGAACTTTCAAACATGTGAGTGCAAAACATTTGAAGAGAATTGGTTTGCCAGAACAAACTAGTATTTATGATTCTCACCTTTTTTCTTATGAGGACTAGCTTTGCTTGTGTTTCAGAGAGACTTCCGCAGGCATCTTGGATTTTATTTGTTTGTCTGACAGTGATGCGAATGCTCTTCTCCTCCCTCAGGCTTTTCTGTGTGCATGTACTGCTCTGTCTCTCAGTGGAGACTCTGTCTAAAGCATTAAGACACAGTGGGAGTCAGAAGTCTGACTATGGTAAGCAACCAGAAATCCATTTCTAACTATAGTGCAACAATCAAAAGTATTGAGCAATCATTATTTATGTTACTTGTTTTTGTATCCAGGGCTGGGGTATCATATTTTTTAAATAAAAACCAAATAAAATATAAAAAAGCAAGGGCACAATGGGGTTCTTTGTAAAGTAAATTCATAATATATCTACAGAGCTTTCAGTTATAAAGTATCCAGTTTAATTTCCTACAAAAACTTATGGTGCCTGTGAAAGTATGATAGTAACCTTAGCAGAACATATGGGAGCAAAAGCGTTGTTTCCATATAAGATGTTACTGTCCATAGCACAGCCAGTGTAGTGTGCCTTAGGGGTCGAATAGTTGAGTCTAGTAGTCATTAAAAACTCATGTATGATTGGATGTCTGGTGTTTTCTATCTTGTAACACACTACTGTTTGTTTGCTATATTTGAAAACGTCTTGGTATTTTTATAATCCATTTATCTATGTTCAGAAATGTCATTTAAATGTTAATAAATAGGAACCGCAACTGCAGTTCCGTCTGTCTGAAACGGCACGCTTCACAATCACTTCACAGTCAGGTGACGTGCGATTAGTCCACTACCATTTTCTGAGGTGTTCTATTCCGTGCTACCCCTAGTGCACCTGCACAGGTTGAATATGAATTCTTATAAACACATCTTATACATGCAGAGATATTCCCCAAAACATGATTCGATATTTCAGGAGCAAATGTGGTTGCAAGAAGGCAGGAGCAAGTGCCAGTTACATACAAGCATACAGCAAGCACACAGTTTCACAATCCATGCATTAATTGTATTCACATCGCATCACATACAATCGAGAACATGACACTGCGGATCTGAGTTCTAGGGGTATGTATTCCAATCTGAGCGGGCAGCAAAATAATAAGGTTACATCATTTTTCTTTTCTGAATGTTTAACAAAAATATTACTATGAAATGATGCTTTACCCTGGTCTGTATTAAATGATGCTGTACCCTGGTCTTTGGCGGTTCCTGCAGACAGATCCACATCACTGTGAGTCAGAAAGCTCTCATTAGGCTTATTGCGTGTGAGGTACAGCCCATATTTATCAACAGCAGCAAAATCCATTATCCTGTCCCTGTGAATGAATTAGGTGAAAGAAGGGTATAGAAAACCCTTTATTAATACGTTGGATTTTTAGTCCCGTAAGCATGGGGATGATTTATTTAAATGCAGGCAGATTCTACCTGATCGCCTTCAACTTCAGTGCAAGGTCCCAGTGATTGAAACTGGCAGGCACAGGTCTGAAGCAGTGGAAAAGCCACTCGATCTGATTGTTATCAACCCATTGAATGGAACATTATCAAGCAAACTCATCTCATTCCTGATAGCTAGCAGGAACCGGCACACACCAACTAGCATGCTGTGCAGGAGGTTCTTATCAATGATTTGTATGGACGACAAAAATACATTTGTAATTGAAATTCTCATAATTTTATTTGTATTATTTGTTTTGTTATTTTCTGGGCTGAGAAGGTTGACCTGGGAGTACGAAGGAGTTCTCATACTGGCCCATTCAAATAAGACGATATTCCTTGATATTTGTTCCATTCAGTGGGTTGATTGCTACAACAGTGGCTAAGAAAACACAAGAGTGAAAATTTTCATTGTACAGTATGTTTTGTGTTTTTAGCTGGTAAACAGCTTAGCTCGTTAGAAAAGGTTCCTGATGTGGGTAGTCAGCACTCCAAACGGAGCTAGGTGTTTTGTTTATTTTGTTTATTAAAAATAGAGCTTCAGCTCACAAAAACTCAATTTCTATGTTCATTTTTAAAGGTGCAACGAATGACTGTGAGTGGTGGCTGTGTTACTATATATATATATATATATATATATATATATATATATATATATATATATATATATATATATATATATAAATGAAACACTTAGGAGATAATACAAAGAATGAAATGATTTACTTCATAAGTATGCAAACGGAAACAAAAATCCTTGCACCCATAATATAAAACTTTAAATACATAATATATACAGAATACCTTTATTAGACAGCATCCTAAAAACAGCCATATGTATATATTAAATTAGACTTTAATTGGTTATCTCCATCATGTAATAGTTCTCGCATTGTTTACTGCAGACTCACAAAGGAGCTGTCGATGATTCTCCTTCGTGTTCAGAAACACTGCTTTATAGCAGGTCAATGTGAAACTCAAACAAAAACGTACATTTTGTTCAATGCTCATTATGGCCTAAGGCCTGTAGAAATTTCCATATTTTAGAAATAAATGCACTGGGGACAAGAATACTAAACTGCAGTTCTGTTTCACCAGTCTGCTGCTGCTAGTCACACAATATTAACTGACTGCTGCCTAAAATATTATACACATGCTGGATATATTAATCCCGCAGTCTCGGTGTCTACAGTATATGCTTTGTGTATTTTAAATAAATTAACCATATGTGTAACCACATTTAAATCATGTTTTGAAAACGTAAATGGTGTATCATTTAAGGTTGCATCCTTAATGAACTGAAATTGAATTGTATTCAGTGGCTTCATCACAAGAAATGTATATAGAGTAAACAACATTAAGAATACATCCGTATTAATGTACTGTGTTGGCTCAAAATGTCACCTGATCGTTTGGGCTGCAAACTGGCATATATGGCAAACTAAGAAATATTTAAAAAGATATTAAATTCATACGTCAGCCATTAACTGCATTAGCCTTAAGTGTACAATGAACTCATTCAGTTCAGGTATGCTTTTTTCATTAGAATAGGACATTTAAAACCATTTGGAGACTTCACTTATATTTGTCTGACACTTTTAGTTCCCTCTATATATTAGGAACTTGAACTACATGGATTTACTTTGGCAGAGTCGACTTGGAAACAACTTGGTAAAGTGTAACCCCATTTAAAAATAAAAACAGACAAGAGGTTTAAACATAGAAACTATGCATCAATGAAGCACTGGACTAATCCTAATGACATGGGGCCATACATGGAAGCAGAACCCTGTACAATACATATGCAATAAAGCAGCTAAAAGAAATCAATTTTGACTCAAATAAGTCATTTTAATTGGGAAGTAAGTGATAATCAGCAATAAGTTAAAACCACACATTCACATAATATTGTGGCCTTTTGTTGTTTTGTCAATTATATATGTATATATATATATATATTTATATATATATATATATACATTTTATTTATATGTTTTCTGTTCAAATGTACATATAAAATAAAATCATTGTACTTGAATCATTATGTATCATTGCTAGTTAGTAGCTAACTTTTGCTGACTGACCTGTTATATCGAGCTCCACTCAGGAAAGAATGGACATTCTCTCCTGCAAAGGTACACACTGGATGCAGCCTGGGGTAAGAGAAAAAGATAAAAGGCTGCAATGAGGTCTAGATTTGCTTTGCTTGTGACAGCTGCATATTAATCTAAGGAATTTTTTTTTTTTTTTTTTTTTTTAAGCCAAATATATCCCTAGAGCCCTAATCATAAAGCAAGGGTAAAAATTTGAAACAAGATTGATTTCATCTTTAAGGGATGGCTTCTTTGAAACTGCAGTTGCTTTTTTTGTTTTTAATACTTCAACAAACTTACGCCATATTGTGACAGATAAAGTACTAACATAACAACTTCAAACTCATTTTGTAATTGAAAGATGAAATAAGTTTCCATACTCTCTGTGCCAGCGTTTTACTGTCTTTGAATATTAAAGAGATTGTGGTTCCTAATGCAAGGGTTTCTTTAACAGACAGGAGTTGTATTGCCTTCTCCTAAAATCCACCTCATTATATAACTGCTCAGTTACTGAAAGATTTCCAATTAGCTCCCTGGGATTCAAAGGGACACTTCAACAAATGGGAACCCTGATACATTTCAAGTGCATGCAAACGTAAAACAAGTCGAAAGCAGAACATGTTTTAAAATGTTATAAAGCCAGTTATAAATGTGTTATACCAGCAATAAGGTGGCCACACCCTCTGGAGGGATTAACATTTTTTGAGAAGTACTCCCCCTGGTGGGCAATAGGTGCGATTACTGGTTACCCAGTTAAATCTTTGAATTCTCTCTATTATGGAGCCAGCTCTTCAGCAAGATCTCTCGTTCAGCCCCTTAACATTTCATATTTAATTTACAGCCTTCCGTAGCATATTGCTTGATCAGCAGACAATGGGAGCTAATACACTTTAGTTTAAGGAAACGATTAACATTTGAGATATATGATTCTTAAACGTCCATTAGAACAGACTGCATCAATTGCACCAAGAGCTTTTACTTCTGCAAGTGGCTAGTGCATCAATATTGTTAAAACAGTTTACTTGTCTGGTAGTTTTTTTTTCCGACGAAAGAAAAATAGAAGTCTGTAAGCACTCTTTTAATGGGGACAACTAATGTGCTAAATTGGTTGGGGGCAGTGACGCTGGAACACTTTAAAAAAAAAAAATACATTAAGCTATAGTAGTTGTTAATTTCTAACTTAATAGTTTAATATGGTCATCATCTTGCTTGCTTACATGGAGCTGCACAGTGTATTTAAAAAAGAAGTCTGGAGATGTTTCCTACAGCAGCCTACATCACATTCATTGCACTGTTTAAATATTCAGCAGTGAACCAGACAGCATGCTATACAGTAAAGGGCATTCATTTAGGAATGATGTTGGAGTGTCTATGTATGGTTTAGTACTGTAAGCTTTCTTTGCTGTCTTTTGATATAAGCATATACAGTACCCAAAAGGCACGTGGTAAAACGCCTCTGTGCCTTTTGTTAATTATTAATTATTATTGTTATGTTTCTAAATGTAGATGTAATTATGTTATATACACTCTTTTCACACACCCACACCCATTGTTGAGTGTTGAAAAAACACTATATTTTGGTTCAAGACTTCCTCCTCATTTGGATGCAATTGGTTTCATTTCTAATTGTTGGTATTAAAATAAAAACCAACACACAAAGACAATGCCCTCTCTATGTAATTCTTATCTCAACAGTTTTCGTTTTTACTTCCTTAAATTAGCCATTCCAATCTGTTCAGCATGCTGGCTATAATAGGCTGCACTCAAATAAACATTCATCTGCACCCACAACGCGTCTGGGTCAGGCTGCTCAAGGGATATCGTCCGTAGCACATACAGCTGAAACGGTACACAAAATCCATTGCTTTATGTGCCAAGAACAACATTCTAATCAGTTGGTTTCCTCTCATTAAAATGTAATTAGTTTGACATAAGTTTCCTGCATAAGAAAGTATTGGCCACTTAGCACTCATTAGGAAAAAGAAAAGTATCACACCAAGGGCTTCTTGTAAGGAGAGAATAGAAACTGCACATACTCTTTCCTGTTCAGAGGTGATCTGTAGGAGGAGTATTCCTTTGGAGCTGAAACAGAGAGAGATGCAGATAATTCATTATCTTGTTCAGATCTCTCTTCGAGACCCGCGTTACCCATTTTTAATCTAAAACCATTACAGTTTGGAATATAAATTCAATTAGGTAGAATTTATGAAACGCTGCAGTTCATCTCTTATTTAAAAAAAAAAACTTTGCAGAGTATGTTTGTTTAACAACTTGCACCAGTTTGATAAAGTATTCAAATTAAATGCTGTATTGCTGTATTTCATTGTCATATTTTGCTCTACAGTAAGGTTTCACGTTATAACAGTATCCCACATTTCTACAATATTATTATTATTATTATTATTATTATTATTATTATGATTGGTATTTTATTTTTCTCAGGATAGCCTAGCCAGTGTGGTCCTTCCTAATTTTGTAAATACAGCTTTAATGAAGTACAATACATAGTAAGTCCATGGCTGGTCTGGAATTTGAACCTGCAGTCTCCTTAACTTAGTGTTCAGCACTCAACAATTCAATGTGTACAGTATATGTATGTGCATTCATGTGTTTGTGTGGAGAAGTAGGACACTAGCACTACACCTAATAACAAAATCCTGCTAAATGGTTAACACTGAAGAACTACTAAGCAGAAGACACTCTTTTCAGCCTGTACCTCAAAAACATATTTCTGTAATTATAAAAGAAAATAGCCTACTGTGTTATAAAGTATCAAAACCATAACACACAGTGCATACTGTATCAGTATTATCATTTTGATTTATTTGACACAATACAAAGCCACTGCGAACATGCAGGGCTGCTGATACAATCATATTAAATTAGGTGAAATGGTCCAGCAAAGTTATTGCAATGACAAGCACAGGTGAGCTTCGACTCACTAGGCATCACCTGCAATAAACACAGTAAAGCATATGGCCTTGATCTCTATACCTCTCGAATTCTACTTGAATACCTAAACCCCTTAGGCCTGTACTGTACACCCACACACATACAAAACAGATCCCGTGTTTGACCTTGAACAGCAATATTTTGCTGTCTGAACAAGTAACTTGAAACAAAGTTGTCATTGTAACCCCTGATAATTTTGATGTTTGGCTCCTTATAAACACAACCATAACACTGCTCTGAATGCTGGGATACGAGTAAAAGCAGCCTTGGTGTTTGCAGTATTCCACATCTGTCCAGCTCTATTGAATTTCTTTTCTTAATGAATCATGAAGTTTGTCTTTAACACTAATAACACTGTTTGCGAAAGGAAAATGTAAGTTTGTTTTCCTTTAACTAAGTATGTGATTCTTGACCTTCATCCTTGAAGGTTTGCCATTGTGAATGTTAAAAGGCTCAGGAACAGTTTAGTTAAAACACATAGAAGCATTAATTAATGGTGGGGAGGGGGTTAAGATAAATATGACAAAGACACAGATGTAAACTGCCCAGAAAATGTAAGCACCCCGAGTGAAATTAAATACAATGATAGGAAACGGTAACTAGAAACACAAATTATTTCATGTAAGCTGTTGTAATTCATGGGACTGACTACCAGGGTGAACTTCTCGGCACAGCAAATGAGTCAGTCACTCGTACAGGCCTCTATTTCCCTGTATTACTTAAAGAGGCAAGACATATTCTGTAACACTTTAGTTTATGGATCTGTAATGAGTGATTATAAACAATAGCAAAAAAAAAAAAAGAAAAAGTGTATAATAGTCTTATTGTGTCTAATCATATTGTATAGATTGTTTATAATCACTTCTAATTGATACCTAAACTAAAGTGTTACTGAATATTCTTTATTACATGCGGGTAATGGGTTGAGTCTCCTCCTGCAATTGTCTCATCAGCAAGGCAGCCGAGAAGCTGTTTGTACTCAATATCAGGACTCTCACCTCAAATTACTGACCTGTACTGCTTGATCCACCTTGAGATGAGCGCACACTATCAATCTTGTGTTGTACAACAGAAAAGCATGGTTACCCAATGTCAAAAAAAAGGGCAGTTTGATCAATTATTCCTGCAAGGCATGTTTCAACCACAAACTACTCCTTCGTGCAAACTTTACTGCAAAAGATTCACAGCAGCCAGGAATCCCTTTCAGACATCTGCTCTAGTTTGACCCAGAATTACTGCGTGGGCAACTGCGCTATGAGAAGCAATCCTGGAACCGTTATTCGTAGTTTGCACAGTTTCTTCTTCTTCTTCTTCTTCTTCTTCTTCTTCTTCTTCTTCTTCTTCTTCTTCTTCTTCTTCTTCTTCTTCTTCTTCTTCTTATTATTATTATTATTATTATTATTATTATTATTATTCAAGGAATTGATAAAAAAAAACATAACTCTTGCAAAAGGAAAGGTTGAATGTCATTAGGATTAGTGTGCTTCTGGTTGGGATTACTTGGTCTCTGTATTCTTTTAGATTTAAAACAAATCACTTGATGTTTCCCATTACAACTCCTGTGAAAACCATTTTGAGCATTAAGATCTGTTTCACTGGGATTGTGTTATACTAGATGTACTGTACATGCCTTTTAGCACTGGCTGACAGTGTTCTATACATTAGGTGTGTGACCTCACAGTGTACAGCCATTCATTTGCCATAAAAATGTGTTCTAATTATCAACTACAAAAAAAGGGGTACTAAAAGCAAAGCTCCACGGTTACAATTGTCTAGCAGAGATAAAGTTGAATTTCATTCCTGACACTTTTTGTACACTTTTTACCTCATGCCATTCACCTTTACCTTCTGTTAATTTGTATTTTACTTGGTGTGTGTCTTTTTTTATTCGACACAGATAACATCATCCTCGGGAGGTTAAATATTTTAGGTCTTTGCCATTCATACAGATCTGAAATGGTGTGCCACTGCAAAAGAACATTCAGTGCACTTCTTGGATTTCATCAGTATTCACTTCCAATAAAGTCAGAAATAGCTGGTCCAGTTAAAAAAAACATACTTCTGTCTTTTCTTTTCCGTTTCATGTTCACACGCAGCTCTATAAGAGAGCTACGGAAACTTCAAAAAAACAAAGGAAAGTCAACAACATGACCAAACAATTCATCACCGTTTGAATGTATACTCTTCAAACGAAAACACTAATTAATTACAGAAAGCAAGACATGTCCAACATTATTATTGATGAGGAGCTCTGCTTCAAGTCTACAGGGCTCTATCATCATCTGTGCATTCGCCACACAGCACATAATTGCCTGGTTAATTCAACCTAATTGCATAAATACAACATTTACAGAAGCAGGAGTTATCTGCTCCATTTACACTCATTTCTGACTTCCGGTCCTTTTATAACTCATTCTTTAACTGTTTGTAAAAAGCGAAAGTTGCAGCATTCAGCTACAGACTGTACACAAAGTACTGTTTGCAGGTTGATTCCATTTGGTGTGAAAATGCATGGCACTGGAGATTAGCATCAGAAGACCCCCTTTTTTTTAAGGAAACGTTATCTGGTTTAAATAGTTCTATTCTCCACATTCCCTGGAGTCATTTAAAATAAACGGATGCTGGGATTCATAAATCATTCACAGTTTTATTATATTTATTTTCGTTTGGGACTTGGAATACCTGGTGCCTCCACTCTAAAACATGGTAAGTCCCAGTACCCCCAAATCAAAGCTACTGTGAATGATTTCTAATGAATAAAACAGCGTTCATTTATTTTAAATAGATACTGTAATTAGGAGGATATGGTTATAATGTTTTCATATTACATAATTCAACTGAAGTGAATATTAAGGTTTGGTAACACTTTGCATTATGTGTAAGTACACCTGTATTTACGATGTAAATACACATTAATTGGAGGCACAATGGTGTTACCCATAATTGTTCAATATATGTTAGACGTATCTGTGTACAGTATAAGGAAAGTACTTCAGAAACACAGTATTCATTATCTATGGTATGATATTAGTAATAAGCGATAAACCAGGCAGAAATTCAAACGCTATAATGTATGAACTAAGATAATTATAAACTGAACTACTTAATTTTTTTATATATATATACAATAAACATAACTTGAAAAGGAAACATTAAAATATTAATCTCCTGAATAAATCGATAACCGTATGAAAAAGGAGTTCAGTTAAAAGTAAAGGGTTTTAAACCACTCTTCAAAAAAGGAAGCCCTGGTCAGAAGGAAGATGGTGCTGTTTGATGTGGAGTCTGGCAGGTGTTTCATCTATAACACCACAGGCTAGCCTGTAGAGACTCCATACTTACACTCCTGATTCTCATAGTCAGACAAGATGGTGTATTATTTAAAAAAAAAAACACCTTGGGGTCCTTTGAGATCAAGCAGCGGCATCATCCACTGCATCAGTGATCAGAAAGTAGCCTCTTTATTTATCAGTATAACTAAAATGACACCATAACTGATATTAATGTGTTGTGTCTGCAGTCATTATATTCTGCCATATGAACTATTAGTAATTATGCAGTTGTCTCTTTTACAGCTATAGTATATCTGTAAATGCATCATAGAGTTTATGACAGACAGTATTTTAACATCAAGCACTGGGTTAAACGGTTTGGTATTTTTCAATGCATTTATACCCACATGCAATTAACTAGATCAAAATGAAAAACAGAAAATGCAAGTAAGATAATGTGGTGTGTGTAAACAGTAAAACAATAGGATATAATATATGTAAGAGTCAGAGGACACATATTGATTACATTTCACCCCTCAGGCTACTACAGTATATCGATACTGTATAGTGAAATACCTCAAAGCAACGTGAAATGCCTATACATGTATACTGTAGCAGTCTGGATTTGGGGTGCAATATACAGAGGAGGGGTAAGCCAGGAAGGAAATACCAAAACAAAAGAAAATACAGTACTGTATAAGATGTGCAACATGCAAGAAATACAGTCCCATGAAAACTGGTCTTATCTAATGAAGACAATCTAACAAAATCCAAATGCATACAAAAAAATCAACTATTCAATCAAACTGCAGAAGCAACAGTGTAATATAACTAATATAGATTTCCCATTATCTCCTACTTAAATAAAGCAAATAACAAACAAAGATAGATGACGGTATAGGTCTCTTGTCCTGTGGAAGAGGAATTCATTGTAGTTTCACTGCAGAGTAATTCGTTTTTTTTTTAAACAGCTAATGTTAGCCTGTTGTTCTTTGCAGGCTGTGCTTCATAATCAGCACAATGTTCCTTCAGAGGTCAAAGTGGTTTTATTGTGTTCATTAGCAGTAATACTAGCTAGCCAGACATCAGTAAGTCCATAAAGTAAAAGCTGCTGGACGCCAAATTACCCTCGTACAAAATCAATTAACACCTCTTGGGACATCATTATTGTCACACTAAGGCACCTGATATCCTCCAGGACAGATAAGTGATTTGTGCGATTATAATGGTGACCATAGTATAGGCTTCAGAGCTTCTTCTAAAGCATGAGCCACCCTTAATGTGGAGGACACCTGCTTCTGGACAAAGTGGCAGCCCGCATTTTCAATCATGTTCCTGTTTCAGCAGTGCCTGAAATGTCACAGGCATTGCCAGCACTGTAAAACGTGCTGCAATGGTTTGATTTCCGTATTGTTTTCATACAGATATTGTCCCTGCTTGCCATAATTGCATCCTTGCAGGTAGCTCGTTCTGACAGTATGATGGATTGTTCCTGGTTGTGCATGCTGTCCACAGCTTGATGTGATACCATCAGTGCATGTGGCCTGTTTCAGAAGCCATAACGGTACGTTTTCTTTATTAAAAGCATGCACCCGTTGCTGTGATACTGCTGATTGTACCTCGAAATCGTGTAACACATTGATGTCAGATTGCCCACACATGAACTTAAAGGCAAAACAAAACATACCCCCAAGCAAGCCTCTCGTTCTTTACTTTGTCAAAAAACATAATTTATTAAATTTCCCCTGAACATAAGTAATGAAAAGGTAAAAACAACAACAACAAACAAAAATGCAGCATGACACAAACACTCGGCCTTGGAATGAATTAGACAAGAGCTGTGATGAGACCACAACATCATTCGAATAACAGGCACACCAGGCAGTCTGTGCTCTACAGCAGTTAAAAAATAAAGATGCATGAACACTGAACTACCATCTCACTTTAGGTTACAGTGCAATAATATACACCAGTGAAACAGAGTAGGCGGACACAAGTGTTTACCTATGCTGTGCTGTGCCCCCTTGTTTTACTAACATAATGTTTGGGTACAGTAGCAAAATGGATTGAACTATTTACTCTTATAACAAGCTTGGAATACGAGCACCAGGGATTAACTTTGCAACATTTCTTTTTAAATTAGAAAGAGTTTCGTGCCGAATGTTTTAAAGCGCCTGTATTTATCCAAACAACACCCATGCATGCACTTTGGTGCCAGAAACTGCATGCGCAAGTTAACCTGTGTTTTTGGCTCACATCGCGGGGTATTTAATTAAGGCTTTCCTGTCTAACATGATCTAATGTCATTGAACAAGGAGATGTTCTTTGTTAGCAGTGCTCTTAGCTTCAGACTCCTCTGTGTATTAGAAACCATGGTAACAGAACAGTAGCTAAAGCCAATGAGATAATGAGAAACTCTCATATAGCAATTGTGTTTTCAGAGGACGCAAGTTCCCCTGGGTGGTATCTCGTGATCCTACGACTTTCCATAGAATCTTTAAGGATCGTCTCAGAATTGTGAGCCCTTTGTTCGAGGGCCTTGTAAACAAGAAGCTACGATGTGGGCCCTGCCTCTCTCTCTCTCTCTCTCTCTCTCTCTCTCTCTCTCTCTCTCTCTCTCTCTCTCTCTCTCTCTCTCTCTCTCATCACCAGGGGGAACACAGCCTCCTCGCCTGACAAGATCAGGACCTTGAGACAAATCACTGCACCGATTAGTCAGCTGTGGGTACTGCCGAAGCCAGATCATTTCAGATGCATACTGGAAACTGTTCAGGTTCGCCAATGTAGTGAACTGCTATTGCTGTTCTTAAGATATGTTTTGGTCCAAGACCATCTATGTACCCTAATGCTCTTTGTCAGAATAACGGCTATTTAGGTATTCAGAACTTTGCAAATTGTGATATATAAAGGTAGTAACAGGTCAGAGGACGTTCAGACTAAAAGCCCTAACACTAGCTATGGAAAACAAAGAAAAATACTATTTCTCTTTTTTTTCTAGTTCTGCCAAAGCCATATTTGGAATCTCATGCTGTAGCAAATGCCAGATTCAAGAGCAATGCCAAGATGCAAATTATATTAAAATAACAGCATAGCGCAATATTAGAATTCAATATTTAATTTATAAACTCTGATTATAGAATGACATGCCAATGGGAATAATATATTCATAACCTTGTACTAATAGGAAATATATGTACTGTAACAACAATGTATTTTTTGTCTATATGTTTCTAAATGTATATGGAGAAGGCTAAATATATAAATGACATTTCTGTGTCCTGTGGAGGTGGATGGATATTTGTTCTACAGCAATCTGAACGCGTTCTGATGATACCTCTGCATACAGTATCGTTTTTATTTTACTCTTACAAATTCATTCTGGATAATGTGTATTCATCATTGCATCAGTGTCTTCAGTCCTCTAACAGGCAAACAGACACAATGATTCAATTGTATGCGGCTTCTTAAGAAATAACAGATGACCCCTCTGCACCATGCAGGTCCATTTCACTAGATTTTATAACACTAACAAAAGAATATATTTTTTTTAGACAGCTGTGCTTTTCTGCTGCCGCCAGTACTTTAAATCAACAGATGTATGAAACTAGATCATTCCTGGCTTCTAGGGTCTAGCTAATAATCTACCTGTCAAGGGTTAGATAAAAAATCTCATCTTACTTAATGGGCTTGATGCATGGTTGCCATAGTTGTGTTTAACATATTATAAAAGTGCTACAAAGATTTTAGGATCCATTTTTTTTATCTTTTTATCTTTACTTAAAAAAAAAAAAAAATACACAAGTTACCATTAATGCTTATGCTTTAATTTTGGAATATACTGAATTAAAAAAAAAAAACAACAACACTATGATGAAAATGAGTTACAGCTTCCTGATAACTTATCACTTCATTGTGTTGCAGTTTAATCTCACTGCAATGCTCTCCCTGCTTCTAGCTGCCCATGTGGCCGAGGTTTATTTAAAGCTTTCTATTTGAAATATTTGCATATCATGAATTAACACAAAAAAATAATTGAAGATTGAAAAGATTCTGAACACAAACCAATAACCAGTAACAATGTCAGTAAAACCAACAAGAGATAAGGAAATTAATGCTGTATCTCGAATCTCGCTGTCCCATCAGCCAAATATAAAAGTTGGTTGACTACCCTGGTGAGTGCAAGCTGGATATTAAAGCATAGAGAATGGGGTTTGTAGTAAAAACTAAGCTCGCCCTATAAACCTCTATATGAAATAATGTATAACAATGTTGCATTTGAGGACCACAATACATTATCTGAATGAAACATCAAACCAGCTGTTGCTTAAAGCAATAATTGTGTGACAGGTCCCCATAAGCACAGAATAAATCCTATACAGTTTGTAGTGCTTAATAGCTAACCATCGAACTAGTGAAAAAAAAAAAAAAAATTGAACTGCTTTTTTTTAATGAACCTTTTCATTTTTATGTTTTATTATTGCAGCCGCAACAGCACTCAAAGAGGTTTGCCATCATTAACTCTGCCACACTGTTGTCCAAATACTAAACAAAGACAAGGAACCAGTGCATAGTTAATATACTGAAATGCAGACACTGTAAATCAAGCGTTTAAGAACAACACAAAACAGATTAGAAACACATGTTAGTGTTTATATAATGTTTATTTTGGTGTCTCTAAAGTACAGTCTAAAACAATTAAAATGAACACTAAAAAGTGTATGGAATATGTTCCATAAGACATACGTGCCTTACAGCTTTAAATCAGTAGGTGTGACTATATTGTTTACCAGTAGATGGCGCTGCAGAGCTACAATACTAGCTTATAGGGCTCCTCAACTTGACTGCATACATTTTTGTACCAATTACAATCAAAAGGGTTTGAGAAAACACATAAAAACTATCAAGCAATGTAATTAGGCAGCATTAAAATACAACAAACGCGAAACTTAGTAAAGTCATATTTTACTTTGCCGTCCTTTTAAATAAACATTACAAAAAATACAAATTTAATATGAAATATGTACAGTACTGGATTTGTTAAATACACTGAATCAGCATTTACATTTCAAGCTAGAATTAACACTTGCATGCAAAAGACCTTAATGAGCAAGAGCGCAAATATTATTGACTTAAAACCAATGCAGAATGACTGTATGTAACCAAGTATAATTGACATATGTGCAGAGATACCAAAATACAGGGATATCGAAATATTTAAAAAGCAAGGGGGTCTAAGTGGGGTGATGCATGGGGGTAATGTAGTTCTTGTTTTAGAGTTTCTTGATACGTGCAATATTTGAACACGGGGGGGGGGGGGGGGTAGCAAGTGTTGCCACTGGAGTAGGGGACAGTGTTCCCCTCCACTTCCCTCTAAAGTAGTTCCCCACATATTGACACAGCTCGCTGATTCCACACAGACCTTTCTAAACCTCTGACCACACTTGTGGCTCGTGTACGGGCAGAGGAAATACAGCTGAACTATTCCCTCCAGATCTGGTATCTGGTGCTAATCCCTCAATCAACGATGCACATTTACACTGATTATCCACTACAAAACCACCTTCAAATGCATTGTGTTTAATGATTACTTAAGAGAACGACTGTCAGGTTATCTTGGATTTAAGTGATCCCTTGCAGAGCAAATCAATTGTTAGGGGAAAGTTGTTGTTTTTCCCCCCCATTATCGTTTATTTAAAAAAAGTGAAATACTTTCAGTTGCTTTATAAAATGCTTAAATTCAAAATATACAAAAATGAATATAGAAATAACAAATATTTTATCACAGACCCCCCCATATTTAGCCAAAATTAAACCACAGTTTTAGCAAAAACAGCAAGTTATTTAGTTGAAGAACAGAAACAATATGCATTTTTGACAATACAATTATGTGTTTTAAAAAGTAAAAAAAAAAAACCCTCACATTTAAGTTTTTCTCTTAGATGGCGGTGACCTGGTGCTGATAACGCCAGCTGTCTTGCTCTTATGAGACTGAAAAACAAAATACAAAACTGAAGTTTACAATACAATAGCAAGACAAGTGAATAACTGAAAAAATAAACAAAAATAATCTTCAAGCAGAATAGGCATTATTTGTCACATGTTAGGGAACTGATTTACTGGAATTTATATTTTTTCTTCTATGAGACAATTTCATGAAGATATAGAAATCATCCCAACATGTTCATAAAAACTGAAAAAGCTATAGTCAGTCCCAAGTCTGTGTCATTGTTTGTATTTTCATGCTGCTTTTCAAGCTGCATCTCTGCACCCACCCCTGTCACTGAATAACATGTTATAAACACTTTAGGTATCCATTATATTGTGTATTAATACTAAAGCTGGCTTTACACCACACTTTTACGAGACCTTTGGTGTAATGTTATATAAAGACATTCTGCATTTAAATCCTGTATCAAAGAAACTTTGTGTTTGCTTAATAATGGAAATGAAAATGAATCAGAAGTCATAGTGTTTTTTTGTTTTGTTTTGTTTTGTTTTTCTGTTTTCAGAAAACATGTGCTTTGGTTCATAGTACCGTTAATGACCTCTGTGTCTGTCCTTAACTGCCAATTAACGGCATACAGGCGGTTGAATCCAGTTGAGGTAATAAACAGCTGAGGTTATATATTTGAATGCTGTCTAATTATAAAAGATACTGTACACCATCCTGGCAGTACTTGTACACATATTCTGGTGAAAAAAATATGCATACAGACATTTCTGTAGTGAAATAATTTTCACAAAGATGATAATATCATCATCATAGTGTATATACTGTATAGATTCTAGACGATTATAGCAGCAGTGTGGAGTAGTGGTTAGGGCTCTGGACTCTTGACCGGAGGGTTGTGGGTTCAATCCCAGGTGGGGGACACTGCTGCTGTTCCCTTGAGCAAGGTACTTTACCTAGATTGCTCCAGTAAAAACCCAACTATATAAATGGGTAATTGTATGTAAAAATAATGTGGTATCTTTTAACAATTGTAAGTCGCCCTGGATACGGGCGTCTGCTAAGAAATAAATAATAATAATAATACAGTTCACGTGCAATTGTCTCACTTTAATATTAATATCAGTATGTGTGATGCATAAATTACATTGCAAATAACAAAAAATATAGTTTTGAGGCAGTACAAATGGTGACTGATTAATTTGAACAAAAAAAATAAATACTGATTTGATTATTTATTCATTGTTTCAAACGTTAATTTGAATAGAAGTTAAGGCCACTCATTGTAAATGCATTAACAGATAATCCCAAAATTCTTTTGTCTGTGTGTTTATGTATAAAATAACGAGGGATTAAATCAAGGGCCCAAGGCAGTGAAGGAGGTTGGGTTAATTCCATGGTTAAGAGATACTCCTCTTTCTGTAAGGAAAAAAAAAAAAATCTGAATAGTAAAGGTAAGAGACTTAGCATAAAGATTCCTCCAAGTCACATGTCAGGGATTTGACATTTAGCATGAAATCAGCAAAAATCTCTGAGAGTATAATGCAAAATATAAAAAGCATAAAACTACAGCCAGTCATTACCATGGGTATAGCATAAAAGATGAACGCATATACCATGGGCCAGCTTACTTACAGCAATGATGATGATTAAACATTACAAAGACACGTTTTTATTATTCATATGGAACTCATTTTACACAGTTACATACTCCTACGGTATAAAGGGACAGGTGTACTAGTCATTGCACTAGTGCCAGCACACCTCGTAAAGGATTAACCCTTTATATCTCACAGCGCCAATGGGCACTCGTGTTGGAGATTCTTACAAGACCAGTTTGTTTTTATCATGTTTACTTAAAGGATCTCTGTTAAAGGTGCTTAAACTTATTTCTAAATTAAAATGTATCCCTTTTTTGAGGAAACTTCAGTTCAAGTGTGTACATCAGATTAAAATGATGATTAACAATATTAATAGGACAATATGTATATGTGCCTAATTGTGTAATTGTGTTGTATAATCACTACAGTAATCCAGCCCAGCATACATCTACCCTCATCTATGTTGTAGACAGTACAGTACAGTACCTAGATCTGGTAGGTCTTCCCAGTTGGGGCTCCAGAGTAACACTCCGTGGTCTGGCAATTTCAGTGAGCTCATAAGCAGTTGATTCAAGCATACTGGCCTGGAGGTATCTGTGTGATCTCTCTGGTCTGTAGAAAAGCTGCCCTTCAGGTGAAGTTGTCCTTGCTTTCAATGGCTTTGGGCTCCTAAGTAAGGGCTGACCTGACAGCTGTTCATCCTGGGGAGAAAAGAAAGGAAATGGGTGAAAGCATATGGCACTATCCAGGAATTTCGAAACCCTCTGCTGTGGGGTAAAATACAGTACTCCTCTGCTTGAATGTGTTATTAATAAGGGTGAAATACTCAGAGAGGAGATGAACACGGGTGAAGTGCTTGTTTGCTTGTACGTTGAAAAATATGCCATGTTAATGGATGTTTACATCATCAGTGGCAGGTTGTTTATACTTGGCACTGTAGTTTAATTCACTGTGGTCCAAGAGCTATACTTTGTATGACCCTCTTAGGGGGCAGTCCACTTTGCTTTCAGTTTATTTGTTTTTCAAAATGTCACTCATGTTTGAAAGACAGATAGACAGATTTTCAACATAGTGAAACCAAAATGTGTGGCTCTATTTTATATCTTGCAACGAAGTGAGAGGTTCTTACAATTGTAACATATTTGTAAATATTTACAGAACATGTAGCAGTTTGATCTGCATTACAGTTTTTTTTATTTTTTTATTTTTATAAAGACCTCCATAGGGCTGCAATATGCTGTTCTCAGCTACACCGTGGTGTCTGAATTTTACGGACATTTTCATTTCCTTTATGGAAAATCTGTTCTTCATAAAAGGACTGCTTGGAAAAAAAAAAGTGGAAAAAGTTGATTCATTCCATATTTACATTCCTGCTAGTACCTGGAACAGAACCAATTCAAAGCACAAGCCAAAAAAGACAGTCATTGGAAAAAGGACACAGCGAAAGGGCAAAAGGAGTGTTTCTGATGCTATGAAATTAACACTTATTCATTTTATTTATATAAACTGTGGCATACCTTAATTCTCCCTTCCAGAAAATGTACATATCTTCTCCATTTACTTTAATATGTTACTGACAAGGTAAAGTATATTGTGGTGTAGCATCTTGTTTACAAGAGGGCCCAGTTGATGCAGTCAGTAGTTTTTGACTTGCTTCAAAGTCACCTGAGAGTAAGACACAGTTTCACATCCAGCCCATTCAGACAAATACTCTCATGCTATGCATTTAATTGCTAAGTGGTGCACCTGGCATGCATTAAGAGAACAAGCCCAGGGCAAGTAAGAATCCCACTGTTGCATTCTGATAGACTACTGGATATTAATTAGCAGTGGTGTAGTCCGAATACCAATAAAATATAGATTTTCTTAAACAATAATTATTATACAAATTCACATTTCATTTGTATACTGAACTTCTAGTAACACATATAATAGGTAATGCATGTATCTAATTTCTTTACACAGTGGTAGTCGATGCACTGTTGCTGTCGTCATCGCCAGCATTTTCAGCCTTCTTAAAGAAGTAGTTCATTTCATCAAGAACACTATTGACTGAATCAGACAGCTGTGTGGCTACACCACGGTTAATTAGCAAAAGCAGCATTCATTTATTTGTTCTGGGTCGGCATCATGACCCATCAATTTTTATTGGATATTCTTCTCACTCAGCTCTAGCGAATGCAGGATTTTACAGTTATAAGAAAAAAAGAGGTTTTGAAACAACATTATTTTCTTCATCTTTTTTTTTAAATCTGTCCCGTATGAAATAAAACTGCTTGCAGTGAGTATTGTGGGAAATCTATTCAATTCCTATGCAGTGATGTAAGTGAGGGGTTCCTCCACCTGTTTTATTTAATTTAGCAAGTCTTCAACCAACATTTATGTAGCCCAGTCAAGCTTGGAGGAAATTAGAGTGGAATTATCATTGCTTTCTTTTCGTGGCCATCTGTGATGTAACATGACTGCGAGAGAGGCAGTGGTAATAAGGGGCAGCCTGGACTGCGAAAGGAAAAAATAACCCAAAAGACATTAAAAAAAGTATTTCCTATCCTGTCAGCCTCAACGTTTTGTGTGATGATGACTGTAACAAGTGAACGAACTGAGGTCTGTGTTTTCTCAAAGGCCTGTGCCTAAAATAACGTCCATAAGTACTCCGATGGTACCTTGTTAAAACAAAAGGATGTGCGTCACCTGCTGCTTGTGATGAGCCTGTCAAATAATGATTTAAACAAAACTAGCACAGTCCGTGAGAAATCAGAACAGTATCCAGAAGCTGAAAGAGGTTTGTGCCATGACTGCATGAACTGGAATAGAAGCAGTAGTCATTCACATTTATCCAAGATATGCTGCAGAACAGAAATATTAAAACAACAAACAGAAAATAAAGCCGTGTGGCCGATATTAGTTCTCCTTTATTTCCTTTACTTACATTCATTTACAATAGGACTGCTTTTTCACTGTTTAATATTGTTTATGACATTCTTTATAATATATTTACATCCTTAAACTAATGTGTTACCTTTTCTTTGCATTGAACATAATCAAAGTGTCTCAGATACAGACTAAGACATACAAAAACAAGTTACAGAATTTACAGTAATTAATTAATCTGAGGTATGTGCTGTATCTGAACTTGAGTACTGTATTACCGCTACTTAGTTAGGAAATTGAGGATTATATATATATATATAATAAAATCGATATAAATGTATATATATATACCCAGTTTATTATGATGGAACTGTTGTTGGTTCATGGAAAATGCACTCTTTTTCATCTAGTGTCTATCTAGAGACCTCCAGATGTGGTTAACTGAGCCACTGCTGATCGTTCGTACCTGACAGAAGACAACTTCCACAGCCTTGTTCAGCTTGCAAAGTATTGCGCTGCTAGCGATGCCGTACAAACAGTCTCACTTTGCTGCTGCCTAATTTTAGTCCCTGAGCATTGAAGTGATAAGACAGCACACAGACAATTAATAATAGATTACCGGACTGGGGCAAATCCAATTTCTTGGCAGCCCAGGACAAACGCTGCCCGATGATTAAAAAACATCAATGGAGAAAGGGGCATGAGAAAAAAATTAAAATGAAATAACATGCTACTCTATGCTATGCTATTTAACTTATAAATCTAGTGGCTCTATTACGGTCGATGTTTACAGTTATTCAGATAGAGCTCTCCCTGGTATGCTTAAATCCGTAGTTGAAAAACTGTTTTATGTAGTCTGTGAAAGTACAGGAAGTGCAAGGGAGTCCATTTTAAATTACAATATTCAAATGTTGGCATTATTTAAACCTGCCATTGCTTACATCAATAAAATAAGATGAAACTGCAATTACTCTTCAAAATGTCTAAAGGTTAAGCACAACTGAAACCCTCAAAAGGGATAACGCAACCACATTCTGAATTAAAAATAATCTGACAAAAAAAAAAAACCTTTCCCAGACCACATCACTTTTTCCATTCTTCTTTCACTGCTATATGAGGTTAATCTAATAGCAAGCAAACCCATTTTATATCTCAGATTGTACAATCACACTTTTTATTTGTTTAAAAGCCTATGCATTCATCATGCGATTTGCTTCACGGTAGTATTTTGACTATTAAGAGGGATGACAGGAAAGTCGTTTGCAGAGTGTGTTTGTATCTATGGACCTTGATTTAGTTTACAAGGAACAATGAAGGCGAAATTTGTTCTGTGGCCTCCAATTAAATTAGCATTGATTTTTCTTCCGCAGGGCTGAAGAAATATCAAGTCATGGAACTTCTTTAACTGTGCTTATCGGATAAGCGTTTACACTGAAATCTGTGCACAGGCTGTTTGTTACCCTGCCATTTACCATTAAATAAAAATCAATAGCAGGAGAATGTCATTTTTTAGTCTACACTTATTGAAAAGTGTTAGAATTTCAACTGTAAGAAAATACAAAATGTCATCCTTTACCTCACTCTCTTTTTTTTAAAAATAATGAAATAAATTCTTCCTCACTGAAAGAAAAAAAGTATTCCCCTTGTTAAATCAAAGTCAGGATAAGACACTGATATCCCTAACACTGACAGTATTTAATTAACAGTCCGTTAAAAAGATGGAGTTATTGGCAATTTGATTCAGCTGACAAGCATGGTGTTAGGGCTGGTCAAAATGAGTGTATACTGTATCTGTATAAAATAATTCTGTTTTGAAGTCTTCAGGTTATAAATGTATATATTTAGGTACATCAAAGACAATTAGCAATCAGACTGTGTCTGATTAGAAGTATTCTGAACGTATCCATTAGTTTCTGCTGACTTCCACACCCATATTCTGATGGATATTATTAACACAATGATTTCAATATTTCAAACATCACTCATCCCTTTCTGTGCCACAGCTCTAATCAGTTGGCTGCTCAGTTTAGGTTTGGTCGCTAATGCACTGACGCTAACGACGTGAAAGCCATGACAAGATAAGGCTGCTCTCTTCTCATAATGAATTACTGCAGTGCAGCGGTGTGGCCGGAATAATTAGAGAATCATAGGGACTGATGGACCTCAGGTGTCACAATAACCACATTGCACAGCTAAAATAATATTGATTTAGCTGGGAAACAGAAGCAGAGACTGGGAGATAAAAATTAAATAAATGCCTCTTTCTAGTCGTGAAATAAAAAAAAAAAAAAGGCAGTGGATCCTCACTGATTATTGTGTTATGCAAATTAATCTGTGACATGTATTCTGTAATGTGCAGAAGCTATATCTCTTGGTTGCAAGTCAGTTTATTATTATTATTATTATTATTATTTATTTCTTAGCAGACACCCTTATCCAGGGCGACTTACAATTGTTACAAGATATCACAGTATTTTTACATACAATTACCCATTTATACAGTGGGGTTTTTACTGGAGCAATCTAGGTAAAGTACCTTGCTCAAGGGTACAGCAGCTCAAGGGTACAGCAGTTTCAGTCAAGATGGATAAGACAGCAACTTCCCAAAAGGATGGAAAGAAGACTGTTTGGTTAAAACATTTATTTGCATAAACCTACTTTTGTTGGTATCACTTAACATTTTGAAGTGTTTTATTAATCATAGAATTGGAAATGCTGTAGTTGCCAGTAAAAGTGACAGGGAGAACACAAAGACATGTTTTGTGATACATTATAATAATAATGGGACTTGCTGTAGTTTGTTTGCAAAGCACACGCAAGTCAATGTTCATTGTAATAAATGGAGACTTGGTCACACAAACACCAAATTGAGGATATACTGTAGTGCTATTTATGTGCATAAAAAAATCCTTTAATAATGCCGCCTTTATAATGGGTTACATTCTGTCAAACAATCTGTCACACACAACCACAAATCTCAACAGGAAATGAAAGGAGACGTCATATTCACATGCAATCTAAACGCCTGTTTTGTGGCAGAAAGCTTTCAATTAGCTTGTTAAACTTGTCAAAAATAATCCCGTCACGAGCCAGTGGAGTCCACTCCACTTCGAAATGTTCACTGGCTGCTGATTTAACAACCCTATGGCTATTGTACAGTTATGTATTTCCCAGTTTTGCTTGGTTACAATAGCAGTTCAAAGACAAACAGGAAAAAAAAAAATATATACATTTGTCAGGTTCAGCTTTTTCAAAAGCATATGAAATATGTAGCTGGGAGACTGTCGGACAATTGTAGCAGGCTGACAGCTCTATTGCGTGCTGTAACTATCATGCGAGTCGCAGCCGCCTGACACTGTCACAGTGTCAGCACTACAAAATACTCGCTGGCCTGCACAGCCAGCTCTGCTAATAGGCAGTTGTCAGGGCAATGATAAGATAAATGCAGTGTTTGATGGAAACATAAAGTGATACAACTGATTAAAGCATGAGAAACTGAAAACAATTAGTAGAAAGCCACAGATAACAACAGCCAAAAAAAGGCCTGTGGCGAGCAGGGTTCTGGCAGGTTCTCTGCAATACAATACAAGAGACTTTTTTTTTTATCCCTCATATAGTAAGTGCAAGTACGTGACCTGCACTCTAAAACAAGACAAACCGGAACTACGCTTCTTAAAACAATTTTAGAACATTCAAGAGATGTAGTGGTACGATGATTATTTAATGCCCGTGCATAATTCTGTTAACCTTAGCTTAAATCAAATTAGGAAACGTCTAAAGGGAAAAAGGACATCACACAGTATTAAAGTGCTTGTCCGAGGGATGTGTACTCCAACTTTAAAGGCAAGAATTTAAGCTGACCAAAAATAAAACACAAAGGAATGAAAAGACAACCTTTACATGTACAATTACATTAAGCCATCTTTCATCCAAAAACAATTGTTCATTATTATATTACAATATAAGGCAGTGACCAATTTGCCAATACTCTAGTGCATCATTTATCTAATTGTACCAGCATTTATCAAACTGTTAATGTTGAAAAACAACTACGAAAGAAGCTTAAATATTGTTTTAAATTAACGTTGCAGTTTAGTAACACCACTAGTTGTAAAAAGCGTGAAGCACTTGGAAAGCTTGGAGTTCAGTCTGTCCGTCTGTCTGTTCTTTATGACCTCTGTTCATGTAGTAAAATCTGCAAAAGCATCCTTTTTTTTTTATTTGACGTGTTATTTCCCCCTGAACTCCACTCTGGGGGCCCTGCCTACACAATCACTGACAGAGGCTCCTGGGAATGAAGAAGCTGTAAGCTCCCTCACAGCAAGAGCCTGTCAAAGCCTTCTCCTGGGTCAGTGGGAAAGGGTTTGGTTTGCCTCAGGAAGGTCCGCTGCAGGTTCTGAGTTTTCTCTGTCTCTCAGGAGACACTCTCCTTCTTTGTCCACCATGACGAGGATCTATCCACTGTACACTTGGAGATCTGCAACCTTTCTTGGTCTGTTTCAGAGCCAACCCTTGTCAAAAGAATTGAGGATGAAAACTGCAGGAGCGCACCACCAGCACCAGCATGCACATCAGCATCAATCTGAAATGTGCATAATGAACCAAATCTACTGAGCATAGCTCCAGTGCAGACTAGGTTCAATACCAGTAAGACTTGCTAATAGGAGACCACAGATTAACAGCTGTTTATGACTAGTTTTAAAACAATTATGTATCTCATCGCATTTAAGGAAAGTGGTGCACAATTTGCATTGGAAAAAATAATGTATATTTTATTTGTATAAAATACAATATACAAACCATGTATTCCCCTTCACAAACCTTGGCAGATTCACTTGCACATCATATAATGAACCCAATGGATATGGATCATAATTACAGTGTTATTATGCATAGTTACAATATACTCAATGTGTAAATTTTTTGCACCATTTAATCAACATATATCTTGCAAACATATTTACACATGAATACATTGTAACTATGCATGATATCATTGTAATTATGTTTAAGTACACATGTATTTACTAAGTAACTACTATGTAAATAAATACACAGTAAGTAGAGACAAAATTGAAAGTGTCACCTTTTTTTAGGACGATAGCAATCAGATCGTTTTTTTTACAAGCTATATATATATATATATATATATATACAGTATATATATACACATACATACACACACACACACATTTAGGAAATACTTCTGCATGCCTGGCAGCTCCTGCCAAATCTAAAATAGTTTGGATCTCATGCCCTTAGGCATCTGCTTTGCAATTTCACAATGTATACAATACAGACAATGTGAAGTTTCAAACTGTGAGTCTGTTTCAAAGCAACTGCAGGCCTTGGAATGTTTCCTGTGCTACAGTATAGTGAGGATGAGATTGTATTCCTTCCCTGGATGCTGCAGAGCACAGCACAGGCTGGGGGCATCTGAGACCCACACTGTATTTCAGTTATATACATCCCAATATATGATATTCTATATCCTGAACTCAGTTTAACACCTATTGCACTTCCTTCTGCGTTCAGATTCACAGCAGCATCGCTTTTATTGTTCTTATTATTATTTAAAGGGCATCCTTACTTCAAAATGGCTGTTATTCAGCTCTTGATATCAATACTTTCTACAAAGGAGCATGTCAGAGAAAAACACAATCCACATATGAAAACATGCCAATCACAGATCACAGTGCGAGAAGAACAAAAACCAAGGCTTCCCTGAATGGCCAGTTTGAAATGGAAAGATTACATTGATGTCAAACACATTTCCAATCTATGACTGGCATTAACTTTATACATTAGATCTTTATTGACAGTACCCGACAAGGCATGCTAAATACACATGATATAAATATAGTCTTTTCACTGTGCACCCTATTATATCAGCAGGTTTTCAAGGATCTTAATTTAGCGATGAATGACAAACAATGCAAAGGTACTGTACATAGTACTCAAATGGCACAATTAGCAGGGCTTGTGATTGTATATGAACTTCCATTCAATGTACAGGAAGCTTACAATGTGAAAATAAAAAGTAATAGCACAGACATGGCAAATGTGACATTGGAGAACAGCTACCCATAGCTACAATTACTTAAACAGGAAACAAATTGGATTGTAAAGGTAAGAGCGCTCGCAATGGTTGGTGCTTTGTAAGCGTGCACTCCTGGTGGTTTATCCATTATGTTAATCTATGTCTTACACAAAGACGTCAATTCGGTGTGACAGTGATACACACTTTTTACATTTTACTGTTAAAGGAAATTATTCTAACCTGGACCCGGTAACTGGTTTTAAATAACTTCCAGTTTAAATTTCTATCTGATTCGTCAAAACTTTAATGATAAAAGCCACACCATTTCAATATTTTTTGGCAAAATGGTCATGGATGTAAAGTACTTTGATAACGCAGTAGCGGTACAGTAATCAGTGTGAGACAGTCAACAAGCCCTTGAACGGGTTTAAACAATGCTGGAGAATTAACACGTTTAAAAACACACTCGCTCTTTCGACTTTTACAAATACATCAATGTCAACAGAGGTTAAGGAATTGGTAGGGATGTTCGAACGAGGGAACGTCACAGCCAAGCCTAGCCAGGTTTCAAATTGTGAGATGCAAGCGCACAGACACGGTGATGTAAGAATCTGGAAATACAAACCATGACTTCCTTGTGATGCCCTACAGTCCATTATACTGCCCCAGGAAATATAATCGGGCCCCAGACTGAGTATTACTTCCTCCATCTAACCCATTTCATTTATCATATCATTAGTATTTTTAGATTGGTCCCTCTAGACCCTTTCACTTTGTTAGGTGAGTAAGTCAGCCCGGTTAGCAAGTTGCAGACACTCAAGGAAACTGATCCTTCCTTTTAATGTGCTCTTCTAGTTACCTGCTATAATGCAATAATCATGTACTGAAGGATTTTGGGGTGGAACAACTTGACATGTAGAACTCTGTCATCTTGTAAACAAAAATGAATTCTGCCACTTGATCCTAATTACACAATTTGGGAAGAGGTTATTTTCATGTCTGTTGTTTGCTAATGTGATTATTTAAGTTCCTTTTTTTAGCCTTGACCTTGCACTGGGAGGGTATTTTCCAGTCAGCAGAATGCTTTATCTTTGAAAGCAGCAATCAATAAGGATAATTAATGATGCCTGCTGCAATGATAGCCTCAGAAATCATTATACCACATTAATCCCTGCAGCCAGACTGGGGTCAAGGCCGTCAACATCATTCACCTGAGGAGGAGGTGGAGAAATTTAAATAATCTACAAATCCCCATTCTGTCAACTTGTTTCTGATGCGTTTACTTAAGTAAGACTTAATTACAGAATACCATTTCTCCCCACTTGGGTTTAGCCTACTGTATTAAAATATTGCCTGTCAGGGCTAATGAAAAAAAAATGCTAACTATTGAATTAAAACATGAAGTTTGGCTGGTGCCAAGATAAAGCAAAATGTTAAATAATATCCGGGAGAAAATAGGTTTTTCATACTGAGCCATTTCTTTGCATGGCTCAGTGCAAAACATTCTTCATTCAGAAATGCTGGTTGTGTTATTAAACATGAGATTTCACCTAACTGGCTAAAGCAGTGGTACTTACAGTGCAAGTAGCGTCTGATTCTTTGAAGTAATGAATTGGGAAGCTGATTGCTTGAGGATTCTCCAAGTCATAGAATTGTACTTACCGTTGAGCTTTATATTAAAAAAAAGTACATCTGAAAGAAGCTAAACAAACCAGCCTGCACCCAGCTTCTGTTTCACAGGCAAATCTCCCATCCATCTGTCAATCAACAGCCTTCCACTTAGTATTCAAGGTTTTCAAGTGCATGTGGAATGTGGAAATGAAAACTGTTATACAGCAGCCTGACACAACAGTAACATAAAAATGTGATGTTAGTAAACATGAATACAGGAAAATAGAGGGCACATTTCTCAAAACTGATCGCTTTGGAAACGCCTGTCATTTTAATTGTATATGAACAGCATCTTGGTAAAATATGTGTAACCACTTGACTATCAGTTTAGTTTATTTCCATATTTAAAACTGTAAAGGGAATTCAGTTTGACTTCATAATTTATGGGTGACATTTTCATTGTACTAAAACTTTTATGCAGAATTTGAATTGTGTGATTTAATTTCATATAATGTTGAAATTTCTTTCCTCTTGCTCTCCAAACATTCTAATACCCAGAGGCCCAATCTGTGATGCATAACTAGCAAGTTGTGCCACTGCCAAAAGAAAATCTATTACAATAATAATAATAATAATAATAATAATAATAATAATAATAATAATAATAATAATAATAATAATAAAAAGGTTTACAACACTCAGTAACAACAATGCCTTCACCGCACTTCACAGTGGTAATATATTGTTGGATTGCAGAAATGTAAATAGTATATAATTCTCATTTTGAACAAACACATGATAGAAAATGCATGTATATATATATTAGCACTATTATGGCTTTACCACATGTTAGAAATTAAAACCAGCTTTGAAGTCATCACATTTAACAGTCCAACATTTTCATCACATGATTCCATGTGTGACACAATTATATTTCTGTTGAACCAGCCTAATTTATTGCAGATGCAGTTCCGTAAAATGATTTACAGTTGGATACGCAGCCTCAACAAAATTTATATTCATAACAATACAATTTAGATTTATAACAATTGGTTGGATTTTTAGAAAGAAAATGAAGATTACTTCCCACCGACAGGTGGTGGTAAAGTGGGACTCTTGGACTTAGGGTGTTACTTATGCTGCTTTTCATAAATACAGTCAAACCTTAGTATATCACCTCAAAGAACTGAGCAACAATGGTCACAATAACAGAGCTGATTTTATCTTGAAACAGAAAACTAATCCCTAACCCTAACAATAACCCTAACTCTAATCTAACCTCAACCCCAGCTTCAACCCTAACCCTAACCCACTGAGCAGCCTAAGGTCACATCCCAACCTAAAACACCATTGTATATTACATAGAATACTAAGACATCCATATACTTTGCACCTTGTATACAAACCAACGACCCAACAACTCCAGGCATTCCAATACTACTTTTTACTTTAGTATTCAAACAACACTTTCAAGCCTGCACAATTTTCCAGCCCTTTTTTTATTAACTTCTGTTGGCAAAAGGGTACACAGGCCCATTTCCTTATACTACATCTGTTTTCTGCACTCAAAATGTATATTTTAGTGGTTTATTTTTGCATTACTTTTGACATGACACGTGACATCGCTGTAGCATATTGCAATGATTTAATGTACTGAATTAAATAAAGGGAAATAAAAATCTCTTCCATTTCAAACAGCCTGTGTCCCTTAAAAGACCAGCATGAGCTAGACACTGTGGTGCCTTGCAGTCCTTCTCTTCCTGCAGTTTAACATTTCCCTGTGACAGTGGTCATGATATTTTAATGAACATGTATTTTCTGTTTACTTTATACTGCTGTTTTCCTGTATTATACCTGTTGTGTCCAGGAAAGAGCATTATCTCTATTAGGCTGCCAATAACAAATGCGTCGAATTGCTTGTTCTCTAATTGATAGATCACACTGCTCCACCTACTGATAAATTACAGTAGACTAACAGCTGTGATGCCTGTTCCCTCCAGGCACCACTACCAGCTGATCCAGAGTGATTGGGCTATATTCTCTGCAATAAATCCTCCTCTATCAATATATAATGGCCTCTGATAACCAACAACAAGCTGCCCATGTCTGAGGTTTATTTTTAAGAGGAATCACTAATGACTTGTCGAATCAGAACTTTTAAGTTGCCATTATGAAAAAAGTTTCATCCTTATAAAAGTTTTATGCCTGTGCTTGACCTTGCTTTTACAAACTTGTGGCACTACAAATACCATGGTATACGGCAGTAAGTGTTTATGTTGGTGGTCTTTGTTTGAGTAAACCAGGCCTTCCCCAGTAGAAAGAGGGGATCTTTACTGTACCTGGTAGTTGAAACTGAAGGTCGCTTCCAAAGTGAGTCAGGAATGCTTTGTATGAAGAGATACCTACTCCAGTGCTATGGATTTGCAAGCAGGAATAAAGTGTGCAATACCTTTCCTGCTGAGAGCAGATTCTCAGTAAACAGAGGAGCCTCGCCACTGTGCTTCTGGATCTTGTTAAGCTCTGTCACCCAGTGTGTCATGATGTTCTCAAATTTTGGTCTGAAACAAGAATGCTTCAGAAGATTAGCAACTCACACGCACAAACACACACGCACACACACACGCACGCACACACGCACACGCACACACGCACACACACACACACACACACACAAACACACGCACACACACACACACATCCACACGCACAAACACACACACATCCACACGCACACCAGCACACTCACACATGCGCACACAAGCACACAAGCACAAGCATGCAGTCATGCAGCGTAATTACAAGAGCAGCCAATCACTGTCAGACATGAAATACGATTTTAAAAAATCAAGAGAAAGGAAAATTGCAAATTTGTATTAACCATGTACACAATCGTTTTTGTTTTTTATTTCCTAATTATATTTATTTCAGTTTTACACTAAAATATTGAGTTACTATAGCTAGTATTAGAATCAATGTCAGATCTTTCAACACTTGTTTAAAATACATATTAGTTACAGTGGGGTTACCACTGAATTAAAGTGACTTCTAAGGCTCTGAAATCCCCGGTTGATGCTCGTCTCGGAGGTTCCATGTTGATCCATCTTTCACTAGACTTTACATAATGCCAAGTCCATATACCACCACAAATTTGGCGGGAATGGCAGATGTAAGGCGAGTTTTAATTGGATAATTTATTAGATAAAATTCATTGGTTCTCATTTCATTTTCAGCGATCTGATTGGCCATATTAGTATGTGTAATAATTAGAATTATAACACAAACTAAAGTTTTCCCCCCTAAGCTATACAGGGCTGTCAATTAGAACCACCTTCAGATGCAAGTAAACACATTTTAAGGGTAAAGGAGAAGTCTACAGCTGTAACTCCCTTTTAAAAAATACAGTTCCGGTGTAACAGGAAATTGGTAGACCGTGAAAAAAAAAAAAAAAACATTAGCAGAATACATTTTTTAACGTAAATTGTAGTTTTTAATATTAATTCTGACAAAAAAATTAAGTTTAAAACAGTTTGCAATATTTTATAATTTTATGGTAACCAATTTAAAACAAAAGGGGTCATATACAGGGTGTTAACAATTAAAATTCACAGATAGTCAACTGGTGTGAGCCCTCCTTTTAATTTAAGAAATTCGCGCATGCACAGCAAAGACGATATCTACTTTTTTCACGGTCTACCAATTTCCTGTGACACCATCACAAACCGGTGTGCTCATTAGTCAAAACTACGGAAGAAGTTATATATTTGTTGTTATTTTTTAACTTTCAAAATGATTGTGGGACACTGAACTTTAATGTGTATGGTTTCTACTTTTTCTAATTTAAAATTGACATTGATAAGTGACCTTTACTTTAGCATGCCACTTAACCCTGCTGAGACACCTCTAGTCACATCATCTGAGTCTGTGTGATCGGATACTCACGTTACAGTTTCCAGTTCGGTAGGAATGGTGTCATCTCTAAACATGGGTGCTGGTAGAATCTTCACACTGTCTTGAATAGCACAGCAACAAAAATGTGATGTTAAAATACAGAGGGAAACAAATCATTATACATGTGTTTAATACTATAGGGATGGATTAAAGTTGCATATAAATTAATTACATATGTCTTCTTAGATATCCCTGTAGCTATATTTTTTATGTGGTGTTTATTGTGATTTATTAACTTTCTAGTTCCAAAGCACAAATGAATACACACAATGTGATTAGCTAATACAATATAAGAAGGATATAAAGGTACAATTTAAAAATCTATTAGGTCTGCTTTTATAATGAGCATCGGCTGTCAAAAAGTCAATACAGAGTTCTTTAGCTGTCTCAGAGCAAACATCAAGTAATTATCTGCTTTATTAGGGAGAGGCAGCGCCGCAATAACGATCTGGTAAAATAACCCATTAATTACTGTCAACTACACCTGACTCCTTACTTATTAAAAACATTAATAATGGAAAATAAAACATTATAAGTAAACAAATATAATCAGTCACTTGTGAAAAATACACTTTTTTTTATTCTAGTTTCATACAAGATACATACATACCTGCACATTCAGGATCATTTGCCTTGTTCACATATTAAAGTCAAATTAACGCTAAGGATTTTTTTTTTTTTAAATGCAAATGCTGGTATTTGACTGCCACAAGGATTAATACAGACATGCAAACACACACTAGCATTATGCAGACCTGAATTTAAGAATGAGTCGTACTTTCAAATTTAAAAATTGTTTGTCCAACTAACATCAAATAAATATCAAATAAAAAACTTCAGACCAGTTTGCAGAAAATCTGATATAATGTACAGTAATTTAAATGTATAACCCCAACTTGGCCAAAATCAGTGAAAATATGACATACCATGCATTGCTTACTTTGTAATAATAGTATTACTACTACTATGACTACGACTACTACCACTAATAATAATAATAATAATAATAATAATAATAATAATAATAATAATTGTATTTATTAACAGTAAAGTCTGGTTTTCAGGTATGGAGTCCACGTGGTCTGATGAAGCATTTAAATGTCTTTATAAAACTAAAATACTGTCAAAAACGTTCCCCCCCCCCCCCCCCCCCCTCCCTTCAGTGCCTTATAACTCGTGACATAGAAACTGCATAATACAAAGATAATAGCATTGCAGGAAAAACAATGTACATTTTGGAGATTTCACAGAAGCAATAGCTAAAACAGGAAATGATTCCAATGCTCCAAAAAAAAAAAAAACAATGACTTTCCTGTTATTATATACCCCTTTGAGTATCAATAGGAGGACGGGTTATTTTTTATGCCATTGGAGTATGAAATTCAGAACACTTTACATAAGATTTATTACATCCAAGCAGAAATATTATCAGCTGAAGGTGCCATTTATCAACATCACTTTGAAATGCAGTGAGTGATATGATGGAATTATGTAGATCAGGAATATCTGTGGGTGGATTGAATTGGGTAACCCTGGCAACCTCGAGTACACTTACCCAGCTCGGAATACATTTTGGCACATCAATTAAAAGGAAGCAATATTTCAGAAATTAAAAATATATCAATGAACTGGCTTGTAACCACTAATCAGTCGGCTCTTTCAAAGTGTTGATCATGTTTTTTTTAAAATTATTATTATTATTAAACATAAAAGCAAGATACGTGTTGAGGTCAATTTCTTTGTGGGTCATTGTTACTTATTATAATGTAGAATTTAGTGATGGTGTAATACTACCTCTGCAGGGTACAGGAACTGCTGAAGTGGCTGAATTGTAAACTACCTCTAAAGTATAGAGGAACTCTTTTGTTATTCAAGCAGGAGCTTTTTCAAGCAGAGTTGTTTTTTAAGGATGCTGAATTGTATGGCAGTGGGTATGTATGGGTAGGAGGAGAGGCCTGCTGGGTCAGGTAGTAAGGTTTTAAACTCATCAACTAAAAAACTGAAGAATAATATCCTCTGTGTTGTGAGTTCCATGATCTCACAAATATACTGTACAATACAATGTGCCTACCTTTAAACAAAATGGTTACCCCCTTCCTCCACCCCACCTGCTATCATGTTTGGGCAGGGTGTCATTCAGGAACATTCATTTCTGGGAATGCTCTTGGTATGTATGGTTCCCAAGAGGATATCTGGTGTTTTTTTTTTTTAATTATTTGTTTGAGGCTGTTCATTTGAACTAACCATTACAAAGTGTTGCAGTGTGTGTGCAAGTGTGTGTGTGT